>NC_045543.1:68344108-68948608 GCF_009769535.1 Thamnophis elegans | reverse complement strand
CCATTCCTGTGAGTACTAAAGGGGACAGCTAGATAGCCAGAGCCCCCTGACAGGAGCGTTAGGCTCTGTGTGACCCGACGATGCTCCAGGCACGCGGCGCGAACGGCCGCCATTTTAAACGCTTCCAGCCTTGCCGCGCAGCCTATCAGACACAGCCGCCGTAAGCCCGGAGCCTCGCATTGGGTGGCCAAGCAGGCTCTTGCCCTCCTTTTCTTCCAAAGCGGCTGCGGGGAACCTGGGCCTGATCAGCCTGCCTACCTGCCATTAGTGTGGATCCGCTGGCGTGAGGCTATCCATCTCAGCCAGCTCCAGCCTCCCTCTCCTCTCTTCAACCGGCTAGGCCTCAGAGTCCCTCAGAGGCCAAACGCGTGGATCAGGCTCTGACCTACCTCAGGCCTGGTGTACTGTCGCTACCAGGATGGAGAAGCAGCTCGGCTCTCACAGCGTGGAAGAAAGGCAAGGGGAAAAGACCGGGCCCACTCCCAGCAAACGTAGCAGGCTCAATCAATCGGCGAAGGGAGTTGGGGGGGGGGTGTTTCCCCAAGAGAGAATCAGCCAAAGGCAGGGATGGCCTCCAAGGCTGAGGAAAAGATGGTGCTGTGCCGCCAGAAGGCCCTGGAAAAACAATTTCAGAAGGCCCAGGCCGCACAGCGCAAGAATCCTGTGGAGTCCCCCCAAGTGACATCGGGGGTGGGTCTCCCAGAGGGGAATCTCCCTTAGGCCCAGGCAGTGAGGACTTTGGGTTTTCCCCCAACCCTCATAAGGCATCCTTGGGATCACCTACCCATTCCATGGCTGTAGACTCTCTGGCAGACTTGGATTTGGGGGCTGAGGAGGAATCCTTAGCTCCCTCAGAATTGGAGCCCCCTCCCCCTCAGGGTCAGGAGTCCATTTTATCTAGGGCCATGGAGGAGGTTGTGGCTCGTGCCATATCTAAAGGCATTTCCGATTGCATGGTGCAGTTAGCGGCCAAGTTGCCCTCTGTGGTGCCCAAGACAGCTGTCAGCCAGGCCAAGGTCCCCAAAGCTCCCGAAGCTAGGGCACCATCCCCCACCCCAATGGGGTTTAGTGAGGTGTCGGACCTAGAGGAGGCTGAAATAGAGGTTCCGGTTCTATCTGATGATGAGAACCCCACCCCTGAACAGGCCACCGGCTCAGGGCTGTTTAATCCAGCCATGTTTAGGGCCCTTCTTACCAAGGCCCGGGCAGCGGGGCTCCAGATGGGTCTTCCGGCCCCCGAGGCCAAACCTGCGTCTGACCCAGTCACGGGCATAACCATAGGTCGCCAGGATCCTGGGGCAGACCTATTTAAGGAAGTGCCTCCACCCTTGGACCTAGTTCCAGCTCCTCAATTATTTATAGATATTATCCAATGGCAATGGGCCCAGCCGGGGACAATGGCCAATCCAAGTGGGACGGACAGAAAACTGTTCACCATGGAGGCCCCACTGGAGGAGCTCCTAAAGCTTCCCCAAGTGGACGACCCTATCATGTCCCTCACCCTTCCCGCGGAATTACTAGAAGGACTTAAGGCGGAGGACAAGAGGGCGGAATCCGCGGCCCTTAAGACTCACCAGGCTACAGCCTGGGCCATGCGCGCCTCTGCCAGCTCTTATTTTGGCAGGGAGCCCTCTTCTGACTCCGCAAATTGTGGGCTGGGCTTCCGGCAGGGAACTCCAGAACTAGGCAGGACATCACAAAAATTATTGCCTCCGTGGAGTACTCAGCCGACGCGTCCCTTGTGGCCACGAAATTTTCCTCCAGGGCTCCGCCACTGGCAGGCTGACGTGAAGGCGAAATGGATGGTGGCTTCTGTGCCATTCAAAGGGGGTAAGCTTTTTGGGGAGACCTTGGATCCATTTCTAACCGAGACCAAGGACAAGCATAAAGTGCTCCCCCCAGTCACTAAGAAACAGGAACTGAAGGGCTAGCCCTTCCGTAAGAATTTCTTTTGGAATAACGAGCCCTCCACTTCCCCAGTCGTGCCTACGGTCCCCCTCAGGATCGCTCCCAGGATAGGTCCTCATTTAGGGACAGAGGAAAACAGCAGGGGTTCCGCAAGCCTTTCCGAGGGGGCTATTCCAACAAGCCCTTTAGGAAATCCAAGTGACCATCACAGGGCTCCCCCCATAGGCGGCCGCCTCCAGCTCTATGCTGCCCAGTGGGAGGAGACCACGATGGACAGTTGGGTCAGGAACACGATCCACCACGGGTTGACCCTGGAGTTCCTGTCCTTTCCCCTGAGAACCTTCCTCAGTTGCCCCGTCCCCAGGTCCACCCACAAGCTCCAACTCATGAGGGCGGAGATAGAACACCTCCTGGAGATAGCGGCCATAGAGGAGGTCCCCAGGGGTCAAGAAGGCAAGGGGTACTATTCCATCCTCTTCCTGGTCCCCAAGACATCGGGGGGGGGGGTGAGGGCGATCCTGGACCTCAAGAAGCTGAACAAACATCAGGCGTACAAGTGCTTCAAGATGCAGACCATCCTGGGCTGCGTCAGACGGGGCGATCTGCTGACTTCGATCGACCTGAAAGAAGCGTACCTGCATGTTCCGATCCACCTGGTGCATCGCAAGTTCTTGAGGTTCCAGTTTGCTATCGCCATTACCAGTACAAGTCCCTCCCCTTCGGTCTTTCATCAGCCCCGCGGACTTTCACCAAGCTGCTGGCTGCCGTGGCTGCACGGCTCTGGTCTCTTCCCGTGAGATTGGAATGCTACCTGGACGACATCCTTATCCACTCGTCCAGGGGGCAAGCCCAGGCAGACCTGACCACCACCATCAAGGTCCTGCAGCGTCACGGGTTCTCCGTCAACCTGGCCAAGAGCCACCTGGACCCTACCTGCAGAATCCAGCATCTCGGGATGATCATCGACTCCAAGACTTGCCAAGTCTTCCTCACCCAGGAAAGAGTGGACAGCATCTGGGCCCTGGTGAGGAGCATCCTCTTGACTGGGTCCGCATTGGTCCTCTCTCTCGCAGCTGATGGGGAAGCTGGTGTCTTGCATCTCGGTGGTCCCGTGGGCGCGGTTGCACATGCGGGAATTGCAGTGGTTCCTTCTCCCTCTCCAAAGGAGCAAGGCCAGCAACTCTAGACACGTAATCCGGGTCCCCCCGAAGATCCTCCGACCCCTCCGGTGGTGGCTGTCGGATGCCCTCCTCAAGGGCAGTCACTTCAGGGAACTGGAGCGACTGATTATCACCACAGACGCCAGCCTCTTCAGCTGGGGCGCTCACCTGGGGACCTCGGTGATCCAGGACAGGTGGTCACAGGCGGAGCTCGCCCACAACATCAACCAGCTGGAGCTCCGGGCCGCAAAACTCGCCCTACGCCACTTCCTCGATCAGGTCAGGGGCCGCGATGTACTGATTCTGACAGACAACATCGCCGCCAAAGCCTACATCAACCACCACCAGGATGCGGTCTCTGGCCCTGATGTCAGAAACAGAGGCCCTGGGTCGCTGGGCGGAGAGACATCTGGCATCAATTCGAGCAGACCACATCTCCGGCGTGGACAACGTGACGGCGGACTGGCTCAGCAGGACCACCATCCAGAACTCGGAATGGCGGCTGCACCCAAGACTGTTCTGCCAGCTGTCCCAGAGGTTTGGCCACCCGGTGGTTGACCTGTTCGCCTCGCCAGCTAACACGCACCTTCCCCGGTACTTCACCAGGTTTCACTGCCCCGGGGCGGAGGGCAAGGACGCCTTAAGGTCCTGCTGGCCTCCGGGTCGACTGTACGCTTTCCCTCTTCCTCTGATTCCACATGTCATCCGGAAGATAATGGAGGAGGGGGTGGAAGTGCTTCTGGTTGCTCCTCACTGGCCAAGGAGGACTTGGTTCGCCGACCTGCTCAGCTTGTCGGTGTCCCGGCCGTGGCGCATACCTCAGGAGCAAATCTCCCTCAGCCAGGGGGCCGTTCAACATCCGGAGCCCCAGTGGCTGCAGTTGGCCGTCTGGCACTTGAGGGGGACCTCCTGAGGCTTCATCGCCTTTCCGACCGAGTCATCCAGACAATTCAAGCCTCTAGACGACCTTCCACCATCAGAATCTATGAGGCAACTTGGTCGGCCCTTTCCCGTTGGTGCCTCAACCATCAGATAGTGGCCTCATCCGCGACCATCCTGCAGGTCCTCGAATTTCTGCAGGACGGTTTGGACAAAGAGCTAGCGCCAAACACACTCCATAGACAGGTGGTGCCCTGAGCATCATTCTGTCATCTGACACTCAGCTACCGCTTTCCAGGTAAAGGGTTTCCTAAAGGGGGCGTCCAAACTCTGTCCGCCTCCCATTCATAGGTACCCTACCTGGGACTTCACTGTCATACTGCAGGCGCTTGCTGCGCCACCATTCGAACCTTTGCGGACAGTGGGCCTGCGCCACCTGACTCTTAAGACTGCCTTTCTGGTCGCCATCTCCTCAGCCCGCAGGATATTGGAGTTGGCCGCCTTGTCAGTTAGAGGCGACCTCTGCATCTTCCACTCTGATAGGGTCATCTTAAGACTGGCTCCTGCCTTCGTCCTGAAGATTAACACCGTCTTCCATAGGGCGCAGGAGGTGATACTTCCGGATTTTTGTCCTTGCCCCAGGAACCAGAGAGAAGTGACATGGCACAAGTTGGATGTGCTGCAGGCGGTGCGCATCTACATCAAGCGGACCGCTCCTTTCCGTAAGTCAGAAGCTTTATTTGTTTCCTTCCAGCTGGCTTCATGGGAAAGAAAGTCACATCCTCTACCATCGGACGCTGGCTCATAGCAAGCATCAAGATATCTTATGAGACTCAGGCCAGACCGGTTCCTCCGCGTATCACAGCACATTCTACGAGGAGCGCAGCGACTTCGGCCGCCTGGGCTACTCAAGCACCAATTGAAGAAATTTGCCGTGCTGCGACGTGATCTGGTCCGTCTCCATTCATCCGTAACTACAGACTTGACACTTTCGCCTCCGCTGAGGCGTCATTTGGGAGAAGAGTCTTGCAGAGAGTCGTGGCAAGCACCGCAGCCCCGGACAGTTCTTCTTCCCTCCCGACTTCGACATAGCTTTGGCATGTCCCATGCTTGGACACTCCAAGCAGCGCCTAGGAGAAAGACCATTGGCTTACCTGAATCGTTGTTCTCTCGACATTGCGGAGTGTCCAAACCCACCATTGAGGTGGGGCCACGAGGTGTGTTGTTAGCACCTTCATGTCTTGGACTTGGACTCTGACTGGTTCGAGTCATGGGCTATTGGTCTTCTTCATTTTTTGAAACTGAGTCTCTGAGGCAACCAAGAGGTGGAGCTACAATCAAATTTAAACTCAGTTCCTTGGGCAGCAAGCTGAAGTTAAGCCCGTGCTTGGACACTGCGCAGCGCCGAGAGAACGACCATTCAGGTAAGCCAATGGTCTATCTCAGTCAAGTAGTCTGCCAATTTCTTCATTCACTTGATTCAGTCTACTCATTCTGAGTACATTTTACTTCTGCACAAAGTTGGACCTGCCAAGTTTTTCACTCATATAATTTAATCTACATATTCAGACACAGTTTAACATAGTGTATTCTGCCTTTCAGTGCCAACTCGGATCAGAGTAAAATGTAAAAGCATAAACCCTTTAATAGACTATTTTCTCCCTTTCCTCTCCTCTCATTCTCCATCTTAGGGCTTTCTAGTCTTTAACACTCCATAATTGCAATTAGAGGCTTTAAAGGACATGGTACAAATCAAATGCAAACAAGAATAATCTCTTTGCAGTGATAGTATAGCTTCTTCAGTATATACATATAATTATGTTTATGGACACTGAATTGAAACTTGAAGCAAGTTGTTGCATTTTTATGTAAGTTATTTGCAACAGAAAAATACTTGCAATATTTTTCTTCATTTTATAATTCTACAGTTTAAGTTAAAATATATTTATTTAGAATAAGGGACCCCAATAGCTCATTGGTTAAAGAACAGTTCTCCAGTTGTCAGCTGGAGAACTGACAGCCTGTGTTTAAGACCTAAGCACCACGCAACAGTGTGAGCTCCTGTTACTTTCCCCAGCTCCTACCCACCGAGGAGTTTCAAAGCATACAAATACAAGTAGATAAATAGGTATCAATGTAGTGGGAAGGTAACCGTGTTCCATTCACCTTTCAGAGGTGGGTTGATCCCGGTTTGGCCTGGATCAGCCAAACCACTAGTAGCGGTGGCAGGAGACTCTGTCCACCCGCCCGGACACTTATGCGCATGTGTGGGAGCATGCCTGAGCCAGTAGTAAAAAAATTGGCAACCCACCACTGGCACCTTTGGTGTATAGTCATGCTGGCTACATAACCATGGAAGCGTCTTCAGACAACACTGTCCCTCTCTGCTAGGAAGCAGAAATGAATAGAGGCCCTTATTATAAATAAGTATATTTTAGCTTAAGCTGTAGAACCATAAAACTATTAAAATTCTTTAGGGGAAACCTTTACTTCTACTTTATTTATAATACTTATTTCTTTTTATTTTATTTTTCATTTTATTTTTGTTTGTTTCATCTTAGATTGTTTAGTATTTCAAATAAAGATGATCCAGCTATTTGTGTGGATATTATATTTATGCATTATAGTCATATTATATGTGAAGCGGAAAAGGGCAAGGGTGACAGGTATAATAAATAGCCTTCTTTAAAAAAAACCTTGTCTGTTTCAGATCCAAATAGCAGCATATCCCTATTTAAAAAAAATAAATTTAGTTAGGATTAATTGTAATTTGAAACTTAGAAACACATTCAAAGAAATAAATACTATTTTTAAAAAAGCTGTTTCCACATTGCTATTACCAAGGTTGTTAGGAAATTTCAGTTCAATATACTTAACTGATACTATCACTTATTTTGCATCTATGGTGTCATTGATTCTACATGAATTCATTGATTCTACAATTTAGCCTTACAAACAATAAGGAGGAAAGTTAGGTTGAGAAGCCAATGGATTTTTTTTTCATTAGTTGTCCTTAAGATCTGAATTGGATAGCTTTAAAATAATGGTTGATTTTAAGGGTTTTTTTTGTTATAAAGTAATGCCCTTGAGATCAATTCAATTTAGCAATGATTATTTTACTGAGGCCCCAATATAGACCTTTGCCTCCTAAAATTGAATGTGAAATTATTATTCTACATTGCAGTGAATTACAGAATGGATATCAAATAAATATGTACTTAGCCAGACTGACTCTTAAAGAGAAAGTGCCAAGTATACTTGGCAATGGTCTTTTTTTCATGGGATTTTGTAGACACAATTATCTTTAAAGTAGCTTTAAAATATAAAGTCAGATGAGAACCATGAAAATACTGGGTCATATTAATAAATTAAAAGAGCTAGTCCTTGACTTACAACCACAATTGAGTCCCAAATTTCTGTTTCTAAACAAAACACTTAAGTGAATTTTGCTCTATTTTATGACCTTTGTTACCAGAGTAAAGTAAATCACTGCTGTTGCTAAGTTAATATCACAGTTGTTAAGTGAATGCAGCTTCTCCACTAACTTTGCTTGTCAGGTTGCAAAATGTGATCATATGACTCCAGGACACTGAAACCATCATAAATAGGAACCTGTTGCCAAACATCTGAATTTTGATCACATGATTATGGAAATGTTGCAATGGTGAAAGTGTGAAAATGATCATAAATAATTTTTTCACTGTTGTGATTTGAATTTATGCTTTTTTCCCCTCAGGATCAAGTAATGCTTGATTAAGACTGTGGTTGGACATGGTACTTACCAGAGTCCTACTACTTATTGGGGGGAGGGGAATAAATGCTGCAAAATAGTTTGTTCCATGTTACAAACGTGTTGGTGGAATTGTCAATTTCTGAGATTTTCTTTAGGCTTGGGTAATGAGTTGGGTTTTTCTGTTTTTTTAAATCTGTGTTACATCCATTCCAGAGTTTATATTCTTGTGTTTCCCACTTTAAACTGGATGCAAACCACACTGTTGGTTTTAGCAATTGTTCTATCAGATTGAAAGGGAATCTTCAAGCCCCAAAACATTGTGTGTGGGCTGCATGAAATTGGAGATACATTTTATTTAAATGTTAATTTATGGCTCTTCCCTGTTTTCCATAATATCTTGTCTTTGGCACTGCAGTGAGGAAACTGAAATTCAGTTTTTAATAATCTGGGATTGCTATACCTGAATTCGGAAATGGTTTAGGTCATTGATTTTTTTAATGGATTAATAAAAATAAGCTAAATTTTATGAATATGACTTTTCCAAATACTATGAATAAATGTAATCATAGATTCAAGTTCGGACATACTACTAAATACACAGTTTCAAAATAAAATATCATAGTTACAAAGAAGAATACATAAATGAAGTGCCATTATATAACATTTTAAGTAAAGCAGTTCAATTCAGTATCATGTAATTCATATATAATCTGCATCATACATTGTTTAATTATAGCTTAAAAATACTAGTTCAGATGTATTTTTCCAGTTTAACATTTTTATTGGGTTATAAAATAAGATACAAAATATGAAAATAAATAGAAAAACGGTGGGGAGGAAAAGGGGGAAGAGAGTGTGGGAGGATAAGAAATAAAGAAAAAGAAACATTGACTTCTGATTTCTCTGTTGCAGTAAAATAAGTCATTAACATAAAATCACGACTTTGTTTTTTCATAATAATATGAACAAGCCATTTCTATAAAGTTCTATCAATCTAATCGGTAAAAAACAAAATCAAAGTTTCCATGTGGAGACCACTTCTGAACTTAAATAAAAAGTACTATATTCTTTTCTTTAATCAAAATAGTCAATTCTCCTGTGTGCTGCTTGGAGAGTCCAAGCTTGGGTTAAATTACTCTGGTTGCCTGAGGTAATCTTTTTCCTTAACCATGCCTCCTTAATGCCAGATTTTTTCCTCAGTCTGGCACGTTAAGGACTATTTTTGTGAGCTCCAGCTTCTAGTTTTAATAAAGGCTTGGACTCTCCTTTCTCAGCAGTTTTTCTGTGTTCGTTTCCTTTGTTATTGTCTAACTTTTTGGATTTTCCTGTTTATTTCCTGATTTCTATGAATTTTAATTTGTCTCTCCCTTCGGACTTTCAATTGAGGTAGGAGCGGATGTGGGGGGTGCTCCACCTGCTGTGCCGCTTGCGGACGGTGGCAGAGATCCTCCTAGGGATTGTTACCTCCCAGAGGGGCAGCGGAGCTATCAGCGGCTGCCGGGAGTTGTCAGAGTTTTCTGGACTTTTTGATTGCCGCCAAGCCATGGAGACATTTTTGGCTGCTTTTAAAAGTCGTGGCCGCCATTTTCTCCTCGCCCACCCCCACACCAGAGTGGTGGCCATTTTGAAGGCTTGTTTTCACACACTTTCGAAGCTTGCCTTCCCGCTCATCTGTTTCCACGCAGATTGCCGCCAAGTGGCCAGCTGACATTTTTTGGGGCTCCAGCACGGTTGCTGCCACTCACCTTTTCATTGTCGGGCAATGCTGGTGTCTTTGGCCGCCTTACTGTCATACACCAGCACAGAGACAGGTTTATTTCATTTTTACCCCTCTCTGAGTGATCTGCCAAGCAGCGCAACCTCCCCGATTTGTGATCCCTTGGGCTCTTCTTCCCTAAATTGACTGAAGGCTCTAGCTGTAGCGAGAGGCCTCCGCAATGACCATCACCTGCTGACTGACATCTTTGGCAGCTTTGACTCCTTGTGAACAGCTTGAGATGGCTGAAGCCTCTGATTCGGCAGATCTGGATCAGCCAGGCCCATCTACCTGCTGTCACGGTAGACCAGGTTCCCCCCAAGTCCCTAGTCAGGCCAAGGCCACAAGCAATGACAAGAAGACTAGACAGGGTAGGGTGGCAAAAAAAGGGCAGTCATCTCTACCAATCATCTACAGCTGCGGATAGGGATCAGAACGTCAGCAATGGGCTCTCGAAAAGCAATTCAAGAAGGCCCAGTGCCAGGCAAGGAAGGCCAACCCACAGGCCACTGCATGGATTGAGTCGGTCCTTCCTCCCTCCCATTGGGGACCCCATGCGGGTCATTGAGGAGAAGGTAGAGTGTCAGGATTTGTCTCCTGACATTTCCCTGGTGGATCCCGGTTCCCCTGCACCTTCCTCTGTATCCGAACCTGACCTAATGGACATGGCAAAGCTCATGGGGGGGGGGAAGCCTATTCTTCCAGATCCAAGGGCAGGGATAGGCCCAGAGAAGATCAGGGCCCCAAACTGTCCACCCAAATGCAAGCAGTTATTGATCGTGCCATCCCCCAGGGCATAACCAAGGGGCTCCAGAAGAGGGATCAGGTCTCAGATAAACTGGCCCCATCTAGATCCAGGAAGGAAGGGTCTGGCGCTAGCTGCATCCTTCTCTGGAATCTTCTGTGGTCAGTGAGGTCTCTTCTTGGGAGGACCCAGAGCAGGAGCAGCAGGAGCTTTTGGAGGACGAAGACCTTCCTCTAGATGCCCCTGCCTTCTCCAGGCTCTTCAAGCCTACTCTATTTAAATCCATCTTGCACAAGGCAAAGGCCATTACCCAGGGTTCCACCACAAATCCGCGAAGCCGTTATCCGCGGAGACATAAGCGCGAAGACTAATTCGCGCCGTTCAAAGCACTAAGGAAAAACGCGACCCTACCACGATGACATAATCGCGGAGGGCAAATCCGCGCATTCCCAAGCACTCAGTACCCTAAACCTAACCCTAAACCTAACCCTAACCCTAACCCTAAACCTAAACCTAACCCTAAAACAAACCCCTAAACTTAATCCTAACCCTTACCTTAATTGAAATCGGCTTTCTGCCGTGGCGCCGTTTTAAAGCACCCTTCTGTTGCCGCCCTGTTGTCGCAGCGGTGATGACGCGCGGTGATGACGTCACGGCTTTAGCGATGCGCTTATGTCTCCGCAGATAAGGGCTTTGTGGTTTTGTCGTGCCACGATTACCCAGTTGGGTACTAAACCCCAAGCAGGCCAGAGTTCCTTGGACTTGACCGCCTACAACCCCAATGATAGTCTGTTTAAGATGCAAGCCCCTCCGCAGGAAGTTATTCCCAGTCTCTTCATGTTCAGTGGCAGTAGATCCAGCTTGATTCCCTCGCCATGCCCAGTGGAGGGGACAAGAAGCTATATTCTGTGGAGTCTAGAGGAGGTTTTGGCCTTACCCTCGGTAGACCCCCCCAATAGCAGCTCTTACTTCCAACTCTGTTCTGCCAGCAGACTTAATGGAGGGTCTCACGGTGGAAGATAAGGCTTGCAACAAAACACATCAAGCGGCAGCCTGGGCCCTTAAGGCTTCTTCTGCCGCCTCTTTCTTTAATAGGGCCTCTATTATTTGGTTACAGTCTAAACTTCTGGCAGGTAATGCACGTCTTCATCAGGACATGACCAAAATCATAGCAGCAGTTAGTTCTCGGCCGACGCCTCGCTTAACACGGCGACATTTGCTTCCATGGTGCTAGCATCTAATGTAACATCTAGGCACCTTCTTTGGCTTTGCCACTGGCAGGCCAATATGAAATCAAAGTGGAAGTTCACCTCCGCTCACTTCAAAGGGACCAAACTGTTTGGTGAAGCCTTAGACCCTGTCCTAGTTGAATCTAAGGATAAGTGGAAGGTGCTTCCTACCCTAAGTAAAAAGCAGGATCACAAATCCACTCCCTATTTTAGAAGGCAGTCCTTTCATGCGAACGATTCCTCATTCAACCCCTCCACATTCCACTGACTGTTCACTCAATCATCTGACAGGTCCCAGGACAAGCAGTCCTTTCGATACAGGGGTAGGCAATAATTCAACTACTGTAGACCCAATCGCAGTGGGGCCTCTCACAGGCCATTCCGCAAAACCAAGTGACCATCAGGGAGCACCTCCCATCAGGGGATGACTCCAACTTTTCATCTCCCAAAGGGAACAGGCCACGAAGAATTCCTGGATCTTACAAACTGTGAGGGAATGACTCTCCCTGGAGTTCATTTCTCATCCCCCAAGGAACTTCATCCGCTGCCCCACCCTCTCTTGTCTAATCAAGAGAGAGCTCATGTGTCAGGAGATCCATCACCTCCTGGAGATCAATGCTATAGAGCAGGTACCATCCAATCAGGAGCAGAAGGGATTTTATTCAATTCTTTTCCTGGTACCGAAGAGCTCAGGAGGGTGGAGGGAAATACTGGATCTGAAGAACCTCAATTACCATCTCGCATACAGGAGGTTCAAAATGCAATCTCTGCAAACCATCTTAGCACGGATTCGTCAGGGGGACCTCCTCATGTCCATAGACTTGAAGGAGGCATATCTGCACATTCCATTTCGGCCACAACATTGAAGGTTCCGGTGGTTCTTCTACACAAGCCAACATTATCAGTACAGGGCCTTACCATTAGGCCTGTCGTCGGCCACCAGGACCTTCACCAACATTCTTTCAATCATTGCAGCTCACCTCAGGGGTAGACCCGTAAGGCTTCAGTGTTACCTGGACGACATCTTGATTCAGTAGTCGTCAAAGAAACAAGTCTTGCAAGATCTCCAGGTTACCATGAGGTTCCTTCAGAACCATAGGTTCTCCGTGAACTTGGAGAAAAGTCACCTCACACCAACCACCAGGCTGTTCCACCTAGGGGCGGTGACCGACACCTCAATCTGCAAGGTGTTTCTGTCCCAGGACAGGATAGACAGCCTAGGCACCCTAGTTCTGAAGGTTCAGGTCCCTGTGCTGCTCCTCTCGCAGTTATTAGAGAAAATGATCTTGTGCAACTCGGTAGTTCCGTGGGCACAGCTCCACTTGCAGGAATTGCAGTGGTTCCTCTTGCCTCCTCAGAGAGCCAAGAGAAGCAACTCCACAACGAAGGTCTGACTTCACTGAGGGTGAAGAGGTCCCTTAGGTGGCGGCAATCATCGGCCATGCTAAAAGGACACCTCTTCAAAGAGCCAACATGAGTACTCATTACAACGGACACCAGCCTATTCAGCTGGGGCACCCACATGGGTCAACACGTGACACAAGGCAGGTGGTGTCCAGCCAAAGCAGCTTGCAACATCAACTGGCTAGAGCTGAGGGCAGCGAGACTTGCCTTACGTCACTTCCAGCAGGACATTCTACACCAAGATGTGCTATTGATGACAGACAATGTGGCCACCAAGGCACACGTAAACTGCCAGAGTGGCACGAGATCCAGGAAGCTCATGGCGGAAGCAGAGGCTCTGGGCAAGGTAGGTGGAGCATCACATCAAATCCATCCGAGCCGATCACATCTTGGGAGTGGACAACACCCAGGCAGACTGGTTGAGCAGGACCACCATGGACAATGCAGAATGGCACCTGCACCCGGTCCTGTTCCGCCAGTTGTCCCACAGATTCAGCACTCCCATGATCGACCTGTTTGCCACCCAGGAGAACATCCAGCTACATCACTTCTCCCGCTTTCAATTGCTCCAGGCGGAGGGGACTGATACCCTTAGCTGGCCTCAGGGACTTTTGTATGCTTTTCCACCTCTTCCTCTTCTACCGCAAGTGGTCGCAAAATCATCGCGGAGGGGGCGGAGGTGCTTCTGGTGGTTCCTCACTGGCCCCGGAGTTCCTGGTACGCTGACGTCATCAGCCTCTCAGTGTGCAGCCCGTGGCAAATCTTTCAGTGTCAGGTCCTCCTCAGCCAGGGGGCCATCGTCCACCTGGACCCTCAGTGGCTCCAGTTGACCATCTGGCACCTGAGGAGGGATGACCTCTCGGACAAGGTGATATGTACTGTTCAGGTGACCCTCAACGACCAGAATTTATGACTCCACTTGGGCCACCTTTGCCAGGTGGTGTGACACCTGCCATATTGATCCAATCATAGCGCCAGTTTCTTGCATATTCCCCGCATACTTTCTGCAGGAGGGCCTCGATAGGCGGCTAGCTCCCAACACCCTCTGTCGCCAGGTCGCTGCACTATCCACTGTTTGGTCAGGAGATTCAGCCCAGCCTCTCAGCAGACTACTGAAGGTCCGGTGTTTCCTCAAGGGTGCCTCCAACCTGCACTCCCCGGTGGTCCACTGGTACCCGACCTGGCAGTTGTTGTTGGTTCTACAGGCTCTAACTTCAGCTCCCTTTGAACCACTTTGAGCTGCCTCCCTCCGACACCTCATGCTTAAGACGATTTTTCTCATTGCTATAACATTTGCGAGGAGAATATCGGAGCTAGCGGTCCTGTCTGTTCAAGAGGAACTATGGACTATACATCTGGACAGAGTTGTGCTTCGTCTGGACCTGGCCTTCATCCCCAAAATTAACACATGGTTTCACAGGGCACAGGAAGTAATTTTACCAAATTTTTGTCTGCGCCCCAGACACCCGAGAGATTTTGAAAACATTTTTATTTCTAGCATTACATTAGTTGTAGTCTTTTTTCTTTTCTATACTGAATGTACAATATATTTCCTCACTTTTTTCAGCAATCATCATCTTAGATGCATTTCCCCCATCTACAGCCTCTTTCACTTCATCATTCTACCAAGCATTCTTTTTCATATTTCCCATCTAACTCCCCAGATTTTTGTGGCACTTTGTAACACAATTCTTTTCACTGTGATTCAAGCAACTTTATATCGTCTTTCCTTTCAGCCATTTTCCATTAATTCTTTGGGGAAATTAATGTATTTTAAGACCTTTGTCGTATAGGACTCATATTTTTTTTCTTTTTTGCTGCCAGTGTACTTTCATTCTTTATTGTATGTTCTCTCTTATTTTTCTTTTAGGTTCATTTTTCCCCAAGATCTACTCTTAACACTACAAAACAATGGTCCATCTCTCGTTCAGAACATCTTGTTACTGTTACTCATATATCCTTCACTAATTTTTTCAATCTCTCATCATAAACAGTCCAGTCAGCCGTGCTTTTAGACTTTTATTCCTGTACTGTCTGTACACATGAATGAATGTATGCTTAAACCATATATTTGAAACAAGCAGGTCTTTTCTTAAGTAGATTTTCACTAAGCAATCATTCTCATTCATTTCTGGATATTTGAATGAGAACACGCTACATTTCCCCCCAATACTTTGCTGGTGCATTTACTGTTAGTCTTCACTGGAGCAATAGCTAACCACTGGATTCCTAATTTCATATGAATTTATAGCAAAGTGACACCAGGAAAAAAAAAATCAGGTCCAGTCATGTGATACCTTGACCGTTAACCTCAACAAATTGCAATCTTAATTATGAGCCAATTATGATTGTAAGATGAGGATATCTTTATGGTTTTAGTGAGTCAAGGTTTTCACATAGTCATTTCTAATAAGATTGAGAATATATTGTATAGATTTGTGTTTTGGTGCCACTTGTAGCATCCGTTCTAATGCTAAAGACAACCCAGTTCAGTTTTGACACATGTTGTTCATTTTGCCACAAGCACAACTGAAGTCCAGTGTTACTTCTCTCCTCCTCCTCCTCCTCCTCCTCCTCCTCCTCCTCCTCCTCCTCCTCCTCCTCCTCCTCCTCCTCCTTCATTGTTTCAGTAGCCAGGAGAGCACAGTGCTATTGCAGAGTAGTTGTTTGGTTTGCTAAGGTACCAGCCCTGTTATAGGAAACACTTACATGTTTTCCAAGGTGCGCCATAGGAGGGTGAGCTTCGCATCAGAGAGAAAGACGAGTCCCTCTTCCTGCAGTGTCACTCAAATCCCGCTCCCTTCTTAACTGCCTTCTAGCAGGCACCACAACCAGGAAAGTTCAGAGCCATCAGAAATCTGTCTTCCTGCACAGAGTACAGCTCGTTTCCCCATCAAAATGGTACCTATTTTATCTACTTGCATAGAATGTGCTATGGAATGGCAAGGTGGGCAGAAGCTGAGGCAAGTAGTGAAAGCTCTCTTTCTCTCTCTCTCTCTCTCTCTTTCTCTTTCTCTCTCTCTCTCCCTCCCTCCCTCCCTCTTTCTCTCTCTCTCTAACACACACACGCACATTTTTTTAGTTTATTAATAACAGAAGGGTTATCAGATAATTTTGTGGACTCTATCGGTTTGTTACTTTGTAAGCATGGATTTGAAAAATATTCTATCTACTACTATAAAAACTGGCTTAATTTTTTACAACATCTATACCATCCTTTTAAATCAGTCTACAGTACATGGCATACTACCTAATAAGCAGCTGAGTGGGAAACTTTACTTATTTGACCAAGCCTAGATAAGTTCTCCTACTGTAGTATTTTGTTCATTGGGACCTATCTCAAAGATTCCTTACTCATTTGCTTTCTTGAAGACTTGGAATTATATCTGGATTTCACAGGGTTCAATCCTTGGTTTATAGTCTTAGAGTTCCTTAGATATCACTTGGCGATACTGCTTTAGTATATTTTGGATGTGCATGGGATTTGTCTTGGAACTGGGCAGTGAGTTTTTGCCTAAAGCCTCTATGCTGTTACTCTGTTCTTAAGGTTTTCGTCAGCTATGATTTCAAGAAGATTAAGGTCGAAGTACGTTTTGAACTCTTAAGAAAACTGGAGAAGTAGTAGCAGGTGTTTTCGTATGTGAATGGCCTCATGAGGCATTACGATTATCAGACCAAGCAGGAGTGAAACTTAAATAATCTCTTCTGGTCCCGAGTTTAGAAAGTGGTATCAGTATTCTGTTTTTCCTGATACAACAGCTCATCCAGAAACAGAATTAGAAGAGCATCAAATAATGCTTCACATTTTTCTAGTGTCTCTGCGGAAAATTAGTAACGTGCATATTTAAATACAGTGTATTTAATACAGTGTATTTTTGGTCTGCACTCAATTTTAGAAATCTATTAGTTCTACCTGTGTGAACATGTAAACACACATGTATGATGTTCTTCAAGGCCTCTCTTTATGGTCATGTTTGAACCCTCTGATTAACAATACTGGTATTTTTTTATCAGATTTATCCTTACCAGGCCCAGAAGTGTGGGTAAATAATTTTAATCACATTTTATGCACAATGCTGGATCTTTTGCAGCAAATCTTTTATGAATCAGAATATCCCACCCCCATCCCCTTGTAATCTAGGATTTCAGTTTTTAGCTAGATTTAACTAATAGTCCCAAAACAACATGGAGAGGTAGATACATGCATGAAGAATAAAAGGATTATGTGAATTTAATATACACCTTAAAAAAATATATTTCAGTGTCTCATTTCCTTCCCCCTGGCCTTTCACCTTTACAGTCACTAATCATTCTATAGTATCTTTATATCTGGCATGATTATATGTAACACAATTACTCTGCTCCCAGAGGAAACACATTCGAACTAGTGGTTCCTATAAACATTCCAATAAGTGTTTGTGTCAGTTGATCATTCTAATACTTAAACACTGTAAATCTTTTAAGTTGAGAAAGTAATGGTTATCTTCAGAATTGTTTTATAGAGTTAGCCATCAGAAATAGTCTGTGTTGAGAATTTGCTCAAAACTTTCCAGGGAAAGGTTCAACTGCTGATGTCTGAATGGCCATGTTATTACAAAACTAGTGTCTACACATTATGAAAAAAAATATTTAGATTATTTTGAGAGAACACATCTTTTAATATGACACAGAATCTATTCTCTTCCCATGATGATGGCACAACCATATTTAGTATTAGCAAGACACAGATATTTAGTTTTACTTTATTGCCACATGTCAACATGATGGTGATGAGGTATAATTATTTTCACTGTTGACTGAAACACAATTCCATTGTTTCTCTCTTTCAAAATTGTCTCTTTCAGTATGAAACTTGATCTGCAATCATTGCAGATGCTTTGCTGTTCAGTAGTGGGAAGAGCATCTCACTTTCAATATAGTTCTCAAAACACTTTAAATTGTATGTTTTATACCTGTCTTTTTCCATTTTTCATACACATTCCCACAGTGAGCAGATTTTGTTTTTGAGATGCAGTGGTAGAGTGAGTAATTTTATTTTTCATAAGAAAATTTGGGGCAATTTCCAAATGACATCTGTACAGATATATTTTTAACTGCTCAAGACAGACTTCCAATGACCTTTCTGTTCTGTTAACATACACTTGGTAGGCTGAGTAATCCTTGGGTACTTTGAAGATTGAAACATCCTAGGCTTTGACAGCTATAGAATTGGGTTGCTCTGCCAATTTCAGACTAGAAGTGCAATTTTATTTCAGATAATATTAGTAGAACCTAAGAACAAGTTTCAAGACTGTGTTATTAAGACTTAATAGTGTGAAACATTTTATAAAATGTATGAAAAAAATTAAAATTCTTCAGAACTTCTTAATTATGACAATAAATTATTATTTTAATAATCAAAATAATATTTAATAGAATATTCTGACATTTTTTGTTTTATTAAAACAGTTTGGATATTGTTCAGTAACTGTTTAGTAATTACCCTGAAGCTTTAGACACATCTCCAGATGATATTTTCCAACATATGTATGTGAAGATGAGGAATTAATTTAATTTAATTTAATTTATTAGATTTATAGGCCGCCCAATCCCGGAGGACTCCGGGCGGCTTACACAGAACAAGAAAGAAAAACAAACAAAATAAAATAAAAATTCTCCAACACGCATACATTCAAATTAGGGCTGGACCCTACCTAATAAGGTCAACAGTCCCAGGCCTGCCGGAACAGCCAGGTTTTAACAGCTTTTCTGAAGGCCATGAGGGTGGGCGAGGTCCGGACCTCTGGGGGTAGTTGATTCCACAGGGTCGGAGCAGCCACAGAGAAGGCCCTCCTCCGAGGCCCCGCCAGCCGACACTGTCCGGCTGACGGTGTCCTAAAGAGGCCCACCCTGTGAGATCTTATCAGCCGTTGGGAGGTATGCGGCAGTAGGCGGTCTTGCAAATACGCTGGTCCTGAGCCATGTAGGGCTTTAAAGGTAATGACCAACACCTTGAATTGTGTCTGGAGACCAATTGGCAGCCAGTTCAGCTCGCGGAGGATAGGTGTAATATGGATGTATCTCGGTACACCCAATATCGCTCGCGCGGCTGCATTCTGGACTAGCTGTAGTCTCCGAACGCCTTTCGGGTAGCCCCATGTAGAGTGCATTGCAATAATCCAGCCTTGAGGTGACAAGGGCGTGACAAGGAAGTATTAGAATATTCAACCTTGAAACATCCAAATAGCTTTTTCATATTTTGAATAGACAAATATCTCATAAGAAGACTATTATTATTGTTGTTGTTATTTACTCTAGTCATTAAACATGAAATTCAATCAACTGAACATTTAAAAATGTGTCACAAATATTATTGACTGGTACTGATGGTTGATACAGATTGCGGCCAGCATCCTAGGTATCGACTAAGTATCAGTATCATCATCATCATCATCATCATCATCATCATCATCATTTCTTTTATTTATTAAACATGAAACTCCATCAACTGAACATTCAAAAACACATCACAAATATCATTGACTGGTGCTAATGGTCAATAAGGTTTGCTGCCAGCGTCCTAGGTATCAACCAAGTATCTTCTTAAATTATGTGATGTTCCCAGTAGCACAGTTTTTTGCAGTTCTGCTAGTGTTATTGCAGGAAGCTGCAATTTCTTGATGTGTTTTGTAAAATTCTTGGGCATCATCCTCATCATTATTATTATTACAGCCTTACCATTGGCAGAGGCAATCCAGGAGTATATCACAATGATTAGTTGTGAATGCCAGCTAAAACTGGGGTGTCAGCTAAAACTGGGGTGTTGCCATATTTAATCTTTTTCATGTTTTGTTTTATTAAGGTTGATAAAGAATTTGTATGGTCTTTATGGAAACGTCTCCAGGTTGCAAACCCAGATGTTACTCAAGCAATCAGTTTGGTTGTGGAAAGGTAAGTAGGGAGATTTTTTAAATTATGCATTTCATGTTCCACTATATGTAAAAGTAACCTTTAGCAATGCTATTCCTGAAATTAAGATATAATTTCCTAAGATATATTCTAGAAATCTGGAAATAGAAAATAGTTAAGTAGAGAGCTATATTTTCTAATTAATTCAAACATTTAACACATTTTACTTATTGAAGTAGTCTAAGCCAGGGGTCCCCAACCTTTCGGACCTCAGGAACCACTAATTTCATAATTTTAAATCCCGCAGACCACTAATATAATCTGCCTAATCACTGTCTGGGTGGGCATGGCTAGGTGGGCGTGACTGGGTGGACGATGTCACTCACATCAAGAGGTGCCTTGCCAGCCTCTACTTGCCTCTCCTCTGCTAGCCACTCCTCGCCTTCTTAGCTCCTGGGCTCCTTAGGACCCCAACAGGAAGCAGTTGCTGGAACTAAGCAGCCACCACGAGAAAGAGTTGGCAAAAAAAGCTCAGTTCAAATTGGATCTGACCGAGAAGGAAGCTCAGCAGAAGCACCTCACTGAGGACTACAAGCATAGGCTTTCCAAGCAGAGAAAGACCTGCGGGATTGCAAGGCCAGGTGCCGGCATCTGGAGGCGCAGCAGGCTGAGATGGTCAGCCAGTTCTAGGCCATGATGCAGTCCCACTGGAATACTGGTTCTTTGCCACCAGCAGTGCTTCCCTCCAGCCTTTTCCCAAAGCCCCACAAACTTTGTGGGGTTTATCACACATATCTGGCCCAAGGGCCGTAGTTTGAGGACATAGGCATAGTGCAAACTGATTTAGTGCAATATAAAAAATGCAAATAATTTTTCTGCGGACCACCAACATTTTCTCACAGAACACCAGTTGGTGACTGCTGGTCTAAGCCATCCAGTTTAAAAAAATCATAGTAAATTTAGTTTATATAAAAAAAACTAGTCTGGTATGTTTTAGTGTAAATGGACATAGAGATACAAATGTCAGTAGAATGACACTGCTTTCCTGGTAGACTTCTATGTTGGCAGAAAATTATGTTGGTGTAGATTTTTCCTTGGCTATGTTCCATCTGTGAAGGGGAGGTTTATCAGGATTTGGCACATATCTTCATTCAAAGCCACATGGCTTTCTTAATACAGCCATCCTATAACTGTTTTAACTATGACAATTTCAAGTCGGGGACTTGTTATATCTTATTTCTCCCATGATGAAAAGAAAGAAGAAAGTCTGCCTTCTGTTTTCTACTCTACCCAGAATTAAAATTTCAAACACTAGATATGGGTAATCATTCTGCAAGAACATCTTCAGGCTTTCTTTCTCTTCCTGCATATACGTGGGACACAACTGCGGCTATATTGTCTTGTTAGTTGATGCATATATGAATTAAAATTATATAAAGTAAGCAGTAGTTCTACAAATACCTTTTACATTTATTTTTAGATAAGTAGATGATACATATCTTTACCTGAGTAGGCATCTTCTAAAAATAACTTTGTTACATCTTATGGGACAGGCAGATGTAACTGGGGAGAGGGAAATTTCCTTAACTTCCCCCATGTAGAGAGCTTGAGACTTGGTCCTTGGTCACTCTTACCGTCATAAAGTAGGCCTTAATAGCATTCTCACTCATATTTGGTCAAGTTCATCTTTTTTTTTAGATTAGTTTTATTAAAATTTCACAGGTCCATAAGTTTTTTCATATGACCATTAAGGTATTTTGAACTCCCCTGTCCCTTGTCTAATCGTTTTTTAGTATCATCTCTTCCTTTTTTTCTCTCAAGGTTATTCTCACTGCTATTTTATTACTTGAGAATGTATCTAGTAGCACTACTATTTTCAACTGGTTAAAGTTTTTTTTGCTGAGACATTTATATTTTAGCAAATGACTTATTCTTTAAGCAATGCAGTTATTTCATAATGCATAACTCCCAACATAAGTTTGGGGGATAAAGGCAGTCATAGATAAGATTTTATTTAGTGACAGGAGACTTGGTTCTAGAGCTTATGCACAAGGAGACATCTGTACATTTAAATCTGATGGCCAGCTCAGACTCAAAAGAGTCTGAGATGAAGGAAGCTTCACAGCATGGCCTGGAGAAATTCCAGCTTCAGGTTGAGTCTAGCAATGAGGTACATGAGACTGACATGGCTGAAGTACATTCAAGCCACTGGAGGCAGTAAAAGATGAGAAGCTGGATCCAGGATTGTTATGGTATGTGGGAATCATGCTGAGCAATTTCTTTGCTTTTATATAAAGAGTGAAAAGGGTAGCTTTGACAAAGAAATGGGAGTTCCATTACTCGGATAAAGACAGGTTTTGTGGTTCCTCCTGGGGCAATTCAGGAATAGGCACAAGATCCTGATCAAACACTACTTTGAAAAGGGTCAATCCTGTACTGCTATTATGGAATTATTATACGCTAACTCTGCATAAGGCAAGAGGTCAGCCCAATTATCTTGCTGATAATTGACATAGCACCTAAGATACTGCTCTAGATCAGAGTTAACATGTTCACAAGCTCCATTTTTATGCGGATGGTGGGAGGAGCTTAGACCTTGGGGAGAGCCTATCAACTTTAGGAACTCTCTCCAAAAGTGGGAGGTGAATTGGACCCCCCTGCGTAACCTATACACATGTAGGGTAAACAGTTTAGCAAGTGTTTTTACATATGGAATCTTGGAGCAGGGCACAAAATGCACTTGTTTGAAGAACAAGTCTGTAATCACCCAAATGATGGTATTTCCAATACTCTTGGAAGCTTGACAAAGTCCATCGATATCTCCTTCCAAGGGACACCAGGTCTGGTGACATTTTGGAGTAGTCCTTGAGGTTTACCTGGTGGCCTCTTTACTGCAGCACAAACAGGACAATTAGCAATGTAGGATTCTATGTCTTTTTTCAGATAGAGCCACCAAAACTCTTTTAACCAAATGTAAGGTTTTTAAGAAACCAAAATGTCCAGCTGCTTTTGAATCATGGGCCTGTTGGAGGACAACACTTTTTAAACTAGCAGGCTTAGCCTGACTTACATCATAGTAAATACAGGCAAGACATATGTGCAAGACCCAGCTTAGTGTAGTGGTTAAAGTATCAGGCTACAAACTGGGAGACCATGAATTCTAGACCCAGGTTCAACCCAAAGCCAGCTGGGTGACCTTGGACCAGTCACTCACTCTCAGCCCTAGGATGCAGGCAATGGCAAACCATTTCTGAAATCTTGTCAAGAAAACTGCAGGGATTTGCCCAGGCAGTCTCCAGGAGTCAATACGGACTTGAAGGCAAAGTACATTGCCAGATGGCACAGGTTCCAAAGAGTATAGTTCTTATAGACAACAAGCTCAGGGGGCAAGCTGTCTGTGCCAACATATACTGTAGATCAGACTAAGAAATCAACTCCACATTACTTCTAAGAATGGCTACGGTAATTTGAATGGCTATGGTAATTTGAATCACTGGTGGGATATGACCGATATGCCCTGGTATGGATGTACTGGTGCCTGCTGGGAGAAACAGGTATCGTTCCGGTACTGTGCTCAGGAGGGCCCACCCACCCGCCCACCATCTTTACATGTATTTGAACCGATCAGGGCTTCCGCACACGCGCATGGAGCATATGGCACCTGCGCGACACTCCAGTGAACAGCTGGAGCATCACGGGCAGTAAGTACACATGTGCACGCTGCATGCGAGCATGTGGTGGATGCCCAGCCTCGTTGCACCGGGATCTGGAACCCACCACTAATTTGAATCCTGCAAATTTGATTATGTTTATAGTATCCTTCTTTTCTTATGTTCACTTGAATTAGAGGGACTTTATCTGAGAATGTCCTTAATGCTTTCACTATTTAGGCTTAAGCAATATTTTCATCCTAATGTCCTTGGTAATGGAACTCCCATTACCACTGTCAGGCGTGCCTCATTCAGTGTCCAAGAAAAAAAAAACCCAACTCCATTTAATTAGAGAAAAGATTCTTTTACTGGATGTGAAATGAAAATAGTGAAAGTGAAGCAAGATCTGAAACAAAAAAGTGTGGACTTGTACATATCAAACGTTTACCCAAATCCCTCCCCCCCAGTTACCCCAACCCAATGTCCAATCTCCAGCTCCCAAAGATGTCATGTGGGATGCATCTTCATGTGGCCTCATTCATTTGGTATGCAGAGACAGTTGGCCTTGACCAAACCAAAACACGAGCCATCAGCATGCGCAGAAGATGGTGAGAACAAAACTCCCTTCTTGACATATCTCCACCTACACTTTTCCCCTCCCAAATTCCATGAGCCCCCACCCTCCCTGTTACTATGGCAGCCGATAGCAAGCATGCAAGGTAGAGGCTGACACTCTGCGATTATTTCTCATTGTGTATGTGCATGTCTGGTCTGGGATAGGTCATAACCTGCACTGCCCAGTCATGCAACTGGAATCATGTGAGTCCTTAGTGCTAGCCTCTGGGGCAGTGTTTCTCAACTATGGCAACTTAAGATATGCAGACTTTGTTACCAAGGTTGAGAAACACTGTTCTGGGTTGAGCCTAACTGGATGTGATATTCTAATTATAAATTTCTACTTTTTCCTTTTGAGTTGCTTTCTTTAACATAAACATTAAAGACATATTGTATACTCAGGTAAGCCAAGAATTTTTGGTATTAATATGAACGTAAATATTGGGTTCAGCTTATCCATGGATAAACTTAACCATGCATATGTGCAGAAATACTTTTAAAAAGTATTTCCTAATGTAGTTCAAGTAAGCTTACCTATGGGTAAGCAGACCCTAATTTTTTTAACCAAAATACCATGAAATATGTGGCTAGGCCACATATTTGGTATATGTATATATATGTACACTTTCTGTTGTGTACATTTCTGAATTGCCTAGGAGAAATTTTTAGTCTAAGCAGGTTTTAGGAAAGACAGATGAACAATAGATCAGTGTGCTCTTTTACAGTTTCTAGCATGTTTATACCTGTCCCCTTTACTTTGCCTTTTTTAAAATTTAAATCAACCTTTGACACTATTCCGAAGGAAAAGACTTTAATGGAAATTGTTTCATCCCTTTTTAGATCACAGGTTATTTTGCCTAATTATGATGTTGCAAAAAATAATTATGCAAGTTAGGTGTGGTAGCAGATATCTCAATGGAGAATGCTTACTGCAAGATAGAATCCATCCCCCTAAACTGAATAATAGGCAGCTGCCTGTGTTTCTCTATGTAGATGACATAGCTACTCTTCTTCCAATTTGGATTGGCTTCAGAAGAAATCTACCAGCTCTTATATATTACTCTAGAGAAAAAGAGCTTACAAATTTTGTTGTTTCCCAAAGTATTGAGATGCCACAAATATCAATGGAGATAACATC
Source organism: Thamnophis elegans (assembly GCF_009769535.1). Taxonomy (NCBI): domain Eukaryota; kingdom Metazoa; phylum Chordata; class Lepidosauria; order Squamata; family Natricidae; genus Thamnophis; species Thamnophis elegans. Next base: position 68,923,503 of record NC_045543.1, on the reverse strand, counting down.
TTAGACAGATTTCATCTTCCAAGTATTTTGGTGTAGTATTCCAGTACTTAGAAATCTGGTGTGAACAAATTTAATCTATTTTTGATAAAATTAATAACTGCACAAATGCCATATTAAGCTTCTTTCAAACCAAAGATGGCAAGAATCTATATGTTGCGATAAAGTTAAATCCTTAAAGCTAAACCCATTTCTAAGATGTTGTTTGATCCTCACATATTATATGTGGATACAAACATTTAACAAACTTAGATTTCTAAGAGAGCTGTTTGAAGTAGCTTGCTACATTTGTTTAGAAACCATCACAAGACAGTATGAATGGCACACAAATCTAATAAATAAAATAAAAATAATAAAATAAAATGATCCCTATCGAATCCAGAATAGGCTCACTATTTCTGGCTCAATTGTTTAGCAATTTCTTTTTTTAGCAGTTGCCACAGTCCTTTTTGATAAATTTTCTTCTTCCTGGAAAGCTATAGTGCACGGATATCAAACTCGATCGCATCAAGTGACATATCACGATGTATTGCAATGCTTTTTGCTTTGGCGGAGCTGGAGTGGGTGTGGCCTGCACATGACACATCTGGCCCATTGGCCGACAGTTTGATGCCCCTGTTGTAATGGATTTCTCAAGTAAAGTCATCCTGGCTACAGTGTTAGTCACTAGCAGAGATGAAATAGGTCCTTGATATTGGCAAAATATGAATAATTATTTTATGCCAGAAAATGATTTATTTAATATTTGTTCAACACACTGTAGACTCCCACTCCCGTCCCCAAATATAGAGGAAATATTTCTTTTAACTACTTTTGCTTTATGGAGGAAATTACTCTTTTAATCCTTAGGATGTCACTTGTATATAATTCAATGTACACCTTAATCCACTGATCATAAAAGTTGTGTAAGATTTTTAAATTAGTTTTAGAATTCTATTAGTTTTTATCTAAGTATTCTACTGTTTGCATCTGTAGCATTATAGTGAACTACATCTTTTCTTTGTATTGGTTTTATATATTTTTTTAGTTTGAACTTTGTAACTTTTGTATTGCAAATATGATGTTAAGGGAAATGGAAAAGCAAAGAAGAAATATACGCCACTATATATAATGCCTGGACTGATATATAAGTTGACAGTTAAAAACTCTGTCCCAGTAGTACTCTTAATTGTTTATTAATGTAAATATGCAGCGCTAAGAAACTTTAAAGAGAAATATTTGATGAATACAGTCACTTAGTATAATCATGTTGTTAAATCAATTAATGCTGCAATGCACTTTTATTTGCAGTACTTTTAAAGTATCTTTTTATCTGAGAGATTATAATTAAGGTGTGGTACTTGAGAATCTTTTGGGAACATACACCTTTGTACTGGTTTGATGTCAGGCTCCTTAATATCACACAAAGAAAAGTAACTTTTCCTATTCAGAATACTTTTATGTTCCCAGACTGGGACTGAATTGCCCTAAAAATTTCAAAACGAAACAGGATCATTATTGCGTGTAATGTTATTCGTGAGATACACCGAACAGATCTCACTTTTCAGCATTCACTGCTGAAGCTACATTCTTTGGCTTAATTTTCAGATACAAACAAAAAATATCTTTAGTGTGCAAATAAGAAAAGCCTTTGGGAATATGCTAAACCCTCTAGGTATTTTTAAACAAGCCACTATATATCCGGCTCGTATACTTTCCAACTACTTTAAATACCATTGATCTTTGAATTATGTAACAAACAGAACAGTATTCTGTTTTTACCTCATTTGCCTTTGAAACTTTTTTCAACAGTTAAGCACAAATAAATATTTAATAATTCTGAACACTTTTATTTAGCAATAAAAAAGCTGGAGACATTTCTGTAATACAACTATTGCTTCTAGAAGACAAGACCTAACAACATACATATTTGAAATTAACTTCACCATTTGGGAAATCCTCTCAGATGCCTAATTGACATGAGCTTGAGACACAAAATCTCTATTCAAGCTATGGTAGGCGTTTCTTAAAGAAAGTTTCCATTGCTAAATCTTTGAATGGGTAGAGTAATAACTGCTAAGGCATCAACATTTTCAACTTTTCATATCACAAATCTCAACAATTACCCTCTTAAAGAGCCATGGACCCACAAAATAGGTTTTTTTTAAAAAAATCATTTTTTCTGAGAAAATTAGATATTATGCAGTGTTTTGGAATAATTCAGAAAACATTTCAGATCAAATGGAAGCATGAATTTTTTATATATATTTCATGTTTCTAGAGTGTTAATTGTTATTGAGGAGCAGTGTACAGTATAAATGATGTATAAAGCAGCATATAAAATTAATATTTTAATATTAAAATTCATTTATTATTTGAAAATTAAAAATTATGGGATCATTACAATATAAAATTGCAAAGGAACAAAAAATTTCAAGGTGGCCATTTAACATTAGCAGTTGCTTAATGGTCAGAGTAAGAAACTTAGGAAGGAGCTGCCCTAATTGATCAGGCTTTAAAAAGAGACAATGGTAGGTTTGTACTTTCAGACTTGCAAAACTGATGTCAGCCCTTTCCAGCTAAACCAGACAGGAAACACCACCAGATGAGTTAATTCTACTTTATCATGAGGTTGTAATAATAGAATCTTGCATGTCTGAAAGCCTCCCGCCATTTCTTTTTGAAATCTGATCAATTAGTTTAAGTCCTTCCTAAGTTCCTTTCTCTTATTAAAAAGAGAAATAGGACCAAGCTAAATTCTCCTTCTCTTGTGAGAAATGTATACGTTTGCATAAATTATTGGGGATAATCATCTACAAATACCACAGAATCATTTGGGAAATACGAATCCACTGTTACAAATTGCAAATTCTAAAAAACAATTAATACTTTCAAATCCTGTCTAAAGCATGGCTAACCAGTTGGCCTTTGCTAGATTTACACTAGCTTATTTAAGGAAAATATTATATATCCGTTACTACTTCTAGGTTGGCATGGTTGTGGAAGAAATAGATGCTATTTGGGGGGCATAAGTGTATTTTACCTGTGTTTATGTTGCTTGCCCAGTGGTGTGCATATAAATTGGTGGTAATCTGTAGATTTCCCTCTTTCTATATAAACAGTTGCTCCCATTCCATCACAGAAAGAGAAAAAAAAAACTAGACAACTTGTGCTCCTTTGTGTTATCATTTCAGAGATATTTCTTTAACTAAACAGACAAACTTAATACCCTTGTATGAGTAAAAAAACAGTAGAGTAGGAGGGACTTCCATGCACATGGATTAGAGAACAAAAGAAAGTATATGATATCATCAAGAGAGTAAAAGAATAGAAATGTGCTGGTCACATAGCAAGAGGAACTGATGGCAGGTGGATTATAGAATGGATTCCACTTGATAAAATGTGTCCACAAAAGACCTAAAGCAAGATGGATTGATGACATCAGCAAGTATTGTGGGCCCAATTGGTAAAAGAAAGCTCAAGACTCTATTGGTTGGAAAAATGCAGAAGAGGCCTTCATCCTGCAGATAATGCCTAGAACGAAGAGATGCTACATGGGTGAGGGACAGTGCAAGCCAGAAAGAATGTTCGGAAGTGTAGAAATTAGAATGTTGAAAATGAAAATCATATGAAAACCATATAACTGCAATAGCACCCACTAGCACTGAAACAGCCACAACTTTTGTTCTCATTCAATCCTTAGTTATCACATTACTGGACTACTGTAATGCTTTTTACATGGGCTGGGGTGTACTCTTGAAGAGAATTTGGAAGCTGTAGCTGGTGCAGAGTGCAGCAATGTGGGTAGTTTTTTTTTGGGGGGGGAATGGTCCCTATTACACCACTGCTCCATGAGCTACATTACCTGTCTGCCTCCAGGTGCAATTCAAGATGTTGGTGATCACCTTTAAAGACCTTCATGGCATGGGTCCAAGTTACTTCAGGGAACATCTCACCACACTGGGATTGGCCTATACCATTCATGCTGGCAGTAGAGGCATGCTGTAGGTCTCATCAGCCTGATCATTCTGGCTGGTGGGGTCCAGAAGGAGGACCTTCACTGCTGTCGCTCCTGCTCTTGCCCCCCTCCCAATGGGAGGTTGGCCCCAACCCTTCTATCCTTTCATAAGGACCTAAATATGTGAGTTGGCTTAGGACCCTAGTAGGGAAACAGCGCAATAGAAGTGGTTGAATAAATAATAACAGGATTTTTTTCTTGGTTAACTGGATTTCATTTGTGTTTGAGATATTTATATCAACTAATAGCTATTAAAGTAGAATGGAAAGTGTTCCTTATTTACGAGGTGAAAAGAATTGAAGATCGTAAGATGCATTATGTTCACTTAAATATTAGGAAAATAGACTTAACCAAAAGTTTATAATGAAACAGTTTTTTTTACAGTAGCTTAGAGAATTAACATTTTTAATCCTGTTTATTTACTTATTTATAATATTGTCCATAGACTTCCTTCAGGCATGTGTTTTTCTAGGTATTCAAAAACGTTATTTTAGTTTAGAGTAACTTATGAAAGATAGTTTTTAGTGAAGTTTAAGTACAAGGAAAAACCAAACAATCTCTTCAAAGTACTCGGTACACGGATTTTCAGTTTGTGAATAACTGCCTGTTTTGCAACTGAATGTTTATATTCATGAGCAGATCTTTGTTAGTTTTAAATGTCCTATTCTCAAGGGAAGTTGGATTATGTCTAGTAAGGTCTAGAAACAATGTAGCCTTGTGAAGACCGAGTGAAAAGTACAATTTACTTTTAGATGAGGCCGAGTGTTATGTGATCTGAACAAACTATGTCCTTTTGAGGCAGGAGAGGAGCAGAATACAATGACAGGACAGAATTTAAATTTTACATGAATTATTTCAGATCTTCTGGCAGCATATCAAATGAATCTATTTGTATTAAATCATTTAGCAATGCTCATTGATTAGGCTGCTGTACATGAAGTAATTTAATCAATGTGAGTTTGTCATGTATCAAATTTCTTCTTCACTTAATCAACATATATAGCACACTGTCATACAAACTGATTACCATATTGTCACTGGATTAAAATATGGGATTAAACTAGAGGACATGAATCTTAGTAAATCTAATAATAATAAATGCCTACTTTTTTACTTTCCAAAATGTTGTATGTAAGTACATCTTAATATAGATTATAAAATACGTGTTTTGGTCACATCATATACTCACTGCTTAGTACCCTGAATAGAAAAACATGGCATTGCATCTAAGGTCAAAGAATTGTGATAGTTTACAATTGATGAACGTTTAATACCCTGTTTCATTAAAAATTCTCAGAACATTGAACATAAGTCAACATTCCATGGAGAAGGAAATATTACACAGCTTGTATGTGTTCATATCTGCATATCGGAGCACAAAATATTGACATGATAATTGCAGTCAAGCCTGACTGAACAGTGGCCTGTGGGAATTCAGCTGGTGTTGTACCAACTGGATGGCTGCTCAGGACACCGTTTGAAATGCAAGGTGCAAGTTAGCATTTTATTCAGCACAAGCAGGCATCATTTAAAAATCCTTGGGGGAAACCCTGGTGATGTGCAGATGTTAAAACAGTCTGTTCTGAAGCTCTGATCTTTTGAACACTGTAAGAAACTTAGTGTATTTTATATGAGAAAGTGCTTTCCAAATTAAGAAGAAAATATGATGCGTAAAGTGTTCATGCTAGTAATTGAAACCATAATCTCTACAATATAAAACATGCGTAGCTGTAAAACCATAATTTTAGACATTTGGCTTCTAAGTGTAAAAAGACAGCCAGTTTTCTTCAATTAAGCCTCTTTGCTACTATACATAAAACAATATGTGGTGAAATGTATAATGCAGAACTAGTTTATAATTGTGTAACCAAATGTTATATTTTATTACAAAGTAAAAACATAATTTGTTGTCACCATATCTCATTAAAACATTAGCAGTATTAAAAGAAATAATATTTCTTATATATATTTAGGCACAAATATATGTGTGTGTGGATCTCTGTGTATCTGTGTCTCAATGTTAGTTCTATTTAGCGAAATTAGCAGTATCAATCTTTGATTTTTTAAACATTCATTTTTCAAATTCTTGCAAGATTTTTAAAATGAAAATTTATGCTTCAGATTCACTAGCTGAGAAGCTAGAGTATTTTGCTGTGACAGAAGATCTCCTATCGTAGATATTTACAAGTGTGGGATGGGAGAACATAGTTACTGGTAGATCCTTTCATTTTAGAAAATGCTACATGAAACTCAGTCTTGTTTTCCATGTATGGAAAGTCTTACATAGAAGCAACCTCTGCAACCATATCTTATATTACTTTTGAAATCCTAAGGAAATACAGTTTTTATAATTCAATTATTCAGTTCTAATATGATATTAGCATGGCTTTCTGACCATGAAATGGCGTAATTTCCACAGATAGCCATAAATTATGTTTTGCAAACTACATTGCCTGGGTTCACGTACTACACTAAGGTAGCATACCAATTCACCATTATGAGTTAGCCTGAAGTTTGTTTGGATCTTGTGCTTGAGAGAAGGATAGTTAAATTCTCCTAGGTGCTGCTTGGAGTGTCCAAGCATGGGTTAACTTTAGCTTGCTGCCGAAGGGCTGAGTTCAAAGTTTGTGTAGCCACACCTCCTGCTGCCTTTAGAGGCTCAGTTTAAAAAACTCAGTCACCCTAAAAGTATGCAGTTGGGGAGCTCCAGTTTTTGGACAGCAAGTAGGACTCTCCAGATAGCATAGTATAGCCTCTTTATTATTTGTAGTAGTAGTGTAGGTTAGGAAGCTTTAGTCTTTGTTGTTTTTTTGTTCCTGCAAGTGCAATTTCGTTCCCTCAGCTTTCCTGACACGCAGAACTGCCTCCCGCGACCACTGCGGTCGAGGCACCACTAGCGAGCTCTGGGGGCAGATAGGAAGGTAGGGAGCCCCCAAAGACTGTCGGAGGACTGTTTCTAACACTGGAGGCTCTGCTGAGCTCTCCGGATTGCTGACAGATCCCTGGTGCCACTCCAAAGCTTGCGGTGGCCATTTTGAAAAGGAAAAAAGTGGCGTGCTTTATTCCTTAGCCGTTAGAAGAGCCGCTGCTTGGTTCCATAGCAGTTCGCTGCTGGGAGGGGTTTTAATGTTGGGAGCTCGCTCTGGGTCTCCAGGCAGGGCCCCCCTCCCCAGGAAGACTATTTCAAGCGGCCACAGGGAGTTTGGCCTCTGACCAGGCCGTTCGCTGATTTAAAATAGCGTCGATCTGAGAGTGCTCTGAGAGTCATCAATTTGCCACCAAATCTTGTCAGAGCTGTTTGTTCCCTGGCTGGCCTCAGTTCCTCAGGACATTGACTGATTTAAGGGTCCCATCTATCATCCCCCCTCACCTTTAAGGTTTCAATCTTCAACCAGACTGTGATAGGGCTGGGAGTGGACCATGGCCAGCAATAGTGTGGCTGAAAGGGTTCAAACAGGGCCTACCTCCAACAAGTGCAGCAGGCCCAACCCTGCTCCTAAGGGGGACAGCGCAGGGTGCCCTGCAAAGGGGAAACAGCCCAAAATCAAGAAGGTTTCCAGGATGGCTGAGAGGAGACAAAAAGTCCTGGAGAGGCAATTTCAAAGAGCAGTAAATGCCCAGGGACAGGGAGCCACCACCGGCTCATGTTCCTGCAGACCTTCCCATAGTGGATAACCAATGGAAGGGATCACCATCCCTGGTGGAAGAGGGGGATTTTGACTTTTCACCCAAACCTTCCAGGGCATCACCCAGGTCTCCTGATTCATCCCTGGAAGAGGTGGATATGGAGGAGGCCTGCTCTCTAATGGGGGAGGAACTTCCCCCTTCTGGACCTATCCCAAGCTATGCAGGAGGTGGTCACATGTGCGATATCTCTGGGAATTGCAGATGGCATCCAACAGCTAGGTCTCACCTTGCCTCTCCAAAACAGGGCCAGAGCTAAGGCGCAGACCGCAGGGGCTCATACTCAATCTACTGCAGCCTCCCCTCTCGCTGTCAGCGAGGTGTCTGAGGATGAGGGTGGACAGGACGCCCCTAATCTGTCAAAGGACGAGAATCCGGTCCCCGACACCCCAGCCTTCTCGGGCTTATTCAAGCCCTCAATGTTTAAGGCCATATTGACCAAGGCTAGGGCTTCATCCATTTAGACGGGACTCCCCGCCCAATCTGATAAAAATGCCACTGAACAGGGTAGCAAGGAAGCTGTTGGATTCGGGGATCGAGGCGCAGGTCTCTTTAAGGAGACACCCCTCCCCCAGGATCTAGTTCCAGCACCGCAACATTTCCTGGATGTTATCCAGCGTCAATGGCCCCAGCCTGGGTCAATGGCCAATCCCAATGGGGTGGATTAAAAACTCTACTCTATGGAGAGTGGCATAGAGGATCTCCTGAAGCTTCCTCAGGTAGATGACCCCATAGTGGCACTAACCTTGACCTCAGTTCTTCCAACTGATGGATGGACTCAAGGTGGGAGACAAGAGGGCGGAGAAGGCCTGTCATAAGACTCATATGGCCACTGCGTGGGCCATGAAAGCCTCCTCCTCCTCTTCTTACTTCAGTAGGGCAGCCCTATTTTGGCTCCATCAGCTGTTAACCAACCTCCCAGCCGGCGACACTAGATTGCGCCAGGACGAAATTATTGCAGCAGTCAAATATTTGGCCGACGCGTCCCTTAATGCCACCAAATTTTTCTCTAGGGCTCTGGCATTTAATGTGACCTCACGCCATCTGCTGTGGCTCCACCACTGATAGGCAGACATGAAGGTGAAGTGGAAGTTGGCCTCTGCCCCTTTCATGGGTGGTAAACTTTTTGGTGAGGCCTTGGATTCAGTCTTGAGTCCAAGGACAAATGCAAAATCTTACCAGCGGTCACCGAGAAATCAGACCGCAAGGGTCATTCCTTCTTTTGTAGGCAGCTCTTTCGGAATGCAGACCCCCCCGTCCACCTCTGGGGGATTTACCAGGCCTTATTCCCAAACGCAGGACCGCTCCCATGATAGGCATCATTCAGGGACAAAACCAGGCAACAGGGCAACCGCAGGTCCCTTAGAGGAGGGTTATCCAACCGCTCCTTTCGAAGAACCAAGTGACTGTCACGGTCCCCTCCCATATGGGGTCAGCTACAGCTTTACGCCACCCAGTGGGAGGAAACAACGATGGACGTTTGGGTCTTGAACACGATCCGTCATGGCCTTACCTTAGACTTCCTCTCCTTTCCTCCGCGGACATTCATCCACTGCCCCCTCCCGAAATCGACCTACAAGTGACAGCTGATGCAGGCAGAGATCAGGCATCTACTGGACATAGCGGCCATCGAGCAGGTGTCCCTGAATCAGGAGGGCAGAGAATTTTATTCGATCCTCTTTCTAGTTCCCAAGACCTCAGGAGGGGTGAGAGCCATACTGGACCTCAAAAAACTCAACATCCATCTAGAGTACAAGCGCTTCAAGATGCAATCACTCCAGACCATCTTGGGTTGCATCAGGCAGGGCGACTTCCTAACATCAATCAACCTGAAGGAAGCGTACCTGCACGTTCTCATTCATCCAGCGCATCGCAATTTTCTGAGGTTCCAGTTTGCCAACCAGCATTATCAATACAAGGCTCTTCCCTTCGGCCTCTCATTTGCCCCCAGGATGTTCACCAAACTTCTGGTTGCTGTTGCTGCACATCTCAGATCTCATCCTGTGAGATTCGTTTGTTATCTGGATGACATCCTGTTGATGTCATTGTCCAGTGAGCAGGCGTATCGAGATCTCAATGTCACCATCCACGCACTAGAGCAACACGGCTTCTCCGTCAATCTGGAGAAGAGCCACCTGGAGCCAACTTCCAAGATTCAACACCTGGGCATGGTGATCGACTCCAGAACCTGCAAGGTGTTCCTCACGCAGGAGTGGATGGACAACATCACATCCCTTGTGCATCAGATCCGGAGGTCCAGGTCATCACCCTTTCGTGACTCTATCCCAGCTACTGGGGAAACTGACCCCGTGCATCGCTCTAGTTCCTTGGGCACGGCTGGACACAGGATCTACAGTGGTTCCTTCTTCCAATTCAGTGGCGCAAGGCCAGTAACTCTAAGAGGGTGGTGAGCGTTCCCCCAAAGGTGCTCCAGTCACTCGGATGGTGGCAATCTTCAGCGCTGACAAGGGGATCCCTCTTCAAGGAACCAGAGTGCCTGGTCATAATAACAGATGCCAGTTTGTATGGCTGGGGTGCCTACCTACAGACGCACGTGATGCAGGGCAGATGGTTACAGGCAGAGCTCGCCCAAAACATAAACTGGCTGGAGCTCAGAGCCGTCCAGCTAGCCCTGCGTCACTTCCGTAAATTCATCAAGGGATCCCACATCTTCATATTGATGGACAACATCGCCACCAAGGCCTATGTCAATCACCAGGGTGGAACTCGATAAATGGCCCTGATGTCGGAGGCAGAGGCCATAGGGCGATAGGCGGAGCATCATCTTGAGTCTTTGAGAGCGGACCACATTTCAGGGGAGGACAACATGACAGTGGACTGGCTAAGCAGAACAATCATCAGCAACTCGGAATGGCGACTTCATCGGTCTCTGTTTTACCAAGTGTCCCAGAGGTTCGGTCTTCCGACAATAGACCTGTTCGCCAGTTGGGAGAACACACACCTCTCCGGGTTCTTCTTGCGGTTCCAATGTACCAGTGCAGAAGGGACGGACGCTCTTCGATGCCGCTGGCCTCCTGGACTATTATACACTTTTCTGCCTCTTCCCTTGATACCTCAGGTGATCAGGAAGGTCTTATTGGAGGGCACGGAGGTGCTCCTAGTCACCCCACACTGGCCAAGGAGGTCCTGGTTCGCCGACTATGTCAGTCTGTCAATGGCCAAGCACTGACGCATATTCAGGACCAAATCTCCCTCAGCCAAGGAGCCATTCTGCACCCGGATCATCAATGGCTCCAATTGGCCGTATGGCACTTTAGGAGGACCTCCTGAGGCAAGACAACTTCTCTGGTGAGATCATTTAAACTATCCAGGCATCCAGAAGGCCTTCTATGGTGCGGATCTATGATATAATATTTTTTTCTTTTGGTGTCAGTCCTAGCACATTGTTGCGACAGCAGCGACAATACCACAAATCCTGAACTTCCTCCAGGATGGGTTGGACAAGGGCCTTGCCCCCAACACATTTCAGAGGCAGACAGAGGCCCTGGCCAACATTTTGTCCAGAGACGCTTCTCAACCGCTCAGCAGACACCCAAGGGTCCGTAGTTTCCTAAAGGGGGCTACCAACCTACGCCTTCCTATGGTGCACTGTTACCCAACTTGGGACGTATCGGTTGTACTGCAGACCCTAACATCGACACCATTGGAACTGATTCGCTCTATTAGCCTACAACATTTGTTGTTCAAAACCGCCTTTCTCGTAGCCATCACTTCAGCATGCAGAATTTCGGACCTGGCAGCGCTCTCAGTTTGGGAGAACCTTTGTGTTATACATTTGGACAGAGTTATTCTGCGATTGGCCTTTCTACTGAAAATTAACAGCTTATTCCATAGAACACAGGAGGTCATCCTCCCTGACTTTTGCCCACACCCAGACATCCCAGAGAGCGCGTCTGGCACAAATTGGATGTGCAACGCGCTGTGCGGGTATACAAAAAGAGGACAGATTCTTTTCGCAAGTCAGAATCGTTCTTTATATCATTCCAACCCACCTCCATTGGCAGGAAGGTATCTTCCACCATAGGACGTTGGCTGTGTGTTTGCATTAAGCTAGCTTACAAACATCAAGCTAGACCCATTCCTCCTTGCATAACAGCACACTCCACGACAAGTGCCACGACTACGGCTGCTTGGGCCATGCAAGAGCCTATTGAGGAGATCTGTAGGGCCGCTACCTGGTCATCACCACCTCTGTTCATTCGAAATTACAGACTGGACTCCTTTGCCTCTGCCGAGGCTTCGTTTTGAAGGAGAGTTTTACAGCGGCTCCTCGCGGCTCCAGCTAATCAGGGCATTCCTTCCCACCCTGGAACTACATAGCTTGGGTATGTCTCATGCCTGGACACTCCAAGCAGCACCTAGAAGAATGACCGTTGGCTTACCTGAATGATCGTTTCTAGGCGCTGCGGGAGTGTCCAACCCTCCCTGGGGTCGCCTGCGGGTACATGACTTATCACTTCCATGGCATCTTCCAGCTATCTAGACCCATTCCAGTCCGGCTTCAGACCTGATTACAGCACAGAAACCGCTTTGGTCGCATTGACCGATGATCTCTGGAGAGCCAGGGATGGAGGCCACGCCTCCATCTTAGTTCTCCTTGACCTCTCGGCGGCTTTTGATACCATCGACCATGGTATCCTTCTGCGACGACTGCGGGAGGTGGGAGTGGGTGGCACTGTTTTGCAGTGGTTCTCCTCCTACCTCTCGGACAGGTCGCAGTCGGTGTTGGTCGGGGGGCAGAGATCGACCCCTAGGCCCCTAACATACGGGGTGCCGCAGGGGTCGGTCCTGTCCCCCCTACTATTTAACATCTACATGAAACCGCTGGGCGAGATCATTCGGAGGCATGGGATAAAATATCACCAATACGCGGACGATACGCAGTTGTATCTGTCCGCCCCATGCCAACTCAATGAAGCGGTAGACGTGATGAACCGGGGTCTGGAAGCCGTTAGAGACTGGATGAGGGCTAACAAGCTTGTACTCAACCCGGAAAAGACCGAGTGGCTGTTGTGTTTTCCTCCCAATAATTTGGCCAGTGTTCCATCACTCAGGCTGGGGGGTCAAATATTACACCCCTCAGATAGGGTTCGCAACTTGGGAGTCCTTCTGGATCCACAGCTGACTTTTGATTACCACCTGTCAGCTGTGACCAGGGGGGCATTTGCCCAGGTTCGCCTGGTGCGCCAGTTGCGACCCTACCTGAACCGGGAGGCTCTCACAACAGTCACTCGGGCCCTTGTGACCTCTAGGCTGGAATACTGCAATGTGCTCTACATGGGGCTGCCCTTGAAGAGCATCCGGCGACTTCAGCTAGTCCAGAATGCGGCCGCGCGAGTGATTGTGGGTGCACCTCGGTTCGCCCACATAACACCTATCCTCCGCGAGCTGCGCTGGCTACCTGTTGATCTCCGGGTGCACTTCAAGGTGCTACTTACCACCTATAAAGCCCTTCATGGTAGTGGATCTAGGTACTTGAGAGACCGCCTCCTGCCAATTACCTCCTCACGACCCATTAGATCGCATAGATTGGGCCTCCTCCGAGTTCCATCTGCCAGTCAGTGTCGACTGGCAACTACGCGGAGGAGAGCCTTTTCAGTTGCAACTCCGACCCTTTGGAACGATCTCCCCGTGTAGATTCGTACCCTCACCACCCTCCAGACCTTCCGCACAGCCCTCAAGACCTGGCTATCCCGTCAGGCCTGGGGTTAAAGATTATATTCCATCCCCGCCCGAATGTTGAATGAATGTTGCTTTACTCTTTTAATTATGTATTGTCCTATATGTCTTTGTATGTTTCCCCTTCCTATATAAGTTGTAAGCCGCCCTGAGTCCCCTCAGGGAAAAGGGCGGCCTATAAATAAACTTAACTACAACTACAACTACATAGATATTTCTCCGTACAGCATCTTTCTGGACCTCATACTTTCGTTTTTTTAAACTGAGTCTCTAAAGGGAGCAGGAGGCATGGCTACACAAACTTTGAACTCAGTCCTTGGGCAGCAAGCTGAAGTTAACCCATGCTTGGACACTTCCTCAGCGCCTAGAGAACGACCATTCAGGTAAGCCAACTGTCAATCTTTGGCATTCATGAAGTGTGCACTTCTCTTACATTAATAAATTTAAAATCTGTAATTATGTCATTGAAGTGAAAAATGCTGTTGTGAGCACACAGATCTGTTTGTATGTGTAGGGGGAAAAGCGGGGGGGTTGCAAGAGAATATACCTCGATAACCGGTCTTCCAGACAACAGAGTATTTTTTACACTATAGTAGTTTATAGGCGTCTATATTTTACCCTTGCTTCTTCTAAAAGAGTATATTCAAAATATCAAAAGTTTTTAAGAGCTTATTTCTCTCCTGTTCCTACTAATTTTCCTGTTTCTTTGGGATAGAAATATAAATAATTAACATTTGTCTCAAATGCATTGCTTTATAAACATCAGTTACTTGGTTAACAAATCTGTCAAAACCATACACAAAAAAGAAAGGAGTTTTTTCATTTGAAAAACTAGTGATGCTTCTATACAATCCCTCACCTCTTGTACATGCATGGTGATATTCCAGGACCCCTGGAATATGTCAGAATCTGCAAACACCTCTGCTTTTGATTTCTTCTTGACAAACTCCTCCCCCTTCATTGACCTGTAATGAAATGCTAGATCTGATTCTTTTATATTCTCATACAGATGAAATTATATTAGTGATGTTTCCTGTTACGATAATCAGTGTAAAATATTAGCTTTGAATGCAGAAGGACCAGGCTCAGCATTTGTTATCTCCAGACAGAGCTGTGAAATTTTGTCTGAAAATCTTACTGTTGGCAGCAGAAATAAGAAAGATGGACCACTGATCTGGCTTGGCATGAGGTAGCTTCTTGGCTTCTCTAGGCTTAGCCAATTTATATTTAGGGATTGTTCAGGATCAGATTTTTTTGTTTCAGGAAAATTATATCATGCACTTATTTCATTAGAATTTATGAAAAGTAAAAGATATATCCACACAGGGGCCTCATTGGATTGCTATCACTACTTTTGACCAATTAAACTGTGGCTATTTGAAGCTGATATAATGCAAGTTTTGTCTTGATTCATGTTGCTTTGTGTAAAAAGTAATGTAATAGATTTTTATCACAGACCCCAATTTATGCTTATATTCATAATTTATTTTCAACACTATTGTTTTGCATATTTATTACAGGAATGCTAATATGTTAGGAATGCAAAATACCTTTGAAAATATTTGTGGTGTATTAGAATCGTCACGTTCTGTTTTCTCATTTCATTCATTGTTAAATGTTTCTTCATCGTCTCTAATATTTCATTTTTGACAACTCATTAAAAATGGGCCAAATCCCAGAAAATATGATTCTGTCATGTTGTATAATATATAGTGTGGGCCATATGCAAAAGAAAATGGTTACTTAATTATTTAGAATAATTTCTTGGATTTGTTTGTTTGTTTGTGTGTTTTTAGGTAACAGTAGCTGTTGAAAAATGACTGAAAAATCCATGGATTAAATACAGCTCTGTTAAACATTTAAAATAGGCGGTACTTATGGGAAAAGTGATTGGAGCTTAAGCTTGTATAAATTGACAGCCTCTCTTCACTCCATTTTTCATCCTAAAGAAGTCTGCAAATATTCTTAACGCACATCATTATTGCTCATCAGTGGTTCTAATTAGCTAAACTGGAGTTTGTCTCAGTCATTGATCATCATCAACTCTTTGACAGTGCATGCATATATTTTTTCTGATTTGGGTAAATACTTTTTAATGTGTGATAGGCATGCGTAGCGTATATTAATTGAATCAAGTGCAATTTTCCAACAATGCAATTTACTTTTAAAACTAAGCCTTAAATCTGCTTTCCCCCCTTTTTTTCTTTTTATCAAACTTAAAATGAAGCTGTGGGTTCAATTGTATTTTAGAAGCTTGAAGCACAGAACAATATTATTTTGCATCCCTTTTGGGAGCTTCCCTGTAATGAGTGTTGGAACTTATCCTATGCCACCAGGAGGAGATGCTGATAAAATTCTGTACTAGATTTTAATTTATGCTAAAGGCCTTTGTTCACATTCACTATATGCAAATTTGGTGGTAAGATTTAGATGGCTATTATGTGTTATAGTGTTAACTGATTCCATTTTATGTGTGCATTTAGGATTTTACGTCTGTTACCTGCAATATAAAAGAAAAATTATGTTGAGTTCATCCAAAACAAAATAAATCTTCCTTCATTAAACAGAATCTAAGTAAAAAATTATATTCTTAAAATTCTAATTATGTAACATGTAAGGGAAGTTTTAAACATGCTATATATAACTCTAATAGAAAATCTAACCCTGTTTATTATATCATTTCATGTTACGATTACTGTACTTTGGATATTAACACAGTATGCATTCTTTCACTCAACTTTAATCTTTAATTGGATTAACTCACACTAGACATTTCAGTATTACAAAGATGGAAAAATATGGGCTAGAGGCATGCCAGCAAATACCTCTTTTCTCTCACTTGAATAGAGCCTCTTGGTAGTACTAAAATTGACTTGTCTATTAAGGAATTCACTTCCACAAATGGTGAGGTGCTTATTATATGGATTTCAAAGCATTAAATTTTGCTGTAATAGATTTATCTGTAATTTTTAGCCACAATATCCATTTTTTAGAGAAGACTTATCTTGATATTTGATATAGAAAGAGAGATAGAGAAAACTTTCCCCACACTGATCTCTTTTTTGTTTCATCTCCCTGTATCATGGGTATACGTGCAAAATGGAGCTTGAAAATAAAAAGAAACCTGCAGAGATTGAGTCCCTGGATCAGTCTTTTGGGGGTGGGGGTGGGAGGGAGGCTTAGTAATACTCCAGGCTCTAGGCTCTGTGTCTTTTGATTCCAGAGAGTAGTTACAAGAATAACTTCTAGTTCACTTCACCATGAAGTCAAATGATTCAAATCAAACTCGTAACCAAAATGCAGGCTTTATGGATGTAGCATTTGCATGAGTCTCATTCCTTCACCACTTCATAAGTAATTAATTTATAATGAAAGAGCTGTCTTTCTGAGCAGTAGAATAAAAATTTAATTTGTGAATTAGTATTTTTTTCTGGATTATAAAGGACTATAAAGAAAATAAATATTTTAAAGACTTAATAATTTTTGGAAAAACAGTGAGTTGATGGAAAAAAAGTTTAAAACGGATAAAGGGAATAGTTATTTTGAAAAAAATATATTGTGAAAGTGCTTTGGAATTTAATTAGACAAACATAGCATATCTCCCTGGGAAGTTCCTCAGGAACTCAGTGGGATTGTGGAAGACAACACTAGGAGTCAACTCAGGACAGTTCACACAAGTGGCCATCAAATGTGGCATACACCAATATGGTGCATGCTGCTATCCTGAACCCCTTAGCCAGGTAGGACTGGATATAGATAGGTAGTTCAAGAGTAGAACTACCATCAGCCACCTTCTGTACATGGATGACATCAAGCTGTATGCTAAAAGTGAGCAAGACATTGATTTGCTGATCCACCTGACATGGATTTACAATGAGGGCATGGAGACATGTGTCCAAATGATACTCAAGAGTGGGAAGGTATCTAGGACTCATGAATGGAACTATCAAAAGGCCCATAACATACATATAGACTGGCTATAAGTAGTTTGATAATCACATGGGGAACCATGGGGATAATCAAATGAGAACCCTGATGACGAGGCAAGTCACCAGATACCTTGACAGTACAGTGAGCTGGCTAAAGTCATCAAATACCCAGATAGCACAGTCAGCTGCCAAAGGAGGACTTGTAGGCTGCCAATGTGAAGATTCAGAAACTCTTCACAATGTACAGAATTTTCTATCCTAGTTTGCACACAAGCCAAAAAGACAATGGGCAGGATCCGGTGAGCATCAAGTCCTGGATGAAACTCAGCTTATTCAGGAGTACTTTAGTAACATGACATCCGTAGATGAGCTGCAGAGAGAATGTCTTAAGGCAACAATATACATGAGAGGAAGATTGAGCAGAGGAAGTGTCGTGGCAACACAAGACCCTGCATGCAATGTACCATTCCCATATAACCCTAGAGCCCTCAGAGTCAGTCCTACATATAGTGGCAGGGTATAATATGCAGGCAGGAATAGCATACACTAAGCGGCATAACCAAATAGGCTGGCATTTTGTATAGGAACATCTGCACAGTGTATGGCTAAATCTTCCCAAGTCTAGATAGGAGATCGTATGGTACTTCAAAATTCAGATAGACAGGCAGATACTGGTGAATGAACCAGACATTGTCTTAGTAGACAAGGAACAGAAGATAGTGGTGCTGATAAGAGTTACTGATTCCAAGTGATGACAACAACATAAGGAATATGAGAAGAAGTACCAGGGCCTGAAGGAGCAACTAGAGAGCCTGAGGGAAAAAAAGGCCAAAGTGGTCCCAGTGGTGGAACTGTGATTCCGAGGTTGCAACAGTGACTCAAACATATCCTAGGAACATCATAGCTATCTACCCAGAAGAGTGCAGTGCTATGAACTGCTAAGATACTGAGCAGAACCCTCAAACTTCCAGGTGTCTGGTACAGGACCTGAGATTGAAGAAGGCGCATACCACCTATAAAGGTGAGAAGGGAAATTTTTACACACAGAGACACATGCGCGCGCGCACACACACGTAATATTTATACATATTGAAGTCCAAATTTTGTAGCAATCTCTAATCATTCAAAAGTCGAATTCCAGTTATGTGGCCAATAAATACACATGCTTGGCATTGTTTTTCAGTAACATCTAGGAAATCACAAGTTGGTTTCCTGTGTTGTATAACTTGGTATGTTGATGTTTCAACAAACAAATTGTTTTGGGTTTTTACACTTTCAGTTATGATTTTTGTAGTTTTTGGTTGATTGGAGAAGATTTGTGTAATCACATTATAAGAGACTGTTTTCCAGTTCTCAGATGCAATTACTTGTATTTGTTACCAATACCCATTTTCACAGGGTTTCCTGGTTATCACAGCTTTTTTTCCTAGATAAGAAGTGATGATTTTATATGCAATTAGACAAGCAGACGTTGGTGGAGTACGAATAAATGTATTTAGAAAACATTATATCCCAGATATTGTATGCAAACAAGATAATCATTAAAGCAAAAATCCAGCAGTATACAATTGTATAATGTTATTAATGCTGAATTTTCTGATTTATGCAGGAATGGAACAATAAATGTAGCAAACCTGATAAATGTTGCTTTGTAATTAGCACTGTTTTTCCTTTCTACTCCTGTATTTATTTATTTATTTATTTATTTATTTTAGTATACGTTATGGCACACTGGTTTTTATTTTTGCCACATCTGGAACTTGATTGAGGATATACAGAGTAAGAATCATTTGGGAAGAAAATTTCCCTACCCAGTTTCTAAACAGTTGTTGATCTTTTTAATATAGTATATCTTTTCAGTATACCAAAGGGAAAATAATGATGTTCGTTAATATGCTACTCTTACTATATTGCCAACATGAAAATAGGATTCTTTTGATATCAGTAATGTAAAAGCAGGAAGGGAAGGGATCTTTAGAAATACTTTATCTGGAAGATATGCCACATATCTTGTAAGTAAGCATATCTAGTTTTGCTTTCATAAACACTACATCATTTAGAATAAAGTTGTCTTCATTGTTTGCGGATAAAATTTGCTGTCACTTGCCATATGTTCCATGATTAATTCTGCAAGGCTGTCAGGCACAAATAATTTAATTTTCCATGCTCTGAAATGACATTCATTATTGGGACATGAAAAATTCAAATGATTAGCAGCAAATTATGACTAATAAGTGTCAACATATTTTTGTTTTTAGAGAAAAGCAGAAGGCTGAACTCAAGGACAGGAAGGTTTTAGAGATTTTGCAAGTTAAAGACAAAAAAATTCAGACACTGGAGCAGGTTAGTATTTTATTTAAACTAAAGATGACAATATTGTTGCTCTAATTTCCTTGAAACTGTGTTACATGCATTCTGTTTTCTAATATGTATATAGCTACCTGAGGTCTCAGGTTTGATCCAGTTTTCTAAATATTATTAGCTACTGCTCCTAATTTGCCTGAATCAAAATGGAGGGATTTAGTTTCATGATATTACAATGTTATATTTTATTATTTCAATAAGATCTGATTTGCAAGAAACAAGTTATTTTCTGCAATCAGATACTTAATTGGCCTAATCTATAAGATGGTAAACCTTTATGTTCATCTTGGAGCTACCAGGCTTTTTTTCTTTTTACCTCCTATTCCATTACTATTTTCATCTGAACAAATTCTTCAATCTCCAACTTTTTTGCAGCAGGCACAAGCAGAAGAAAACTTTACCTGTATGAGAAAGAAAATGAAATACAGCTAACTCTAATTTATACTGTTCATCTTATCTTTTTTGCCTGGCAAACATATCTTCCTTTTACTGCATTTATATACAACTTTATTTGTAGGTTGCATACATATACAGATGGACGGAAACACATTCTTATATGGAATCATTTTTGCCTTTTTCAGCAAAAAAAATCATACATCAATATTATCCATCACTTTTCTCCCAGCATTTGCATAGCTTAATATCATTCAATTTTCATTTTTTGGAAACACATTCTGCCAAGGCACACTAATCTATCAGCTTTAGTTTCATTATTATGTATAATTTGTATTCATTCACTATTTCTTTTATCAAACAAAACTAGGGGTTTTTGGTACATTAATGTTCAGATTTTATTTATGAAATTTATTTGCCAGCCTCCTCACAGGGCAACATCTACAAACCATATTCCTTGTTGTATTATAAGATCTCTAGGTAGTTCTCAACTTACAGCCACAATTGAGCTTGAAATTTCTGTTACTAAATAATACAGTTGTTAAGTGAGTTTGCCTCACTGTAGTTCTTAAGTTAGCAACATCGTTGTTAAGTAAATCTGGCTTGCCCAGTGACTTTGTTTGTCAGAAGGTTGCAAAAGTGAATCACATGACCATCAGAAATATGAACCGGTTGCTAAGCATCGAATTTTGATCACATGTACATGGGAATGCTGCAACATGAAAAATGGTCATAAGTCATTTTTTTCAGTGCTGTTGTAACTTCAAATGGTCACTAAACGAATGGTTGTAAGTCGAGGACTACCTGTATCTAATATTCATTGTAAATAAGTTGGATACACTGCATCCATCAACTGTTAACCAAAGGTGAGAAAATTATGATTAAAATTATTTTGAATTTTGAAAATGTTCTAAAAGTCTATATAATTTCAGTAGGAGAATGGTTTGTTTCAAAAAAAAAATTCACCAGGTAAAATATTCTAAATAATTAGGGTTTTTTTGGTGTGGCTCTAAGTCAAGCCTCAAAGTCTAAATGTTCTTTATTTCTCTGTCTAGGGGGGGTACTGTATTTTTCAGAGTATAAGTCGCACCTTTTTCCCTAAAAAAAGAGGCTGAAAAGGTGGGTACGTCTTATACACTGAATACAGCATTTTTTGCCTCCCAAAACCCTGCCCCTTCACCAAAATGGCGGTGCAGAGCCTCTAGGAAGCTTTTAGAGAGCTCCTGGGGGCTGGGGAGGGCAGAATTGAGCAAAAAATGGCCCATTTTCCCCCTCAATTTTAACCCCAGCCCCCAGGAGCAGTCTGCAAGTTCCTAAAGGCTATTCTTGCCTTTTTGCGGGGGGGGGGGAATGGGCCGTTTTGGGGAGGTTTGCAGAGTGCAAAAAATTTTTTTTTAAAAAAAAAATTCCTCTTCAAAACCTTGCTGCATCTTATACTCAGGTGCGTCTTATACTCCGAAAAATATGGTAAATTGAATGTAAATTCAGCCTTCAAACCACTACCCTCTTTTTAGGTTGGACATGTACGTATATATTAATTTTATTTACTTTATAATCCTGTTGTGATCTGTACTAAGGTAAATCTTCATCCGGTTATTTATACAATTTTTTTTTAAAGCAGATTGTTGGCATCTTGTGTTATAACCAGAGCATTTCATATTTTTCTTTTTTTAATATACCAGGTTTGCATTATAGTATCTAGACAATTATGTAGTTCATATTCTATAATATGGGATGTACACATTTTAAATATTTAATTTAAAAGGAGGGAATTTTTTTATTTTTCCAATATATTTTTATTGTGTTTGTCTCTCAAAAATGTGATGAAGAACTGAACCTCTATCATATATGACCAGGAACTGGCATTGTATAAATTGCCAGATAATAAAGGTAGGTGTGAGAGCCCTATGTCTCTTATATATCAGGGTTATGAGGTGGATACCAGGTAAATGGTATGCTGGAAAATGACAACAATTACAGACAATTTTTTCTCCCAAATCATGGGACATGAAAGAGTGAAGAATCAAGTTTCAAGAAGGGATGATTTGAGGCCTTCATTCTTTCCCACTGTGGGCTCTCAATCTTCTTTTCATTTATTAATAATTATTGTGATAAATTTTTCTATCTTTTTAACTCAGAAGACTAGAGGTTGGATTAAGCTTTTCTCATTTCCTCACACTTTAATCCACCTATAACATATATTGGGGGATAATGGGTGTGTAAATGATGTTAATCAAATACAAAGAAAAGCAAAGTTTTTACAATAGCTTCAACCTCCAGCCGTAGAATTGACAAACGTACTGAAGTGGAAAACAGCTTCTGCTTTTTAGATTCAGATAGCAATAGTAACAGTCAAGAAATACATAGCAGTAGGATATATTTTTACAAAATAGAGATGAAGACCTTGGAAAAAATATTCAGATGCTGTGATGTATTTATGCCAACAAAGATCAGAATTGTGCAGCAATGGTTTTCCCTTTAACATTGTATAGAAGCAGAAATTGGATTTTGAGGATTTTAATCTAGAGCATTGACTCTTTTGAACTTTGGTTTTGGAGAAGACTCTTGAGAATATCAAGCCAAAAATATAGACAAATGGATCAAAGAACAAATCAATTCAGAGTTTTTAGTAGTAGAGAAAATGACACATTCAAATTATCATTTTTTTCAACATGTATAAAGGCATAGCTATCTTAAGAAGTCTGTAATGCTAGGAAAGGTGGAAAGAAAAAGAAGACAGCTAGTAGTAGATCGACTAAATTGCAGTGTTGAAAGATCAAGTTAGTAGATCCTCCTGGAGAAAAGCTATATATGTGGGTGCTCATAGTTGATACCAGAATAATGGCAATCATTATTCAACATATGTATTAATAGCTTCATTATTCAACATATGTATTACTACTATTACTACTACTACTACTATTACTGCTTTCACCACCACTTTTTTTTTACCTTGCTTTAGTTTGGTCAAGAAAATAGGTCTAATATTCTCTAGGTCTAATATTCTCTATTCCTCCTCCATCTCATCTTACAACTATGTTGTATAAGACAATTGAGAAGACAACAGAAAGCAGTACAAAATAGAGCAGTGATTAATCAGCTGACAGCTTATTTCAGAAACAGTAATTTAGGTGTGGAGAGAGAAATCTGGAACAGGGTATCTCAAAGTACCTGATTAAACTCTAGCCCTTAATTTATCACCAAATTGCCTTTTTAGTTGACATCCACAGCAAACTGAAATGATGCCAAAACTATAGCTCATGCACAGTGATGTTCATCATGCCAATGCCATTATATATTTTCATCTTGATACCAAAGACAAGTGATTCATGATATTTGTATGATGGCATTGTCAAACATGTGTCATTATTTGCTCGCCTGTTACCCCATCTTGTGGACACCAATGGCCTTTTACTTTAATAGAATAACAGTGTTGGAATGTACCTTGGAAGTTTTATAGTCCAACCCCCTGCACAAGCGGGAGACCTTGTACCATTCTGGACAAGTGACTGTCCAATCTCTTCCTAAAAACCTCCAGTGGGATTCGACAGGAAGTTCTCCAGCTGGACAGGCATGGGGGATGTGAGCTCTGAAGAGGCTTACATGAATCCTGTCTGACAAATCTACTCCGGGGATCCTTTTTATAAAATAAAAAGCAAACAAAAGATTCCATTGGTCTAGAGCTAGGCAGTGGTATAGGGAAAATTGTAAAAAGGGGAGATGTCCCAACAAAAGGGAATAAAAAGCAGACAAAAAAGGTTTTGGAGAATGTTAGTGGCATAAGGAAAATTGAAGAGAGTGGATATGTCGAAACAAATAAAAGGGAGAAGACAGGAAATAAAAGTGGGACAAAAGACTTACTAGGAAAAAAATCAGACAACTAGAAACTGTTACATGGGAAAATATAAAGCTAAGATAAGGGCCTTATTCCTAAATATGACAATAAAAAGGAGTTGCTAACTGGTTGAATATGATAATGGAAAGATAACTAAATAAAGGTTAAAATATATGGAATATGGTTAAATATTATGACTCAGCAGTTTTGCTGAGAGTTCTTTCGGGATCAAGATTCATTATGCAGCTGGGGGCGGGTTTGAGGCAAGTTTGGAGATAAAAGGACGGATGCTGCCACGCCCCAGTCACTGGAGTCAACGTTCCTTCGTGTGTTCCGTGTTTGGTAAAATATTGTTTGATTACTAATCGTGATTTATGCCTGTTACACTTGGACAAGTGCTTTGGTGTCTCTTGTAAACTGATCCATGAAGACTTCGGAAGAAGTGCATATTGTTTGTAAGAGCTTTTGTTTTGAATTCTTATCAGAGTTTTGTGTTTATGTTATTTTCTGGGCTCGAAGCCAGTTTGAACTGAAAACTGATAAAGACAGAAGTCCTTTTAAGTTTGTCTGCCTGTGTTTTTAACGAGCCGTCAAGGGGGGGGTCAGAACAGTTAAATATGAAACTGATATGGGGAAGTTGTAAAACAGAAGTTTGTGATCCACTTTTATACATGATAATTAAACTGAGTTGCGAATTGACTGAATATGACAATAGAAGGACAATTAAGAATGGGTCAAAATATATGAAACATGGACATAGTATATAAAATTTTTAAGATGATGAATAAAGTGAGATGTTTGTTATTCTATATAATAGATTAAGGGAATTGTAATGAACATTAAACAGCGAGGATTGCCATTTATAGACAATTAAGGATAATCTAACCTAAGATATGGAAAAATGGAGAGGGAACATGAAATATACTTACAATTGGAACTATTGAGATTTAAAGACAGAATCACAAATTGGGACCATGTAAGGATGTATAATTATATAAAGGTAATGATGAGAATAGCTGGGAATTATAACCAGGTCTACACCTCAGCCAAAATTAGGCGGGGGGGGGGGATTTAAAAGCACATGACTATACATGTATACTTTTTTGTTCTATTTTTTTAAAGGAGAATACATGTTAAAATTAAATATGTATATTGAAAAGGAATTATAAATACCATCAATATAAAATGGAGCTTGCTCAGAAGCTGAAATACACCAAGTAAATGAGATGAAGAGTGGGAAGAAGAGGAGAGAGGTAAGGGAAGAAAAGAGGGATAGGAGAGAGGGCAAGGGGGGGAAGAGGAGGAGAGAAATGAGGAGTGGAGAAAGGAGAGAGGAGAAGGAAAGAGGAAGGGGAAGTAGAGACTAGAAGGATGACAGGGAAGAAAGGAGGTAGGGAGAGAGGGAGAAGAAAATGATGGATAAGGTACCAATATGATGTATGGAGAGCAGAAGAGCCAATAATTGTTTTTGGGAGTTGATGATAAGATGAATTGATGTAAACATTTAATAATACAATATGATGTTGGCTATGTAATAGTATACATGTGATTATATGTTTTGAAAATGAAAAAATAAACCTCCAGTGATGGAGCACACACAACTTCTAAAGACAACCCGTTCCATAGGTTAATTGTTCTAACTGTCAAAACATTTATCCTTAGTTCTAAGTTGTTTCTTTCCTTGATTAGTTTCCATCCATTGCTTCTTGTCTTTCCTTCAGGTGCTTTGGAGAATAGGTTGACACCCACTTCTTTCTGGTAGCCCCTGAGATATTGGAACACGGCTATCATGTTACCCCTAGTCCTTTTTTTCATTAAACTAGACATCCCAATTACTGCAACTGTTATTCATAATTTAACTAATCCTAAATCCTCTTTATTGCTCTTTTCTGCTTTCTTTCTAGAGTCTCAATATTTTTTATATTGTGGTGACCAAAACTGGATGCAATATTCCAAGTATGGTCTTACCAAGGCATTATAAAATGCTATTAAACTTCATGTGATCTTGAGTCCGTCCCTATATTAATGCAGCATAGGACTGAATTGGCTTTTTTAGCAGCTACAGGACACTGCTGGTTCATATTTAAGTGATTGTCCACTAGGACTCCCAAGATTCTTCTCACAGTTACTACTGTTAATCCAGATACTATTCTATACCTATGCATTTGGTTTTTCTTGCCTAAATGTAGAACCTTACTTTTTTCTCCATTGAATTTCATTTTAGATGGAACACAGTGTTCAAGTCTGACAAGATCCTTCTGTATCTTTAATTATAATGATACATTTTATGCCTTTTAATTATAAATATATTTTATCTATTATATTGCACAACATTTTTATCTTTGCACAACTAGAGAGAGTCATGTCAGTGCAACTTTCCTGACCAGCATATTAATCTGATACAGTTGTTTCAAAATTTCAGGCAGTCAGAATTTTCAGATATGCTTTTAAATATTAATGTAACAACTTGGATCTGCAACTATGGATTGGTGGGGCATTAGGAACAGTGTATTAGTGTTACTGTACAGGCTAGAAATGAAAGTAGGAATTGACAAGAATTGCCTACCTAACTTTATTTGAATGGAATGGGCTTTGGGATTAAGTCCAACATATAAAGAGCCAAGGTGGCGCAGTGGTTAAATGCAGCACTGCAGGCTACTGCTAGATCAGCAGTTCAGCAGTTCAAATCTCACCGGCTCAGGGTTGACTCAGCCTTCCATCCTTCCGAGGTGGGTAAAATGAGGACCCAGATTGTTGGGGGCAATATGCTGACTCTCTGTAAACCGCTTAGAGAGGCCTGAAAGGCCTATGAAGCGGTATATAAGTCTACTGCTATTGCTATATTGCTATTGCTATTGCTATAAATGTTATGTGAAACCTATGTTGATTTATCAACCTGGTTGTTGGAAAGCTGATTTATGCCTCACTATTGGGATTTTGAGGGGTTCCCCCCCCCTTTATTTTCTTGTTCACAGTCAGTTATTCCTAGAAGATCATTGTCAGGATGGGAATACATATTTGGAACATTATTTCTCTTACTTGATTTACATAAAGGCCCAAAGAGCTTTATGATAGCAGCTTTAGATTATTCATAAACAATTACCAAGTAGTATGCACATAGACACTTTGATTTAAAGTACTGCAATAAAGAAATTAAACATTATCTTAAAAGTTTTTATATGACCACTTTTCATTGTCAGTATTCATCTTTTTTTAAAAAAAACTGTTAATGCTAAACATAGCCACTTGGATGCAGCAGAGGATCTACTCAAAAAAGTATTAAAAGTAGCTCTTACCTTGATTTTAATATGTTTGAAACTTAGAAAGCATGTCTATGAAAACAGTGTAAATCTTATACATAATGACAGTTTCTTAACCATATAATTAGTGATTATACATATAGATAATTTTAGCTTTCGTCACTTTGTACTATTGCTATACCAGAGTCCAAATGAGATATGCAACATATTGAGAAGATAATTCAAGAGTAGAGGTTAATTGTTAATATCTGAAGATAATTCCACCTTTAAGGAAATGGCAAGATGTCATAGATTAGGATGAGCTGGTGCATCCCCTTACTGTTTTGAAAAGCAAAATATTTGCGATAGTTTGGATGTGGAAGACCAAAGCAATAAGAATTGCATTACTATCCATGTGTTTTCTGAAAAAATGTCTTTGCCCTTCAAAACTACATTTCATAAAGCAGAGTAACATAAACAACTTTGTCAGTGCACAGCCAATGATTACAATTGTTATATTTCTGTCAAGCAACTTTAAAAGGCATACTTTCCTATAGAAATAAAAAGATGGCTGTTCTCAATGAGCTCATAAAAGAATTGATAACTGCTTTTTTGGGGTGTCTTGCTGTCATTCATAGGACACATGATGGTGGTTATGATTGGAAATACCTGCCCTGCTATATGTATTGACTAGTTCCTGTAACAAGACATCTATAATGACAATAAGTGTAGTGCTTGGTAGTGGCAGATTAATTCGTACAAATAGCTGCTGGGTAATCAACTATTGAGTAACTAATTGAAATACAATAATATTTTATTGGCTTTTTCCTATTTTACATGGTCCAATTAAATTAAATATTAGAATAATAAGATGTGACATTTTTGGTTTCCTTGGATTGCTGGATAATCCTTGAAATAATTTTCATTTTCATTTCAATGCAGGAGTTTATGGTCCAGCTGTCTTTCAGTAAGGACTAAAAACAGAGCAAAAAGTCTTTAGTGCCACATTGGATCCAAATTTGCAGAAGTTATAGGGAAAGTACATCATTATTGGAATAAACTCATCTTGTTTATTCTAATAATATTAGCTTCTGGCATTTTGAATTGACCTCACAGGGAAGAGCACTATAATGCAATTAAAGGAAGTTTTACTTAGCAAACTGAATTGGTTCTGGTGAAATGGTGGCTAAATGTTACCATGTGACAAAAATAAAAAGGTTTCTAGTTGTTCCCATGTCATTTAGATAAAGTTGTCTAGTGAAGCATCACCAATACTACTGTCACTTTGGAGTACATTGTTGTCAATTTCCTAAATTTGTGTATAAGAATGCACATTGGTTGGAAAATGTTTTGTTTACTAATGTTTATTGTTGTCGTATTTGCAAATGGTTGCTTAGTAAGGCAGTTACTAAAGGGGGATCGATGACTACTTGTAGTTCAACTTGGGCTTCAAAAATCTTGTTTCACTGGAATCAGACATTTTTCTGATTTTTTTTTAAAAAAAAAATACATATGCTGAACTCTTTCAAAATGACAATGTGAAAGGAACACAAATAGCCAGTATATCAAGTTCAAAAGACAAATATCAAAATATACATTTTGGAATGTTTTCATATTGTATATTAGTTTTACCTATTCAGATGCTAGATAACTGCAATTAGTAGGAATCATATTAAAACTATAGAAAAAGAACATAGTACTAAATTAAACAGGAAATGTATAGTAATACATGTAGAATAATTTTGTATATTCTATAATATTCATTCCTTGCTTATCACTTCCATCTGACATTTGGATAACAAAATTAGTCTTTTATTAGTCTTATTCAGAAAATTGCCTAGTTATGAATAAATAACGGGTTCCCGAACTTTTTGGATCTCTGGACATATTTGTAACATGATTGCTTTAGGGGTATACAGCTGCCAGTTTGCTTATGTAGCAAAATGTATTTCATAGAAGACAAACAAAAAAAAAATCCCCAATCAGACGTGAATGTATAATGTTCTGCCAGATGCTTCCCATGTTTATTTTTGTGACCTTTTTAAACTGTATTTACAAAAGTCTGATTTTTCAACACTTAGCTTTCGTTTTTAGAACGTTGCATTTTCATTGTCATTTTTATTAGAAAGTTGATTATAATGACAGTCCATGTTCAAACATCTGCTTGATCACAGAAACCCGTGGATTACTTTTGGCCACCCCAACATACTAACAGACAATAACATCTACATGGTGGGGACAAGAACATCAAAGTGAATAGGCAACTGAGGACATGCCGCTTATATATTGAATATACCAAAGGGAAAATAATGCTCATCCTCCCTCCCTGCCCTTCTGATTGAGGATAAAATGTGGAAAATGTCTGCATAAATTACATTGAGCTCTGATTGAAAAGGTGGAATTTTAAATTCAAAAAAATTATTATCACCAACCTCATTATTAACAGTGCAGTAGCTTCAGGATTCATAGACGTCAACTATCTTACCTATTGAATTGATTCTAAATCAGATTGTTTACATTAAATATTCTGGAAAATGCAGAAAAAAATAGTGGCAGAATCTCTATAGAGTAGCATGATTTAGAGGATATTTCTCTGAAGAGAACCTTTTGTTGGATATTTCATATTCTTAGCAGAAAAATCTTGAGGGACTGCATGAAAGCCTATACAGTGTGTGCTACTTGTTCAGCAACTGGGAAACCTTATTTAATTATGTGTTGAATACCAGAGTGACGCAACTTGAAAAGCCAAAGATCTCTCGCTGTAGACATCTCTTTGTGGCAATTGTTAATGGAGAGACTTTTATAAAATGCTTCCACGAGATATTTTTACTGTGCAGTCACTCTGCCTTTTTTCACAGAATGTTATGAAGAGGTTAGATGACATTTTCCTCCAGTTGTAACCTATGCACCTTTTCTCACCACTTCTGTCATTTTTCTTTGCAAAGAAAATCTTTTTAAGGATGGGGGAATAAAAATCAAGTATAGCTGCACAATGCCTTTTGACGATAGAACTATGAGCCTTCCATCCGAGAACATCAATACTCTTATAGCATATACAGTGCTTTTCTGTGATCTTAACTTTTGATAGTGTTTGACTTTAGTTGAAATATCTCCACTATTTTGAACAGATGTCAAGTTGGATGTATAGTTGAATTGAAGCTCTTTTACTTGTTCTTTTTGTTATCCCTGTAATAAATTTTTTGTAATTTTTAGCATAAATTTTATGCTAAATTTTAAGAATCGTGGCTGATCTCACTCTTTTAAAAGGCATTTGTGGTCCTATAGCAAAATATAAACCAAATATATTAAAATTATCAATGATTTATCACATGTTCCAATCAATAGCATTTTATGGTAAGTTATTAATAATTGTATCAACGGTATATATATTTTTTCAAACTACCATTGCATTTAATGAAGTGAGTTCTATTTAATCTTTTAAATTTTAACTTTAGTTATATTTTATGGTTTGAGAATAAAGTAACTGTTCCATATACGTTAAAATTGCTTTTCTTTGAAGGGGACTAATGAAATGTTCATATTATATCCTCAAAGGAGCACCAGTTTAGGTGGAAATAGATAATTGCTGAAGATTATTGTGCAGCTTTTGGTTGCATAGAGATACACATTTATCTTTGTTCCAACATACCAGTATAGTATTAATAGAAAGTAAGAGTTGAAAGAGATCTTGAAGATCATATATCCCCGGGATAGTGAACCTATGGCACGCGTGCCAAGATGGCACGCGGAGCCATTTGTCAGGGCACGTGAGGCCTGTCCTGTTAGCTGGCCAGTGCTCATACGTGCGCTGGCCAACTGAGTTCACCATTTTAAAGCCATTTTTCACCCTCTCCAGGCTCCAGAGGCTTTATAGGAGCCTGGGGAGGGTGAAAAGAGCCTCCCCCGCCCCACCCCCAGGCCCTACGGAAGCTTCATGAGCTTCCCTGAAGCCCCTGGAGTGCAAAAAAACGGCCCTATGGGGCAAACCGGAAGTTCAGAAATGGGCTTCCTGTTTGCTCGGAGGATCGTTTTAAGTGCTCTGGAGGCTTCAGAGACCTTCAGAAGGCTTCCATGAAGCCTCTGGAGTGCTCAAAACGACCCTTCTGGTTTGCTTTGAAGTTCGTTTTGAGCATTCCAGAGGCTTCAGTGAAGCCTCCTGAAGGGCTTCGGGGGGGGGGGAGCCTGTTTTTGGCCTCCCCAGCTCCTATAAAGCATCTGGAGCCTGGGAAGGGTGAAAAAAGCATGGAAAAAATGGGGGGAGCGCCTGTAGTGCACGCATGTGCACTGGGGTGTGTATCATGCATTGCATTATGGATGCGGCACGCCCATACACAACTCCCCTGCGCTCCCCCCACTTATGGCACGCAAGCCAAAAAAGGTTCGCTATTGCTGATATGTCCTGTCTTGTTCCGTTCCACTCTTACCACTATGAAATTTTCATTCATGTCCAACCACAATCTACTTTCTTGAAATGTAAGTGATTGGGTCTTCTTTTTGACAGTGATCAAAGATACATTTATATTTTATTCTCTTAAGGTTACATTCTCATTTCCATTCTTCCATAAGCTACTGAATTAAAGTGAGCTTTAGATATAATATGAGCATTTTGAACAGTACTAGTTATGCCATCCCAAAAACTGCTGTTCAGATATTTTTGTAGCAATCATATTTAATACTGGAGCTTATACCTGTGGAAAACCTTTTTTATTGCATTTTTATATTGCCTTCATTTGAAGGGATTTCCTATTTTCCTATCATATCCTCATTTTAAGACATGCAAATGCAGTATATTAATGAGCAAATGCAGATAAACTTAATTGATGTATTTGTGCTTTGGAAGGTGGAACAAGTGTTTTCATTATACAAGATAATACTACTGCTAAAATCGGTGTTGTCGGACCTATTTATATATGTTAATGAACTTATTTTTCCAAATGAAAGCTTCTACAAAGTGGCTTAGAACCTAATGAATAGTTTATAAAGTAGATACAGTAATAATAAATACAGTTTGAAATGAATACACTTTGAAATAGAGTAAGGCACATGTAAAACAGTTGAAATAAGATAACTTTTGGAAGATAACCTAAAGACTGATTGGGCCCCTGTTCTTTAGAATGCTTGCACAGCTGCAAGATTACAAAGTGTGAGGTCTGAAAAAGTGTGCTTTGTATGCTGACAGAATCTTGTATTGTTAACCTTATCATTTTATCATCTCTTCTGCTCAGAGTACTAGTGCAATTTTGCAGTTAGGTTGAAGACAATTATTTCCTAATGCCAATCACTGACTAGGACTTTGGTTAAAAAAAACTGCTTTTAGTCGCTTGGTGATAGGTATGAATGAAGGTATTATGGCTTGTTCAGCAAATCATGGTTAAAAATACCTTACTTCATGAAATAAGCTGGATATAATTTATTTAATTTTATGTTGTCCAACTCCAATTGATACATCATTATGCCATATGTTGTATTCCTTTTCTGTATTTGGTGGCCTTAATATTAATATCCAAATAACTGGGAAGAAAAAAATACTTGTTTTTCTCAGGAGAGAAAAATTAAGGATGAATAAAAATATGGTAGACCTTCCCTTTTGCAACGATGCTATTTAATTAGCTTCCAGTTTTGATCTGAAGAGACTAAAACTAATCTTTTTGTCCTAGACCTTGCAATCTTTCAAAACCTTATCAGCCAATTATACTCCAAAGGGGTTAAAATAATAGTAGCAGCCTCATTATTTCTAAACTAGAAAATATTTGGCTTGCTGTGCAAATCTATATTAAAGCTTTTGTTAATGGGCACAATTGAAAGCAGTATTAAGTCAAGCTTTCAGCTTTACTTAAGATTAATATTTCTGTTTTTAATTTTTATCTAATTCATTTATACAGTTTTCATATCTTGAAAATAAAGTTTAGTAATTTTATTATTTTCTGAAACATGGAGTTTCAATAAAATGCTACAGTAACTTGGGACTATTTCCTAAAATGAAAGGATCTGGTTATTAGATATTATTAATAATATCATGTAAAGTTGTAAGAAACGCAGCATTTTAAAATAAGTATGAAAGACTCATGCACTGGTTGCAGTGTCTTTTCAGTGATATTGTTTAACAATGCATCTTTACTTTCTCTAGTTTTTATTTTTTACTCTGGCTTTTTCTTTTTATGTTTACTATATATGGTTTAAGGTTGATTACCATCTTTGTGTTTTTTGCTCTTAGGTACTGTAAACTGTCAAAAATCTGTATGATTATAGGAGTTTATTAAACATAAAAAAATATTAAAGCCATTGATACAAGTTTATACAAATTCCAATTCAGTTTATCTAGGTTCCTTCTTAGATTATTACTGCCTCTATGTTTTTCCTCCAATAAAAGTTGCATATTATTATTACAAACCAGTGAATGCAAACATGCTATCTGTTAAGCCTAATTCCATTAAATTATTCTGATGGAAATAATTTGTATAACTCAATATTCATATTTAGAGCCAAATGAGATCCTATGCTATGATGATTGTTATAATGCCTAGAAAACAGCTTACCTAAATGGTTACCTTTTTAACAGGAATGTGCATAAGAATAGTCCAGAATCAGTCCAGGGTCCATAAGTCAAATCATTCCACTGGTGGACTCCGCACAAATGTCATGCAAGAACCAGAGGTTTTGAGGTTGGTTTTGAGGGTGGAAGTTTGTTCTCTGACCTTATGGGTTGGTTTCCAAGCAGTTCGTTACCAGGTTAAGTAACATCTTTAGCAGAATTTAGAGGATGTCCGTGTCAGTGTATTTCCGTTTATAAGGGCTTTGTGTGGTCAGTAGGTCTTATGATGGTTAAGTCACATCAGGTGAGGTTCTTGTGATGGTTCTTATGGTGGATCTTGTGGTGGGTCAGTTGGGTCACCAGTGAGAGTTTTGTGATGAGGTTACATCAGGTGAGGGTAATTGGGAGGTAAAGTGCTGGTTGGGGAGGGTTTGCGTGGATTGGCTGTGCAGTTGATTTGAATTGTGAGGGGTTCGTAGGCTGATTGTAAGTCAATGTGTCTGTTAATGAAATTGCTTGTGGAGTGCCAGGCTTCTATAAACTCACAAGTGTGGTGGGTGGTAGCATGACTGATGATTCTTGTACTGCTCCCATCAAATTGATGCTGTTTTGTGTCAGTGTGGGTAAAGATTAGGGATTTAGTGACATTTGCCTGTCAGCCAGTGTTTATGGATCTTGGTTTTTAATTGACATGATGTTTGTCCCACACAGAATTGGTTGCAATTGTTAGTTGATTTTGTAAATTACATTGTTTCTTTCATCCTTCTGTATCTTGTAGTTGGTTCTGGATACTTCCTGGTGGAATGTGACTGTGGGTTTGTGAACTATTGCTCTTCGTAGATTTCTAGGAACCAGCACTTCATCTCCCAATGTCCCTCGGCCGACATAACATCCCCATCACAAGACTCTTACTTGTAATCCACACTTGACCCATCACAAGACCCACCACAAGACCCTGACCTGATGTGAACCTCACTTGACTTTCATCATCACAAGACCTACTGACCAAATGAAATCCTTCTAAAAGAACACTGACACCTCCTAAATTCCACTGAAGATGTTTCCCAGCTTGATAATGAAATGTTTGGAAACCAACTCACAAGCTTGAATATCTGAACCTACAGATATTTGTCACTATTGTTGGTTTTCCTCTCAGCAAAGGAACAAGGGTCATGGCTGCCTCTTAAATTAGGCTGTAGTCAACTGTGACTAATCAAGAGATATGCTCCCTTGTTTGGCAAGAACTTTAAAGAACAGCTCTGATCTTTTCTCTCACTGGCGTATGGGCTAGACAGCTTTATGTCATCCTCATTTGACTGCTACAGTTAGGCAGTGCTTGTTTTTCTATCAACCTGAAGTGATTCTTGGCTTTGTGTCTCCTGAGGTTGACATTCTATGGATTCTGGAGCTTCTTTTTAGTCTCTGTCTAAGTCCTGACCCATGACCAAGTAAAAACATGCCAATAGAGGAATGTACTGAATTAGAATATTATCAATTATCTTGATAAGAGATATAGCACCTTAAATTTACTTTCTTCCTAGCATTTTCCTGCAAGAGCAGAGTCCTCCTTTTGAGGGAGGGTGGGGAAATCAATGTAGTATTGATCCATTGGTTGCAATAGGAATTGACTAATAAGCTTGTCACCCAAACCAAGTACCAGACTCAGAGTGACTGGCCCAGAGCCGACCAGATATTGTTCATGTCTAAGACAAAACTAAAACCTTAGTTTCCTGATTTCTAGCCAGTTAGATGAAACTGACAGTATATAGTATTTTAAATATTTCTGTAGTATTTAGTTTAACCTCTCAGATTCTCCATTTGTTAATGATCACCATGTTTCATCCTTTTTTAAAATGAGATTTTGGATTCACAAGTGGACTCATACAAGGCAGTCCCCTGGTTGTAGGCTTTCCCCTCCAGATGATCCATTGTTCTTTCTTTGGCTCGTTATTTTTCATATTTTTGTTATTGTTTGCTGCCCAGAATTGTCCGTAGCTGGATGATCTAACCATTGAAAATGATGGATTTATTAAATAAATAGCCTGAAGTTTTATTTTGGAGCATTATGTTCTTTACCTGTTTTATTTAAGTATTGTTAAATTGTCTTTCTTAGAGAACAAGTGGGCAACAAGAGGAGATAAACAACCTGGTGCAGAGGAAAATTGCTGTGGATGAAGAAAATGTTGCCTTAAAAAATGAGCTTTGCATTTTACAGAACTCTCAAGATGTAATGCAAGAACTTAAGGTATATTGACTTGCACATAGTAGGAAGATAGCCATAACTTTGAAGTTGCTGTTTAAGTTGCTGGCCTGTCTCTGTGGCATGGAAAGTGACAAGCTCAGAGGAAATATAGCCTTAGGCCTTAGATTGTACCTTTCAGTTTCCTCACACATGCCAAACTAGGGAAAAGATCCCTTAAAGTGAAGAATCCACACTTTATAACTTTCCAATAAATAGTTAATGATGGAAATGGAGCAAAGAAAGGAGGAGTGTGAAGATGTGGCTTCGTGTAATTAGATTCTGATGGGACTGGCATTATTAATTGATAAAGCCGAGGTCTGGGAGGATATGTCTGTGTGGGTCTCAAAAATAGCTGGGGACAGAATCAAAGGCAGTTTGATCAATTAATGGGCTCTTTGCAAATGTGTACTCATCAAAGCTGTCATCCAGTTAAAAAATATGACCCTTCCACCTGCATGAAAGAGGCCAATAAAAGTACACAGGTGACCTTGGCCATCAAATATAGAAGAAGCTGCTGTGAGGGTAAAATCTGCACAGTTTATATTTGCTGATTAGTTCTCAGGTTTTTAAAAAATATTTTCTCTCTTTTTTGTTTATCGGCCCTTGTGGTACTGTTGTACAGGACACCAAGGAGTGTGCACAGAGAAAGGATGAGCAAAGCAGACTGGTTATAAAAAATCTGGAGAAGGAAAATGAGGGTTTAAGTACACGCTATGCTGACCTGCTAAATGACCTGGAGAAACTGAAGAAGCAGAACTCACAATGGAGAATAGAAAAGTCTGGCATTGATGCAAAAATAAAGGTATGAAAAAGAATAGATTCCTGGATATGGTTTCAGAATCTGCTACAGGCTTTATGCTACATGTTATTTTCTTTAAATAACAAGTTACATATTCAAAACAACCAGTGGGGAATGACATTCATTTACATTCCTTCACTTAAAACCCCAAGCTTTTTAAAAATTGATGTTTCAAAGCAAGAAACTGACTTCAAATAGCCATCCTAAAATGTAATCATTAAATAATAAAGGATATTTCATTCAAATATAAGGATGCAATTTTTTAAAAATAAAAAGAAGGTTGGAAATCTTCCTGTCACTCCAGGATTTCTCCACTCAATGTGATTGGCAGCACAATCTTCTGTATAAGAATATACAAAGACTATTTCTCAAGCAGACCCAAAGGTCAAATGTACTTTTTCTAGTAGTAGCAAGCATGTGTTGTGTATTTTGTACTTGGAAGGATTTCACTGAAGCTTTTTCTTAGGTGCACAGTGTTAATTGAATTGAATAATATTCTGTTTATGAACAAAGCATGCTATAATTATCTCTAAATTTTATTATAGACTTCATGGGTTCCAGGAGACTGACTTGGCTTGTAATTAATTGGTGTGTTATAATTTATTTTCCACATGCTGCCTCTTCTATTTCATTGGGAAGTAGAAAATATCTTGATGTATGGTGGTATGTATGTTTGTAACAGTCGGCAACATCAGTGCTGCCTGAGGCCTCAGGCAATTTCTGTGGCAGCTGAGGTACCTTCAAAAATTGCTGAAACCTGGCAGCAGATTTTGCCACCATAATACAATACAATATAATACAATAGCAGAGTTGGAAGGGACCTTGGAGGTCTTCTAGTCCAACCCCCTGCCTAGGCAGGAAACCCTATACTGTTTCAGACAAATGGCTATCCAACATCATCTTAAAGATTTCCAGTGTTGGGGCATTCACAACTTCTGGAGGGAAGCTGTTCCACTGATTAATTGTTCTAACTGTCAGGAAATTTCTAAGTTGCTTCTCTCCTTGATTAGTTTCCACCCATTGCTTCTTGTTCTACCCTCAGGTGCCTTGGAAAATAGTTTGACTCCCTCTTCTTTGTGGCAACCCCTGAGATATTGGAACACTGCTATCATGTCTCCCCTAGTCCTTCTTTCTCTTAAACTAGACATACCCAGTTCCTGCAACTGTTCTTCATATGTTTTAGTCTCCAGTCCCCTAATCATCTTTGTTGCTCTTCTCTGCACTCTTTCTAGAGTCTCCACATCTTTTCTACATTGTGGTGACCAAAATATTCCAATTGTGGCCTTACCAAGGCATTATAAAGTGGTATTAACACTTCACGTGATCTTGATTCTATCCCTCTGTTTATGCAGCCTAGACCAGTTTTGGCTTTTTTGGCAGCTGCTGCACACTGCTGGCTCATATTTAAATTGCTGTCCACTAGGACTCTCACAGTTACTACTGTTGAGCAAGGTACCACCTATACTGTACCTGTGCATTTCGTTTTTGTTGCCTAAATGTAGAACTTTACTCTTTTCACCATTGAATTTCATTTTATTAGATAGTGCCCAAGGTTCAAGTTTGTCAAGATCCTTCTGTATCTTTAGCCTATCTTATGGAGTGTTGGCTATTCCTGCCAGCTTGGTGTCATCTGCAAATTTGATGAGTTCCCCATTTATTCCCTCATCCAAATCATTGATGAAGATGTTGAAGAGTACTGGGCCCAAAACAGAGCCTTGGGGTACTCCACTGCATACTTCCCTCCATGAAGATGCAGTTCCATTGAGGACTACATGTTGAGTGTGGTTGGTCAACCAGTTACAAATCCATCTGGTGGTGATGCTGTCTAACCCACATTCTTCTCCTGCACACCGCTTGGAGAGTCCAAGCAATGGGTTATTTCAGTCTGGTTGCCCTGGAACTGAGGAAAGACTTTTCCTTGGCCACGCCTCCAGGCGTGCCTAATCCCCAGAAAGTTTCCTCAGTTTGGCCCGTTTGGAAGCTGTTTTTGGGAGCTCCAGCTGAATTAATTCTTTGCTTGGACTCTCTTTTATTCTTCCTGATTTTTCCTACTGAGAATCTTTCCCCTTAGGCAATCCTTGCCTTTTCTTTCATCTGAACTAACATCTAACATTTCTACAAGCCTCCAGGAGGCAGGAGGTAAGCGCTTGGCTGGGGGAAGGGCCTCCCTCTTTGATCTCCTCAGGCCGATCTCGGAGGCTTGCAGCACCTTTAAAATGGCGCGGCGCGGCGGCAGACAGGCTCCAGGAGCCAGCGTTCCCCTCGTGGTCCCTGTTTATTATGTTCTTGCGAGTTTTTTTCAATTTTCAAAGCTCCTCAAGCGTAGGATCTGCCACGGAGGCGCGGGCAATCGCCCGATGGCTAGGGTGATCGCCGCATGGCTCCTTAGATTCCCTCATGGCGCGGTGGCCATTTTAGGCATGAATCGCGCCGTTTAGGCCTAGCTGCAGGCCACGCAGCCACGCTACAACAGGGACCGCTGGGAGGCAGAAGGCCAGCCGAGGGGGGTGCCCACTGGCCTCTGCCTCTTCCCTACCAACGTTTTTTTACTGTTCTTCTGCGAGCGGAGCTGGGGCCCTGGTCTAGGCAAAGGCCACCGCCCCGGCCTTGGGGAGGCCTACTTCAATCCGGGCCTGCTTTAAAGGCCTAGGCCTCCCCTTATCCCTGCTGGGCCTGCCAATCCCTGGCTACAGGCCCGAAAACCTGCAGATCAGGCTTCTAACTGACTTCTCCATTTATTGTATCATGTTTTTCAATGCCTTTGTCCTAATTAATGACATTTTTCTTTTTTTGTCCTTTATTGCAGAGCAGCCTACAATTACTGCAGCTTTTCCTCCTTCGGCCTGCGCTTGCTTGCCTGTGCAGTCTTGTCATGGAAAAATCGACCTCTGTCCAGTAGACTGGGACCCTTCCAGGGCCTGGATCAGGTTCCTTCCCCCTCCTTGGGCTGTGGGGCTAGCGGAGACAGGGCTCCCATCCAGACCCCTCCTCTTAGGGCTCCCTCTGCTGCTGAGGCCAGGGATGCCACAAGGCGACAACGGGCGCTTGACAAACAATTTGAGAAGGCCCGTCGCCTGGCGGCTAAGGAGGCTCCCTCCGGGGATTCCTTTGTCCTGCCACTCCCTTGCCTGCCACTTGACAGCTCTTATGGCGGAAGAAGTTGACTCTCAAAACCTGTCCCCGGACCGGTCCTTTTCTGAGCCCCCTTCCCCAGCCAATTCTTGGTTCCCCGAGCAGGAACCGGCCCCGGAAGCTATTCCCAAGGGAGGGTCACTGGAGGATATCCCTTCCCAGGGGGAGGGACCAACTGATGCAGACCCTGACTCGGACCATGATCCCGAGCTCTCTCCCAGAATGCAGGCGATAGTGGAGCGCGCCATAGCAAAGGGCATAGCTGACACCATGCAGGCGCATGATAAGCAAGCGGCTCCTTCTGTTACCCCGGCTCAGGGTGGACCTCCCCCGGCCAAGCGGGTGCACCACCCGTCCTTGGAGTCCTCCGTTGTTAGCGAGGCTTCGGCCTTGGAGGCAACAGATCCTATAGAGCAGGGCCTGTCCGAGGATGAGGATCTCTCCCCGGACGCTCCTTTTTTTTCCGGCCTCTTCAAGCCCAGCTTGTTTAAGTCGGTCCTCCGCAAGATGAAGGCCACCACCATGGTAGGCATTAAGCCCAAGCCCATTCAACCCCAGACTGATTCGGCTCCAGTCAACCCGAATGCAGTCATGTTTGACGCTCCAACTTCCCAACAAGAATTGGTTCTGGTTCCGGGCTTGTTCCTGGACCTCATCCAACGTCAGTGGATCCAGCCGGCCACATTGTCTTCTCCCAGTGGAGTGGACAAGAAGCTGTACACCATGGACCCTGTCCTGGAAGATCTCCTGACCCTCCCGGTCG
Organism: Thamnophis elegans; assembly: GCF_009769535.1. Taxonomy (NCBI): domain Eukaryota; kingdom Metazoa; phylum Chordata; class Lepidosauria; order Squamata; family Natricidae; genus Thamnophis; species Thamnophis elegans. Next base: position 68,882,897 of record NC_045543.1, on the reverse strand, counting down.
TAGATCCGCCCATTACAGCCCTCACTCCTAATGCCTCTTTAACTGCGGACCTGTCTGAAGGTTTCAAGGTGGAGGACAGGAAGGCTGAAAAAGTCTGTCACAAGACTCACCTGGTGGCAACCTGGGCCATTAGGGCCTCGTCCTCCGCCTCCTTCTTTAGTAGGGCCGCTGTAATCTGGTTGCGTGACATCTTAAATAAGATTCCCGCAGAAGATGCCCGGCTCCATCAGGACGTGACCAAACTCATCGCAGCGTCGCAATACGCTGCTGACGCGGCCCTCAATGCCACCAAATTTGCCTCTAGGGCTCTAGCCGCGAATGTCACCTCCCACTGTCTGCTCTGGCTCCAACATTGGCAAGCGGACCAGAAACACAAATGGAAATTGGCTTCTGCCCCCTTTAAGGGGTCTAAATTATTCGGTGAGGTTTTGGATCCCTTCCTTATCGAATCGAAGGACAAAAGGAAGGTCCTTCCCTCAACCTCTAAGAAACAGGACCGCAAGTCTACGCCCTATGCGAGGAGGCAGTCCTTTCGGCCCTCAGAGCCATCCACATCTACTTCCTTCTACCCCTCTAATAGATCAGCTGGGCAGCAGGGAGAGAGGGCTCAGGACAGGTCTTCCTTTCGTGATAGAGGAAGACAGCAGTTTGGCTTCCGCAAGTTCAATCACGGAGGCGCCTCCAACGGGCCCTTTCGGAAGTCCAAGTGACTCCCCGACTTCGTCACCCATTGGGGGCCGACTTCAGCTGTTCACCTCCCACTGGGCCCAGACGGCTCACGATGCCTGAGTCCTGCAGGTAGTCCAGGAGGGTCTATACTTAGAATTCCTGTCTCCCCCTCCCATGAATTTTATCAGGTGCCCCACTCCCTCATGTCCCACCAAGAGGGAGCAAATGAACCAAGAGATTCCCCACCTCCTGGAGATCAACGCCATCGAGCAGGTACCCCCGAACCAGGAAGGGAGCGGATTCTACTCCATTCTCTTCCTGGTCTCGAAGAACTTGGGGGGTTGGAGGGCCATCTTGGACCTCAAGAACCTCAACAGGCACATCGCCTACTGGAGGTTCAAGATGCAGTCCCTCCAGTCCATCCTGGTGTTATGGCAAAATTAAGATCTGCCTTTTTTACTTACGTAATAATAGAAGCCGACACCATCAATTTCCAAGAGAAGAGAGGTTTTTTATTTTTATTGAACGCGTCCAAGAGTTCAGTTGATTCGCATCAAACTGAACTGTCTTAGGGATCTTTTGGCAGAGTTTTTATACCTTCAAATTGATTATTACAAATCATACAGGCGTATACATTTTCAGGTCATAAACTTCTTACTTAGGTCAGTAAAGGACATTTCGGGAAGGTTACAAATATTTCGGGAAAGTTACAAATACATGATTCTCATAAGATCCCCAAAACATAATAGGGAAGTGAAGTGAAGATAATAGGGAAGTGAATCTTGGTTACTCATGAAGCTGGGAGGAAGATTGCTAAGATATTGCTAAAGTATTGCTAGCATATGGCTAAAATATCGCTTGTTTACAAGTTGAACTTTGGTTGTCTTAAACTGTCACTATGTCGCGTGCACCTATGATTAATGTTCTGTGGTTAACTGTCCACCCAGATTTCCTAATTGCCAACAAAAGCATACATTCTAAGTTCCCCTTTTAGAGATGCAAGAAAATAAGGAACTATCTTTCTTTAGGCAAAAGGACATACACAGAGTTCCAAATCTAAGCATTAGAATTAGAATATTTAGCCTGATTAAGTATTGGGGGGTTCACTTGTGGACCCCATTCTGTTTCATTGGCAGGGATCTGCCAGGGAGACCTCACGTCCATCGATCTGCGGGAGGCTTACTTTCACATCCCCATTCACCCCCGTCACCAGAAGTTCCTGCGCTTCTTCTATGCGGGCCGCCACTTCCAGTACAGGGCCCTTCCATTCAGCCTGTCCTCGGCCCCCAGGACCTTCACCAAGGTACTGGCACTGGTGGCGGCCCATAAGGCTCCAATGCTACCTGGACGACATCATCATCCAGTTGTTGTCCAGGCGGCAGGCCTTGCGGAATCTCCAGATTACCATGAGGACCCTCAGGCACCATGGGTTCTCCCTGAATCTCGAAAAAAGTCAACTTACCCCCACCACCAAGATCAATCACTTGGGGGCAGTGATAGATACCATTTCCTGCAGGGTGTTCCTCTCCCAAGACAGGTTAGAGGCCCTCAGATCCATGACCCACTCGGTATTGCAAGCAAGGCAGGTTCCGATTGTCCTCCTCTCATAGCTGTTGGGGAAGATGATCTCCTGCCTGTCGATCGTCCCCTGGGCACACCTCCACTCCAGAGCCCTGCAGTGGCTGCTCCTACCTCATCAGAGGACCAACAGGAGCAACTCGTCAAGGCTGATTCCAGTACCTCCGTCCGTCAAGAGGTCCCTCCGGTGGTGGACATCTCCAGCTCTGATCAAGGGACACCTGTTCAAGGAGCCCGACCGGCTGGTCGTTACCACCGACGTCAGTCTCGCAGGTTGGGGAGCACACATGGACCATCTCGTGGTCCAGGGCAGGTGGTCCCTGGCGGAGTCGCGTTGCAGCATCAATCTTCTAGAGCTGCAAGCCGCAAGGTTGGCCCTCCGTCATTTCCATCGTTACATACATCGCCGTCATGTCCTATTGATGACGGACAACGTGGCCACGAAGGCGCACATCAACCGCCAGGGCGGCACCAAGTCCAAAAGACTGATGGCGGAGGCCTTGGGACTCTGGGCGGAGCGGCCCTTGGAGTCGATCCGATCCGACCACATCTCCGGCGTGGACAATACCCAGGTGGACTGGCTGAGCAGGACCACCATAGACTCTGCGGAATGGCGGCTGGATCCTGCTCTGTTCCATCAACTGTCCCGCAGGTTCAACCTATTTGCGAAGAAAGCCAACGCACACCTGCCGCGCTTCTTTTCCCGCTTCCACTGTCCAGGAGCGGAGGGAACGGATGCTCTTCGCTACAGCTGGCCTCAGGGCCTTCTCTAAGCGTTTCCTCCTCTTCCGCTCCTTCCCCGTCTTCTAATCAAGATCATAGAAGAGAGGGCGGAAGTGCTACTCATGGCACCCCATTGGCCCCGGAGGTCGTGGTTCGCCGACTTGGTCAGCCTGTCGGTGTCACTGCTGTGGCGGATTCCCCTGGATCAGGTCTCCCTCAGCCAGGGGGCCATTGTCCATCCGGAACCCCAGTGGCTTCAGCTGGCTGTCTGGCACTTGAGGGGGACCTGATAAGGGCTGAGGGTCTGTCAGAGGACGTCGTCAACACCATCCAAGCGGCTCGGCGTCCATCGACGACTAGGATCTATGACTCCACCTGGGCTACTTTCGCTCAGTGGTGTGAGGACTCAGGACTCGACCCTGTCACTGCTCCAGTGGCCAGGGTGCTGGACTTTCTGCAAGGGGGCCTTGAGAGGGGTCTTGCTCCGGCCACGCTCCATCACCAGGTGGCGACCTTGTCCACTGTTTGGTCCGGTGACCCTTCACTTCCACTCAGCAAGATTCCTAGGGTGCATTGCTTTCTTAAGGCGCCTCCAACATCCGCCCCCCACGGTCCACCACTACACGACATGGCAACTTTCTGTGGTTCTTCAAGCCCTCACGGGTCCACCTTTTGAACCTCTACAGACGGATTCTCTCAAGCACCTTTCACTAAAGACTTCATTTCTTATAGCCATCAACTCCGCACGTTGGAGTTGGCGGCCCTGTCAATTCGACAGGACTTATGCATCGTCCACCCCGACAGGGTCGTCTTATGGCTTGATCCGACCTTTCTTACCAAGGTCAACTCCTGGTACCATATAATAGCATCAACATCACAGTCCTTACTTGCATTCTTGACTATCTTAAGAATACGCCTCTTGTCTCTGCTGGCAGTAGCACCTGGTAGACACCTGACCTCTTTTAAAACCTTCATATCCTTTCCTAAATTTACATCCCTTATGATTGAATCACCAACCAGAAGGTGACTTCTCTTTTTGCATACCTTGCTCTTCTTGTGCGACTGATGTGTGATACCTGGTTCCCCATTTCGCCTTTCCGAAGTAAGTTCTTCATTTTGAACCACGATCCCCTGCATATTTGAGTCATCATTATCACAACTACCTTGACCTGTCTCTTTAGTGTCCCCATTAGGATCAGCAAGGGTGCTATATCTGTTATGCTGGGTCATAGCAAAAGCTTTGTGTTTATGGTTCACAGCTCTCACCCTGCCAGATCCCACAGTTGTCCATAGAGTGAAATGGCTGAATTGGACACCTAATTTCTGTTTGGAGAGCACAGATTAGAGATTCTAGATAGGTAATCTGTCTATGTAGACTAGTAATTTGTTTACAAAGGGGACAGTATCCAAATTTGAAAAGAGTACTGCGAAAGACAGGTGCAAGACAGCTATTACATTGAACTAAACCGGTCATTTTGAAATAAATAAAATCACAATTTCAAGCGCACTAATCCAGAATGTATTATTACTATTTTGGTTTATGGACATATGATTCGCGCGCCATAAGGGGCTACTACCTACTCCTTTTTTTCTCTCTGCTTCCCCCTTCCAGCCAGCAGCTCCAATCACCAGCCACAGGAAAGTTCAAATGAAGTGGAGTTAAGGGGCCACTAATACAGTTAGAACAATTAATCAGTGGAACAGCTTGCTTCCAGAAGTTGTGAATTCCCCAACACTGGAAGTCTTTAAGAAGATGTGGATAGCCATTTGTCTGAAACGGTATAGGGTTTCCTGCCTAGGCAGGGGGTTGGACTTGAAGACCTCCAAGGTCCCTTCCAACTCTACTATTGTATTGTATTGTATTGTATTAACCTACTCCTCTTTTTCTCTCTGCTTCCCCCTTTCCGGCCAGCAGCTCCAAGAAATTTTGAGACATGAAATAGATTTCATGTGCAGGCAGCCCCAGGTTAAAAACATCCAACTTAAAGATGACTCTTAGATACAAACTATCTGTCTATTAAATGGTAGGTGGCCCTGTCCTTTCTTGAGCTTGATAAAGTGCAAACTGTGTGAAACTGTGCAAAGCTTTGAGCTACAGGTGAAGCTACAAGTTTTAACTATTTATCCTGGTTTAGCAGTTTTCAGCAGTTCCTGAAAGCACATTTTCAATGCTTTGTGCGCTTGAGGAAGGACCATGCTATTTGCCAATTTTAGTAATAGATAGTCTTTTAGTATGAGTTCTGACTTGAATATAAATTCAGGTTAAAAACAGAGTTAGAGAATAGAAGTTCTTCACCCAGGTACGGCCTGTGGTTTTAAACAAATTCCAGAGCAAAAGTAAAGAAAAAGAATCAGATTCCATGTATATATTATTTTGCATCACTATACCAGCATAGTCTCCTATAGTCCTGTAGTCTCCTCCCCCCTCTCATATATATCTTGATTGCTAAGTTATTGTACAGTAATGCCTAACCGAATTTTTGCCTCAACTATTAACATGTTTCTCAATAACATCATTATAAAGATTCTACATTTCTCTCTGTATGAATAATGATAGGGAATATCTCTCAAACATCATGAGGATTGACAATTGGTAACAATGCTATAGTTTTGGATAAAAATCCCAGTTCTTAGAGCTTTCATGAGTATTTTGTTCATTTCAGATTTTTGTGTGTCAGTGTAAGTCAGGGGTGTCAAACTCAAGACTTGGGAGCCAGATCCAGCCCACGGGGTGCTTAGATCTGGCCCATGGAGTTGCTTTGGAAACAGCAAAGGATCGGGCTGCGGTGTCTCTGCCAGCAAAAACAGAGCCCGGGAGGGCCGCATACGGCCCTCCCAGGCTCCTTTTCGTCTGCGTTGGCCTCCTGTAGCCCCCTGTCAGCAGGAGCTCTGTTTTGATGGCAGAGGGTTGCAGGAGGCTGTTGCGACCAAAAATGGAACCTTGATGAGTGACTTCGAGTTGGCTACGCTAATCCTGGACATGCCTATCCCAGCCATGCCCATCTCGGCTATGCCCATCCCGGGCATGAAGTGACGATTCCTGTGAGGTGCCCAGAGTGGCTTTTGATAAGATGACTGTATACATATTTTAAATAAAAAAGCAGTTCAGATATTTGATAAGAAAAATCAGTCCCCTTCCTGCAGGTAATTCCTAGGTAATTGAAAGGAAAGAAAGAGTCACAGAGAAAGAAGTGACAAAATACAGCCATTGACTCAGTCTTATTTTCATTTTGTTTGAATACAGGTAGTCCTTCAAAGTTACAACGGTACTGAAAAATGTGGCTTATGACTGTTTGTCACAGTTACGACCATTGTAGCATCCCCGTGATCATGTGATTGAATTCAGATGCTTGGCAACTGGTTCATATTTATGAAAGTTGCTGTGTCCCAAGGTCATGTGATAAGCTTTTGTGACCTTCTCACAGGCAAAGTCAATGGGGAAATCGGATTCACTTAACAACTGTGTTACTAATTTATCAATTGCAGTGATTCAACCTAACTGTGGTAAGAAAGGTCGTAAAACAGGGCAAGACTCACTTAACGAGAAATTTTGGACTTAGTTGTGATCATAAGTCAAAGACTACCTGTTCTTTCTTGCTTTGCCAGCTCAGTATTGGTTTACGGTTCCCCAGTAAGTAAACTCTATGGGAAATGCAATCTTAGTTTTGAATAAGGGAATCAGCATAGGCATGTGAAAAACATTTCCTGTTTCTGAAAAGACCTGTTTTAATCAAAAATGGCCTAGCATACTTGCAATGTTAGCCACAAAATCGCATAAACAATTTTCTCGAAAGCATACATTTCTGAATAAATATTTTGTAGTGCAGTATGTATACATTGTTTCTGTTTCAAATGCTGATTGATTTGCTGTTTACTAAAAACCTGAATGGGCAAGTTTCTTTCATGAAAACCTGTGTATTTGTACAAGTATATATTTAGGTTTTTTTTTTGTTGCGGGGTGGTGGTAATTTAGAAGCTTTTTAATTTATGTAGAAAGACAGTACAAGTTGAAAAGATTGTGTTTCTGTATTTTATTGCTATAAAAATGGCTTTTTCCAGAGCCATGTAAAAAAAACAGCTGTTTTGTAACTGTTAGATTATATTAGCTTTTGTTTACTTTGTTTACTTTCAGTTTGACTAAATGTTCACATCTGTTTGCAGTTCATATGCTTGATAGACCAGGAATCTATGATTTCAAGTCTGTGGGAGCACTTTCCTTGGTCTATAGGACAATTTTGATTTTTCCCACTGGAAAATCCATGTAACCAAGAAAAGAAAGAAGGGCAAATGACTCATTTTTCCCATTTCCATCTTATCCATCCCACTATTTAATCCTACAAAAGTTTTGTCATAGAAGAATGCAAATTTCAAGATTAAAAATAAAGGTAACAAGTTTTTTCAATCGGTGATCATACTTACAATAAAATGTTGACATCACCAAGATTGGGGCAAAGTTATGTTTATTCATTTTTCAGTTATTTTTTTTACAAAATAAGTGGCTCATGACTGAGGCCTATTGGTGTAAAAGTGAATTAGATATTACAGAAATGGTTTTTTTAAATCTATTCGAATTAACCCCCAATTTATTCAGTATTTTCAAACCTTAATACTTTTTGGCATATTTTTCTTTTGATTGCCAACACAGTACTTGTTGCATATTTGCTTTCCTTCCTGATTCACCTACTCCGGTACAAACGAAGAGTTCTATATTAACAGACTTCCTGATTATATATTTCAATTCTGAATTCTTAGATTTTAATATTTATAGCCACCCATGAGGGATAGAACAGATCTTGGGGTAATGCCAATACCCAGAATTCAATAGGTTTAAAATGTATGACACACAGGTGTCCCCCCATCTATTAGTGATCTGGAGAGTATGCTATTGAAGCTGGATAGGAACTGAAGATTGTGTGTACCATACACAAAGGCTACGAGCGAATACTGGACTTTACTGAAATAAAAAGGCCAAAGGAAGGAATTTCTTGATGAATTTGGAAGACCTTAGCAATAAAGTTATTGATATCTTGTTTAAGTATATTGGGGGAAGTCTAGGTTGACAGGCTTTTGCCATAAATTCAGCCATAACTTACCTATTCCTGAGAAATAAAGCTTTCTTGTTCCAACTTGGTGCTCCTGGATTAATGGAGGGTTAAACATGGAGGGTTTTAATTCTGTAGAGAATTATGTATCTCAAAAAACTACTGTATTCTTTCTCTTTGCTTAGTCCCCTTCACTTTTTAACCTTAACTACAGCCTTTTGGTAGTACAGTACATGTTTTCCTGCAGATGTTCTGGAATTCAGCCCTCCCTGCTTAGTATCTTGTCTTTGCACTGGTTGTGTTAGTGAGGGGAACTATTGGAAGATCCTTTATATCTTTCCCTGCTACAGTACATAAATGTTGCAAGAGAAAAGGATTTGCAAAGCTCAACCTGCAGTTTCTGTCGTTTGTTATTATAATTGTTGTTGGGACAGTCCACTCTCAACAATATCTGAATCCTGATGCTATCAAGCAGGAGGTCTTGGCTGTTTCTTGAGATTTGCATTAAGGTCTGATATCACATATGAGTTTTAGAATTGGCAGTTGGTTGTTTTGTTTTTGTTTTGTTTTGCAGGAAGGAGTTTTGTGTTATTTTGCCATAGTCTACTCTGCATACAGATCCCACTTTCAACCCCAAGATGAAAGGAGCTAAGAATTATCTCTGTCTTTGTTCTCCTTCTTTACCCCACCCCAAATCAGCAGGTGATTCCATCCTGTTAATCAGGATATCAGAGTTCTATCCTATGTATGGGATTGTTCTATTATGTCCCCCTTTAGGATGTCTTCCCTGCTGTTGAAAAAGGGAGAATGAAGCCCAGTTCTGTGGTGGAGAAAAAGATTTTTCTATTTTTTTCCAACTTTGTTTTGTTTTTCACCTGGATTTGGGAGTTGGAGGTATAACCCACCTTAGAGCATTTGTTTCATTTTAGAAAGATAAGAGCAGTATTTCACTTAAACATTTGCAATTCCTCCTCCTCCAAATGTTTACCGTTCTTATTTGTGCAACTGAGCAGCAATAACCTTTTAGATTCTAAAAGCATGTATGTTTTTTTGGTCTTCATAATGCAGAATATTATTCAATTTACTATTGATTTATATTAACTAATTTGAATTGTTTTTTAATTAGTTATATTAGGCTTGATGCATTTTAAGATCCTATTACCTGTATTGAAGTTATTTTATAAGACAGATTTAAATTTTACAATCAATAAACATATTTTTTAAACTTTTCCTATCTGCAGTACAAAGTTGCAGAAACTACTGCACTAGTTCACTTATACAAGGATTTATAAAGTAATTAAGGTGTTTATATATTCTATAACTATATTTGCATTATTTTACTTTACTGTTTTCTAATGTATTTAATAAAAGCTTAGTTTTAATTAAAACTTTTTTTCCTTTAAAAAGAAAAACTTTCTTTTTAAACTTTAGATTAATCAACAATCCCTCTTGTTTTTGCTTACACTTTAAATGCAGTATTGTTATCCTGTACTGTAACTCTGCAGCTATTGATTCTATTGCAATTGTCTTCCAGAATTTGGAATTGGCTTTAAGAGAAGCAAGGGGACAAGTGGAAGTCCTGCACAATAGATGTGATGACCTGGCATCTCAGCTGGTGATTAAACAGACTGAATTAACACAAAAGGATTTGGATGTGGCCAGAGCTAAGTATGTTTGATATGATAAATAAAATTGGATAATGTTACATTGTTTAGATTTGCACTACTTTATCCAAATGTTTTACAAGTAGTCCTTGACTTAACGAACATTCATTCAGCAACCATTTCAACAAAGGGATTTATGACAAGTGTCTGAAGTCATGGCCGTTGTAGAAATCCCTCAGTCATGTGATCAAAATTCAAGTACTTTGAAGATTTCCTGCATTTACGACTGCAGGACACTGCAACTCCCCCATCCGCCTATCTCCCACATAGCTACACTCGTTTGGCCCCCGCCACTTTGAACTCTGTTGCCCCAGCTTACTTAAACCATCTTCTTACTCCTGCTGCTGAACAGGCATGCTCAGCCTAACAGCTATGCTATAGAGGGCTAGTTTCCCATGGTAAAAAAGAAAAAAAAGTACTAAACAGCTTAAAGGAGCAGCACCTCTGAGTCATAAGGGAGTAGCTTCATTTAGAGAAAAAAAATGCACAAAATTTAAGCTTACAGGTAGCACTTATGACTCTTGAATAATGGTTTAATCTACCATGGCCTCAGAGCAAAAAGGATTTATAACCTGTCCTCAATATTAACAACCATAGTCATGTGATTGCAATTCAGGCACTTAGCAACCAGCTTGCATTTATGACAGTTGCAGTATCTAGCCGTCACATGATCCCAATTTGCCAGCCAGCTTCTGACAAGCAAAGTCATTTGGGGAGCCAGATTTGCTTAATGACTCTGATTTGTTTAATGGCCATGGTGATTCGCTAAGGACCAAAGTATAAATGGTTATAAAATTTGGTCTAGTCATATGACTTGCTTAACAACCACATTCCTTATTGACCAAAATTGTGCTCTCAAAAGGTGCAAAGATAAAAGAAGTTGTCATACTTGGGCTGGTTCTGTTTAGGACCAGGGATCCCTAGAACCAGAGACCTACTTAGATGGCTCCATTGCTGAGTGGCTATTTTTATCTCCTCTTCACCTAGGGTTGGTTTCCCTGTTTTTATAATGTTTGCTGTTAATGACTTTTTTTATATTTTTCTATCTTTTTCATGTGTTTTTTCCCATTTGTTATGCTCCACCCTAGAGGTGGGTTTCTGCCAGTTCACCCCGGATCGGGCGAACCAATAGTGGTGGCAGCGGGAGGATCCTCCCACCCGCCCGGACACTTCTGTGCACGTGCAGAAGCGAACCGGTAGTAAAATAGTCTTTAGTGAGATGGATAGCTACAGAAATCTGATTATAAATAAATAAAATAAAATTCCACAGTAGACAAAACAGTATGTTGTATATTATGCTATATGTTAACAAGCAAAGAAGCATATCTATTTTTATGGTTACAACTTATTTTTTATTTGTGAATTTGTGGCCAATGAAGACATTTGTTTGTATTTATTCAAGTATCACATATTGCATAACATCAAAGAAATCCCTAAAGAGAGAGAAATTCTGTTATAGGTAGTACTTTTTTCTGTCCACCAAAGCAAAACACGGCGAAGCATGGCCATTACATGTATCTTCAATTTTACAATATAGACTAACCTTTTTCAACCTTCATAGCAGTACAGCTCCCAAAACCTGCATATGGCACTAAGGGAGATCATTTAAAAAGTACAATGCTTAGCATTACATGAAGCATTCAAGAAATGTTTATATTGAAACAGAATTACCCATTTTGTGGTATTAAGATGCACCAGTAAAGCCATTATATGGTTCACATTGCTCAATATTCCAGTAAGAAATGAAAATAAATCTTTATATTGTGAGTATCTTTGTTTTTACCTTTGAGGAGCCCCACTAAAACACATTTTGAACAGCAAAGTACTGTGGACATAATATACTTAGACTTTAGTAAGGCATTCGACAAAGTAGGCCACAACCTACTTCTTGGTAAACTATAAACAAGTGGAATAGATAGCATCACCACCAGACGGATTTGTAACTGTCTGACAAACCGTACTCAATAAGTAATCCTTAATGGGTCTACATCTACATGGAGGGCAGTAAGCAGTGGAGTACCACAAGGTTCAGTATTGGGCCCAGTACTCTTCAATACCTTCATAAATGACTTACCGTATATACTCGAGTATAGGCTGACCCGAATATAAGCCGAGGCACCTAATTTTACCACAAAAAACTGGAAAAGTTATTGACTCGAGTATAAGCCTAGGGTGGGAAATGCAGCAGCTACCGGTAAATTTCAAAAATAAAAATAGATACCAATAATGTTTTTGAATATTTATTTCAAAGAAAAACAGTAAACTAGCGGTGTATTCAATGAAATACTTCACTCACCTCATGATGCTGATGTCCCGCTGTGATGATGATGTCCCGTGCAGCCGCGGGAGCGATGTCCCGCCTCCTATGACACACGGCACAGTGATTCCTATCATTGGATCACTGTACCAGAGGAGGTGGGACATCGCTATGTGGCTGCTTGCCATAACAAGGAGGAGGTGGGACATCGTTGCAGAGCGGCAGGAGGGGGAGGAAGGGGAATCGTAAGACAGCCCTGCATTACATTAGAACGTGAGGGGGGATGGTGCGGTGCGCGCTGCACGGCAAACTGACACAGAGGGAGGGGAAACTCACAGGGCGCCGGGCCATTCACGAGCGTCACCCAGCGGCATGGCCCCGCCCAATGTTCCCTCTAATTTTTTTTTAAGTGTGAGCTGAAAAGTATAGTGTTTGAGCGGCATATTTTCATGCCTGAGCACCTGAATTTTTTTCACAGATGTTACCTAAGACAACAATGAAATCAGTATTATTTGAAACTCAAAGTTATGTTTATTCAAGGTACCTGCTTAATTAAAAGTGTAATATAATATCAGTATCACTTAACAACGGTCCTGCTTAGCAACCAAAATGTTGGCTCAGAAACTCTGGCATTGAAGCATGCAAGTCTTAAAGCTGTGAAGTTACAAGACCTTTGCACCCCTAACCCTTTAGGAAAAAAAACCCAGGGGTCTTCAAATCTGACAGCTTTAAGCCTTGTGGACTTCAACTCCCAGAATTCCTCCTCCAGTTATGTTGGCTCAGGAACTCTGGCATTGAAGCATGCAAGTCTTAAAGCTGTCAAGTTCCAAGACCTTTGCACACCCTTTAGGGAAAAAAACCCCAGGGCTCTTCAAACCTGACAGCTTTAAGCCTTGTGGACTTCAACTCCCAGAATTCCTCCTCCAGTCATGTTGCAGCAACGTCATCTGCGTGGATCTGCTCTATCTTCGGTTTTTTTCACAGGGGGCAGGGCTGCCGCTGAAGATGCCAACGAGCCACAAGCTTTAAGCCTTGTGGACTTCAACTCCCAGAATTCCTCCTCCAGTCATGTTGCAGCAACGTCATCTGCGTGGATCTGCTCTATCTTCGGTTTTTTTCACAGGGGGTAGCTGCTGCCGCCTCCTCCTCCTCCAACAGCACCAACATATTTGCTGCCCAGCGCTGCAGCCTATGTGAAGCTTCTAAAGCTGCCGCAGGTGCCCCCGCCCATGGCAGCGGCGGCGGTGCCTCCCCCTCCACTCGGAGCACCTCAGCTGGGCTCTGGGTTACCCCTGCCGCCGCTTCCACCTCCGCGGTTTTTCAGAAGCCATGAGGCCTTTTTCCCTGCTCCCCCCTTCCCCTCCGCCGCCTTCCTACTAGCTCCCGTGGCCAAATGGCTCCTCAAAAGCACGGCGGAGGAGGAACGGGGAGGGATAACATGGGGGCCAGCACAGGTGCTCTGCATGGAGCCTCCACACACAACCGGTGTGCTCCACAAACGTTCCTGCTCACTAGCTCAAAAGGGCCCTCGCTGTTTCTCCAGGCAGCCCTCGCTCCTCCGTCCAGCCGAAGATCGCTCCTGGCCAGGCAGGCTCCCGCAGCTGCTCAGAGGCTCACTCTCCTCCTCGTAGCGCCATGAAATCCTTGGGTGGCTCCCAGCTCCTCTGCAATACAGCCAGTCCTTGACTTAGCCTCCACGCAGAGCACCTGAGCTGGTCCCCGTGTTATCCCTCCCCCTTCCTCCTCCACCGTGCTTTTGAGGAGCCATTTGGCCACGGGAGCTAGTAGGAAGGCGGCAGAGGGGAGGGGAGGAACAGGGAAAAAGGCCTCATGGCTTCTGAAAAACCGCGGAGGTGGAGGTGGCGGCAGGGGTAACCCAGAGCCCAGCTGAGGTGCTCCGAGCGGAGGGGGAGGCACCGCCGCTGCTGCCATGGGCGGGGTCGCCTGTGGGAGCTTTGGAGGCTTCACCTCGGCTGCAGCGTTGGCGGCAAATCCGGCAGTGCTGTTGGAGGAGGAGGAGGCAGCAGCAGCTATTCCCCTCAGCTTCGGGAGCCTGTGGCAGAAATCACTGCGCGCAGTTTAAAACGGCTGCGCGGTGTTTTCTTGCCACGTGCGCGGCTGCGCAGCTGCGCACTTTAGAGGGAACAGTGGCCCCGCCCCTTTTTCTCCTCCATTTCGGGCAAATTTTTCACTGACTCAAGTATAAGCCGAGGCGGCTTTTTTCAGCCCAAAAAGTGGGCTGAAAAACTCGGCTTATACTCGAGTATATACGGTAGGTGAGGGAACAGAAGGGGAACTCATCAAATTTGCAGATGACACTAAGGTGGCAGGAAGAGCCAGCATCCTCGATTATAGCCTTAAGATCCAGATGGATCTCAATAGACTTGAACATTGGGCCCTATCTAATAAAATGAAATTCAATGTAGAGAAAAATAAAGTCTTACACTTAGGCAAGAAAAACCAAGTGTACATGTACAGATTAGGTGAAACCTGGCTTAACAGCAATAACTGTAAGAGGAATCTTGGAGTCCTAGTGGACAATCAATTAAATATGAGCTAGCAGTGTGCAGTAAGAGCCAAAAAAGCCAGTGCAATCCTAAATTGCATTAACAGAGGGATTGAATCAAGATCACATGATTTACTAGTACTGCTCTATAAAGCCTTAGTAAGACTTAGAATACTGCATCCAGTTTTGGTCACCACACTGTAAAAACATGTTGAAACTCTAGAAAGAGTGCATAGAAGAGCAACAGAGATGATTAGGGCCTGGAAGCTAAAACATGAAGAACGGTTGCAGGAACTGGGTATGTCTAGTTTAATGAAAAGAACAATTAGGATGACATGATAGCAATCTTCCAAAAAGATTTCCATTTTAAATCCCACCAGTTTCCCTTCTGGTCATGTGACCAGAAACAAATCTATTGATTTAATTTTTAGATGATCCATTATTGAAATCACTCAATAGTATACAAAATTTAAACTCCCTAAGGGAGATGGGAAGTCTAGAAACAAATTTAAAATATAAATTTAAAAAAATGAAATATCCGAACTCTTAAACAACTATAAAATTACAGAAGCTGCCTTGCATAGCATTAAAGTATCATTTTGGAAAAAGTTTAAATCTAACAACTAAACTGAGAGATATGTTTGTAAAAGATTTCTAAAGGCTATTGTAGATGTTAGTCTCAGATCTTATTGGGTACTGAGTTTCACTCATTTCCACCCTTTTTTCTTTCCTCCTTTTGAAGCAGCTGCATGCCAGCTACAAAAGCAGATGCTTTTGGACTTGAATGTGGGTGTGTTGGGAGAAATCATGACAATGGATTGCATTAGAGAGAAGAAAGGAGTGTTACAGGCAAGAACTGAGCAAAGCAAAAGATTTAAGACCAAAGTTAGTTTGGTGCGTCTGTAGGAGCAGAGCCAGTTTGCTTCAGATGACTAGAGGCATGGAAGAAACAAGACATTTTTTTCAGAACTGCTAAAAGCTGCAAACAATGAGAAGAAAAGCAGAATCTACCAGCCATGTGAACTTTTATATCATACTGACATCAAGCCAACATTAGTAAACATTTCCCCTCACAGTCAGAATCCAAGAGATACCAGAGCTCTTGTAGCAGTTCAGACCAGAGGCAATTGATACCTGACTGTAAGGCCAAGAAAACGCCAACCAGCAACTGGCAGTCAAATCTGGAGATTCTGATTCTAGTAAGGCTAGAATCCGGCTGAGAAGGAAAAAAGACTCTTAGTTTCTTCTCATTTCACAGCTAGGAAAACTGCTGAAGACAGGGCTAGCTAAGCCATGATAACTAATATATATGTGGGTAATTTATGCTAGCATGTTGAAGAGAGAGGGAGAAAGCAAAATAGGAACTATGTTCCTATGGCATAATAAGCCTATTGTACTATATAAGAATACCTATATAATAACTACTACCGAAAGAAATGTGTAAGATATATAGGAAACAATATATCCATGGAATAACTTAGATAGAAAATACAATTTCAAATGTATATAGAGTGATAAAATATTGAAAAGGTCATAGACATTCTTAATTTTGTTTGAAAGAACTAATTTTTGTATAATATACTTCCATTTTTGTGGCCTAAACCATTTTCCCAAAGAACCATCATAGAGTTCTACAAATTATTTTTGAATCTAGTATATTCAAGTTACTTCCACTAATTAGCAATAATATATCGGTAATAAAATATCTCGGAATATAAGTGCCTTTTCCTTTCCTAGCACAAATGCTTATATTGCATATGTCATTTTTCTTATAAATTGAAATCTTGTTTTTTGCTCTAAGAGTTAAACATTTTTTCCAGTTGTCAGGCAAACATCAGGACAACTCACCAGGATCTGTTTGAAAAACATAAAAAAGAATAGTAGAGATCATCATTGTTCCAAACAGATCCATTTCACATTTTAATATCATTTTAATATCATTTTAATATCATTTTATTTATTTATTAAATTTATATGCCATCCATCTCACCATTGAGCAACTTTAACATTTAATTAAGAAATCTAAGATATATAACCTGCACTTATTTAAAATGAAATGTGTACATTTATTTTAACGCAACTTACAGGGCACATGAAAAAGTAGCATTTTAGTATGTTTATAAACTAATTGATGCAATTATGATTAAGAGTATTTTTAGACAATTGAGAGAATAATAGATTGCCATAAAAATAAAACAATTAACAAGACTATTATTTGAGTTCACCATGCTCTTTCTTTTGTTCAACTTCATTGTTTCTTGCTTGCTTTGCACAGGAAAGAATTGCAGGAGCTGCAGAATCTCTACAAACAAAACACGGAACATGCAGCACAGCAGGCAGAGCTGATCCAGCAGCTTCAGGCTCTCAATACAGATACACAAAAAGTACTGAGAACTCAGGAGGATGCTCACACAGCTGAAACGATATCATACCAAAAAGTATGCCTATTCCCTCTTTATTAAAATATATATTTTCTTCTACCTCTATTTGATCTGAGAATCTAAATTTTTTACCATAGGTGCAAATCCACTTTCAACCATGAGTAGTGGTGTACAACCATAATAGAGTTTGAAATTTCTGTTGCTAAGCAAGGTAGCTGTTCAGTGAGCTTTGTGCCATTTTACAACCTTTTTTTGCCACAGTTGTTAATCAAATCAATGCAGTTGTTGTGATTTATGTGGTTGTTAAGTGAATCTGGCTTTCCCCATTGACTTTGTTTGTCAGAAGCCAACTAGGAAAGTTACAAATAGTGATCACATGACCCCAGGACAGTGCAAGTGTCATTACATGCATGCCAATTGCCTAATCCCCCTCCTCGAGTTGATCACACAATGATAGGAATGCTGCAACGATTATTAATGTTAAAAACAGTGGTACGTCACTTTTTTCAATGCTGTTGTAACTTCAAACAAATGGTTGTAAGTCGATGACTACCTGTATAACTCTTTGACTGGTTTGTCCATTACTTTTGTGTCCATAGAATCATTATAACAATACTATTCCAGGTGTTCTTTGTAGCTGAAGAAGTAGCCTATTTAGAGCAATACTACTTTTTTAGATATGAAACATAGTGAAGTGCCATTGTACTGTACAAGTTTACTTTGCCTTACCCTGTGACATATAGTACCTGATATTTCTTCAATTAATGCTTGGGAGAGTGCAGTGTGGGTATTATGACCATTCTAGTTTTATCTTGAACAGTGTTCTTTAAAATAATGAGACTTCAACCCTTTTTCTTACTCTGTTACAAAACTAAAGTGACTATTTTAATTTACTACACAATTCTACTCTACTACATAACACTGTTTGAGAGTGGTCTGTTTAATGTACTTGTGCTGCAATTAGAAGAAATCTAGGAACTGTAATTTCAAACTTGAAAAAATTGAAATTATGTGTTGCCTAAATGGAAAACTATTTTCAATGAGTTAGCTCCCATGTAGATTTGTTTGTAGTCCACTGAAATAACTTTCTTTTATGAAATTTTCAGTCATCCTGATGAATAAATATCTAGAAGCCAAGACCTGAGTGAAAGGAAGTCTTGTATTTTAAAACAAAACTTCTAAACTGTAAATTTCTGAGTACTGTGATAAGATAGTTTAGAGACCGAGAAACTCTCCTTGTCTTATTATCCTTGGTATTGATTTAAGACTTACCACCTTGAGTCTTAGGTGAGGACAAATCTATTGAGTCTCATTAAAAAAAAAACCCACTGCAGGAGCACTTTGTCTGCTTGGGACTAGTAAAATAGTTGGTATATATTTTTAGAAAATATTTTTCTGGTAGAAGTACTGTAAATATGATATAAAATAGATGTCAAGGAGTTTCTTTGAATGTACAATATTTGCTTTGAATAAGGGGGAAGTTGTGTTGTATGAACTCCAACTAGATTTTAGTGTTGAAATGATAGTCTCTGTAAATTATTCTGGAGATTATTGATGTGATTTCCAAACATTGCTGAAATTTCCAACAACGCATCTATTGTAGCTATATATAGATGAGATTTAGAAACATCACAAAATATGATTATAATACTAATATCATGATTAATGTATTTTTGGATTTCTCATACATGATACTTCCCCCCAAATTCCCAGATACTTCCTCCAAATTCCCAGAATTTCCAATTACCGGCTAATAGCAATAGCAATAGCAGTTAGACTTATATACCGTTTCATAGGGCTTTCAGCCCTCTCTAAGCGGTTTACAGAGTCAGCATATTGCCCCCAACAATCCGGGTCCTCATTTTACCCACCTCAGAAGGATGGAAGGCTGAGTCAACCTTGAGCCGGTGAGATTTGAACAGCAGAACTGCAGAACTGCAGCCAGCTGACGTACCCTACAGTGCTGCATTTAACCACTGCGCCACCTCGGCTCATATTTAGCATTTATATTATATTACATATTTCAATAAAAATGTCTTAAAACAATTACAAAGGTATTATACAGACTTTTTAGATCATTTTTTTCCATATACATGTATATATCCATCACCTTTCCCTTTAGTGTAAATTACATTCTGAATGCAGGGAAGGACTAAAAAATAGTAAGCTAAGGAAATAAAAGGCAGAAAGAGGAAAAAAGCAGGAAGAGGAGGAGGAAAAAATAGTAACAGAGAAGTAATTACATTGAGTACCTTATACATAGTTATAAGTTTCTATATATTTTTCTTTTTCCAAACCAAACTTAACTTTCAGCACATACATATACTGTCTTTTATCGTTTAAACTTATCCCCATTCTTTCTCCCTCAAATCCCATCAACATCATCTAACTATGACTTTTTCAGTCTCATCTTTTATCTCAGCTTACTTGAGAGCCAGTCTGGCTTAGCGGTTAAGGTATTGGTCTAGAAACTAGGGTTGAAAGCCAGCTGGGTGATTTTGGGGCAGTCACATGCTCTTAGCTGAACTCGCCTCAGCTGAGAGAGAGTTGTGTAGAAAATAGAAGGAAGATGTATTGGTGTGTTTACTGTATTGAGTTGTATAAAGGGCACAATAAAAAATCCCCCATATTCATGATTTTTTAATATACATTTGTTTTGTAATTCTGTCCTAATTCATTTTCTGTACATGACTAAGCCACCTCAGTGTATTTGTTTTCCACTTTTTGTTCAATGTTGCATTCAGTGTTATTCATTGTTCATTCCTTCATTCTTGATCCTCTCCTTCATTTGTTTACCACATGGACTTCTGTAGTCATTGATTCCCATTGTTTGTAATTTGTATGTTTTTTCTGAAATATTCCACTCTCATTTCCAAATAACAGTGGGCAATAAATATAGATTTAGACTGCCATATTTGTCTTTTTTCAACAGTTTCATTTTTCATAACAGACCACCTATTACTAACTTTCTACCATTTCTTAATTTACATGTTTACATGTCTTAAAATTTATCTATTGACATTTTACCAAGATACACACATTCATTTGCTTATTCTACTTATTTGCCAACACTTTTGCTTCATTGTTCCACCCGCCATTATTTTTCATGCTTCCAAAGCTGTACACAATTCTTTTCACTTTGTTTCAGCAAAGTTCTCCATCAATTTTCCTTAAATCCATTTTCCATTCATTCTGTTTAGAAAGTATTCTGTTTTCTAATTCTATAGTTTTATCCCATTGAACTATGTTTTGTTGAATTATATCTTAGAATGGAACTGTGTAGAATTGAGAACAAAATTATATATTTATTTAAGCTATGGTTTCTTCTTCTGTCTATTCTCTCCCAATATACCTCAATGTTATTTCAAAAGAGACTATATCTTAAATAATGTGCTAATGCATTTAATTTAGTACATATCTGCCATGTGACTTAAAGTGCTGAGTAACAGATCTGCTGTCAAGGTCAATATATCATCATACATGCATGCTGATAGGCTTGATTCTGTTTGATGTGTTTAGTTTAGAAAATGAATATAAGATAGTTGTCTTCAAATACTATATTTTTTGTCAGGGGAATTTGAAGTTTGTTAACTATTTTGTTTAGAGGATGAAGATTGTCATTTTGTAACAGCATGTCTCTTGTTTATGATAACACATTTTCATAAAATGTATCTATTTGTTTTAATTAGCTTTATAATGAATTGACAATATGTTTTGAAAAACTCAAAGCAAGTGAAGTTCAGCTCCGGCAAAATCAAGTTCCTCTCCAAGATAAATTATTTGAAAAAGAACAACATATCATTCAACTAGAAAAGCAACTTCATGAGGCCTTCTGTTCTGCATCTTCATTATCCTACCAGACTTATCCAGAACCAAGAAAGGGGGTAAGAGAAAATTAACATTTTTAAAGAAAGCTTAAAAATGAGCTTATGGATTTCAAATAATAGCTTATAGAAATTCCTATGTATTGCTATAATAATGATGCAAAACCTAGCATTCCTGTAATATTAATTAATTGTTAACATTTAATTAATTAATAGAAAATGAAACTGATTATTTCCTTCTGTAATTTATTTACTTTTTTGCCAGAAACTTACTTTCAAATGGAAGAGAAACTACAATTCAAAGAAAAAATATCAAAAAAGATTGATTAAACATATTTTGATCTATTAAAAATGTTTCAGAATAATTGACAAGAAAGATTCTAAAAAATATAATTAAGGCATATATAAAATATTAGCTGTTGTATTAGCTAATGGAGCACAGAGTTTTATTTTTTAGGACAAAATGTATCTAAGTCACTGTATATCAGCTTTCATATTTGCATAAAAGCACCATCAATTTTCTAGACAAACAAGGAATACACACACACACACACACACACACACACACAAACACTCTCATACACACACACACAGACACACACACACACACTGTTCCATTGGGGACATTTGATCATGGTCCTACTATTTGGGTGTTTTGGCAGAAATAGCAGTAATAAGACAAACAATATTCCACTGACTTAAAATAACCCACACTTTATTATGGAAATCCATACTTCCCCTTCAAAACATTTATTTAATCATATGAGAAATATTAAATTATTGTTTAAAATCTATTCAGTTAAGAGACTTAAGATTTCTTGGTGGTTATTGTCCTATAATAAATCATCAAATGTGCTTAAAGATTCAAAGTATTTGAAAGTAGCAGTCGGAAGTAGCATTTCATTTTTTTTCTTACTTTAGATAATGTAAAAGGTAGCAAAAAGCCATTTCAGTTAAGCTATACAAGAACAGTTTTTGGTTTTACTAGCCTCAAGCTTCATTAATTATATTATTTTGCAAACATGTTTTCCTCTCCTTCTGGTCTACTATAAAAGTACCAAAAATAAGCATTTTTCCTTTACCCTTGGATAAGCACACATTAGCAACTTATAGAAATAACATAACTTATGCATATACCTTTTACATACACACACACACACACACACACACACACACACACACACACACACCCTCTATGTGCCTATCCTGTGTTAACCTCTGATACCTACCTAGTTAAGAGAAGGCTTAATGTTACACTGATCAGCACCTCCCCATCCATCAAACTGGCTGTGGTCTGCTGACTTTTCTTAAGTAGGCAATTTTTTTTTATTTTCTGTCATCTTCAATTGCAATGCCAGCCTTCTAAATTGAGTAGAACCATTCTCTCAGTACCTCCTCCTCTTTACCACTCTTTTTCAGAAAGTACTCAGTGAATTTATATGTATGTATGTATGTATGTATGACACAATATATACATACGTATATACAGACAGACAGACAGACAGACACACACACACACATATATAAATGTAAATGTTCGTTTGTTCAAAATCTTAAATCTCTGAAAGTTCTTCACCGATTGCTTTGAAATTTTGACATAACATTGCATTCGAATATGCCCGTGTTTTTATATACCTATATTATATAGATATCACACCTGTGACAGATAAAAACATGTTTTTTTGAAAACCAGAGCCATTGTTGGATGTAAAAGCAACACACGCATACTAAATATTTCACGATTCCATTTCAATGTTTCCGATTGCATTCTTATATTGAATTTTCATAGATTTTGATTTATTTTCATTTTGATTTAATTATTTCGTGTGACATTGCATTGCAATTGAGCTGTGTCGTTTACCATAGCATTCATTTCGTGAGTATGGTATATTCTGAACAGTTTGGCCCCTCTCCAGCTTCGTCCCGACATTCCCTTTATATGTGTGGCTGAGCTGCGGCCACACCCTTTCCCCTTTCCGCCCCTCCTTCAACGAGCTTTGGCCATCTCCACGAAGGGGAGCCAATGCCCTTCGGCCTCCCCCTCCCCTCTCTCCCCTCCCCTCCCGCCGGGCCTTTGCTGTCTGTGGTGGGGCCGGTGCCTGCGCCATCCCTTGGCCGCCTCCCCCGCCCTTAAGCCAGACTCCCCCTGCCCAACCCAGCCCAATGGAGCCCGGCGCGCTCTCCACTCCCCCTCAAAGCGAGCCAGCTACGGCCTCACCAAGGTGGCTCCAACAGGGGCAGGTGGCGCCAGTGTCAGCCTAAGGCGCAGCAGGGCTGGGGTGGCTGCTGGGTGTCCTGTGAGGCGGCGCTCCAGCAGCGTCAGTGTCTCTGGATGGGGCCACGGCCGGCAGGGGCTGCCTTGTGTCCGTGTCGCATGGGGAGGCTCCTTCCTCCTCTTGCTCCTCAGGGGATGCTGGCTGCCTCTTGCCGCCACCGCTGAGGGAAGCCAGGTCGGGGGCGGCGGCTGCCTCCTCCTCTCCTCAGCCCAGCTGGTCCGGCACCAGAGGGAGGCATTGTCGGTGGCGGCATTGAGCCTTCCTCCCACTGGCCCCAATACAGCAGCAGCAGTGGCGGAGGCGCGGGAGAGGAAGAAGATGGTGCAGCCTGCGATTCTGCCTTGGTGGGCCGGCAGCTGCAGCGGCGCCAGCTTGGAGGACTTCCTGCTGGCCCAGCCGACGCCGCCTCCCCCGGTCTCTGCTTCCGCCTCCATCTCGGTCTCCTCCTGCCCTCCTGGGGCACCTCCACCACAGAGCCTGCCGCTGATCTCGCAGGGAGGAGGAGGCATTGGGGATCCGGCAGGGGCCCAGTTGAGGAAGAAGAGCGGCTTTCAGATCACCAGCGTGACCTCGGCTCAGGTCTCGGCCAGCCTCAGCTCCAACAACAGACACAGAGAGCTATGACAACCTGGACGAGTTGCACACCAAGGACTTCTCTCCTCCGAGATCCTGGACGTCTCATTCTCCTGGGCCACCGACTTGGGGGAGCCCAAGCATAGCTCCTCCAAGGAGACGCTCAACAACTTCCATGAGGCCGACGACCCCGGCGCTGTCTCCTCTAATCAGCCTCGCCCAGCCCAGCAGCCCCAAGGCCTGACCAATGGCAGCGCCCACCTGCCGCCCCACTATGCCCACAGGGACACCCCCAGCCTCCCTCCCACGCTGGGGTCCCCCCGCCCAATTCCAGAGGGGCCCCATCCAGCCTGTTATTCTGGAGGCTGCCCGTCGCGGGAAGCTTGGAGGGCGCTAGGCTGGGGCCTGCGGGAGCATCCTCCGTGGCGGCTCTTGCAGGGGCCACCGTGGCTCACTTCCATGTGGGGGCCACCTCTGTCGGGGGAGCCATAGCCAGTGCAGTAAGTGGCAGGGCATGCCAGGTGGGCAAGACCCTCATGAACCTTGCCGCTGCTGGCAATGGCATGACCCTGCCTGGAGGAAACCACCCTGGGAATGTTTCTTTCTTCGTATGCTTTTAGTAAATGTGCCCGGTCCAATGTCTTTCCAGCAATTGAAAATTGTTTCTCATATTGTCCATATAATGGACAATTGTCCATATAATGGACAATTATATGTTACGTGTTCTAGAATCGGCAAACCATACAATCTCTATATCTGCACAGACAATGGAACAACAAAAATACAAGCATTGTGAAATTAAACAATAGAAACTTTTGCTTTCTCCTTTTTTTTCTTTTCCATTTAACCAGAGTGGGCCACAGCAACGCGTGGCCGGTTACAGCTTTTTTATATACATACATACACACACACACACACACACACACACACTACACACACTCATACATATACTGTATATATCATCTATCATCTACAGCCCTCCGGCGAAACTGGAAGTCACTTCTGGTTTATCCATAGGGCCGTTTTCGCCTTACGGAGTCTTTAGGAGGCTTCCCTGAAGGCGCCCACCTGCCGCCCCAGGTAGGCGCCTGAAGGCTCCGTAGGGCAAAAAACGGCCCTACGAACAAACAGGAAGTGACTTCCAGTTTGGCCGTAGGGCTGTTTTTTGCCCTCCAGAGGCTCCTGAAGTTTCCGGGAGGAGACGGTGCAGGCTGTTTTTGCCCTCCCCAGGCTCCTAGAAAGCCTCTGGAGCCTGGGGAAAGTGAAAACAGCATGCTAAAAGTGTTGGGGTGTGTGCACTGGTCATGCATGCATGCGCACAGAGGGGCAAAGCACGTGCATGTGTAGCATGCCCGCGCAAGATCCCCCTGCGCTCACCCCGCTTTTGTCACGCAAGGCAAAAAAGGTTCGCCATCCCTGACCTAGGTGTACTTATCTCTGATGAACAATTCTCCAAAGTTCATTGTAACAACGTTGCTAAAAAAAGCATTAAGAGTTGTAAACTTAATTTTGCAAAGCTTTTTTTTCTGGAAACATTATATTGCTAATTACAGTTTATAAAACTTAAGCTAGACCAATTTTAGAGTATTGTTCAACTGTTTGGAATCCTCACTATATATCTGACATCAGTACAATCGAGTGGGTTCAGAAGTACTTCATGAGAAAAGTCTTTCACTTTTCTATACACAATAGAATTCCTTATGGTACTAGGCTCAACATTTCTCTTTAGATAACTTAATTGCAGTAATACATGCGTGAACAACTGCTTTAAACCAGTGGTGAAATTCAAAAAGTTTTACTACTGGTTCTGTGGGCATGGCTTGGTGGTGGGGTCCTGTGACTGAGTGGACGTGGCCAACTGGATGTTTACTCATGGCCACTCATTTCTGCCCTCCCCAGCCCCCAGGAGCACTCTGAAAGCCTCCTAAAGGCACTGCCATTTTGGCGAAGAGGAGACAAAAAAAATGCTGCATTCAATGTATAGGACGCACCCAGATTTTCAGCCTCTTTTTTGAGGGAAAAAGATGCATCTTATACTCTGAAAAATACGGTATATCTCCACCTGCAGCAGACATTTACTGGAATTCTTCAACAGTTGCACCTTCTCAGTATTTGTTACTGAACAATAGGGTGGCTCCAAAATGAATTAAACGAGAATACTTTCTATTGGAACAATTGAACAATTTACTAATGCTGACTGCCAACCTACCAGTTCGAAAGCATGCCACATAGATAAATAGAAACCACTTTGGTGGGAAAAATAACAATGCTTTGTGCAGAAGTATGAGCCCAACAGGTGCCAGAACTGCCCAATGCAACACCCAAATGCAAGCTGACATTGGTGGAGGGGAAAGCCTTATATGATGCTGCAGAATGCCATTAGCCATTTTGAGTGCAGAGCTAGTTCATCTCCTGTGGTGCACTTCTGGTTACTGTGCGAGCATGAACCAAACAAACTAGCAATCTTAGGTAACCAAACAAGTACTCTGTATTAACACTGTAGTCTCCTGGATAATGTACCATTGCCATACGCTAGAAAAAAACTGGGTTAGAATAATTTAATAAATCTGAAATATTTATTTATTTGTCATATTTAAGAACCACCCATCTCCCTCATATAAATGTGACATTGATGTGCAAAATGTTTTGATCCTTGTTGAAAAAGTACTTTGATACCATAAGAATATGCTGATGTTGTTCGATTTCCACAAAATTTTCTGATTTCAAAATGGCCAAGTTATATTCCTCGGGCTGTTTTCATATTGGGGCATTTCTACTGAGATCGGCAGACTTTTTCTTGAGCTTAAAAATGTTTTAACTTGAAAAACAATTATAAGTTACTAAAATAAAAGTAGGGAAGAGCAGGTATTATGGAAGTTCTTACTCAAAGAAATAAGCAGTTTAGAAAGCAGGATAGTGCTTTTCCATTTGGCTTTGCCTAAGGAAATATGCAGGATCCAGTTTGATGTAGAGGTTAAAGGTACTGTGCTAGAAACTAGGAAACCTGTGAATCAGTTGGATAATATTGGTCCAGTCATTCTCCCTCATCTGTATGAAACAGGCAATGGAAACCACTTTTAAAACTGTTGCCAACAAAATGGTAGGGACTTTTCTAGGCAATTGCCAGGAGCTAAAACTTATTTGATAAACAAAATATGCTACACTACTGTTAAAAGTAGACAGGTTTATAAAAAGAAGGTTAACTGTAATTTTAACATAAAACATGCATACAAAACTGCACATGATGAGAAATAATTCAGAAAAATTAATTTTACGTAAACTTTGTATTGATTCAAAGGTTAGTTGAAATGGGTTTATATCTGAATACATAAAAATTAATATAACTAAATATTGACTGATTCAAACAACTTGTGGACAAATCCAAAAGTATTCCCTCAAGTAAATGTTAACATTATACATTCATAATAAGCTTACTTTTGATTGTTTTATGTCAGTGATTTATAGATTATATAAGTAAATAAAAATATCTTATGCCAGAGACCAGTTTGAACATTTCAGATTATTTTCAGTGAAATTAACAATGAACGATTCTCTATATAAGGGTATCTATCAATGAGAAATGTTGCTTGGTAATAATTTCTTAGTGTAACATAAACTGCCTTTAGCATCACATTCCTTTTTTGATATAATCATGTCATAGTCAGCAGCATTTATTTAAAATGCTCATGACTTTCAAGAAGATTTTTTGGGTATTTAGTTATTACTAGTAACCTAACATCTAATATCTTGTAATATTTGTTAGGATATATATTTTCAATTTGTAATTTTGGCAATAAATCAGCAAAATATGACTTTTTTCCATTAAAGTATTAATATGCACAGTGCACAGTAGATGTTTTGGGTGTACTAAAATTGTGTTTAATTGGTGTTTATAAATTGATATATTAAGGAAGGAAGGAAGGAAGGAAGGAGGGAAGGAAGGAAGGAAGGAAGGCAATTAGTGCAATTCTGGTGCCCAAATGACTGTTCAGATGAGGCTTATGATTTGAATGTGTAAATCTCATTGCTATAAACATTCTTGTTTTGTATAATATTCTATCCAGGAAGAAGTTCAGTGTCCAAATCATATACAAAATATGGCATCAGAAGTTTCTGTTCAAAAACTTTTGACTGATTTTATTCACTTAGAAAACTAGATAATCAAGGAACTTTTTCCTCCAAGCAAAGGCAAAAAGAAAGAAAAGAAGAAAAATACAAACTTTATAATAAGAACAGCAACTCAACTTTAACTACTCAATACTTGCAGTATTCATGCTACTATAATAAAACTTAAGAACGTTGTAGTAATTTCCTCCCTCCAATTATTCAAAATTACATTACCCTTACTGAAAACTGAACGGCTTTTAGTGGCTTAATTAAACTGTAGCTGCTTTGCCATCTGGGTACAGCTTGTCTAGCTGCTTTTCACAGGAAGATCTTTCACTGAATAAATAGCAGTTTTGTGTTAGACAGCAGCTGCTAACATGTAATCTTTAAAATACAAATGATATGTCCTAATAATTCATATATGCATGTCTACAGATGTATGTATAATTTTGTGCAGAAATTGATTGTTTTTTCTTTGAAATCTTAATTTTTTGTGACTGTTTTACCCAAATTATGTTTTCTCTTAATAATTGCTTTTACAAAGATGAGGACATATAATCCATATCTTTATAAGATCACTGACAATGTCGTTTTAAGAGATTTGAAGAGATGCAAAAGAGGAAGGAAAAAGAAGGGGGGAGAATTAAATAGATCTGATTTTTATGGCTCAAGTGGTTTCATTAAATTAGAGTGCTGTGTGCTCTCGTTCATTAATGAACTTGTGCCATATGCTTTAGCTGTTCTGGTCAATAGCCGATAAAGAGAAGCTTGTGTTAAAAAACATCTCTGGATAAAAATATGTCTGTGATGAGCTTTTATCAAAGGAGTTGCTTTGAATGCGGTAACTACTACTGAGGCAATATGGCTCACAATTTGCGACCCAAAGGTAGTCCTACATTATTGGAATACAGCCTACTGCGCTTCACATTACACAGATGTGAAGGCCTGATTATAGCAGCTTCATAATTAACAGTGATCCGATTTGTTTTGTGGCATAAATGGTGCATGTGTAGAACATTAGCCATGGCACTCTCATTCAAATGCAACTCAAGGGCTCAGCGGCAGGCGGGTCACGAGCTTCAGGGAGCAGCAGCACAAGTTCCTCCATATGTTCTTGCGGCATCTTACCCGGGCTATGAGTGCAAGATAAGTTCCCCAAAGAACCTAATCGTGTTCTGTAATTACAGCGCAGCTTTCTGCTGGCGAGAAATGAGGGAGTAGCGAAAACCCTCATCAGATAATTTGTAAATTACTTTACATGGCGGATGCCTAACTCAGTTGGTTTTCAACTGCTGAAATTATAAATAATTGTAACAGATGTGGCAATATGGCTGGCCTCCAATAAATGAGGCCCTTGATAATTTGGCCAACCCTTTGACAGGCCAATTTAATAAAATGTGAACAAAATCTTCTTGCTAATAATTTATCATCCCTTTTCCCAATAGAATAAATTTAATTACCCTAGCAGTTAACAAGGTCACACCCAGATGCCAAACTCAGCTACAGTTTTGATAATGCAATCAGGAATTGAAAGGTGATGACAGTGTTGTTGTTTTTTTCATTACCTGGCTTCACATAAACACAGGTGGCGTAGCGCTCTTGTCAGTTTTTAATAATTACAGGCCATTATGGAATGCATAGTTAGCAGATTGAAAACCACACTTTAGTGAATTTGTTTCAGTATGATTGAGTTTCTAATGTATAGAGATGATAATACATAACAAGAATTCCTAGTTTACCTCAAAATTGTACAAGATTTCATTTCAACAGGAGTAATTTACACATTTCAGTGTATCTGACTAATAAAACTGAACATGTTAGGAAATAATAAATATAAGAACAAATGGAACATTTTGTAATAAAACCAGCTGTCATTTTGAACTGTATGCTACAGTTCATACAGTCATTACACTGGAAGAAATGTTAAAGTTGTCCAATCTAACTTCTTAAATAAAACTTACTATTATATTGCTTTAGCACACACTAGTTAGATTTTAATTTGCTTCATATGGAAAGAGTGACAAAAATTACCACACTATGGGTTATTTAATGCTTGAGAGCCTTCTGATTACTCATTCAGATAATTCAGTCAGCAGCACCTAGGATTTTTTTAGATCTATGTTCCAAGTTTGTTTCATTGGAGTTTAGGAGAGTTAGATTGCCATTGCAAAAGCTGAAGATTTAATATAGATGGCAATAATGAATTAATGACAGAAGGGTGAAGAAAGTACCCAGAGTTTGCTAGAATGTAAGCTCTAGATTGTGACTGTATAACAATAGTAGAGAAGCAATTAATAGAGGCAGTAAAGTAATTGCTGCCTGAAAGGCAGTTAGTGTCTAGAGTCTCCCAAGTCTTTCCACTGTGTCCCAAATTTATGAAATCATGTACAATACACTTAAATTTGTTATTTACTCTTTCCGAGCCTTACTTCAATTGTCAATATTTGTACAGTTACAAGATACCTCCTACTTTTGAGATTTCACGCAGGACATTCTCAGCTCTCCAAACCCTTAACCTGTTTTTCAACTTTTAACTTACATGGCAGAATATTCTCAGACACATTTGGATACATTAGATACTTTATTGCGGTCAAGAATAAAGCCATATGTAAAAAGATGAATGGCCTTCTTCAGAGAAAAGAAATTTTATCCCTTTTCTTGTTATTTTTCTGAATGAATGTGGCATTTTGCTCATTGATCTTGTGCTCAGAGATATTTATGTAATGCTCTGCTTTAACCCGAAGAGTGCTGGTTGTTGCCTCATTGAATTCAGTTTTTTTCCCCCTCCTCCAAGTTTGAAAATATCACTTACTTCTCCTTTACCTTCTTGGTCATGGTTGCTGTAGGATACTATGTTTCTACTTTGCCATTTATTTATTGATTATATCTGATGAACTGTCTTCCTCCTAGCTCTGACTTAGTGTATCAGAAAGGAGGCAATATTTTTGATCCTTCTACCTTTTTTGGACTGGATAATGGCTTAAAGAAACAGAGATGAACACTGCCTCCTAAAATTGGTTACAACTAGCAGAGTAAAACCTCAAAGATGCCTGTACCTTTACCTTTCCGGGAAAACCCCCTCTAATGCTTGGGTAAAGCAATCTGTCACCTTCTCACTTTTTAATTTTTTTAAAATAATTCTACATCGATGAAATGTATTTATTTTTATTTATTATATTCATACCACTCCCTTCTCACCAGTGAAATGACTCTGGGCAGCTTACAAAATATAAAGGAATAAATATAAAACTAATTAAAACCAGTAAGAATTAAATAAAGACTAAAAACCAGGAGAATGAGAATGCTGTCTCCTTTCTTATCCCATTATTCATTTCCAGTGCAGAACATCTCCATCAGAGCCCCCATATCAGCCAAAAGAGTCAAGTTTTAATATCCTTCTAGAAGGCCAAGTGTCACATCTGACAGCAGAAAGGGTGAAGGCAGAAACAGAAATGGATCTTCTATTAGGCTCCACCATTGGACTCCAAATCGCCTCTGCTGGAGTGAGTGAGGTGAGCCAATCCCATTGGAGTGAGACACCTCAAATAAAAGGAAAAAAAATTAAAACTGAAAAAGTGGTTGTTAAAAGCCATGACTATTGATTAAAAAATTGCAACCTTCGTAGAAGTTTATGAGAAAGGAAGACACATAAGGAGACCAGTGATCTCATCATCACAGAAGTAATTAAAATTACTGACAACTGGGGCTATATCAGCATTGGGTATATAATGGGCATTTTAATAATAATGACCACACTCAGCCTCTATATCTGAGCATGAATGTGATTTTCACATGGATGTATATTGGTTATTGTTCTTATGGGTAGCAGCCAATTCATGCCAAAATTAAAAAGAAGGCTCCTGTGAGGGTCATATAGGATATTAAAACACTATATAGAAGTAATCTAAGATTGAGATGGAATCATATTATAGAAAAGATGGGAAGCTTGGCTCTTTCCATTTGAATAGCTTGGTACGAAGGTTAGAAAGTGTCAACAAGGAAAGGCTGCAACCTGCCAAGTCAATGTTAATGCATATTTGTGGATAGAGCCAAACTTGACCAGCAAGTAAGAAGTTCTCCAAAAGGTAGAATTAATAGCACCCCAAAGAAGATGAAGCCTAACTTGAACCATATTTGAATATTAGAAATTGAATGAGACTCTATCAATCTGAATATATTTAAGCCCCATCTGGTCTGCCAGACTTTTATCTAGCCAAGGGCAGAAAATATCAGCAAGGAAAGATCACAATATGTTGTACATTAGTTGTACAACAACTTCTCTCTTCTGTCCCTAGGAAATCTATTCTCTTCCTCTGAGAACTACTGGTGGATGCAGATAGAGAAGACTTATTGTATAGCCAATCAGGTAGCTTGAATTTATGGAGATACTGTGAACAGAACTGTGAAAGGAAATCTGCAAGAATGTCCCATAAATGCTATATTTATTTGTTGGTTTATTTATTATATTTTTATTCTGCCTTTGTTTCGGTGAACTCAGGATGGCATACATATTCAGTCTCCTGACTCCTATTTTCTTTACAATAACCGCCATGTGAGCTGAGTTGGGCTGAGAGAGTGATTGACCCAAAACATTTACACATCTATGGGTGGATTGGTACTGAATGTGGCATTCAGACTGACACTTGTTCCTCCTATACAAGGAATCCAGATAAGTTCCATCTCGAAAGTTCTTCCTTCCATTCTTCAAGATGGCAATGAGGCAAAACTGCTAAAGAGAGAAAAGAGGGAATGTTGGAAAAACTGAATGTAGTTTAACTGTGACTGGAAGCTGCCAACAAAAAGTCATAGGTTTGATCTGTGCTATTACAGGGAATGGGCCAATAAACCTGCTATCTTTTTTTAAACAGTTTTGTGGAAGCGAGAAATCTAGCAGAAAACTGTGCTTAGGGAGCACTTTCTTGGCAGTTACTGTCAGCACTTGAGTTGGGATGAAGCACTTGATCCTAAAGAAAGGTTGAAGTTCCTGAAGAAGGCAAGAGCCATCTGGAACCAAGAGCTAGAAAGTGCTTGGCAGCTGTTATGAGTGTTAACCATAGGGGATCTGAAATACTGTTACCTGATATTAATATGAGTATAGCTAAAAGCCATAGGTTAAAAAAAATCAATCCAAGTGTGTTTCTGGATAGTTTACATATCAACAAAACTATTTCTTTTATTTTTTTAAGTTTTTATTTTACACACATAAACACATCAACAAAAACAAACACATGACTTAAGACAACATAGGAACAAGAAGTTCCATCATATATCATACAGCAGTTCCGTATCGGTTTCTTTCCAATTAGTGTTTTCCCTTTCTATATCTTTCTATCTTACATTCATGGTCTCTTTATTCGTTATCCATTTTTATGTACAATTCTATATTTATTTATATTTAGCTATTTATAACCAAATATTGTTTATCTATAATGTGCTATATATTCTTACTATCATTTATTCTCTTACATACAATTCTAGGTATACATTCACATGGTTATTCTTTTTCTTTGCCAATCTTATATTGTTATTTCATTTAAGAGATTATAGGGTACAGTTTGGATTGTATTGTTTACCATCCCTAGCGTCTGTTATGACACCACCTTATTTTCTCTTTCATTTCTTTTCTCTCTCCCTTCCTTCTCTTCCTTCCTTCCTTCCTCCTCTCCTTCCCCTTCTTTCTTCCCTTACCTCTCTCCTCCTCTTACCCTCTCTCTTACCCTTCCTACCCTCTCTCCTTCTCTTTTTCTCCCTTCCTCCCTCCTCTCCTCTCCCTTCCACCCACCTTTCCTTATCTCTTTCTTCTTCCCTTACCTCTCCTCCACTCTTCCTCTTCCTTTCCTACTATCTCTCCTTCTCTTTCTCTCCCTTCTATCCTTCTCTCCTTTCCCTTCCTTCTTCCCTCCTTTCTCTACTTCCTTCCTCCTCTCCTTTCCTTCTTTCTTCCCTCCCTTTCTTTTTCTATTATTATAGGTGTCTCTTTCAAATCTCAATTTATGTTTTCTTGGGGATGGTATTTCCACAAACCCATATAATTTCATATCATTTCCTTTTTTCTCTTTCGTTCTATAGTCTATATGCCAGCTATCGTCCTGAATTAATTTCACCATTCTTAACCTTCTTATTTTATTAAACATCTGGCCTCTTTTTTTTTTTGGGTGCATTCAGTCCATTCAAATTTATCGAGATAATTGTTTCTTGATCTATCTTTAACTGGGGTTGTTTTTTTTTTTTACTTCTGGTTTGTATCTGACTTTTCCCTCTTGCGTGTTCCTTCTCTGCTCTCTCTCTTTCTTGCCTCTGTTCTTCTCTCCTGTTTCTTTCGTTATGTTCTGATGTTTCTTCCTCTTGATCTCCACTTTCCAATTCCTCCTTGCTTCCTTGTTCTATTTCCCTCTTATGGTATTCTTCATAGAATTTCTGTGCATCTTCTATATTCTCTATCTTATATCTTTTTCCTTGCCAAGATACTAGAAGCCCTTCTGGTACCAACCATCTGTACATTATTCTGTTTTTATTTAACTGGTTTGTTAAGAATTGGTACTGCCTGTGTTGTTCCCGAATTCTTCATGGAATCTGTTTGAGCGTGTTCAACTCTTTTCCCTGGAGAGTAATTGTCTCTTCTCTGGTTTTTTTGTACACTTCATCTCTCGTTATTTTTTTAGCAAATCTTACATGCACTTCTCTCGGGAGTCCATGTCTTCTGGCATAATTAGTATGCACCCTATAAGCTTCATCAATGTCTCCTCTCAATTCTTGTTCTTTTTTTTTAAGAGATTCAGTGAGAGTTTTAATTATTTTTCCTTTCACGTCTTCCTCCTTCTCTTCCGGTATGTTTTGGAATCTTAGGTAGAATGCAGCTCTTTCATTTTCCAGTCGGATTATTGATAGTTCTAATTCTTTATTAAGTTGTTTATATTCCAATTCCATTTTTCCCATCTTCTGGTCTGATTGTTCTATTTTTTCTTCCATACACTGGATCTTCTGTTCATTGATTGTTAAGGTCTTCTGTATCTTTTCAATTTTATCATCTACAATATTAATAGTTCCTTTCAATTCTCCCATTTCATTTTTCATTTCTTCATGATTCCTCCTTGTTTCTTCATGATTAGTAGCTGTCACTTCTTGGCTTTTCACCAGTGTCTCTTGTATCATCTGGAGGATTGATTGCATACTCTGCATCGTTGGAGCTGGTCCCGCTGTTTCTGCCATCTTTTCACCTTTCTCCAACCCCAACACACTCTCAATTGATCTTTGATTTGATTTGAGGAGGAGGGGGTTGCTGAGATCACATTGGGGGTAGTTTTTTTCACTAATTTTATTGAAGTTGCCATTTTTTATCCCCCTATTTATCCTTGCTCACAATTGCATATAAGTTTTACTTTTACTTTTACTTCTACTTTGTCAGTAGTATCTATGATATAAATAATTGTATATTTCAACAATAATTAACTGTTCTTAATATCACATTTCAATCCCTAAACATTCCTATGTAGTATTCTATCCTATTTGATTATTTGGTTTTTGGTCTTTACTTAATATATATCATAGATTTATATATTACACTATTATCTTATACCAATAAATGTCTCTCAATTTTATCAATTATACAAGCATTCAATCATAGTAATTAGTCTCTCTGTGTATATATACATCAGCTTATGCCATCAGAAATTTTCTTACATCAGATTTCAGGGTTCGGATTTACAGTCCACTAAGTGTCACCCTTTCCTCAGTCTTACTGTTAATATCCATGAAGCAAAGTTCTCTTTCCAATACAGTTCTCTATCTATTGTCTCTGGCACTGTTCCAAGCTCCGAGGCAAATAAATGTCAAATACTTATAAATTCAACAAGCAGCAGAAGGAAGGGTGAGCAGAAAAAGAAAAGGAACTCAGTGTACCAACCCGACTGTTAAACAATCTCTTCTTTGAGCTTTCCAAATCTTTTCGGCAAATATTATTTTCCGCTCCACTCCTGTTGTCCATGTCGGAATTTCGTTCTCACTGTGGCTAATTCCTTTAGCCTCTTCCGGCTGTCCCTTCCGTCTCAGCATCTCTGCTCCAGTTCTTTTCAGCAAAATTGAGCTGCAAAAACAGCTTCTCTCCCGGCGTCTTCTTCTTTCCAGCTCACCCTCTCTGCCAGTTTCGCGTTGCCTTCCTCTTTGGGTTGTCAGCAATAGTAACAAGTATCCGATTTCCACTGCTTCTCTGTCTATTCGCTTCCTTCTTATGCAGTCGCCATCGTTCTGGTCCTAACCAAATGGCAGGATAGTTCCTCGTCCATTTAGGGGATTTCTCCTATCCGCAGGAGGATTTGCCTTATCACCCCAGCGTCTACAGAGTATCCCCCTTAATCTGTTGGCCCCTTCAGGATCAACAGTGCTCGAAAATGTGCCTAAACGAAGACATTAGAGTTAGCGGTTAGGAGAGCTTCCTTCCCTCTACTCTAAGCACGGTGACGTCACCACAGGAAGTCAACAAAACTATTTCTACAAGGTGGCATTTGTCTTATGTTTCTCCATGATGGGAAGAAAGCATCTCTTTTACATCTGATAGTTAAAATACAGTTTTTCATGAAGTGCAATGAGCACATATTATTATTTTTTCTTTGTGTATTGTGTTTTAATTGTTTTAATTGATTTTATGATTGTTTGCTGTCTAGAATCACTTGTTTGAGATGGGAGACTATATAAATTGAATGAACTGGTGAATGAATGAATGAACAAATGAATGAATGAATAAGATTCTAAATGTTCTTCAGTCAAAGCAGCATATATAATATGGTGAACCAATAAAAATAATTACCTCTTCTTACTAAATACGAATCCAACTTTTTATGGCAGTGTTCTCAACAATAATCTACCTCCATAGCCCCATGGGATCCCAGTTCAGAGGATGAGGAGTTGGAATCAGGAACTTCCAACAGGGATGGTACGTCTCCCGTGGAAGGTCTGGAGAGTCCAGGGCTGACAATGATGCTGTCCCATGACCCTCCGGCATTGGGGAAGGTAGTTGACCAGGCGGAAAGCTGCCTGCCCTCACAAACGCAGGGGAGGATTGGCAGCAGATTCCTCTCTCTCTGATGAGAAACAACTGTCTTCCCACCCGATCTGAAGGCATGAAGAGTGGAGCGGAGGGAAGCTCGAAGGAGTTCTTTGAGGATGCTTGCAAGAAAGCCACCTCCTCACAAGAAACACCTGACTTGAGCTGATTTAATCAGAGGCCAGGAAAAGTGTCTTTGTCAGGAACAATTGTTTGACTTTGGCACATACTTCCCCAACCTTTGTAAACTCTGCTTCGGATGGTGTTTTGCCCTATGTACTCTGGCCTTGCTTGTGGAGTATAGATCTTGCCTTGTGGACTTTGCACCTTGCTTTTGGACTACACAAGCCTTGTGAATCAGCCCTGATGATTTTTGGCTTTAGTTTGTGGGACTTGTTGCACTGACTGTGGGTGACTGACTTTGAGAAAGTTTGAGATGGAGGTTTACAGGCCATTATAGGGCCATTTGTTGTGGGATAGCAAAGTAATAAAGGACTTTATTGAAGCCTGCATCTGCCTACGTAATCTGGATGATAACAGCTTGGGGTGCAAATTGTTCCATAGAATATAAATTCCCACACAGAAATAACATTCCTGTGCCTCATCCAGTGATACATTCTGATAGATGGGGATACACAGTAGTCTATATTGATTGCATGTATTAGGTAGGCAGATTCTGTCTAAAAGAGGTAGTCTCACATCTACTCAAATCCCAAGCTATATATAACTACTCGCTTCTTAAAACCCACCATAACTGATCAGGTGGTTAAAGAGGCAATGGGAGATTTGTACCTTCAGACTTGCCAGATACTGTTAAAACGGTACCTTTAAAAAAATAAAATTAGCTCATCTAGTTGTGATATTTTATATTTTATTTATATCCCTCCTTTATTATTTTTATAAACAACTAAAGAACATATCAAATTATCTTATCTTCCTCCCCCTATTTTCCTACAACCCAATTCCTGCATCTGTTCTTCATATGTTTTAGCCTCAGGGACAGAATTAGTAATCTTTATCAGCAGGTTTGGCATTTTGAACATATTACATATTCTCTCGCAAAATTGTTGCTGTTCACTTTTCACAATTGTTCTGGTCATTGCCACTTAGCAGAAGACATATATTTTGGAGTTGCTTCCTTCTATTCCTTATAGTCATTTGAATGATATTTTTTTTTACCAAATCTTTTGTCTGGTCACCTTTTGTCTTGGTCTGGGGCTTGTGGTCATCATTTCTCTTTTTGTAAGTATGCTTGTGCGATGTATGTAGAGTCCAGGGACATACTTGGAATTAAAAATGAGTACTGGGATTTGGTAGATTGTTGTGCAGCCCATTAGCTTCCTTTGTAGATGTTTAAAATTAAAAGGATAATCTTTTTAAAAAAGAGAGAAATTAATATGGGCAGAGAATCTGACAGGCACAAAGGAAATGCCCTAAGTCATGGTAGAATATGGGAACCAGACTGCCTATCCCTGTGATAGGAAAGGTAAGACATAACAAATCTATATCAAGATTTTTATAATTAGCATATTGTTATGTATATAATTATCTTGAGATAAAGAGGACTATGAAATTAAATAAATAAAATGCCTGGGGTAACTATCCAAACTGTTGTGAGTGGAGGCCACATGATTTTAATAGGTACTGTACAAAGAAGTCCATAGTCCTGTCTTTGAATGTAGGAGGTAGATATAGTAGTATGGATCTAATTTCCTGCACTTCAGTCTCACTCCTTCTTTTGTATAAACAATTGGCTTTTATTATTTAAATTTACTTAATTAAAATATAAACATGATGTCATTGTAAATGCTACTCCAAATATTGATTTTACCTACAGTAGTCTAAGGTATTGTATTTCCATTTTCTAGGAATTCCAACAGTATTCTTTAACAGAACTAAAATACTTCGTAATGTCTCAAAAGACTGAAATAAAGCATTTGCAAAAAAAATTGAAACGAACAAATCGTTCACTGGCAAATCATAGTCTTTGCAGTAGAGATTGCTTGGATTGCATCAGTACTAGGGCTGGGAAAAAATACAAGGTAGGAAAGTGTTTATTGCCTTGTGTATTTATGTCAAAATGAGGTTGGCAAAGTTTGACATTTTGTTCTGGGACTTGGATAATAAGAGTTTTAATAACTGTCAATGCTACTTATAATTCTGGAAGCTTTATCGAAGAGTGTTTTTATTATCTGCCAAAGACTTGCTAAAATAACTTTTGGGAGTAGGAAGTTTTACCTTATTAAACACTGGATAAAGGATTGTTAATTTAATGAAATTATTTAAAAGTTGAATTCTTTGTAGAATTCTTAGATGAATATTTATTACTTGATAGTGTTTGTGTGGTTGTCTGTTTTTTTCCAAACAGATGAAACTGAGGTTAAGTTAAAGAAATCAAGTTTGGATTTAAAAGTTTGTAATTAGTGAAAATGCTGAGTTAGGAGTTTATACAAATGATGTTACTTTACTTTTAGAATTAATTACTGATTCCAAAGGCAGTAATTTTGCATTTATTTTGTTTCTTAGAAATTTTCTTTTATTCTGCTTTGAAAGTTTATGCCATGTTTCACTGCATCATTAATCAGAACACAAATAAAGAAACAATAGATTCTATTAAAATATCTGCTGAGACCTGATACTCAAACATAATTCAAATAAAAAAAAGATGCTATAATTGTGAGTAGTAGTATATTTTTTACATTGAGATTTCTAACTAACTGCCACTTGCTTTCTGGGTCAAATTTAAGATGTTGATTTTGATACATAAATATTCACAAAGTTTAGACCCAAGATCATCCATTGCCATAAAATTCATCTTACTCTTAAGACTGCAATGAGGCACTTTGGATGCAGGTTCCATTTGATATAACATCAGCAAATTCTGCCTTTTCCATTATGGGATCCATATTATGGCATGATTTGCTACCAATAGACTTCAGATTGGCCTATCTATTTACAGTTCAAAAAAGGGCTTTAAAACTCACTTTTTGTCAGATTCTTTAGAGACTTGTAAACAATTATTTTTATGATTATTTTTAGAAAGTTTAAATGATTTGAAATTGGGTATCTGTATGTTTGTAAATCACCCAAGAATATTGGCATGAGCAGCATATAAATAAAAGAAAAGGTAGACAGCGGTTCTAACATTTTGAGGGTACGGTTACAGCACCTGAAATTTCAATTTCAAGATAGACAAAAATAAAACAATTGCTTATTAAGTGCTTCAGAATTTGGACTTGATGTATCTGTTTAAATACTCTTAAATGAGCATTTGTAAATACCAAATTTGTTATAGATATTTATATATATTTTGGTGCCATTTTCTAAAGTGACATTTCAGTATAGCAAATTGACTTGGAAAAATTGTTCTGCAATGCAATTACATAATAATAGAACTCCTGTTGCTCATGTAGATCATGTAGAATCTTTGGGAATTGGGTAATATAAAATGTAATGATTAATAAATAATAACTATGGATAATAAAACTATAATGAATGAGCTGAATGTGACCTAGCAGGACTTCAGATCCAGTCTGTAGAGATTCAAAAATGACTTTCTTTTCCCACAAACCTTTATCTAGCCTTGTTGTCTTTCTCTTCATGGAGATGAATACTGGGAAGGGTCACTGCAGTGTTCTGTATTTGGAAGAAAGTGGTTCTTTTGGCCATGTGCACAAGTAGTAACATTATTGGCATCCCAGATGCTCTTGTGCAGAACTATAGTTACTTCTTTTAAATATTAAAAATATTATATCTCCTTCTCTTTTTTCTGTATAACTGTGCCACACAGTTTTTGAAATGAAGTGGGTGGGATTAAAAAACTGAATTGTGGAGGGGAAACTTTTTGAAAGTGCCCCCTCTCCCAGGTAATAATTAGTCCCTATTTCTTTGGTGTATAGATTTGAAAAAAACCCTCCTCTCCTTCATATGTAGGTAAAGCCTAAGACTAATTACTGATTTACTTCTTCATGTTAAAATAATTTTATTAAGCATTACAATTATACAGATAACAACTAATATAAATGACAAAAAATACAAGATAAGAACGAAAGAAAGAAAAAAAACTTTGCCCTTAGTCACAAGAAGTATAAACAATTTTAAAAAGTTACCTCCTTATCTTAAAATACAACAAACTCTTCATCTCATATCTCATTGCTTATCTATAAACAGATCCTTAAAACCTTGTCTTACTCCTGGTTAGCAAAAATCCATTAAGGATTATATACTATAACAACATAGAAACAACAGTATAAACAATATAACAATGAAATAATTATTTTAACCTTGATCAAATAAACCAACTTTATCTTCCCCTTATTTTTAACAATGTTGGTTTTTAAACTCTTCAAATGATATTCCATAGAGAATTTGATTTTTTCCATTTTCATTTTTTCCATTTTCCCTAATCAGCAAGTCTTTCAAAACTTTTAAGAGCTCTCCTTTGTAAATTAGTATAGGAAGATTATTCAAGTCACTCTTCTGTTTTGTTGTTTGTTAGTCTTCCTGGGTAAACCACATAGAAGACACTCATTCTATTTTATTAGAAGACTTCTTAAATATAATCTTGCAAATCAAGATTATAATCTTGAAAACTCAAATCTCCTTAACAGCCTGAAAAAGCTGGGGAAAGTCCTTTTTGAGTCTCTTTCTCTGCCCATTATGCAGAAGTGGGCCACACCCTCTCTTATCTTTCCTAGACAGTTTTTTCATCCCATCTCTCAGGATTTTTGTCATAAACTGTTATGTCTATGCTCCTTTTAATTATGAAAACATCAGCTGATTCATTTGTATATCCAATATATATCATCTTTTTCCAGATCATTCTTGTAGCCTGACAAGAATAACATCTCCTCTTACTCAAATCCAATCTCAATCTTTTTCTGATCAAACATTCCAATCGTCACTTCTAGATTCTTAACTTGCACATCATTATCAGAATATGTTTACTGGGAATTATATCTAATACCATATCTATATAAGTATTCCTCACTCTATTGCCTGCTAAATATGTTCATTTATGTTCCATGGTGCTTAGGATTTATGTGTCCAACATATTTAGAGGGGTCTTCGTTGCGCAAATCTGCCTATATTGTGTCTGTTTTCTTTCCTCAAAGACACAAATGTGACATCCAGGTGTGATATGGCAGATTTACTTTGTTTTTAAAATATATATTTGGAATTCTTATTCCTGTGACTCATAATGTGATTTATTTTAATAGATAAAATAAATTAGCCTCTTTTCTTTAAATTGTACTCATGAAATAATGTTTCAACAAAAAAAAAATATTTTTAAACTAAATCTCTGTCATGGGCAAAAGTCTGTACTTTCTGCCTTTTTTCTATTCAAAATTAAAAGCTAAACTCTCCCAGCCCTTTTTCTTTTATTCAAAAGAATAACTTCAATGACTTTTGGAAGAATGTAAATTCTTTTTTTATTATTAACTAAAAAAAATCCATGGACAAAATGTCATTTCATATTTTGCACAGTTAAGTTACTAAATTGTTAAAACATTAAGATTAGTATTATGATTAAAATATTGCTCCATATGCTAATCACAGTTACTGAAATTCAGTAAAACTAATCTGTATATTTTATTTGTTTTACATAAAAAACATTTGACATAGTACAAGCAAGAAGGTTGCCCAGTTTAAGTGCTAGTTTCACACATCCTTTCTCCAGATTGCTATATGAAGCTGCACATAATATGAACACATATTCTTGTCTCTAGTTAGGCATATTATATTTAATGACCATATGGTCATTATGGTATAAGATCTACTGTCTGTTTTATTTATATTCCTCAAGCATATTGTTCCTTCAACTTCACAGTGTGTTAAACTATTTCAGAGGGAAAAAACTCTTTCCCTCTTGTTTCTGGTTGTCCTATCAAGTGTAACCTTGGACCCTTATAGAGCAATTAGATCAGCCTCTATCCCCTCCTTTGTAATGAGGTTTCTTGCATTTCTGAGACTATAACCCTTTAGTCTTCCCTAATGGGACATCATTATTCTGAAAGAAACAATGTAAATGTAAATGAATATTCTCATTAACGAGTCACAGAGAAACCTTTAGTGGTAGCGCTGTGGTAATTCTGCTTGTTATTTCTCTGGTATATCACGCAGGATTTTTTTTTATAATTCATTATTAGTATTCAAAATTACTTGTTCTTTAATTTTGCATGTCTTTCATAATCCAGCGTTCCAACCACTTCAACCATGTCCTTGTTTTATTCTCCAGAAACCACCTGTGAAACGTTCAAGGTCTCTGTCCCCAAAGAGCTTTTTGAAAGAGTCAGAAGAACTAAGGAAGCTCAAAATAGCTGAAGGAAAGATTGAAAACTTAGAAAAGGCACTACAACTAAAGGTGAAAATTAAAATCACAACTTTTTTACTTGATGTCAATAGACCCACAACAAAATTTGTGCAATTTATGGTACATTGCATTGCATTTTTAATTAATAATTGTAGGATCTAAAACTGGGCAAATACGTTTGTCTATTCTTAAGAGGACTTCTTTGTTTCAAATGTTATAAATTACTTATGTAAAGTTTAAATAACATTGTTTGCCTATGCCTTGAATCTCCGTTTCCAGCCACGTAGACAGTAAAATCAATATGTCTATATATTTCAAGTTCAGAAGTGCAAAATCTGTGGTCTCTGTCAGGTGTGGGTTGCTGCCGGCATTACTGCTGGTTTGGTGTGCATGTGCACATGACATGCACTGTGTGTGTGCGCGCAGTAGCCCCTAAATGGGTCTGTGGATGCGCAGAACATTAAAAAATTCCAAAAAGGCATGCCGCGGAGACCGGGGAACCAGTTCAGGGGCATCATGAGCCTGCCATCCTTACCGGTTTTGCAACCCAGTCACCATTTCCACTACCAGTTTGTCTGAACCAGAACTAACTAGTAGCAACCCACCTCTGGACTCTATAGTAGTGCAAAAAAGTACTTTTTTACCATGTTAAAGTCTTTTTTAATATATGTGCACATAACATTTTATCTTCATTCAAACGGTATATAAAGATAAAGGTGATATCACTGAACAAAAATATGAAAAATTGATTTTGTAGTTGTTTATTAACAAAAAATTAACAATTAATAATTAAAAAATCTCCCAGACAACTTATGTTACAGCTGCAACATTTTACATAGAGAAAATAAAATATACAAAGAAAATAGATATACCTTTTTAATGTACATAATAAAACATATCTTTCACCTAATTCAATTTCAATGGACACTGCAATGTACCATAAATTGCGCAAATTTTGTTGTGCTACTTCCTTCTGTGGGAAAAGGAAGTAAATCTTTCTTTCTAATAACTGGTAAAAACAGCCATACATATTATTTTATAATTGTCTACCAATCTCTGATATTGACCAGGAAGAAATCTTTCCCATTCCTTCATTCAGATTTTTTTTTCCAGTTGTGCAATATTTGAGGGATTTTTACATGCGCAGCCCAGTTTAAATCCATCCACAGTGTCTCAATGGGATTTCGATCCACACTTTGACTTGGCCATTCCAGAACCTTCCTTTTATATTTTTTAACCAATCTTTGGCTGATTTTTCTGTGATATTTATAGTCATTGTCATGTTCCAAGCTCAACTTTGGGGTGAGCTTCAGTCTTCTGACAGATGGTTTCACATTATCCCTAAGCACCCTCTGGAGAATTCCTGCTAGAAACTGTGATGTTGTGCTGCCCAAG
The DNA here is from genome assembly GCF_009769535.1 of Thamnophis elegans. NCBI lineage: Eukaryota > Metazoa > Chordata > Lepidosauria > Squamata > Natricidae > Thamnophis > Thamnophis elegans. Next base: position 68,838,549 of record NC_045543.1, on the reverse strand, counting down.
TCCTAATGCAGCTAAGTAGTCCCAAACTGTAACATCATGCTTTGCAGTTGGTATCAGATTCTTCTGGTGAAATACTGTCCTTGGTTTTCATCAAACGTGGTACTGGTACTATGGCCAAATAAACCATTTTTGATTCATCTGTTCAGAGTACATTGTTCCAGAAATCTTGATTTTTGCCTAGAAGTTCATGAGCAGTTTGCCCTGATAGTCTTTGTACACAACAAAGTTCCCTGCTGACATTTGTTCTATGTAGATTTAATTTGTGCAGCTTTCTGATGATTAATTCAAGCATTTGATAGTAGTAATAGTGATAACTGCTTGGCGATTAATGATGAAATTCTAGGTTCTTTCAGCATGTATTCTGCTCTCATGCTAAATTTGGTGGAACGTTGTCCAGGCCTGGCCTGGACAAGTTGGCAGTTGTTGGAAATTTTCTCCTCTCATTGATGATCTTCCAGACAGTAGAATAATTGATGTCTACTTGTTTGGCAATATTTTTAAATCTCTCCCCAATTGCATAGGTATCTCTAATCTTTCTGAAGGCCCAGAGACCTCTTTTGATCTAGCAAATCAGAATAAATATCTGAAGTTTCAATAAGACAAGTTACCAAATTTTCACCAATGATGTTCTAAGCATTTGCTCCAGATTTGGTGCACATGAGTCTAATGTGAGATATTCTTTAAATAATAAATAATAGGAGTGTAGTTACTTTTGCATGCAAAATCTACATATGCTTTTATTTAAATTACACAATGGATTACAAAATGCAAATGAAGCATAATATTTGTAAGCTCATACCTCCTTTATCAATATAATTGAAATGAAGATCAAATATCTATACGTTGAAACATGTTGAGAATGTCAAAACTTTCCATGTGCATACTTACTTTTTCATGACGATCTACCCTTACTCTGCATCTGTACAAATCTGTACATATAAATTTGAAATAAATTTTAGATGCTGACATTTTATGTAGATTATTTTCACTTTTTTCAAATATATATCAGCCTAATGCCTGGAATCATGGGTTCAGTCATATAAATGCTTTGAATTTTAAAAGTCATAGAAACCAGCATGAGACATATTATTTAACTAGCAATCATGTAAATATACAAGAATAAACATGTGAAAAAAACAGATTATTATTTCATACACTTAATTGCAACATGAAGAAAAAAAATTCCCAGTATATTTTGAAACATACTTCTCATAGGATACATCGTCCATAGGAATAATCTGTTCAATCAAGTTACTTCATCTTAGCCCAGAATTTTTGTTTGTTTGTTACTGTAATAGAATATGTGGATGATCTTAGGGAACAAAGGGAGGAGATGACAAGAGAGAGAAGAGACTCTAAGATCTTAGTTGTCAGAGAGAAAAACTTGGGAAGGATCCACCCTGATTGATCAGACAGTTAAAAGTGATGGTAGGAAGGTTGTACCATCTGCTTTGCAAGATTTTGTTAATGTAGCCTTATGATAAAGTAGAATGAGCTCATCTAGTCTTGTTTCCTGTCTGGTGTAACTGGGAAGGCTGACAGTTAGGGTGGCCAATGGCTTTTTTCTAATTGCTTATTCATCAGTTATAGAAGGAAACATTGTGTCATCTAATGGAAGCTAGAATGCATGTCTTTTCTGTGGCAGGCACTCCCCTATGCAACATCTTGCCCCCTGATATTCAGCAGACCTCCATCCTTCTGTAAGGCCTTAAAGACCTGGCTTTCCCCCCAAAATGTTTAGAGTTTAGATGGCCTGTTAGCACGGATTAGTACTAGGTTTTTGTTATTTTTAATATTTTATGTTTTAACTGGTTGTGCATTATAGTTTTTAAAATGATTTTATGTGGTTTTTTTAAAATCTTTGATTGGGAGTCACCCAGAGTTGGCTAAAAGATGGATGGCTATATAAATATTTGAAACAAACCAGCACATAAATACAAATATTGCTCTTTAAAATAATTGTATCAATTTTTAATCTTTTTTACATAGTTTTTACATATACTATATTGCCAAAAGTATTCGCTCACCCATCCAAATAATCAGAATCAGGTGTTCCAATCACTTCCATGGACACAGATGTATAAAATCAAGACCCTAGGCATGCAGACTGCTTTTACAAACATTTGTGAAAGAATGGGTCGGTCTCAGGAGCTCAGTGAATTCCAGCGTGGAACTGTGATAGGATGCCACCTGTGCAACAAATCCAGTCGTGAAATTCCTCGCTCCTAAATATTCCACTGTCAGCTGTATAATAAGAACATGGAAGTGTTTGGGAACTACAGCACCTCAGCCACGAACTGGTAGGCCACATAAACTGACGGAGCGGGATCAGCGGATGCTGAGGCGCATAGTGGGAAGAGATCACCAACTTTCTGCAGAGTCAATCGCTACAGACCTCCAAACGTCATGTGGCCTTCAGATTAGCTCCAGAACAGTGTGCAGAGAGCTTCATGGAATGAGTTTCCATGGCCGAGTACAAGCCAAATGCAATGCAAAGCGTTGGATGCAGTGGTGTAAAGCTCCCCACCACTGGACTCTAGAGCAGTGGAGACGTGTTCTCTGGAGTGACAAATTGTGCTTCTCCATCTGGCAATCTGATGCATGAGCCTGAGTTTGACAGTTGCTAGGAGAACGGTACTTGTCTGACTGCATTGTGCCAAGTGTAAAGTTTGGTGGAGGGGGGATTATGGTGTGGGGTTATTTTTCAGGAGCTGAGCTTGGCCCCTGAGTTCCAATGAAAGGAACTCTGAATGCTTCAGCATACCAAAACATTTTGGACAATTCTATGTTCCCAACATTGTGGGAACAGTTTGGAGCTGGCCCCTTCCTCTTCCAACATGACTGTGCACCAGTGCACAAAGCAAGGTCCATAAAGGCATGGATGACACAGAGTCTGGTGTGGATGAACTTGACTGGCCTGCAAAGAGTTCTGACCTCAACCCGATAGATCACCTTTGGAATGAATTAGAGCGGAGACTGAGAGCCAGGCCTTCTTGTCCAACATCAGTGTGTGACTTCACAAATGCGCTTCTGGAAGAATGGTCAAAAATTCCCATAAACACACTCCTAAACCTTGTGGACAGCCTTCCCAGAAGAGTTGAAGCTGTTATAGCTGCAAAGGGTGGGCCGACATCATATTGAACCCTATGGATTAGGAATGGGATGTCACTTACAGTAAATTCATATGCGAGTAAAGGCAGGTGAGCGAATACTTTTGGCAATATAGTGTATCTACCAAGCATGCTAGAATGTCTCTTCATGTTGTTCACATTTCCAACATACACTTGAAGTGCCTTCATATATTCTAGATAATTTCTTTGGCCAAAACATAACATTTTATAAGAATCCTTTTTGATAGCATAGCATAGCATAGTATAAATTTCAGCCCTTTTACTGACACATTTTCACATATTATAACCAAAATTCTTATCCCACTTTCTCATACATCTTTTAACCTGTTTTCCTTGTTTCAAAATTCAATAAAACTTTATACATTTTAGCAGATGCAGGTTCATCATCAGTGCACAATTGCACTTCAAATTCTGCTTTACTTTCCTCCATACCATAAGTTGTTTTGTCCATTTTGAGTCTTCCTGATAACTGTAAATGGGAAAGCTATTAAGAATGATATCTTTTTACTATTAATTGCTGTCCTAATTTGCTTTTAAATTCCCCTTGATAGTTTCCCAATAATTCCTGGTACATTGGTATCAAGCATTGGTCTTTGTCAGCAGTTTCCTCTGTTATGATATACTTCTTGAATTGAGATCCATACAAGTTTTTTTCAGATATAACTTGGGCTTATATCTATTCCATATTCTCAATATGTCATGTCTATTAAAATTATTTTTAAAGTCCAGATTAAATTTAACTTTTTATACAATGCATATCCAAATCCAAACCTTGTAACTCTAAAAGTCTCTTCTTACCTTTAGATATTTAGCAATAGCATAGCAATAGCATTTGGACTTATGTACCTCTTCATAGTGCTTTACAGCCCTCTCTAAGTAGTTTACAGAGTCAGCATATTTCCCCCAACTATCTGGGTCCTCATTTTACTGACCAGAATGATGGAAAGCTGAGACAACCTTGAGCCGGTCTGAGTTGGACTGCTGGCAGTGGGAATGCAGAATTAGCTTGCAATGCTGCATTCTTACCACTGTGTCACCATGGCTATTTTAAAGTTATCATCTATCTATCTATCTATCTATCTATCTATCTATCTATCTATCTATCTATCTATCCATCTATCATCTATCTATCTATCTATCTATCTATCTATCTATCTATCTATCTATCTATCATCTATCATCTATCATCTATCATCTATCATCTATCACCTATCTATCTACTTTATATGGACAGCCATCTCAACAAATACATTATCCTGTACACCTTAACCATATCCATATCCTTCCTCAGGGTTGTTTCTTTCTTTCTTCCTTCCTTCCTTCCTTCCTTCCTTCCTTCCTTCCTTTCTTTCTTTCTTTCTTTCTTTCTTTCTTTGGATTTGACTAAAGTGTCCAAAATATTTTAGCTTTTTTACATAAGCAAAGTGTTTATGTCTAGTGTTTTGGTTGTATTCTTTTTTATTTTTTTCCATGAGTGTTTCACCCATTTTCAAAGATGATGATTAGAATTTTATATAGTATTCCAAATGTAGACATAGTATAGATTTATGTGATATTATTGGCAGTTGTATTTTCTGTTTCATAAAATTGTCCAATATTAAATTACAAATGCTCACCACATCGGAAAAGAAACTATTTGATGATAAAATAAGTATATGGTATAATGTAAGGTGCTATAAATATATTGTTCCAGTTCAATAATGAATTTTTAAAAGTCTTCATTCATTTTCCAGATTTTAAGTGCCATTTTAGGATTTCAGGATTTTTTGTGTATGTTAATGCATGCTGTATATTGCTTTATAATTCACATAGTTTCCAAAGTAGTTTACTATGTTCTTGAATGTTACACAAATCCAAATTTCTGCTGAGCATACAAAACCCGTTGTGCAGTTCTTTAGGTCCTAGCCAAGCAGTTTTTGAAACTTTCGAAGAAGTCCATTTGTTATTAAAGACTGAATTCTTTGAATTATAATTTAGGCGTAATAAATTGTATTTAATAGTTGGTCATAAATAAGAAATTCAACAATATAAAATTGTCATTTTAAGATCTTAAGATTTACTGAGTTGTTTGTTTTGGTGTAACACAGATTCAAGAAAATGATGAGCTGAGACAAGCCCATGAAAAACGTAAGAAACGTCTGCAGATGTTACAGATCAATTACAGCACAGTAAAAAATCAATTAAAGGAATTGGACGAAGATTATGGCAAGTAAGTTGCACAATTCACTGGAACGATTATATATATTAAATTCAGATATGAATTTGATACATTTTGATGAAACGGTTAAACTGAGGAAGGAACCATTTCCTGTTACTCTTAATTTCATTGAGAAAAACAAATATTGTATGAGAAGTGTAATTGCTATTGTTCTCATTTTGCCTTATGATTTATATTGCTTTCATTTTGTGTGTTGCAGCTGCTTTTCACATTTTCTGCATGTGATGAAAATAAATAGGAAGGAGCAATGAACTACCATTGTACTTATCTTATATTATAACCAAGAAAAAAACCAGAAATTCCTTTAACCTATGGGAGAATTTTTTTGTCTGCTCCCAAATGACCTTATAGTTACCATGCTTGCAGAATTGAGTCTACTTTTTTTAAGCATGAATATAAAATTGACCAAAATGACAATTATGGTGACATTATTATTTTGTCCAATAATTTTTCAAGCTCAATACATATTTTCCCCGGAAGGCAGATACTCTACCTACCCTGCTTATCTAAAAAGGAGGACTCTTGTACAGTAACAATCCATATCAATATCTTGATTATGACTTTGTGGACCAATCTTCTGAGGGAATCCATTCCTTACCACCCCAACAGGATAATCTTTATTTCTATTTAGAGACACTCCCTAAAAGATTCTACAAGTTTTAGGACAAAATCCACCACTTACAGTCTTGTTCTCTGTTTGCATGGGTTCTTTCTGACACTGGAGATTTAGTGTCTATGAATGTTTCTATTTCTGTTTCTTGGATTGTCACTCTCCTCCCTTATCTACAAGTCTTGTCCTGGTACATTGCAAGATTGCAATCCAAATAATCCAGTCCAGATTGGATGCTTTATCATGGTCTAGTAGATGGGTATCCAATATTTTTTCTGGACCACATTGACTGAAGAGGAATTGCCTTGGACCACATCTAAAATATACATTATATAGCTAATGTATATAATTCTCATAATAACATTATAGGTTCACAATCTTGCCACATTACCAGTTCTCCATGGTTATGTGTGGGCTGTGGGTGGGACAGGCCTGGTCTGGTGCATTATATTACATCAACTCATTGAGAAATATTTATAACTTGGCTAAATATATTTTTTACACTGCCTTTTTAGACTTAAGGGCAGGCTTCGATTCATGTCTCATGAAAGATTCTGGAGAAAATTAGCTGGCAATTAGATTGACATATACCTAAACTAATTATAGTGCTACATTACATCTAAATCAAGAGTATCCAGATAGGTGACCTAACTGGACATAGGTCTACTTGTTAACGTGCCCCACTATGGTTGATTTTATATTAATGACACGATTGAGATTTTTGGCAAGTCAAAATCCATCTCTTATACATAGCTCCATTTCTATTTTGATTTACACTGACAGTGTAAATTTAAAAAGGTTGCAAAATTCTTATCAATAATCATGGCTTTTAGAAACCCCATATCATTAACTATTTTGGTTTTAAATGCAATATAATTTTTATATTTTTAAATTTACTATAATTGCACTTTGTTTTCATGATTGGTCTAGAACCATAAATGAATAATAAATATAATGAAGCATTGTTTTCATTTTATAATTTTTTAAAAACAATTTAAAGATTAAAAATTAATACAAAATAATAAAATATGGAAAAAAGGGAACAAGAAAAGAAATCAAAGATGCAAAAAATGGCTTTCAATATATTCTTTGAAGAGGTTGTAAGTACAGTTATATTTTAACCTCTCTAAGGTTACATCATGATAATATGCCAAAAATCAGTAGTTCTTTTTTTTAGTTTTTATGCAAAAACTCCATAAAAGATTTCCATTTACCAATAAAATAGAATACAATAGAATACAATTTACTCTAATCAAAAAAGTTAGTTTATCCATCTGAGCAAGATCTATAAATTTCACCATGCTTACATAGAGTTGGATCTTTCCATCTATGTACATGTAACAATTTTGTTGCAATAATTAAGAATGCCTTCCAGCAATTTTGCTATTGACCAAAATGGTAGCTAAATGAGTGAGGGAGGGAGAGAGAGGGAGGGAGGGAGAGGGAGAGAGACTGTAAAGATCGTTGGTTGCTTCTGTCTCATTCCGAAAAAATTCTTTCCAAAGAGGTCCTATTCCTGACCTGGTTTTCCCCATTAATTAGTTGATTAGAAACTTCCAGCTAGCTTACAGTGCTACCAGAACCTGACCAGACCTTAATCATTTTCACACTGAAGGCTTTTGTTTTCAGGTGCACAAAATTTGATCACAAACAACATAAAAGCACGTTGGTTGGAAAATGATTTTTTTTATTCCCACCATATTTGTGAATGGTCACTAACAGAAGAAATTGTTAAACAATTTCTGCATGCTACTGAACAGCACTTAAAACAATTGAACTATTCTCAGGCAGAAAACTGGTACTAAGGAGATGTACTTGATCTTATGTAGTTTTACATTAAGAATTCTGTAGCCTTGATAGAACTGACTGAAAGATAAAATTTTGTTCAATGCCATTCAAAGAATTTCATATTTGAACAGAGATTTTAATTAGTTATACAATTAGAATGCCCTATTATGACAAATTGAAGTGTGTCAACCAGATAGAGTGTTAAATATCGTAATTAAAACAAATAATTGATGCATGATTGTTAAACATCTGTTTTCATAAAGTTTGATGCCAATATGCTAGCTTTAAAATTCAGAGAGTTGTGGTAGTAGCACTTGTTTTTTTTCAAGCAAATCTTTGCATTTGCTTCCCATGTACAGTTCATTGTTTTTAGGTAGTAAAAAGGTTTCAAGTAAACACACAGTAATTGTGTTCCAAGTAATGATTGCAGAGCTACTCCATCTGCTTCCTATACTTTATGGATACTTCATTATTTTTTTTTCTTATTGTCAACTAGTTTGAATTTGTCTATTTTTAGAGGAAATTGTTAAGGAACTTCACTATGAGTCCCTTCACTCAATTCTATTGTCAAATTTCTGTTAGATTGACTCATTCAATGTGATCCAAATTCTAAGCATGTGAGCTGTTAATACCATAACCTTTTTTATTATTGATTTCCAATATCTCTGGCCTTTGCTGCTACTACAATTTTCTTTATCCAAATAATCTCTACCTTGTTTTCACAGTCGTCTGTAACTATTCTAACTATTTGCTTTCCAAGTAGCGGTTTTTTAAATCATTCAGATTTTACCATTTCACTGATTTTCTCAACTTTCAGATTTGCAGATCAATAGGTATTTTTCCATTTTTTAAAATTATGGTTACTAACAATTCTTTAATAGAAGAAAATTCCTGAACAAAGAATGTACACTTGTCGTATAGCAGAATACTTTAATATAGGATTCTAAAGTATTCTGCTATACGACAAGTTTACATTCTTTGTTCAGGAGTTTGTTTCTGTTAAAGAATTGTTAGTAACCATAATGCTAAACCTTTCCCTAAGACAAAATGACATCTTTATCTTTTATGTGTCTCATTTAATTAAATGAGAGAGATTGCATTATTATCAGAAACACATTGAGTCTCAAGTGTGGCACCCCATCTCCAATTTATCATCTTTAAGATGTATTAACTTAGAACAACATTTAGGAGAGCTTCAATAATTTCACTAAATGTAGCTGAAGCTACATTTGTAATGTATCAAGTGCTGAAGCTTTGCTTTTTTTTAAACTTGGTATTTAAAAGCGATTTATTTCACAGAAAATTGCTTTCTTAAATTTACAGGCCTGGAAACAGTAAGAATGGAAAAGAGCGTTCAGATCCTCAGCATCTGCGTCAAGAAAATTCTGATGCAGTATGGAATGAACTGGCATACTTTAAAAAAGAACACAAGAAGCTGTTGATTGAAAAGTGAGTCTTTTTATTTTATTTCAAAATTCCTATACATTTAGAAATGTGGGGTTGATATGCTTATCTTCTCCTTGTAGAATCCTGAGGGCCAAAAAGAGAATTCCTTTCAGATACTCAAAATTAAATCATCTTTCTCTACCAGAAACAGGGAAGCAAAACATTATCTCGTCTTACTCCCCCTCCCTCCCTCCATATCCCACCCTTAAATCAACGACAATAAGTTTGCTAGCACTAAATGAAACAGTATTGCATGAGCTAGGGATTGTGTTAATTAATGTGGCTCTCATCTGTTGGAGGTGTCGCTCTTCATTAGCCTGTATTTTACACACTGCCGTGCTTCATTTTTGGAATGAGGTGGTAAGGGGATAACCTAGCCAGCCATCCTTGTTTGATCTCCTTGATACATACGCAATGCAGAATGCCTCAGCTCTCTTGGTTCCTTGCCCTGTCCTACTAATCCCAGCTGAGCTCATTATGGTGTAGCCTTGCTGCTACTCTTGGAGCCAGAGCTGTCCAAGCTAATTACTGGTAGCAGCAAAGCCGCCTGTTAAGGGTCTGGAGTAGATCTGCTAACATGGGCCTTCAGAGTGACCTGCAAAAAGCATGGGGGAGTTGCTCTCTTTCTTGCTGTGCACAGCCTGTCCTTCGGGTTTAGTGCTGATCCCTTTCACAGCTCTTTTAGCTGCGGTAAGGGTAAAACTTGGTGAAGGAATTCTTACTTTAGAAAACATCCAGTTTGCTTCTTTGATCTTATAATTCATAGACAATTATATTCACCCTGGTAAAGTAAGAAGTTTCCCTTTCATACAAGACAAAAGGAAGTTGGTTGGCATTGCATAATTAGCCTTTTAATGATGTTTTAAAATGTCCTTTGTCAAGTTGATTTTGTAATTTAGCGATGAGCATGCTTGAAACTCGGAACAGTTTTCTGTTCTTTTGAGACATCCGAGTAATGCTCAGGCTTGTGCCTACATTTTTAAAGCAATCAGAATATTAGTACAATGGTGGAATTTTAAAGATTGCTATTCATTTGGCTGTTAGAACTACCATAATAAAATCAATTTCATAACTTCATATGGTTTATTTTTGTGTCAATTATGACAATGAAGAACTTGGTTGGAAAATATGGTGTTTTCCAGGATTGTGACCATGAATCTCAGAATTCCCAATAAACATAATAAAGCTGTCTTGGGAATTTTGAAAGTTGGTCTTAAGATATCTGGAGAGGATCATATTGGTATATCTAATTTTCGACAATATTGGGGATCCTCTCTAGGGAAAAATATGGCGCATTTTCAAACTTCTGAAATTATTTTTATTCAATAAATAAATAATAATTTTGAGTACAAAATCATGGTATGGCATAGTCCATGTGGATATTCTATTCTGGCAATATGTTTTGGACAGTGCATTATTCTGATATATTTTTTGAGATCACGTTCAGAAACAAAGCACTGTTGAACAATGGAGGATTGATTGAAACCTTGATGTTGTTGGAAAAAGCACAAGGACGTTTATAATGAAAACTGCTGAATTATTATTTCTATTAATAAAAGAAGGTAAAATCACACTTACCAGTTCTTTGGCTTGTGTTGGCCATCATTTGCACTGAATTCTTCCCAAAAATGTAGGATGTCATAATGTATTGGCATATTAAGATAGTCCATGACTTGTGACCATAATTGAGGCAGTATATGCTGAAATCCTTTGGAGAAGGAAAGGAGAAGTATTGAAAAGTCTTGCTCTATTAGGTGGTTATTTAGTCACCAGACATACATCTTAGGTGCTGAAGAAAGATGATGACCTTGGTTTTGGAGTAATTATATACATATTTTTCACAAATGTTCTAGTGCAGTGATGGCGAACCTATGGCATGTGTGCCGCAGGTGGCATGCGTGCCACAGGTGGCATGCGGAGCCATTTGTCAGGGCACGCGAGGCGCTGCTCTGTCATCTGGCCAGCGCGCATGTGCTCGCTGGCCAGCAAAGTTCATCCTTTTATAAAGCCATTTTTCACCCTCCCCAGGCTCCATAGGCTTTAAATAAGATTGGGGAGGGCAAAAAGAGCCTCCCCCAACCCCCCGGAGGCCCTCCGGAAGCTTTATGAGCTTCCCTGAATCCTCCGGAGCACAAAAAAACGACCCTGCAGGCAAACCGGAAGTTCGAGAACGGATTTCCAGTTTGCTCAGAGGGTCGTTCTGACTGCTCTGGAGGCTTCAGGGAAGCCTCCTGAAGGTCCCTGAAGCCTTCGGGGTGCTCAAAACAACCCTCTGACCAAACCAGAAGTGACTTTCGGTTTGCTCGGAGGGTCGTTTTGATTGTTCCAAAGGCTTCAGGGAAGCATCCTGAAAGTCCCTGAAGCCTTTGGAGGGCGTCCAGGGGGGAGGCTGTTTTCGCCCTCCCCAGGCTCCTATAAAGCCCCTGGAGCCTGGGGAGGGCGAAAAAAGCATGCAAAAAATGGGGGCAGTGCCTGTAGTGCGCGCATGTGCACTGGGAGGTCACACATTGCATTATGGGTGCAGCACGCCCGCACACAACCCCCCCTGCGCTCCCCCTACTTGTGGCACGCGAACCAAAAAAGGTTTGCCATCACTGTTCTAGTGAATCATTTTGACCACTGTGTTATATCATTGTTTATAATCAGTTTGTGTGATCCTCTTGTACGAGCTGAAAAAATTATCTTGCTGGTTCTTCTGCTACTTAGCGTAATCTATACTTTGAACCATTTGATGATTTTTCAATTCTGGCCTTGACTGCATTAGTTTGATTTTGAACTTGCTTTTGAATAACCAAAATGAAACCTTCAGGTTCTTTTTTTAAAATATTTCATTTGTAAGCCATTTCCCCTCACCCAAAAAGGCACTAGGTCTTATTTTGGGGGGATGTCTTCCACTGACTCACCTCACCTCACTTGCGGGCGTCGCCCCTGGCCTCCTTTTCGCTGTCAGAGACCTTCGGGAACTTCTTCTGTGGCCGACAAGGCCAGCAAGGTTTTTCTGAAGGACTCTGCAGCCGATAACAAAGCTCTGGATTGATCTGGAGCTCTGTTATTGCTGCATAGGCCTTCAGGAAAGCCTTGCCAGCTGCAAAAGAAGTTGGCCGGCAAGGCAGGTGTCGGGATGTGTGAGGCTGGCTGCAACAGTCTGAAGGTAAGTAGTGGGCTAACCTCTGTCTGCCTCTTGCATTCCCATATGGACATGCCACATGCTCCAGATCTCTGCTGACTGATGTCTAATGGATCTTGTTACAAATTCTCTACCCAATACTCATATTAATACAGAACAGATAAATGAAAATCATTCTGATAAAATAACAACTATAATTAGCACAAAGAATAATGAAAAAAGTCATTAATTTGGAGAAGTCTCATTATTATCTGTAGGATAATAAAAATGAATGAAGCATGAAGTAGACTAAGGAAATATCTAGCCACATTATGGGCACTAATGCAGTGTCAGCGACTCAACAATGAATCCAAAGGGGAAAAAATACTAACAGCAATTCAGTCAGGAAGACATAATCACAGGTTAAATATTGTAAGTTCATATGCGAGTAAAGGCAGGTGAGCGAATACTTTTGGCAATATTGTGTACATTTTGCAGTGTGCAGAATCCCTTCAAAACTGAAATTGTCATATCTTTGGCATCTATATTCTGAAATAATAGTCTGTACTGTATTATGCCTATTTTGAGAAGTGCTAAGGCTAGGGAGCATTCTTAATAAACCACTGTGTACTTATATCCTTTTTGTAGTTACTGAGCCCTTTAAAAAGGCATGTGGCTCTAATTTCCATTCCAGGGAAGATTTACTATAAAACAAATGTCTTTTATGATCGCTCAATATCATATCTCAAGATGCTATGTCCCAACATGGAGGAAGAGGAAGTCTATTTTCTTTCAATAAACACATCAAAAGGTTCACATTCATAGTTTTGATTCTAAACAGATTTTTCTGTGAAATTGAAATTTAATCTCATGCCCTCTCCCTATTTACCTATCTGACTTAGCTTTATAATGCTCATGTAATTTATATAATAAATTCCATAGTTAATTAAAAATACTGGAAAGAGCACCATTTTTTGTGCTTGTGCCTGCATGTAAAAAGAGAGAGAAAGAGAGCATCTTCTTAGTAGATGGTTATTTGAGGTCATAAATGCAAATAATATGACCATTATAATGTTTTCATTTTATGAATCATGCTTATATGCCCAGTTATCCTCTCTCTTACGGCCATTTTCATATGTTGTACCTGCATTCATTTGTATCTATAATGGAACAAGGAGAAAATCAATTAACATGTGATGTAATAAAAATGATGTTAACTAACAAGATCCAAGAAATGTAAATGGTAAAAAAAGTGATCGGTTTCTTTTATGAGGCATCTTTCTTTTCTTGGGAAGGACAGGGAAGATCAGTTTACCAAATGAGAAGAGACAAAGCATTCCTTAATCATTTCTCTTCAACCATATCATGTTTCTCCCAATCACTGCTCCAAGAATACAGAGGTGAAAAATGTGAGCATTATTAGTAAATAATTATATCAATTCTACTTTCAAAATTAAAATTCTGCCAAAATCTTTTCTGTTGCTAGCTGTTGCTTTCATTTATTTCAAGGCTTACATACGGCCCTTTACTTAAGCATGATTTTGAAGGAAAGCTGCTATGATGAGCTTGGAGTTTTAATTTGGAGGAAAATGCACTGTGGAAAGGGATCTTTTCTTTTATTACATCTTCTAGCTGATGCTCAATATGAAATATGTTTGGGGCTGGAGAAGAAAAACTGTTGTTGCTCTGTTTGATTTTGTAATTTTGTTGTGCTTTTTGATTTGCCAAACGTTCTTGTGGGTGTGGTGTGTATTAGATGTGCTATGAAAGAGTTTATATACAAATGAGGAAATTGTTATCTAAATGCAAAATAACTCACAGAGACTACAGAAGACAGGTATGATATTAATTTTTAAATAATTATAACTACCATTAAACAGTAAGAGATTTTGAGTTATTGTACATCTACTTCTTAGCCTTAAGTGGACTAAGGTATGATGCAGTGTAACCCTTTTGTCAAAGGATTGATTAATATTTATCACATAGAATTTGTGGTTGTGAGGACTTACTAATATAATTTATTAATAATTCACTTAAAGGGATCTTAGTTTGAATGTTAAAGTAACAGTAAAATGTAAACTCTCCTTCTGTGCTTTAGTTTTGATTAGTATCCACTGAGGCTTGATTCAAATATTATCTGTGCAATATTGGAGAAGTTTAAAGGTAGTTTGGCGCTACATTGCTCTGACATCAGGTGAGCAGCTTGTTCTAACAATGATTGCTTTCCATACTGCCATCATCATACAGTATTCAAAGAATAGTGTCTTTCAATAGGCTTTTAAAAGGTAATACAATCAAAGTCCAGATATGTTTCATGCAGAGTTAAGTTTGATTCTTTTGTTATTCTGCCTCATAGTCATACAGTGAACCATGAAAAATCATGTCCCTCTTGGATTTCTCATTAATTAATTTACTTCAGGAAAAAAATCTTGTTTATAATCTGCTGCAGTTTATTCATCCCATTCCTAAATTTTCATTCATTGTCCATCAAACATAGGAGGAGAAAGTGGATGTAAAAGCTATCAAACAGATCAAAACACTGTTCTGTAACAATGATTAATTACAGTACAATATTAAAGCACAAATGAGAAATAAGTATGCATCTTCAGTCATTTCATTTGATTCCAAATATTAAATTCAAACCAATTGCTTAAAATAATCTATAGGAGTATAGACCCCAAAACTCAGAACAATTGTTCTTATCTCATCTAAAAATGAAAGAAAGAAATTATGTAGAAAATCTCAAGTATATAATCTTAAATACAGTGTGTAATTGATCTTTTTTCTTGATAATATACATATCTGCTGAAGCATAAGGAAAAATCGTATGCATAAAGAAGGAAAAATGAAGCAGCTTGATGGTCACTAGTCATGAAAAAATGCTTTTATTCTTATGCTTATGCTTCTTATATACTGTAAGGAACCTGAGCAGACCAGTGCACTCAGTTATTTAGAATTATGTGTTTAAATAAATGTTCTGTTTGTTAACTAATATGTTTTTATATCCATAAACTCTTTAAATTATGGGCACAATAATAACCTTCAAATCCTGTGCAACAAAAATATGGGATTCAAGGCTCTTTTATTCCTTGTCTGCCTGTAGAATTATATTCATCTCAGCAGGGAAAATAATAAGCAAACCACAACTGATTAAGAAGATAACTTCATTTATCCTACTATATATCTTGAATGATAAGCCAGTCAGTTTGCCCCAGCTTTTGTTTTTAAATTCAATCAGATATAATTTGCAAAAGCTATTAAGCAACACATTTAGCAAAAACTAGAAAATTTGATCCTAGACTAGCTGAGTATTACCAAATTGAAATCACTTTGAGATAGCCCAAATCAACCAAGATTTTCATTACACCATTTTCATAAATATAAACAAGGCTAAAAAATATCTAAGTATGGTTTTACTATTCTGTTGTTGTTATTGACATTCTTGCAATCGTCTTATCCCCAATGTATGTGATAGGGTTTTGTTTTTTGAGGGGTTGGGTTGCATTCTTACATAGTAGAGATCAGAACCTGCTCCAAGATTTATTCTGTCTTTCTAATGCTGTCAGTTGACGAGCATCTTTGGAAAGATCATGTTTTGTCCTTGTTGCAGAGAGATGCACCTGAATGTTGGATGAGCAAAGGGATTTTTTTTGGCCATGCTTATATTTGATAATTGAAAAATCATGTCTGGTTCAAAATAATTCCAGCAAAGGAAAACTGAAGTAAGAGTACAGCTACAGTCATGGTTAATGGCAACTTCACTTAACAACCAATTTATCTGTCCCAACTGTGGTCACTAAATGAAGAATATCTGTAATTTGTGACATTTGTAGTGACTATTTGTCTATTATTGGTATTCTTATCGAATAAAAGGGCAAAAAAATCAATAATATTATGAAGATTCATTAAAGAAACAGTTCTGTTTTTAGCTAGCTTGGAAAGGTGTTTTCTATTAGCACTTCTATATTGCATAACTTTTACTGATATCAGAATATTTGAATTAAAGAAGATTTGAATTAAAAACTGATAGAACCTAATACTTTTATGGAGCTAAGCATATTTTTTAATTTTTGTCCATTTTGTACGGAACTACATCTTTTAAGACTCATGGTGGTCTACAGTACACTAAAATACAATACAGATTTCCAGAATATAACAAAATATTAAAGAAACAGTATTTAATAAGAATAATTGTAGAGCCCCATAACAGAAAATATACAATGATAATTTGCCATTCTCCATAGACCCACTGCTTTATATTTAAAAGCTTCCAAAAGGCCATTAGCAAAGGGACCAGCCTGACCTCTAAAGGGAAGATGTTCATAATGTAGAGGCTGCAAAGCAAACGAGCATTTTTAGGCCACAGCACTCCACACTGTAAAACTTGGGTATCAGAAAGAGTCCAGTCCCACTATCTAGATCCTAATCGAGATGTCAGCCAGCACAACTAATGTAGTTTTCATATGAAGTTCAAGTGAGAGCCTTTTGTAAAAGAATCCAGATAATCTGCTTCCTCTGGGTTGCTCTGAAATTAATTCCCAACCATGACTTCAATAATCTTCCCTAAAAGGGAAATATTGAAGACAGCATGATAGTTATGTAACATGCCAGGATCAAAGGAAGACTTTGTAATAAGAAAATGCATCAAAGGTTCCTTCAAGGATATCTCCACCCAGATTGAGACATGAGATCCACAACATGCCTCTACTGCTGGACTTGATGGGACAGGTAGATGTAATCAGGGAGAGGCGGTCTTTCAGATAACCAGACCCCATGTCATGTAGGGCTTTAAAAATCAAAAACAGCACCTTGATTTGAACCCAGAAGCAAACTGGTAACCACTGCAGTTCACGGAGCAGAGGTGTAATGTGCGACTGGGGGAATACATAACTTCTCTTGCCAGATCTTTTTTCATGGGTTGAAGCTTTCAGATACCCTTCAACAATATGACCAGGATGTGAGGAGAGCTTCACAATACAGGAATAGGTACAAATAGTGATAACATGAAGTTGTGCAAAGGTCCTAGTCAGACCTGCCATATGCTTGAGTAAGAGTTGTGAGTCCAGAAGGACTCCCAGATTTTGCACTGAGTCTGTTTGAGACATTCAGTACAGTGGTGGGATTCAGTCAGTTCGCACCTATTCGGGAGAACCGGTTGTTAACTTTCTAAGCAGTTTGGAGAACCGGTTGTTGGAAGAAATCTCCTTTTGTTTTTTTCCACTTTACAGGGCTAATCCTGTAAGGAAGACAGGAAGGAAATATTCTGGTGTTGTTTCTAGCCTAATCTTTATTGCCCTGCTTACAGAAACTGCCCCTCCAGTTAACCCTTATTACATTGTAACAGCTAAGGCAAAGTGCCCATCCACGTGAGTGACATTGAGTTGGCCACGCCCACCCAGTCACATGACCACCGAGCCACGCCTACCCAGCTGGTCATTAGGACAGAGAACCGGTTGTTAAATTCCTTGAATCCCACCACTGATTCAATACCAAAGTTGCTAAAATCCCAGATTCAGACGGCCCTAAAACTCAAAGCCACTCAGGCTTGTCAAGGTTCAGTTGGAGCCTGTTGTTCCAATTCCAGACCCTCACAGCCTTTAGGCACTGAGGCAAGACATCAAGAACATGCCTTAGATTGCCAGAGATAGAGAGATACAATTAAGTATCATCATATATTGATTATAACTCACCCTATGGCAAATCACACACTTTTTAAAGATTGGGAAGTACTTTTTCTAATCCAAGCTTTTACTCAAGCTTTAGTCACTTATGATTTTAACTACTATGATATATTCTACATGGAGATCACTCAGAATCTGTTGGAACTAGAAATGAGTTATCAATACTTCCTTTTTGCTCATGTAACTCTTCGACTCCACTAGCTACACTTGTACTTCCAGGAACAGTTGAAGATGTTGGTGGTCACCTATAAACCATTTAATGGTTTAAGATTTGGGCACCCACTTTTTTCTAGTTGTTTTTGCCCATCCAGCAAAATATGACATAGTTAGATCATTTCAGGTACCATCTATAAAAGACAGTCATTTTTAGAAACTAAACAACAGACAATCTCTGTAGTTGTGCTGAAGAGACAGATCCTACAGTATTGTCACAAAATTTTAAAGACTTAGGTTTTTCATTAGCCCTGAAGCAAGACAGTCACTGATATAGTCCCAGGCATATTTACATTCCCATTTTATTACTACCAGATCTTTTTTTATTCTACTGTAATGTGCTGTGAAATTGTGTCCCCCAAGCACTGATTGCCCTCCTTCACTCCTTCAAGGATATGTCTCAAAGAATTATGCAAGAACTTCCAAATTGCTACAGATTCCCTTCCATCCTCTCCAATAAAAATATTGACTCTTCTGTATCACTAAGTTGGAATACTGTATATCTTTCTTTTCTTTATCTATTTTCCATATTAAGTCTGATTATATAAATTTATTGCATCGATCAAACCTAGTACTACAGTTTTGATTCTGCTGCGACTTTTGTAGCATGTGTCTTATTTGACCTTTTCTTGGCATTCTTTTTATGTAACACTGAATTCTTTATGTGTATTTCTAGTCTGAATTTGGAGGAGGAACTGGATCAGATGAAAGTGCATGCCTCTAGAGATAAAGCTACAATACAAGAGTTGAATATGTGTCTTCAGCAGGAAAGAGAAGGTAAATTTGATTTAGCTATCATGACAATCTACAAGTACTCCTTGCTTAATGTCCTTGTAGCTGTAACCATTGCAGTGGTCACTATTCAAACAACCAGTTCATAATTACCATAATTTCAGCATCCTCAACCATGTGAGTGCCATTTGCGATCTTCTCTGCAAGTTTCAATAAGCAAAGCCAGCAGGAGGTCACAAATGTTGACCGTGGGGTGTTAAGAATATGCACGTTTTGCCTAATGATGGCAACTGGGACTGCTGGAACTGATGTCATAAGTTGGTGTGGTCACATGACTTCATGTCTTATGACCAAGTTGTTTAGTGACAGAGTTCCTGGTCCCAGTTCTTGCTGGGAAAAATTACTTATACTTGTACACTTTAAGCTAAGTCTGTAAGTGCTATGAATATGGATTACATATGAAAAATTATTATAAATCTATAATCCAAATTATGAACTCAGCAGTTATTTTACAGTTCATATTCATGGTTTCTTTATTTTTTGTAATGATAACACATTTTGACGCATGAACAAACAATATACTTCAGAACCTCTTTCACTTTCATATTTGATTCATTATTCTGGTTATTATATACTGTAGATAACACTTAGCATTTAGACTTATATATTGCTTTATAATGCTTTACAGCACTTTCTGCTGATGGTTTACAACATCATATTTTCCCCAACAACCTGGGTCTTCATTTTATCAATCTCAAAAGGAGTACCCCTTGAGCTGGTCAAAATCAAACTCCTGGTAGTGGGCAGTTAGCCTGCGATACTGCATTTTAATCACTGCCCCACTATGACTCTTACATTATTTAATAATAAACTAAATCACACTGGTCCTGTAAAGATGGCTATTCATATTTTTTTCTTAGTGGCTGCAATTGAGTATTATGAAACAATACTTTCATTTGAATCTAGTACTTTTTTGAGGTCAGATTCATTGATTAGTAATTTTTTTGGTTTTGCTGCCATAGGCAAGAGTTAGTATTAATAATACAAAAATATGTGATTTTTTTAAAAAAGTCATATAATATCATGTAATCACAAATTCAAGTAGTCTGATATGTATTTGGGGAGTTAGCATAACATCACATAAGGATTGTGTCTTTTTTTTTAAGTTGTCCTCTTTGTTTTAAACGAGCTTATTGTTGTATAGCTCAGAGGAAAGGCCTCTGAGAACTGGATAAATAGGGAAGAAATGTTGTCTTAAACAGAATTACACTGCTAAGTAGAGCCTTTCTTCATAGCAGCATTCATCCAAAAAATTAGGAATGATGATGATGATGATGTTACCATATATGGTATGGATTCTGACAGATAAATTTAAACTATTTGCATGACTGAAATGAACATTTTAATGAATGCCACTGTCTGTTACATTTTTTGTCCCAAATATTTTAGAACATGGAAAAATATAAAGATCCCTTTTCAATTTTTTTAATCTTACCTAAAATATACTGTATTTGTTAAGATATGGTAGCTGTATGTAATTCATATAACTAATTCTGTTATATGATCAACATTGAATGCTTTGATCAGTTTATTATTAAAAACTAAAAGAAAATCTCTG
The DNA here is from genome assembly GCF_009769535.1 of Thamnophis elegans. Classification (NCBI taxonomy): domain Eukaryota; kingdom Metazoa; phylum Chordata; class Lepidosauria; order Squamata; family Natricidae; genus Thamnophis; species Thamnophis elegans. The sequence goes on along the minus strand of NC_045543.1, from coordinate 68,818,006 downwards.
AAAAGTAAATGTAGATGTAAAAGCTACAATTGATATTCAAATGAGTGAATATTTTGAAAAAGATTAAAAGTAGAAAATGTATGTAGTACCACTGTGCTAAGGGACTATGCTTGGAACTAACATGGGTGAAAACAGATTTATATCAAGGTAAAGGTACATATTCCCCAGCTACACAATTTTTTTCTCTTCTGTTATCTTTAGAGTATTGCTCCATTTATTTCACGAACACAGAAGTTTTAATTGGGCATGACAAGTTCCAAAGACAAAAGAAAGGGCTAATTCAGTCTAACAAACTTGTTAGTCACTGTTTATGCCAAGATGATTGCTAACCTACAGAGAGTAGCATGTTTTTCTTCCACTTCTGCTTTGTTTGTAAATTGAAGATCATACCTGACCTACTCTGTCTACTTATAGTGCTGAATGGGATGGTTAAAGGAAATGTTTCCCGCATATTCATAGGTATATTTTATAAAGAATGTGATTTCCTAATATTTACAACTTCTAAGCAATTTTGATATAATTATTTTCCTTTATGTAACCTACTTACCATTTCACCATTGTTAGCTGTTGAGCATTTTATGAAAGTCAGCTGAATATGTGAACTGACTTCAGTGGAAAACATTGGAGCAACTTTTGAGCAAACTGCAGATTTAAGGGTGCAGCAATTAAGAAATGAAACTGGGTGTGTATTTGCAGGGAATGACTTTTCATTTGTTCCTGACAATTTACAGGAGATAGTTAATTGGAATGATTTATGAAAAGTGTTAGAACTTATATCAGAAATAATTTTCCTATAGCAGTTAAGTGGTGGAACAATTATTGTTTTGTAGAATTCATATTTCAGATTATATCCTTTTTGGCCAAATTTGGCCAAAGTCAGTTTTGAGATTTCAAGTTTGGATCTAGTCTGGGGAGAAATAGATTGTGAGATTGCTAGGCTCAGATCAATGTATAAATTATTAGTCACCAGTTGATTTTTTAATGTTTTAATTCTTTTAAATTTCTAACATTTTAGTGGAATGTCATATGTGATTTATTTTGTATGATGTATATTTGATCTTACAAAAACAAGAAGTTAAAGTTTTGCCCACTATAAGTGGTCCATAAAGTTTGTTTGCTCTGTTTACCTGGCACTCTGTTCTTCCTAAAAGGGATAAAAATCAAAGAACAAAACTGACAATGTAGATATAAAGATAGTAAATTCTCTTTCTGTAGCAAGGATGCATAATCTAAAAAAATTTTGAAGATGCAAAAAGAAGTATAGCATTCTCATCCTATATATATAATGTGCCTTTGAAAAGCTGGAGAAAAATCATGATGATGCTACCAGAATTATAGTATAGCATACAATTTTTTAAAGAGTCACTGATTTGAAACTGACCAAATGGCTTGACAATAAAATATACCACTATATTCTTAGTCAATGAACTCATTTCTTTGAAATGTTTTAGTATTGCTTTACTGGAATATTTACTGGAATTACAATGTATTATTTATTCTTCTTTCAAGAACTGCTCTATAAACTTGGTGAAGAAGATGAGGTCAACCACAGTACTCCAAAGAAGAATGTGAAAGAAATATCAGCACAGACATTACAGAAGGTATCCTAATCAGTAAGATATTGAGCTCCACATGTTAAATCTCAATTTCAGTACAAGGAATCATATATTAAAAGACAACATTGATGAATATAAGCCATGTGTTATTTTTTTAATTACCACTCATAACTCAAAATAATTCTGTCAAAATTGTGTCAGAAATCAATGCTCTATATTTGGCTCTGTTCAAGTTAATGGTTTGTGCAGAAAAACAAATGTGCACTTTCTCAGAGTCGGATTATTCTTACTCTTATTCTAAATATATGGCTTTAGGAATATAAAGTGTGTCTCACTTTAAAGATAAAAAACATTGAATAGTTCTGTACTTATTTTGCACTGTATTAACAAATAATTAAGATCAGATCTTGGAAATCCACGTATCCAGGAATAAAAGAAGACAAACAAGATTTGTTATTCCCTTCTATTAGGTTTTCACATCACTAGAAGAAGTACAGTATGTATAATTTGTTCAGGTAGAGCAGTCTGTTAACAGCTGCTTTTTAACAAGGTGTGTTTTAACCTATGTTTTATTTCCTATACAAATAATCCTGAAAACAACTTTCTGCATATCATCCCTTTTTCTTAAAAGATTTAATGTAGGTTTTAAAAAAATACATCAGAACAGAATAGAGAAGATCTTATGTGGCAAAATAATAATAACAACATCCCAGACTTAACAGTTATTGATGAGAAAGTCTTGAGAGTGGATGTGGCAATACAAAAGAAGAGAAAAAAGTAGAGAAAATCACAAAATACAAAGGCCTGCAAATAGAAATGGCAAAAGAAAGCAAAGACAATACCAATGGTTACTGGGTCCTTAGGTGCAATCCCAAAGCAACTGGAAGCGTCACTTGAACACTATCAACACTGACAAAATCACCATCATTCAATTGGCAGTTTTGTTTGTAACAGCTTACATCCTATGATGATACTTCTAACACTGTTCAACAACCACATCTGCCTTTCCCAGGTCCTTGGGAGATCTCAATAGGTGGATAAAAATGCCAAATTCAGCCTAAATATCTGGCTGACTGCAACCAATCATAAACACAAACACACACACACACACACACACACACACACTTTTAGGCACATATATTGACACACATATATACACAGATATATAGATCAAGTCAAGGCAGTGAACTTAGTATTCCTGCCTCCTGTTTTCTCTCTCACTGAGGAAGTGGCTGATTTAAAATCACTTATCCAGCTAATGAATTTAGCTGTGTCCATTTATTTTTATATTTGTAAAATAGCTTGTAAGTACAGTAGTTTTCAGCAGATCAGGGGATTGTATATATTGCCATATTTCTAGGTATGAAGGTTCTCATCTCATTATTACTAAATGACAAACATATTAAAGTAATAACTGAGAACAAGAAATGCTCACATTCATTTATCTTAAGATAGAGTGAGTAATGGAAAACAAATTGAGTGATAGAGGATGTCGTAGCTGTCACCCGTGGGATAGAAGAAGTTTATGATACATAATTTTAATGACATAACTGTCAAGAATGGTTTGGCATAATACAGAACCCTTGAAGATGTCTTTTACAAACTACTGGAATATAGTAGGAAGTAATAGCTTTATTAATTCCTTCTAGAGCAATTTCTAATTTGAAATTCTGGAATGAAGAACATTCAATTATGGTATCTTCTGCCTAAAGTGTGAAATTTCTTTTCTTGCACAGCAATCTCAGTGCTTGAGTTACTTAAGCCCAAATTCAAAAATTTGCTTACAGCAGAGGCTCAAAGATACATTGACATAACACTTTGTTGCTTTATCACAAACAAGAATGAATACTTCTTTAGATATTGTTCCTGTGAGCATATCAGTTTTGCATAATGTGGTAACTTCTCCCTCACCAATTTTAGTATTCATTATCGATGTTTTGGTATAATGTCCCTTTTTTTTAACACCCCCCCCCCAAATGGTACAGATAGTCCTCAACTTACGACCACAATGGAACCCAAAATTTATGTTGCTAAGTGAGACCATTGTTAAGTGAGTTTTGTCTCACTTTACAACCTTTCTTGTTACAGTTGTTAAGTGAATCATTGCAGGTGTTAAATTAGTATCATGGTTGTTAAGTGAATCTGGCTTCCCCATTGACTTTGCTTGTCAGAAGGTCGCAAAAGCTGATCGCATGACCCCGAAATACTTCAACTGTCATAAATATGAGTCAGTTGCCAAATGTCTGAATTTTGATCATGTAAACCATGGGGATGCTGCAATGGTCACAAGTGTGAAAATCAGTCATAAGCAACTTTTTTCCATTTTTTTCTGCTGAAATACAGAGTTTTAATAACAAACTTGTTTTAAATCACGATACAAACTCAAAGCCAAAATTGTGACTACTACATAATTATTATTTTTTTAAAAAGTTGAATAATCACAATCTTATTATAAATATGTATTTTATTTCATATCCCTTTTGTGTCACTATGTAGGGGATTTTAATTTATTTTATTATCTGTCCTTTTTTAACAGATGTATTGCAATACAAATGCATTCCTTCTCATTACCTTGAAGTTATTTTTCACTTTGTTTGAAATAGCTGTGTTGGATGCAATTTTATTTCCAGAGATTATATAGGACATTAAGTCATAATGAAAAGACCAGCCTCTACATAAAACATTAAAAGTGATTTTTTTTGGTATTGCATTTAGATTTCACAATTGGAAAGAAGAATAATGGGCTTTGAAAAAGAATCCAAGAAGCTGAAGGAAATTAATAAAGGGTTAGTTAAGGACAAAAGTGAGTTGAAACTATTGCTTAAAAAGCATACAGGAGATGCAGAAGACAGAGAAAAAGAGCTGAATATACTGGTGGAAAAGATCACAGAAGCAAAGAAGGACAAATCAAAGCTCCAGTTAATAATAGATGAATTGGAAAAAGAGGTCACCTCTCTGAAGAGGCAAGTGGACGAAGGAAATTTATTGAAAAATGAAAATGTGGATTTGCTGATTCAAGTAAAACAATTGCAGAGCTTATGGGACAAAGCAAAAACGGTTAACTCCAAAGCCACAGTGGAAGCAGCTTGTGGACAATGTAGGTGTAAGAATATAGGTGTCAATGTTAAATTGAAAACAGCAAAGAAAAAAAGCTTAGTGGAACATCAGTCTCTTTGCAATCAGTCCATCAAGGATATGAGCGGTGCACTTGAGAACTTCAGTAAGGACGGCTGGGAAGATATGAGTGAAAGCAGGTACAGCTCTCATTAACTTAGCTCTGTAGAAGGGACACTGTGCATATGTAAAACACTAGCAAATAGAAATTGAATTTCAACTACTGTCGATTTGGTATGCAGAAAAAATACTGTCAGAGTCTTTGAAATATCTTGGGAGGTCTTGTTCTGAGTTTATTGACTGAAATTTGCATGCAAAATTAGCCACAACTGCATGAGTATTTGAATAGGTGCCAGGAAACCCAAAAGAAGGCAATGCTTGATTTCTTCTAGTGATGCTATTTTCATGTAGTCATGAGGCTTGAAATTGACAGTTTGGCAGGTCGATTTAATTTGCTGGCCCTTTGCATATTCACTGCTGACAGCTAAGGATTCCCAGGCATGCCTATGAAGTCAGTTTAGTTATCTTGTGACATGCTGACCCAGGAGGAGAAACACTTTTCCCCTTAATTTGGTTAGATAAATTTTAAATGACCCATTTCAGCTTGCTACCAGATGTCTACAAGCTGTTTTGTGTCCTTTAAATTAAGGACCATCCACACTAATTATTTCATGTATGTTTTATGCACAGTCATTGTACTGAGTGTAATTGAATGATAGTTGAAAATTAGTTCTGTAACTATAAGTAGAATTGCATAGGTTCCTTAGATCCCACAACATAACAAAACTTATTTCTAGACTGAAATCAGGTGTTTTATAGTGATTTCATAAGGTATGAGTACAAAGTTTCTTATCTTTTACTTGATTTTACTTTATATAGAATTTATATACATAATATACTACTTTATATACATAATTCAGTGACAATCACAGGCCTTGTACTGAACTTTTTAATTGCTTGATTGATATCCTACCTTTTCTTCAGGGGTTAAAGTATGTATGAATGAAAGCAGATTTATGGATTTAAAATTTATCTGTCAAAATCAGATAACTTTCAACACCTTACAAGCTCATATAGTGCATTAAAATAACTGAATTAATAGCTTTTCTTCCCATTTTGCTTCATGCAAAAACCCTAGCAGGTAGATTTTTCTAAAAATGACTGATTTTTCAAAAATCATCCAGTGAGCTTCTACAGTTGAGATGGACTTTCATCTGGGTTTCTCTGGTAGTAGTCCAACATCTAAACTATACAGTATATCATCATTTGTCCACTGTGTTATTTACTAAATAATTGATTAATTAATGCTATTAATTAATGATATCTGGAAAATTGGATATAATTTAGCTTTTGTATGATAGAAAGAAAGAAAACTTACTAGTTCTTATTTGTAGAACTTTATACATTTTGTATATTAGTTAAATTCAGCTATTTATAGTTTAAATTTATGATAAGTTGATTTGTACAACATTTGCTTTAAACAAATGACCTGGTCCATAGTTATCTTAATATGCACAACCATGAATAAACCATCATTGGTTTCAAATGAGTTTCCTCATGACTGCTCCAGCATAAAAAAGGGAAGTGGACACAAAAAGTTCTGAATAATATAAGATCAGACACAATTGTTTGAAGATATTTTTAGGCATCAACTACTGACTCCACAACCATAAATTCTTTCTTTGCTATTGCAATTTATTTGTGGTTAGAGAAACAAAACATGAAAATAATCCAAATTAAGGAAAAAGGCTTAATATAAAGGTAAATAATATAATTGCAATAGCATTAACACTTATATATGTTTCACAGTGCTTTACAACCCTCTCTAAGCAGCCAGCATATTTCCCCAACACTCTGAGTCCTCATTTTACTGACCTCAGAAGAATGGAAGGCTGAGTCAACCTTGAGCCGGTGAGACTTGAGCTGCTGGCAGTTGGCAGTGAGCAGAATTAGCCTGCAATACTGCATTCTAACCACTGTACCACCATGGCACTTTTTATAATAAGACATAATATAATAAAAATTAACACAAACATAGAAAACTGATAAAAGAAAAAGTCTCAATGGTCCATCAAGTCTGCCCTTTGAGTGTTTTATTTTTTTCTTTTTAATTAATTTGTTGTTTTTAATTATTATTTTTATTTTTGTTGGATGATAGGCATTTGTTTATCTCAAGCATGTTTAGATTCAGTTGCTGATGATTCACCCACTGTCTCTGCTGAAAGTTGCTACCAGGCTTCCACTATTCTTTCTGGGAAGTAATACTTTCTAATGTTACTTTTGAGCGTCCCTCCTATCAGTTTGAGATTATGCACGTGTTCTTGATTTTTGCTTAATATTGAAAATACCGCCTTCTACAACCTTACTCACACCCTTAATATATTTAAAGATTTCAGTCATGTCCTCTTCCTCTCGTTCCCTTCTCTCTTCTAAGCTGTACATATTCAGAAATATTTTGTCTCTCAAACCTTGCACCATTTTTAATACCTGTTTCTGGACTTGCTCAATTGGTATCTTTTTTTAAGTGAGGTCTCTGACTAAAACCCTATATAGTGAGATTTGGACTCATTTTTCTTGCTGGGTAATATTATCAAACTATTATGGTACATTGGTGATCACTGGAACCCAAGTTTTCCCCATCAGCGTCTAATACCCTATTCACATTTGTCAAAACTAAACGTAGAATATAATCCCCTCTTGTTGGCCATTTTACTAACTGTTTTCGAGAGACACCTTTTAATGCCTCTAACACAGGGGTGTCAAAACTGGTGTCTTCACGTGATGTATCGTGACTTTCCCCCCCTTCGCTAAACCAGATGTGGGCATGGCCAGCCATGATGCATCTGGCCTGTGGGCTACAAGTTTGACAGATCTGCTCTAACACATCCCTGCTCCTGCTTGTAAGTGTATTTGAAAGGTTTGTCATCTCTTGGTGTAGCAGATTGATAGTGGATTACCACTTACTTTTGAGTTTGTGCCCATGAAATTTTAGTTTGGGACATGTTTTTTAAAGCTGGATATTCAAATTTCTCTTCTGTACCTTGAAGAGAGATGTCATCCATAATGCCAAAAATGTATGAAATAGGTTAATTGTAATTGATAATATCTCCAGTTAACTTTCCTTTGGGATAAAGGGCTTGTAATTAGAAGCTTATTGTCAAGGCTACACTGTAAACTATAGTCTATATGTCACTATCAGCTTGACTGACAAACCAATTATCGTTAATGATCAGGGGCCTGATGCTCATTTCAGCAAGCTCAGTACCAAGCGTAGTTTTTCAGCAGTCGTTACTATAATGAATCCACCCACTCTAAACTTATCCCTCAGCTTTTTGTAGCTGAAGAAAAAGGAAAATAAGAATTATTCTAAACTCTCACTTCTTCCCAAATGAATTGTTTGCAACCAGATTTTCTTATTGTGAAATTTCGTCTATAGAGCCATCAGTGATATAGGTTTAAAAGTTTGTTGCTACCAGTGCTGAATTTATTATTGCCAAACTTGAATTGGTCCTAAGAATGGATAGTATTCTGCACAACATATATTCTGCAGGCTTCACATGGTCTACCTGAGTTTTTTTTTAAATAAGCCAATAAATTCACTGTTTCTGCCCCAAAATATGCACTTATGGGCCTCCAATGCTACTAGACCTCATTGCCTCCACCAGTTGCAGTGCTTCGGCTGCCCAACTAGCTGAACAGCTGATCAGTGAACAAAGTATTCCTTTATGGCCTGCTATTATTTTTAATTTATTTTTATGATCGCCTTCTCCTCTATAAATCATAAAGCCTGTTACAGTACATATTAGGGAAGACTAACGTCCCATGAGAGAACCAGTTTGGTATAGCATTTAAGGAATCAGGCTAGAAACTGGGAGATTAGGGAGTTCTAGTCCTGCCTTAGGCACAAAATCAGCTGGGTGACCTTGGACCATTCACTCGCTCTGAGCCCTGGGAAGCAGACAATGGCAAACCACTTCTGAAATATTGCCAAGATAAATGCAGGTATTTGTCCACACAGTAGACATGAGACTTATTTGAAAACATTTCTCAACTCCCCTCCATTCCCATCTCCCCCCCCCAAAAAAAATACAAACCCTTCTATGGTCTCTTTTTATGAGGAGATTAGAGTTTAGAGGTTCTCTTTTCCTGAGCTCATTCTTTCCTGCATTCAGAATTCCAAACATTCCTAGGATCAATAGTTTTTTTGCTTCTTATTTACTCAGACTATAGTAGAAGGCTTGAACTGACATTAATCTATATTCCCTCCCCCCTCCCTCCCTTCCTCTAGTAGGCATTGCCTGTTTATAAAGTTTGCTACATTCTCCCTCTTTAGGTTCATATTATCCCCGTTTTGCATAAATAATATGACTGCTGCAGAGGTGGATTGCAAATACCAGTGCTACCGGTTTGCTCGTGCTCGTGCACACAATGCTCTTGTGCATATGCAGAAACATCTGGCAGGTGGGTAGAGCCTCCCGCCGCTGCCACTACCGGTTCTCCCGAACGAGGAGCAACCCATCTCTGGACTGCTGACAAAACAGCAGTAGTCTGGGAGGGATGGCATCTGCATTGTGGAATGTGCACATCGTTTCCTCTTCCTTTTTCACATTCTTGACTTCTTTTGTATATTTCTTTCACTTACGGTATTGATCAACTTAATTTTATTGCGCTATAGCTAAAACAGACAAGTGACTTCCCATGCATTACAATCTATAAAACTTGTATGAAAGGTACATAAAAATGAGAATAGAAAATGTGAAGATCAGAGAATGTAGATTTTGAGCTGCTCAACTGCTCTAGAAAAAAATAGAATAGGTTATTGTTATTCCTATTCATTCTGATTCTAAATATATGTCCTTGAACACATTCCTGTGATAAGATCATATAATCATCTTATGAGATAATGGACCTTATATAGAGAACCCTTTTGAAGTTCAAAACGAACTTCACCGTAGGAATTCATCAGTGCTCATTTAGACATTATTTGTTCCTTCAGTGCATCCTTCTTTGAAAACCTGAAAAGTTTATTTAGAGTGAGGGGCAACAAGTGTTATATTCTGTTTAAAGAAGTGTCACAAATACTGCTCAGAAAAGCAAAATACCTCATTCAACACTTTTAACTAAGAAATCTGGAAATTAAAACATTGGTTTGATACCTCAAAAATGTCCAGTACATTATAAATATACTTATTTTCTTTCTTGCCATCATCTCAGCACATTGAACTGGAAAGCCATCTCCTACCAACTCCATTATATGCTGCTTCATATATATAAGCTGAAACCTGATGTTTTTTCTAAATGCTTTCTGATTTTTAGGTTAATTGGCCCAGTGGTCTCCCTATAATTTTTCCTCAGTTGACTTCCATTACTTATGCTAAGATATTCAATTGCAAATCAAAGCATATTCTACAGGAACTGTACCTTCTTCAACTTTTCCCTATTCGATATGAATCTCACTCTTCAACATGTAAAACCTTGTGATAATTTGTGCATGATCACAGTTTCACAGTGTTACATCAATTCAGTACTATCTTGATGTTTAGGCATGGTTTGATGTATTGTTGGAGAAGTAGTTCTGTCATCTATCTATTTTTTAGAAGATCACTTGCCCCATTTCTATGGGAAAATTTGTTAATCACCATTGTTTGGGATACATGGATAGCACAATGAAATAGCCCTTACCCACAACTTGGTTCTTCAAATAATTATTCCTATATTTGTGTTATCCAGGATGATTTACTCTGCATATTTTTATTCATACAGATAACTAGGAATCACTGAGAAAAGGGAACCATTCCCAGGAGCATGAAGTATAGGATGCATCTCCTGCCAAAAATGTCTTCTGCTGTAGAAGGTTCTCAATGTGGGTTCTGCAGAAGTGTATTTCCTATAACTCTAAATGTACAGAAGTTATAGCAATGACTTTATTTGTTCTACAATTGGTCAGTTATAGACAATTAAATCTAAAACCGGTAAATCTTTTTTTTTTCAAATGCATTCTTCTTAGTGACTCTGAAATACTGAATTTTGAAAACCTGGAGACAAGAGCAGTACATCATATTTCAGTGACAAAAAGAAATGAACAGCAAGAACAAAATAAGATTGAGAATAATAAAATAATTCCAAGCAGCATGTGTTCAGGAAATGAAAGCAAATTACGTCAGAAAAAGGTAAGATTTGAGTTACTTCAATGCATTCACTTATGCTGCTTTTTTAATGCCACTGACAAATATTTATAAAAGTAACTGAATAACACTGTCTATTATATATAATGTAAATGCTCCCATCCAGGGGTGGGATTGAAAAAAGTTAGCAACCAATTCTCTGCCCCGTTTCTGGCTGGGCATAGCCTCCTGTACCATGGCGGGAGCAGTGGTTTCACTTTCCCCAGGCTCCGGAGGCTTTCCCCAAGCCTCCAGGAGGGCGAAAAGGGCCTCCGGAGGCTAGAAATGGGCTCTGGAGGCCCTCCAGAGGCTGGAAATGGGCCCGTTTCCATACTTCCTGGAGGCCTGTTTTTCTCCCTTCCAGATCCTCCGTGGGAGCCCTACATGGAGACTCCAGAGAGAGGAAGGGAAGGGTGGGCAGGATCATCCAGGAGTATATTCGGGCTCTAAGAACAGCCAAAAGATCACACATTGCCTCCTTGGTAGCGTCCGCCGAGTCCCGCCCAGCCGCCCTGTTTAGGATAACCCGCTCCCTCCTGAATAGGAGGGAGACGGAGAACCCCTTACAGGGTAAGGCTGAGGAGTATGTACAGTTCTTGGCGGACAAAGTTGCTCGGTTTCGATCGGACCTGGACTCCACTCCTGCAGATCCAGCCGAGACACAAGGGAATGATCTGGCAGGCCATCTCTGGGTTGAGTTTCAGGATGTTGCCTCCGGGGATGTGGACAAGGCTATGCGAGCTGTGAGCGCCTCCACCTGCATTCTGGACCCGTGTCCCTCCTGGCTGGTTGCCAGCAGCAGTGAGGTGACACGAGGCTGGATCCAGGCGGTTGTTACCACCTCTCTTCGGGAGGGGCATCTCCCCACCGCGCTGAAGGCGGCGGTGGTGAGACCCCTCCTGAAGAAACCGTCCTTGGATCCAGCAATTCTTAACAACTACCGTCCAGTCTCCAACCTCCCCTTTGTGGGGAAGGTTGTTGAGAAGGTGGTGGCTCTCCAGCTTCAGCGTACCTTGGAGGAAGCTAACTATCTTGACCCCTTCCAGTCTGGCTTCAGGCCCGGTTACAGCACAGAAACCGCTTTGGTCGCATTGACCGATGATCTCTGGAGAGCCAGAGATGGAGGCCATGCGTCCATCCTGGTTCTCCTTGACCTCTCAGCGGCTTTCGATACCATCGACCATGGTATCCTTCTGCGACGACTGCGGGAGGTGGGGGTGGGCGGCACTGTTCTGCAGTGGTTCTCCTCCTACCTCTCGGACAGGTCGCAGTCGGTGTTGGTGGGGGGGCAGAGATCGTCCCCGAGGCCCCTTACTTGTGGGGTGCCGCAGGGTTCGGTCTTATCCCCCCTACTATTTAACATATACATGAAACCGCTGGGCGAGATCATTCGGAGGCACGGGATAAAATACCACCAATATGCGGACGATACACAGTTGTATCTGTCCGCCCCGTGCCAACTCAATGAAGCGGTGGAAGTGATGAACCGAGGCCTTGAGGCTGTCAAAGACTGGATGAGAGCTAACAAACTGGTGCTCAACCCGGAAAAGACCGAGTGGCTGTTGTGTTTTCCTCCCAATAATTTGGCTAATGTTCCATCAATCAGGCTGGGGGGACAAAATTTATACCCCTCAGACAGGGTCCGCAACTTGGGAGTCCTCCTGGACCCACAGCTGAGTTTCGACCATCATTTGTCAGCTGTGACCAGGGGGGCATTTGCTCAGGTTCGCCTGATGCGCCAGTTGCGGCCCTACCTGAACAGGGAGGCCCTCACAACAGTCACTCGAGCCCTTGTGATCTCTAGGCTGGAATACTGCAACGTGCTCTACATGGGGCTGCCCTTGAAGAGCATCCGGCGACTTCAGCTAGTCCAGAATGCGGCCGCGCGAGTGATCGTGGGCGCACCACGGTTCGCCCACATAACACCGATCCTCCGTGAGCTGCGCTGGCTACCTGTTGGTCTCCGGGTGCACTTCAAGGTCCTACTTACCACTCACAAAGCGCTCCATGGTAGTGGATCTGGCTATTTGAGAGACCGCCTTCTGCCAATTACCTCCCTGCGTCCCATCAGATCGCACAGGGTAGGCCTCCTCCGAATTCCATCCACCAGTCAGTGCCGACTGGCGACTACGCGGAGGAGAGCCTTCTCAGTTGCAGCTCCGACGCTATGGAACAATCTCCCCGTGGAGATCCGCACCCTCACCACCGCCCAGGCCTTCCGCACGGCCCTTAAGATCTGGCTATCCCGTCAGGCCTGGGGATAAAAATCTTAGTTCGTCCCCTCCCGAATGATGAATGAATGTTGTGCTCTATTTTTTAATATTATGTACTGTCTTATGCTTTTTGTCTTTGTACCCCCTTTCCCGTGTTTTTGTAAGCCGCCCTGAGTCCCCTCGGGGAAAAGGGCGGCCTATAAATTATAATAAATCTACAAATCTACAAATCTTGCAACAGCCGGTTCAGCAAATTGGATGCAAAATTAACATCTGGTTTGCCTGAACCGGTGTGAACCGGCTGAATGCCACCCATGCTCCCATCCCACCACTGTAGTGATTCTGGGCTTATAAAATGGTATAAAAAGATAAATATAAAATGGTAGATAAATATAAAAACATGTACCTACTACCAGTGATCCAAAGTTTAAGTTCACAACCCAAAAGGACTATGTCAGACTACATGAGAATAGTTGTCACAATGAGTTTTGGAAAGCATATTTGCCAAGGACAGTTCACTAGCCCTTTTAATTTCCTTAAAAATCCATCTAGGAATTTTGCAGTAGGAATGATCTTTTATATTTGAATCCAATAATTTTCCTTCTATAAAATTATTATTTTTTTAGATTCTTTATTAATTGAGATCATTTTTTCTATTTCCTCACTTTAAATAATGCAGGCATATCCTAATCTTTATAATATGGACATATACCTCTTTTAAGTAGGAGGATTGGCAAATAATTTGTAACTGCCATTTCAATAGCATTTTTAAAGATTTCCTCATAGATTAGTGAATGACTTAGAAACAGCGAATTTATGTCATTTGCATACTCCCATTGTTTCTCTAAAACATATTAATAAAGGCAGGTGTTCAAATTGTGCAACATTATTTATTTTACACTGAGATGATTTAAACTCTTATACAACTGTCAGCTATGTTCAGATTCTATTATATTATGTATGTTCACATTTACAATAATAAAGTGACCACTAAATCCAGTCTTAAGCGTTTGCATTCTGATGCAACACAATTTGGGTCCAGCTCATACAAAACATAAGTCATACACAAGTATAGTAATCCTATTAGAAATAACAATGTGAAAACCGACCTTCATCACATTTTGCAATAGTATGGGATTACAGAGGCATAAAAAGGGAGATTTTTTCAATATTAACTGCCTATCATTTCTTTGTTTTAATTTTGTTTCTATAGTTTTTAAGTTTTTAATAATAACAACAAGGATAATTGTTTTAGGTATTTATTAATTCTTTCAGCCTTGCTTTATTCTGTCCAGATTCCCTTGTTTTGTGAGATGGACAGCTATGTAAATTGGATTAACTAATAAACAAGCATAAAATTCTCTTTCTACCTGACAACATTCTGATGCAAATGTCTGTTCAAATATTGAAACACATATTTGCTTGAATATTTAAACAGATTAAGGAAAGTCTAGCGTAAGCATTGTTATGAAAAAGTAGTATTCTAGAACAGTAGTCCTTAAATTAAAGATAATTACTCCAAGAGAATAATTTGGCTACAGTCTAGAGATAATGGAGCACTTTGTAATCGATTGATTGTGATTCGAGGATCTTGTTCGAAATAATCACTGCTGTAATGGTTTGTCTGGTTTTTGGTGGGTTAGGGTTAGGGTTAAGGTCACAACATTATTCCAGACTGAAAAAGGGAAATTGGATGGACAATTTAAGAATCTCTGTTTTAGGAGGAGCTAATACACATGAAGTGAATGTTTCATTCGCCTGTGCACTGCTTGGAGAATCTAAGCGTGGGTTCAACTTCTGTTCATCTGCCCAGTGACTGAGTTTGTTAGAAGAGCTTTGGCCACTTCTTCCTGGCTCAACTGCTTTCAGTTTTCTCAACTCAGTCTGAGCACATTGGATGTGACTAATAATCTCTCTTCTACTGAGCAGATCAACAGAATTTAACCTAACCGTTACCCCCCAGGGATCTTCTCCTCCCTGCGACACCTGTTTCTGGGGCAGCAACCTCCCTCGCCCCATAAGTCCCTGGGCTAACCCAAGAACTTTGGGACTATATTTCTGAGGACATTGTTCAGGGGATAGAAGTTGCTTTTCAGTATAGGAGCCATTCGCTTCCACACTTACTTGAGAATGCTCCATCCCTGGACAGACAGGCCCAGAGGGAGGTAGATTTGATATCCCTGCAGGAACCTCTTTCTTCTAGGCCATCAGTGCATAGTGAGGGATCACTGGTGGGGGAGGAGGAAGACGAGGTTGTTGACCAAGACTTATCGGAGGATAAGGGCATGACTGCAAATAGGCCAACCTTTACAAATCTCTTCAAGCCTGTGCTCTTCCAAGTCCCTCCTGTATAAAGCCAGGTCCATCACAAAACTGGGCCGGGGGGGGGGGGCTAGCTCCTCTTCAGATCCAAGGAGTCATTGAACCAAAGTTAGCAGTTGTTTACCGAACCCCCACCAGAGCATGAGGTGGTTCCTTCCCCATACCTATTCCTTGACGTTGTCTAAAGTCAATGGATGGAACCTGGGTCAGTGGCTGCCCCCAGTGGAAGCGATAAAAGACTTTATTCAGTTGGTCCTGACTTAGAGCAGCTTCTCCAATGGTCCAAGGTGAATGCCCCGGTGGTCACTGTAACATCTTTGGCCCTCATACCCTCAGATCTAATGGAGGGGATGAAAGTTGAGGATAAGAAAGTGAAAACCTCATTCTGCAAGGCACATCAGGCATCAGCCTGGGCCACCAGAGAGGCTACATCGGCATCATTTTTTAACAGGGCTACCCTTATCTCGCTCCGCCAACTGCTAGCCAGAATTTCTCCACGGCTCCCTTTAAAGGGACCAACCTGTTTGGTGAGGCCCTTGATCCTGTGTTAGTGGAGACAAAGGACAAGAAGAAGTTTCTACAGTCCAACTCCAGACGTGCAGACCACAGAGTTTTGCCCTACTCTAGTAGGCAGCCCATTTGTCCAGCTGAATCGGCGATCCCTGTCCTCCAGTTTCAGCAACCTTATCCCCAGCGAACAGACAGATACCAGGGTAGACGGGCCTTCCGAGACAGAGATAGAACTAAACTCTATGGCAGGAGGCCTTTCTGAGGGTCTGACAGCAGACCCTTCTGGGGAGCCAATTGACCTTCCTATTGGTGGTCATTTGCAGACTTCCAGCCATATCTCCAGAACGACCAGGCGGATTGGTTGAGCCAGACCATCGTGAACCAATTGGAATGACGTCTCCATCCAAACCTCTTCCACCAGCTATCCAAATGGTTCAGTTTTTCAAGAGTGGGCCTGTTCGCTTGATGGGAGAATGCTCAACTTCCCAGATTTTTCTCCAGATTTCAGACACTGGGAGCCGAAGAGACAGACACTCCACTGTCCTTGGCCTCAGGGCCTTCTGTACGCTTTCCCTCTGCTCACCCTCATACCAAGGGTGATCAGGAAGCTTCTAGCAGAAGAGGCAGAGGTCCTTCTGGTGGCTCCGTACTTGCCCAGACATCTGTGGTTCATGGACTTGATCAACATCTCCGTCTTCCGTTGGTGGAGGATATCCCAGAACAGGATCTCTCTCTTAGCCAGGGGGTGCTGGTCCACCCTGAGCCTCCAGCCCAGTGGGGGTTAGGGTTCCAAAGAAATAAGATCACCAACCTAATCCAAAAAGAAACCCCCACTAAAATCCAGGACAGAGAACAAGAAAACGGAAAAGCCCCCCTCCCATACATAAAAGGCACCACAGACAGAATCAGCAAAATCCTCCACAAACACAACATCAAGACAGCATTCTGCATAAACCGAAAAATATCCACCATCCTAAGAAACCCCAAAGACAAAATTGAGTTAGAAAATCAAGGAGTATATGAAATCCCATGCCCCACCTGCCCCACCACATACATCGGACAAACCAACAGAAGAATAAGTGCACGCATTGAAGAACACAAAAATGCAATCAGAAAAGAGGAACCAACTTCTTCCCTGGTCCAACACCTTAAAGCCACAGGACATAAAATTGATTTTAATAAGACTAGAACTATCGCCAAGGCTGAACATTTTAACAACAGAATAATCAGAGAAGCCATTGAGATAGAAAAACGCCCACAAAGCATGAACAGGCGGGACGATACATCCCGCCTGCCAGCCATTTGGAACCCTGCCCTTATTGATAAATGAGTCCCTAACATGATGAATGACACCAGGCCCATACTCACAAGAGCCACACAGGATATCACCACCAAACATCCACAAAGAAAGCAGACAAAAACCCACACTGATGAGGAGGCACAACCAAGGACCAGAAGCCAGACTGCAAATGCACACTTAGCCTCTTTAAACCCCTCCTATCCTTACATGAAACACAAACCCCCACCCAATCAGAACACACCTCCACCCAATCAGAACACACCTCCACCCAATCAGGACACACCTCCACCCAATCAGGACACAACCAAGCTCCCACCCAATCAGTTCAAACCCCCACTGGCAGTTAAAAGGAAGAAACAGCCAAGATCTCACATTGCTCCTGGAAGCACCGAGCCTGAAGATGACGAATGAGACTTTGTCGAAACGTCGCCAAGACATCTCCAATTTTACGCGGGAGAAAACCCGAATAACTAGAGATCTACATATATATGTATGTATGTATGTATGTATGTATGTATGTATCAATCACATACATAGTATGCGTGTATTTGTGGAAACATATAAATCCTATGAATATAATAATTTTCTTGTGTTTATAGAAAGACAAAGGTGAACTAGTAACAACTGTCCAAAGGAAAAAGATTCTAAATTCGGCATTCAATCCTTACAAAGGTAAGAATACATAAAATCTTTTCTAATAGCAAAATTATATTTACATTTGTGGATAGAAAGCATCTGGATTGACAAGTCATCAATATAGCTCACAAATATCTAAAATAAAATGGATGCACCAAGATCATTATAATTTAAAGAAAAGAAATTTACTCTTCTCCAAGAAAGAGCAAGAAAATGATGCCTTTTAATTAGGGTAATTTGATTTCATATTCCCTTATAGTAAGAAAAGGCAGTTTAACTATAATAGAGTTCCAGTCATCAGGAGTGTATTTGTCAGTGTCTCCCCTCCCCCTCTTTTTTATTTAAAAAACCATCTATAAGAAGGTTGCTTATATATTTTCTCCTTCCCTCTCTATTCCCTAGTAGTCAGGACTTTGAGACCAATTTCTTCAGTCTGAACTAGCAGGGGTTTCAACATAACACCAGCTGGATAAAACAGACAATGTACTGTGGCTTAAAAAGTGCCAAATTGAGACCACAGTGGATGCTGTATTTCAAACCTCTCTAACAGCATCAGAGATCAACTGAACACATCAATAAGTAAAAAGAATTTCCTTAAAGTGGGATGGACTAGTTGCTGAGAGCGTACCTGCTTTTATGCTTCTTAAGCTTGTCTTAATATAAGTAGGGTTTTTTCCTCTACTGCCTTTATGTATTCTCAAAGCTATTTCCTTCACTACCCCAGATTTTATGGGCTATGCTCCTCACTCAGAGTAGAAAGCAGATTTTTAAAAGACTGCAAAATAGTACTCTAACCTTTTTCCGATCTTAAAATTATAAAAAATTATTTGTGATTATTATTACTACAGTATATACATAAAAATGTGAAATCACAGCTACCCGTTCTTTTAGCTGATGTTACCCTTCATATGCATAAAATTCTTCCCCTAAACTAGAATACCTTAATGGATTGGCAAAGTATATCTATGGATCCAAGCACTGTAGCCTATTTTAATTGATGGATGAAAATTTTGTCAATGCTCATATTTTCTAAGCGCTGTCCAAGATTTTGCGGTATGGCATCCAATGTACTGATAACCTCTGGGACCAGTTGTACAGTCAGCCAGATGTTTATACTGGATTTAGCATTTTTGTCCATCTGTTGAGCCCTTTCCAAGGACCTGGGCCAGGCAGATATAGTTGTTTAATAATATTAAATAAAAACATGTGTTTCATTCATCTTAAAATTCAATGTCTTCAGCCTACTTCATCTTTTAGAAGAAGACTTCACAGGCTTTTAGGCTATGGGGTATATAGAATTTTTTGGGGAGTTTCAGGTTACATTTTTCACTAGGAGACTACAAAAAAATTTAGACTTAATATAGTTTGCAATGTAGTTACTTGTTTGTTGTTTGTATATTAACTTATGCTAAGTTAATATACTCTGGATAATACAATGAAGAGGAGCAACTCATAAATGAAGCAAGTTTACCATTTTGGCCAGCAAAATCTAATGTTCTTGCAATTTCGCCATTAAGGCATATGAAAATATATCCTTGCAACTGTACAGTATGTATTGTGTTTCGTTGCAAGGGAAGATTGGGATTGGTTCTATTGGATGTTTTGCTGAAAATCTTTTGCAAAAAAAAAAAAGCCATTTTTTGAAGCTAACAGATTTGTAGTGTCAAATTAGTAATTGGTCAATATTAAACTTGTTTAGTTAACAGAGAAAAGATAAGAAGTATCATGGTCCAGAAACCTGGCTCCTCCGTGTCACTTTGGGGACGTATCACATCTTTACAGCAGCAGTTAACTGTAGTACAGAAATCAAAAAGAACAGCAGTATCATCTCTCAAGAAGTCCAGAGAAGCAAATAAAAGATTAATATCCCAGTTGCATTTAACGAAACAGCAACTTCAGGCCAGCAAACAAACTGTTCAGGTAAAAGTTTGTTGTAGTCTTGATATGACAAAAATCTGTTTAGTAATTAAATGTGCAGGGCTGTAATTGTAAGCCTATGAGTTCCAAACAAAGTTGAAAATCACCCTGAAATTGGACATATTATTTACTGAAATCATGCAGATGGTTCACAAATCTGTCCGAAAAGATCAAGTTGATGCACGATGCTTTTGAATACGAAGTGGCAAGATACGAAGATGACAAGGCTGTAATTGGTTCGTTTCTCAAGCGATACATATTTCGCTTCATATGATTTATTTTCCTGGATCAGTTATATGAAAATAGAAATGGCAGCCATGGAGACAGGTTCTCCTGATAATTGATGTAAAGAATTATATCACATTTACAAAATCTCCTGTAGATTATACACAAAGGGCCACTGAAATGTCTGAATGCATTTATAATTATGGTACTTGCCCTGACTTTAGTAGGCAAACATATTTTCATAAAAGATCAGCATTTTGTGCACTGGTCAGTTTGCATTTTTTCCTGGTTCATCCCCACAGCTCATAAAGATATATTACTTTTTATATAATTATGGACTATAACATGGAATCAGCAAGTGCATTTATATCTTTATATCTCTACCTTCGAATATAATTTGAATTGTGCCATGGCCTTTCCTTTTAAATACAGTCAGATTTAGTAACACTATAAATGCCCTTTTAGAACACACATGTATTGGTAGTTTAGAAAGCCATAGTCCAGTCAAAAAGACTTTCTATGTCTTTCTTGTAGCTGATTTCCACATAATGCCAGCAATGTAAATGCAGTTGGATGTCCACATTGCATTGATCATCCAGGACCCAATAAATTGATATACACTTCCCTCCATGCAAATAGGAATTTGCATGATATTCATGCAATTAATTAATTAGCTAAAATAGGACTTGGGTCAAAAAAAGACTAGTAATGTATGAAGCGCCTTTCCCTAAATTGAATTGAAGGGCTCATCTTACATTCACTGATTCTGAAGGATTAACTTTACATTAATTGATAAGAATAAAAAAAAATCTGTAGAAACCAAAGGAATAAGCAAGAGATATAAATGATTACAAACATTGGTACTGCCGAAAAACATGGATAACTTTGAAGAATCACTTTAGAATCGTCATTGCTTAGCTAGAGTAATCTGCCCAA
Source organism: Thamnophis elegans (assembly GCF_009769535.1). Classification (NCBI taxonomy): domain Eukaryota; kingdom Metazoa; phylum Chordata; class Lepidosauria; order Squamata; family Natricidae; genus Thamnophis; species Thamnophis elegans. The sequence continues at coordinate 68,797,113 of NC_045543.1, read as the reverse complement.
TTAATTATTTCATTCTTCACACCTAAATAAGATTTTTCTCTTTTTCCTTCCCTGTGCATACCCCTTCTCTTCATTCTCCTGTTTTATTCCTCTTTTTCTTCTGGATGGAGGAAGCAACTGTGTACATTTCTCTGTAACAGTAATTGTGTGTTAATATATGAGAATATTTACTTGTGTGAGTGATTGCTACGTGTAGATGCAAGATCAGCTGATTCTATAAATATAGTTACTTTGTTTTACAAGAAAATAATGTTAATCAGCAGTTATTCATTAATTATGTTTTTTGTCTTGGATCTTCCCTTTTTGGTGTATTGTTTCTGGCATAAATATGACACATGATATGAATATAGTACACCATATTTTTTCTTGCTGGTATTACTAATACATAAAAAGATAAGTCATAACATATAAGAAACATTAATGCTGTACAAAAAAAGTAAATAATATAAAATAGATGTGAGAATCCAGGCAAAATATTTAAATATGTGCCAATTCTAATTTTTTTTCTCAGCATCCACTTTAAACAGCGGTGCTACAGGGCTTGACCTTTTCTTTCTTTTTGTTTAATATCTACCTGAAATTTCTTGGTAACTTCATCAGTCTGGGGTCAGGTATGATCAATATGTTGATGATACCTAATTACGTCTCTTGAGCTTGGGCCAACAAATTGATGCTTTTGAAGACCTGCCCAAGTGTCTGGAAGCTAGGCAGGCTTGAGTGAGAAGGAATAGACTCAGGTTCTGTCCTGATAAGACAAAATGGCTGTTTGTTTGATCCCCTCATCCCCACCTCCAGTTCTGGGGACATTTTATCTTTAGTTTTTAATGGGGTTGAACTTCCTATGTGAAACTAGTGCACAATCTAGTGATCCTCTTGCACTCACCACTTCTGTGATAGCAGCTGTGACCAAGGAGGCCCTTGCACAGGTTCATCTGGTACGTCCTTTTTGGATAGGGAGATCCTTAAGCCTTGGTCACTTTACATGTAATTTCTCAGTCTTGCTGAAGACAGGAAAATTACAACTGGTCCAGAGCAGTGTTGCAGGAATGCAGTATTAAGTATGCTGTGATACGAGCACATACACCTACCATTTTTTAAACTGCACTAGCTGTCAGTTGACTTCTGGCTGCAATTCAAGGTCCTGGTTATCACTATAATGCCCTTCACAGCTACTTGGGGGAATGCCTTTTTCCATATTTTTCCACTGGTCTAGTGAGACCAGCTCGAGTGGAGACATTTCAGATCCCATCAATCAAGTAGGATCACTTTGTGGGCCCCATGAAGCATGTTCCTGTGCTTTGGAATGCTATCCCTCTAGAGATTTGTACTGCTCTAATACTTTTCCACAAATTGTTAAAGACCAAATTAAATCCCTTTGATTGCGGTATCTTTCTTTCTTTTAGTTAGCTATATTTTTTGTCTCTGAAATATGTTGTTTTATTTTTAATTTTTTAAATGTGAACTGCACAGAACAACTGTAGGTTTGTATGATTCCAAAGCTGAAATTATAAATAAATTTTTGCTTTCAAATATTTTTTTTTATTATTATTTGTGCCTTCAGGTCTGTGTTGACTTCTGACAAATGTCTATACTAGTATCTGTAGTTATGATAGTCTTAATAATGCTACCAAAGAAGTAATCTATCCTTTAAAAGAAGCTGTAGCTGTTGACCAGTAGCAATTAAGGAGATAAAATACCTTTAGTAAAACTGCAGATATAAAATGTAGGCATTTAAGGGAAAAAACTTGTTTTTCTGAAACTCTATTTCTCAGTAGAAATTGATTTAGATACTGAATATTTTAATAGTCTATGAACAACAGCAGGTATTTTCATGTACTATGTTCCTCATGATGTAATAAGAAATGGTATACTATATTATCTTTGGCATCTCTGAAATACAGAGAAGGATGGAATAGGAACAAAAACAAAGGCTGAATTGATTAAAAAGTTTAAAATTGAAATGCCAGTAGCTTAACAGAATTTTATTCCACATAATAACATATAATAACACCATATTCATGTAACATTCTACTTATGTAATATAATAGCTCAGCTTTGTAAATGTTGATACATATTGTTCATAGAAAAGATAACCTTTGATTAAATAGAGATGAAGAAAATAGTCTGTTAACTGACAGATATTTATACAGTCACACTTGAGTATAGTGCTCAAATGCTGTGGTAATATGAGATGTGTTCTCAATTTAGATGTTCTAGATTTTATTCATATTTAACCATTATAATATCTGCAATTTGAGTATTGGCAATGTCCCTTGATTCCTATGCAGCTGTATTGATGTAGATGAAAAGCTATAGACAAATATGTTGTATGTAGAAGCATATAATAGTAATTACATTACAAAAGTCTATGTTATATTTATTTATTTATGCAATTTCTATAGCCACCCAACTTAATGAAGTGACTCTGTGTAATCCTTTTACTGTATTTTTTTAAAAGACAGCTTTATATGCATATGATGTGTTGCAATGCTACTATAGGTTTATTGCAAATCAAGAAATGTGGCCTGCCATTCCTAAGACTCATGATGCATATTTATCTAAAGGACTTTGTAAATAAAGAAATTAAATTGTGCAAACAGTGTTTCAAAATCACAGAATCTTTATATTGCTGTGAAGGGATGTGATATTTCAGAGATTCCTTTGAAAAATATCATTATGGGCACAATCCAGGGGAAAAACTTTTTTTAAAAGTTGTTGTTTTCTTTCTCCTGCATTCCCCATGCCTGATGGCAGTGCTGTAATTTTCATCACCAGATGTCTGCTCAGATTAAGACATCCTCTGCTGTATGTACTAGAGTAATGACAATTATACATGGGTAAGATATAACATTTGCACAGCAAAAACACATAGAGACACAAGGGATGTACAATTCAGTGCAAAACTGCCATATTGTAATTTAAATCAGTAATTATTGTCTTTTAAATGTAGCAACCCAATTATAAAGAACCCACAACTACAAAGTTACCCAGAATCCTTTGCTATGGTTCCCATAGTGCTCTAGAAGTGGCACCATAGGAGTAATTGTATTGTTTTATCGGTTGCCTTTGACATCAGAAAAGGACTTAGTAGCAGAGCGAACCATCTTCATCTGGGAAGGCCAGGATTTTAAAAAAGGAACAGACTTTCAACCCACTAGGTAACTGTTTGCAGCTCCTTTGGGTAGCACTACACAAAAGTTGAAAGCAGTTCTTCAGGAGCATTCTTCCAGATGTGTAACTGTTCTCTTTCTTTTTAAAGTCTCTGTTTGATATTGCCATATTTCAACCTAAAGAATTCCTGCAATAGTACTTTAAAATCCACTGTAGGCACTTCTTGAACATTTCCAGCGTTGTTAGTAATTTGTAAAAGGAAATCTTGGCTACCTGATGCTTTCTTCATTTTACACTGAAAGACTTCTGAACATTTTAGAGTTAGCTGCTGCTTCCATTTGGCATAACTTTAAAAACGATACATGTGTTCAGTTTTTTTTTAAAGGCACCCTCAAAAAATAAAAATGCCATTACATTTATTTTTTCACTATTCTTCAAAATCAATTCAGTTTTACTGCTCTTGTTCAGTCCCAAATTCTTTACGTTCCCTAAAATGTAGGTTGTAGCAATGGTGAAATTCATTTTTTTTTACTGCCGGTTCTGTGGGTGTGGCTTGGTGGGTGTGGCAGGGGAAGGATCCCCATTCCCACCCCACTCTGGGGCCAGTTAGAGGTGGTATTTGCCAAACTACTCAAAATTTCTGCTACCGGTTCTCCAGTACCTGTCAGAGCCTGCTGAATTTCCCCCCTGAGTTGTAGGTTATGGAATTGCAATAGAGCAGGCAGCCTATCTGACTAAACTCAGCAAGATCAGACCTTAATAATATTAAACACACCACCAAGAAATACCAAGGTAGTAGCCTAGACTAGAAAGTTCACAAATGATTCCAGAAGAATCCAGCAGCAAATCTTTACATGTTGTTGCCAAAACAGCTATGCTCCTGAAATCACCAGGAATCAGTTTTGAATGATAAAAACTATTTTACCTTACATATGAAGCATCATTTCTTAGATCCATAGTCTACTATTTAAATGAGTTCCCAATCCTAAATTTGAATAAGAATGAACTAAACCTGGTTTTGCTATAACCATAGACCAACTAAGATAGAAAAAGTGTTACTTCTGCCCAAAGATTCTTTCCCATAAGACTTTTCAAATATTCTATTCTAGGAGGAAAGCTTAATTTCACAGACAATCTATTTCCAACTACCTTCTCTTATTGCTGTCATTATTCTGATTATTATTACTGTGTTGTTTTGCATGTACACCGAGAGCTCCTACACGGGCAACAAATTCCTTGTGTGTCTAATCACACTTGGCTAAATAAAGTATTCTGTTCTGTTCTCGTTCTAGTTCTATTGGTTTTAACTTTCCATGTTTTAACTTAGATGTAACTGTAGGCCGCCCAGAGTTAGCCTATAGTAAGGTGGGCAGCCAATAAAATTTATAAATAAATAAAATAAACTCTATTTCATTAATTTCAGCTCTTTATCTGTTAGTTTTCCTTTAGTCTAAGTTACAATCTTTCATACGATACAATTGTCACTATATGAGTCTGTTGGCCATTGTGATCCACTGAGGGTTATTGAGAAAGTATATAGACTGAATGGTGGCTAAAGGTAAGCATTGTACTGTTTGGACATCTTCTGGTCAATGTCCCCTGAGTACACCAAAATCTAGTTATTACCCAAACATACTCATGTTACTGTGTGCAAGCTGGGCTTTCTAACCTAGAGAATACTTTGCAAGCCAATATTCCCTGCACCTTATCAATTATAATATAAAGAACCTTAAATTATTTGATTGTAACCTGGAGGAAAATCCTATGGTACTGTAAGATAGTAATTCCCCAAAACATTTAATACTATTTGTTTTTTCATTCACTAATTTACTATACTAAGTATACTTTTCACAGGAGAAAAATTTAAAGTTTCTAGCACTTCCATTGTGACTTAACTATTTACACATTTTAAAAACTATTTGATCATACTTAGATGTAACAATTACTGTATCACTGTGTTCCTTTGCACTTTTAACTCTTTAGTGTTTTGAAACTAAAAACATTTCCTACCATTTTCTTGGTGTTGTATGAACTAAATTAGGTTCAGTTACAGACTATTTGCAGAGATTCAGGATTTAGGAATTATTCTTGTGTCAACTGTAATCGGCAAGCAGTTTGAAGGTCTCCAGAAATATTCAAAGGAGCAGGGAAAATGCACACAGCTATGTCCTGAACTCAAGACACACCAGCCCTACCTGGAACATTACCTAAGAAAATTTCTGTAGGAAAAATATTTTTTGAATTTAAAAACAACACTAAACTGAGCTACCAAACAAGCATCAGTCATTGTCCTATGTCTAAAATGATTCTCAGTCTCCAACCAAGTGCATAACTGACTTTTTTTAATCTACCCCCTCTTTCTTTTTACTAACTCCGGTCAATGTCAGCGGGGATGAAACCTATGCCTGCTGTTTTATTGACTAATGCACTCTCCAGTTCTCCACAGCTGTAGGAATTCAATTTAAAAAAACAAACCAACGTCATCTTGTCCCAATTCTTGGAGAAAACTTGATTTGAGTATGATTTGCTCTGTGTTTGCAACATTTGAAGCAGATATTTTTAACTCCGACTGTTTGTGCACCCCTAAACAGAATACACAAGCTTTTACAGTTAGTTAAAGTTTTTAACAGCATTTTGAAATGAAATATTATTACGCCGACTAGCATACTGTACAGTATGCTTATCTTCTTTCTGTTCCAAATTTAGGACTATATTTGACTTCTGATATACATTTTGCGGAAATAAAATATATAGAAAGGAATGCTAGATTATAAATTGTAGCCTTCGGTAGAAAATTCAAGCCTCTTAGAATCATATATTAAGAAAAAAATAAGTTCTTTATTAGTTTTAAAAATAAGAATACTAATTCTTTCTTGAAACATGGAGCTTAAAACTATTGTTGTTTTTAGCTTTTGTTAAATAAAAACCTACTGTTTTATTAAGTCCAAATAAAATTTGCATTTTGGAAAACTAAGATCACACTTTGAAATTCTGATTATGTAGAATTTGTGATTCATATTTCAAGGGGAAATGGTAATGGTTCTCTTAAAGGAGCAAATTTTCCAGGCATGCTTTCTTGAGATCTTTTAAATAGAATATAGCATTTAGATTTTATTCCTATTCCCTTATTAAAGTCATTCAAGTTAGTAACCAATAAATATTGTAATGTCAGAAAAACATTGAAGAACTTTGAGGTTTTTGTACTGTCATATATTATCATTATATATATATTCATATTTAAGAATCTTCTTATTAATGCTAGTTAAAGGTAGGGGAGCAATAACCAAGGAATTAGTGTTTCAGATGGGGCTGTTAATATGTTCTGGATGGGGCTGATGTCCGTTAGGACTTTTATTATTTGTAGGACAAAACTATTTAGAGATACTATATTCATATAACCACCATCATCCCCTAAGAAATAGCAAATATTGTTAATCTTTTAATTAGCAGCTAGCTTGGGATTTTATTTTACTGTTCTAGTAGTTATAATATGAAAAGTCCTTTGCACTCTTTTTAATAGCTGCCTTTTCAGATGCTTTTTTACTTTACATTGGTAGAATGTGTGGAAGACAATCCAAGTAGAGTACTCAGTACACATACTGTATGTTGGATCCTCAAGGGCTGTGGCTGTGGCTTTTGCCAGATGAAGCCTTTTGATTTTGAGGCTGATGAAACACAGTGCTGTTATTGATCTGTGCATGACATACCCTGTCTCTCTGCTGGCAGAGTGTAGCAACATTTATCCAGGAATTTGTGAAATGTCACTTGGATCATGTTTGTAAGATAAACTGTGTGAAAAGCAGAGTCCAAGCTAAGGGTATATGCGAGATTGGACGTGACTCTCTTCTTTCTTTCTGTGTCCTTCTCTAGCTCAGCCAAAGGCAATGCTTATGTTTTTAACATTAAACTTCAGATAATTTGGAGAAGTATGATTGTCACTTGAAATACTCTGTGAAATAACATATTATTTTACCACTCTATTTTGAAAGAGTGCATATGAGATCACTCTGTCGAACTTCATTCTGTGATTTGAATAACACCAGTCAATAATTGTATATAAGGGGAAAAAGGTAGGCATTTGTTTTTGAGCCAAACGAGCTTCCTACGCGACTTCAACTATGTAAAAAGTAGCAAAGGTAGCAATAGATCCACACACCTGTATTCAAACATTTCTCCCTTGGTCTTATCACTTTTTCTTTATCTTGATTTGGATTCTATGTGCCTGTATCAGCAAAACATTTGAAATGTTTGTCTTCCACAATATACTACTGCCTTTCTTATTGATTACTTATTCTTATTTACTGCCTTTTTTTCTGAGAGTTCAAGTGATTTACAACAGACTGTTAATTATATCCCCACAAGAAACTTATCAAGTAGCCTGGATTGAGGGAAAGTGACTAACTCAGAGTCACTGGTTGATGGACAATGTTAACCTAGATCAGTCCAATACTTTAAAATATTCTGACTCTCTAATGCAGCATTTGTCATTAAAATTATTTTAAAAGGGTGGAATATGGAGAATATGGCTCCCTTTATTGAAACATCACTGTCTCATTTCTCATCTTTTCTCATCCTTTCATTTTTCTTACTATTTTCTCCTATTGGTTTCTTATGATTTATCAATTGTTGTTTGTAACCAATGATTATGACCCATGACCTAATCACTTGCTGTTTATACGGACATTATGAGCTTATGCACCAGAGACAAATTCCTTGTGTGTCTGATCACACTTGGCCAATAAAAAATTCTATCCTATCCTATTCCTATTTCTATTCCACCTCATTCCACCCCACTCCAACCCAACCCAATCCACTCCACTTCTGCTCTGCTCTACAATTTAACTGATGAAGAATAATCTCAGGTTTTTCTAGCAACCGAAACTAGTATAAAGTTGAGAGATTTGCCAGCTACAGTTACTAGCTGTATTCAGTAATTATATATAAAAAGCTACTCATTTTAACTAATTCTTTTGCATAGAAAAACCTGTGCAGCTATGTGTTACTTAACGTTTCTCAAATGTAATCAGTCATTGGTGATCAAAAAATGAAGAACACACATATTGAGCAAATAACTCATCTAAACAAGAGAAATGATAGCATCAAGCTCAGGAAGAATCTACAGACCTGCAATTTCTGACATTCAGACTAAGATGAATAATGTCTATTTAAAACAGTGGCTTGGTCTTGGACCATAAGCAAATAAATAAATCAGAAGATTTGCAGAGGCAAATTCTCTGCAGTCTCATAAATCATGAACATATATGCTAAATAGATGTATATGTGTGTGTAGTTCTTCAAATTTCCAGCATTGCAAATAATAAGTTTGCTTGTTTGTTTTTGTTTTTTTGGCCTCAGTTGCATAGTCCCTGTCTTTTTAGAAACTAAACCACTTGGATTCTCAGATCTTTCCCAGCTATTGAGTTTTCAAATTATTTTAGATATCCTTTTCTCTAAAACATAACGATCTGAAGAATTGGATTGTTTCATATTTTATTGGTTTCTTGATTACTAGCCTTCTCACAATTCTGCAGATAGTTTCAGATAAGTGTTTTAATGTTAGTTGAGAACATCAAACAGAAGTGTGTGAACTGTAATGTATAACACAATGATAAAAAGAAGAAAAAGTAATGTACAGCACATTTCATAGCAGATAAATGAAGCAATGATATATCTAAACATTTGGGAGCATTTTTCCTTTTTAGAAGCAGATTTAGATACTTATGTTTATAAATATATATATTCAAGTGGTATATACTCATAGCTGGGAATAAAATATACTTTTTTTTACCAATATTTGCAAGTATTAGTAATAATATTATAATAGTATCAGCAATCTGGCCCAGTTTAAAACAAATTCCTTTGTTCTGTGGAGTGTTAATATCTTCTGCTTCTCTAATCATTGCACAGGAGGAATTACAGAAAAAAAATTCTCTCCTTACTTTGAAAAAATACATTGCTAAAAATAAATTTTGACAAATCCTGCTTACATTTTATGTATGCAATGAGTTACTGTCTTCATTTGGTATGAAATAGTTACCTTATATAATAAACAAGCTTTTTAAAGGCAGGTTTTCCACATAATCTTTATTTCAATTTCATTATATTTTTCTAAGTGGAAAACAGATGGTAGCATTTTTCCCCCATTGAATGTTAGTGCAACATATTTTTGTGCCTGATATCTGAAGCCTATGAATAGTTAGGATTGCTGGTGTTAAATTTGTAATGAGTTGTAGGGATTGTAAAATTCCCCAATCGAGCATCATGTACGTTTTTCATGAGACTTGTAATTCTAAGATATGGTAAATAGTGGCTAAAAGTAAGATTTCCTTTGACTTTGGCTCAACTGCTGGTGGCTTTGTGGTCGTGTCCACATAAACTTCATGGTAATAATAGAGAAATGCTTTATCACAGCTTTGTTTCAGGTTTTATATTTTTAACTAAACAGTTTTTCAACTTTCTTTATGGCTCTGGTTTTAAAGCTCTGGATTTTCAAATACAAGGCTTCAGCCTTGCCTTAAAATACTAGAAACCGATGGTGAAATATTGTACATGCAAAGCATGTGCTCACTTCATTCAAGTGATGTCTTATTTTTCAAATACGACATTGATAATAGAATCAGTCTTCTGTCAGTGTTGTTTCTGCCCACTAAGTAATCATAATTTGCCTTCTGACAAGGGAATAAAGAAATTAGCGTAAAAGTTAATTTCCATGCCTTAGGTTTGATCAATGCTCTAGGCAGATGTCATTCTTGCTAGTAAGAAATAAGCCCCAAGTGTTAATTTTGTTCATGCCCAATCTTTTTTTTAAATAGATTTTTTAATAGACTGTTGCTTGAATAGTTCAGTCATGTAAGAAATGGCTTTTCAGAGGTGATTCTAGGATTTACGTTTTAAATATATATTGTAGTTTCATTTGAGAGGCCAGTGGTAGCAATGGTTTCTGTTGTATGACTATCCATAGCTTACTCTTTGTAAGCACTGTTGTTTCTAGGTAAACACAGTTTATTTCTAGGTAGCAAGAATTTAATAGCCATGGGGGTCATGACAGAATAAGGATCAGCAACCTTTTCAAGCTAGGTACATCATAAGAATGTCTCCTTCTCTCGCGTAATATTTTTTAAATGCCCCAATTAATTGAATCGCACATTATTTTGGTATTCTTGCTAGAAGTTTCATTAACTTCATAGATAAAAATATTTTCTAGAGATTGAAAAGACCTAAGGTTATATATGCCTCTTCATCATATCTCTAAACTGAGTCCTGGATTTATCTTAACCAAAATAAGCATGTTCTTAGGGCACCAAGAGAAGGGGCACCACAAAATTTCCCCCTCCTAACTAAAAATTTACCTTTACGTTTTCACTTCCACACTCAATTTTAGTTTCCACCACTTATTGAGTTATAATATCTTGTTATTAAACAGTGGAAGGGCCAAGGGGCACCATTGTTAGGTTGTGCTTGGGTCATCAGTTGGTTTTGGGTGATAGGAGTTAATTCCTTGCTATAGAACATATTTAAAAATATTGTAATAACTATATATGGTATAATTTTATGTTCTGTAAGATTGACATATTGGAGAGATGGGTGTTATATAAATTTAATATGTAAACAATATTTATGAGCTCTAATCTATATTTCTCTTTTGAGATATAAACACTTTTAAAAGATTTTTTTTAAATTCTACCTTTATTGTTTTTATAAATCATACAAACTGTCAAACCTACCTAATATTTCTTCCCCCTCTTGCTTTTCCCACAACGACGATCTTGTGTGGTAAGTTGGGCTGAGAGAGAGTGACTGGCCCAGGTCACCCTGCTGGCTTTCATGGTTAAGGCAGGATTAGAATTCACAAACTACTACTTTCTAGCCTGGTGCTTTAACTAGTAGACCAAACACTTCATTAGAAATTGGGATTTTTGGTGCTTTAAATATTCTTAAAAACTGTTGGGTTAATTCCATACCATATTTAGAATGACTTCAATAATAATATAGCAAAACTCAATTGTCATAGCTGTCGGTGGAGCATATCTTGAAGTTATGTTCATTTATACTAGATAACTGAACTTCAAGGAGAACCAAATCATGATAGGCAATAGCAGTAATTAGAAAGATTCAACTCAGTGAGATGTCAACATTGGATTGCTTAAAGAAAAAGCTGAATGTCAGGCACTTGAAAATAAAGTATTTCTTTCCCTGACATCCAGGTATGGTGTATGAAATATGAAATGTTAATTTAACTTTTCTGCTTATTATTCATGTGCAATATTATTTTGTCATTCAGCTACTACTTTGACAGAATTCAACGAGTGTTAGAAGAGTGCCTCTGGAATAAAAGATTAATCTGGCCAAAGGCTGTTGAAGTCTAATAACTATCTAAACTAGGTGTTAAAAAGTCTGCTATATTGCTTTGTTTTGCCTGACATTTTGTGATATACCATATTGTCTTCCAACAAATATCCAAAGCAGGGACGTGCAGTCACTAGAGGCAAGGGAGGCGGGGCCTCACCAGTCTCCTGAGGGAAAGGAAAGAATTTTAAATATTTTTTTTAAAATAATTAAAGCCAGAGTAGTTGCTACTAGATTTCAAGTCACAGTGGCTTGGTGTCTGCTCTCAGTATTAACTAGGAGGAAGCCAGAGAACTCAGGGCCTCCTTTGCATAAGGAATTTTTTGCCTTTTAAAAGTTAAGAAAGGGTTAAAAAGCAAAAACTTTAATATGCAAAGGAGGCACTGATTCTCCCGCCTCCTGATCAGGGATCAGCGAATCATGCCTTATGAGCACACTTACATTAAGCATGCTTACGTTGGGCGGACAAGAGGAGAGTTGAGAGAGTTTCCACAGCTGGAAAAGGTATGTGGATCAGACGGAGGGAGGGGGGATTCAAATTTATTATAATTAAATATGTAATTTTTTAATTGTGGAGTGTATGTGTTTCTTTCTTCACAGCGGTCCAGTGGGGTTGGAGGAGGCGGGGGGCGAGGCGGCGGAGCGCAGAGGCGGCAGGGACATTCTCGCCGCTGTGTCCCAACAGGACAGGTGTCTCGCGTTTATGTCCACCATAAACGCGAGATGCCTGGCCTGTTGGACACAGTGGTGGCGGGGGGGGGAATGGGCTGGGTGGGCTGGCTGGCTGGGGAGGGGGGAGCCCTTTAAAGCCCTGCTGCCACGTCTTCCCAACAAGACTTCCTTTCGGTTCGTGGTTTCCCTTGCCTGCCTTAACTAACTTTAGAGTGCCGGCAGGCAGGGCTCGGCCGCCATTCATTGAAACATGTTTCGCTGAATGGCGGCCGAGCCCATGCCTTTAAAGTGCCAGCTTGCCTTCTGGGCCGGCCGGCACGGAAGGCAAGCCGGCATTTAAAGGCATGCCAACACTTTAGAGCTCGGCCGCCATTCAGCAAAACATGTTTCACTGAATGGTGGCCGAGCTCTAAAGTGCCGGCATGCCTTTAAAGTGCCGGCTTGCCTTCCGGGTGTCCCGGCTCCATCTGAGATGCTTCTCGCCGCTGTCGCACTCCACTGCCTTGCCCCTCCTCCGACGAACAATCCTGCTGCCCCAGCCTGCAGCCAGCCCAGCACCGAGCGAGGAGGAGGAGGAGGAGAAGAAGAACGGTGAGTCCTTGTGCCGGCCAGCCAGGCAGGGAGCAGGTCGGGCGGGGGGGTGGGCTGGCTGCAGGCCAGGGCATCAGGATTGTTCGTTGGAGAAGGCGGGGGGGGCAAGGCGGTGGAACACGACAGCGGCGAGAAGCAACACCCCCGCCGCTGTGTCCAACAGGCATCTCACATTTATGTCTGCCATAAACGCGAGACGCCTGTCGGACACAGCGGCGGGGACGTTGCTTCTCGCCGCTGCTGCAGTCTTGCCTCACCAACGGTAACCCTCACCGCACGTCACTGATCCAAAGGTAGTTTATAATTATGTGCTCTGCCATTAAAGAAATTCTAAATTGTAGATGATAACAACAATAATAAGCTTTGTGCAAAGATCAATGGAACGATGGAAGGAACAGTTGCTGGTCAATGGTTGTAGATTGGGAAAAGTTAATATCAAAGATGAATATTTCAAAGAGACACACTCTCACAATTACTGTGGTCATGGCACGGATTCCTCAGTCAACAATATTGAATAACTCAGGCCATGGCTATGAAACACCAAAAACAACTAACAGGCTACCCCATCTCCTTTACATGGATGATCTATATGGAAAAATACCATCTGAAATAGAATCACTGCTCAACACTGTACATATATACAGCAGTATATTGCAATGGAGTTGGACTGAACAAATGTGCCATGCTCACCATCAAACAGAGGGAAATAGCGAAAAATGAAGGAATCAACTTGCCCTGTAGAAATAACATCAAAAGTCTGGATGAAGATGGTCATCACAAATACCTGGGCATCAGTGGTGGGTTTCAAAAATTGTTGGAACCTACTCTGGGTGTGGCCTCCTTTGTGGGAGTGGCTTGCCACCCATGTGACCGGATGAGAGTGGCTTGCCGCCCACGTGACCAGATATGAAATTATGAATTAGTACTTAGGTCAGTCCAAGTAGCTATTCAGAAGTTAGTGGTTAGAAGCAATCGTAAAGCAAGATATGGAATTAAAACCAGAAATATTTTGTTGGCTATTTGAAAGGGAGTATAATATATATTTAATTTCACACATGTTAGCAGCTGCTGGAATTGTGTTTGCACAACAGTGGAAAAACAGATATGTAAATGAATAAATATTACAATGTGCAGGAATAAATAAATTGACAATTAAAATCAAGAAGGCTTTGAATACTTTTTCACGTGGGACTGGTTTTAGCAATTGCCAACTAAGGGAAACAGAAATTAGAAATCCAAAAGTATGAAAGAAAACATCAATTATGTAAGGAAAGGTCCTTATAAAATGTATAAGGAAATATTACTAGATCATTATTAATGCGTAGATAACTGCGGGACATTACACACCCACTAGTGGTGGTTTCAAAAAATTTTGGAACCTCTTCTGTAGGTGTGGCCTGCTTTCCGAGTCCACTGGTGGAACCTCTTCTAACTGGTTCGGTAGATTTGACGAACCGGTTCTACTGAATAGGTGCGAACTGGTAGGAACCCACCTCTGCTGGGCATCCTCCAAGATGATAGCATCAACCACACTAAAGTCAAGAAGAAGTGAATCCATCAAAGAGAGTGAAGAACTTAACATACAAGCTCAGTGGAGGAAAAATAATCAAAGCAATTAACACCTGGACAATTCCAGCCATTAGATGTACAGCTGGAATAGCTGGACTCAAACAGAACTAAAAGCACTGGCTAGGAAAACCAGAAAAGTAATGTCAATGAATCACACCCCTCATCCTTTCAGCGATTTCACTTAGCAGGGAAAGTAAGTGGGTGTGGACTGTTGTAAGTACATCAGATGGTTGAAGAAAGTACTCTGAAAGTACAATGAGAACAAATGTTGGCCTCATTTACTAAAATGTATTCAGTCAGACCCAGCATTAATCCATTTCCCTTAGTTCTGTTATAGAAATATAGGGCAAGTTCAAACAATATCTACGTTCAACCAAAATTTTGGACAGTTTTCTACAAAGCAGGTGATAGAAATAGAGACCAGTCCCTTTCAACTCCACAAGCCTAGATATTTGGTTTATTCAGAGAAATATATCACTTTTACTGCAATAAACTCCATATATCAAATACTGGTACATTTTATTCTAATTAAAGAGTAATATGTTAAATTTTTAAAGAAACATAATACTCACACAAACAAAAAATAAAGTATATGTTTCACATTCATATACGTATATCTTTGGAAAAAAAGTTAACAGGCTGTGACAGATATTATAATTCAACAATATTGTGGAAACATAGTAGGAGATCTGTTGTTTAGTCAACATACATTTCTTGATGAACTCAGTAGATAATAGAAAAGCCAGCAGATGCTGACTGAATTTAGTGTAAACAGCATGCATTATTCCAAAACCACTCTAGAAGACTGGCAGCAGGGTAGAAGAGCAGCTGTAGGTGTAGAAAAGCCAATTCCTTTTCTGTAGATACACTATATTGCCAAAAGTATTCGCGCACCTGCCTTTACTTGCATATGAACTTACTGTAAGTGACATCCCATTCCTAATCTATAGGGTTCAATATGACTTCGGTCCACCCTATGCAGCTATAACAGCTTCAACTCTTCTGGGAAGGCTGTCCACAAGGTTTAGAAGTGTGTTTATGGAAATTTTTGACCATTCTTCCAGAAGCACATTTGTGAGGTCACACACTGATGTTGGACAAGAAGGCCTGGCTCCAGTCTCCGCTCTAATTCATCCCAAAGGTGGTCTATCGGGTTGAGGTCTGGACTCTTTGCAGGCCAGTCAAGTTCATCCACACCAGACTCTGTGTCATCCATGTCTTTATGGACCTTGCTTTGTGCACTGGTGCACAGTCATGTTGGAAGAGGAAGGGGCCAGCTCCAAATTGTTCCCACAAAGTTGGGAGTATGGAATTGTCCAAAATGTTTTGGTATCTGAAGCATTCAGAGTTCCTTTCACTGGAACTAGGAGCCAAGCACAGCTCCTGAAAAACAACCCCACACCATAATCCCCCCTCCACCAAACTTTACACTTGGCACAATACAGTCAGACAAGTACCGTTCTCCTGGCACCCGCCAAACACAGACTCGTCCATCAGATTGCCAGATGGAGAAGCACGATTTGTCATTCCAGAGAACGCGTCTCCACTGCTCTAGAATCCAGTGGTGGAGTGCTTTACACCACTGCATCCAACGCTTTGCATTGCACTTGGTGATGTATGGCTTGGATGCCGCTGCTCGGCCATGGAAACCCATGAAGCTCTCTGTGCACTGTTCTTGAGCTAATCTGAAGGCCACATGATGTTTGGAGGTCTGTAGCGATTGACTCTGCAGAAAGTTGGTGATCTAAATATAGTTTTATTTTAATTACTAAATTACATATAATATTGTATAATATAAAATTGTTTTTTCTCTATAAATAGTTTAAAGTGACCACCCAATAAGTCTGTTCTGATGTAAATCAATACATATGATGCTACATAAAGTATTAATGGGTAGAAATAAGTATATAGTCTATACTATATATTATGCCAATAGTCCTATTCTAACATTGTAACATTTTCCGCTTTGAATAAAACATATTAGTTATTCAGCTTTTAATAAAAAACACTTGCTTTAGTAGAGGTTATTCTGCTTGAATTCAGAATGTCTTTGCTAAGAGGTTGAATGCATGGGTACCACCTGACTTGTGATAAACTAATCCAATGAAATCAAATACAATTTTTTAAATACACAAGAACGACAAAGTGCAGGTAGTTGAGTTATGATCATAATTGAGCCTGGCAATTGTAGCTGTAAGTCATGACAGTGCTTATAACCACAATTGATTTTATGACCTTTTTCTGTTGGTTGTTAAGCAACTCCAGTGTTCGCTATGGATCGGTTTTTGTTGGACCAGAAGTAGAAATCAGTTTCTGGTAAAATCATCATAAATTATTATCACATGGCGATGGGACACTGCAAATTGCCATAAATATAGGCCAGTTGCCAAATGTGGTCACATGACTGCGGAGGGACCCTGATCATGAAACGTCTAAACTTGGTCATAACTAGCTTTTGTTACAAAGTGTTTGGTCATAAGTCAAGAACACCCACAATTGATAAAAGCTACTAAGAATCAAACAACAAATCTAAAAAGGGAGCAAAACCCTGGGAAAATATTACTTTTCAGAAGATATTTATCTCATTTCACTATTATACTGAGCCTATAGTTCTCTGAATTTGTGCTTTTGCACAAATTGGGATTTTTCAAAAGGATTTTTTAAAACTTCTCTGAATACGCTACCATTTTCTCTAATTGCTTATGTCAAATTACACATTATAAGCATGTTTAAAATATTATTGTCAGGTTCTTGGACCCCTCTGACCAGTGTATCATTAAAATATTTGTGGCTTTCTGCTGAGTATAAACAAGTGAAAGATTGTTGTCACTATTCCAAAATTAAAGCAAATATTACATATTTCATTTTCCAATATATTCTGATTCACTGTTTCTGTGAAATAAACTATTCTGGTCCATTGTCAATCAAATGCAATAAGCCTGAGTTTGTGTGCGTGGTATTCATTCAAACTAAATCTCTAACAAGCCTCATCTGCTAATTGGAATTAACATTTATGTTGCTAAATGAGAAGCATTTTGGCTGCAGTATAAGGTGGTAAGTCCTACCCAATGGAATAAACAACTAACATCTGTTATCTTGTCCTGTTCCAGCTTGGCTTTTACATGTAAAGTGCATTTCAGGGTCAAGGTTATGGAATTTGTGGTTCCCTGACTGTGTGGTATGTACATGAGGAAGAGAAGAAACAATAGCATAAAGACCAACCAAACAGGCATTGTGTACTGTGTATGCTTTTCTTTAACCTTTACAAGTCCTATAAAATTGATACAAGACAAAACATGATATTCTCTAGATTTTTTTAGTAGAATAGGCATATTTATTCTGAGAGCCATTATAGTCAATCCAATGTAACCACAAAGTAGTTACACCACATATCTCTGCATTTTTCTACATATAGCACTAATAGTATTAATAGGGGCAGGATAATGCAATATTATTGCCATTGTTTATTGCACCCCTTTTCTTTTACATGTTGCACAATAACTACCATCAACTAGTCTCCGATCTCTTTTTAGCTTTAAGTTTATTTATACTTTGAAACCAATATATGCAGTCCATTTTATTGCAATTTGGACAACATGATGAATATTGTATTTTGTAAAGCTAAACTATAATAATATAGAATATTGTTAATAATTGCATACTGAATACAACTATTCCTATTATTTTTGTACCTGGAAAGCAGACCCTGACATCCAGCCTGACTGAATTGCAACGAGAAAAATCAGATTTGCAAGGAAAATTGGACCACCTGATCCAGACAACCAAAGGGAAAGAAGGCCTGTGTCATCTAACATCTGGCCATACTGGAATGGCACCACCTACTCCTGTTACGACTGTAGATTTGGAAATGAAGCAGCTACAGTGTAAACTGAAGGTGACCATTTTATGCTATGAAATAGTTAGTAAATGGGCAACTTATTTAGGATAGAGAATATCAGACATTTTAGTGACTGAAAAGTGGATGAAAATTAAACACATCTTGAGATATGAGATTACTTGGCTGTTAAATTATTTTTAACAATTATAATTCAGTAACTAAAATTCAAATCTATGAATATCTGGTTTGTTGAAAGTATTTTAAGATTAGTAATCTAGTTTTTATAGTATAAGTAGTCAAAGGGTATTTTTTTTTGTAAAAATGAAGAACATTTACTTATTGCATGTGCTAGGAATGAAGCAATATATACTTTTTCATTATTGCTCTCTCTGAGAAAATTTCTCTTCTGTTTGACTATCCTCAACTAACTTTTGCCCAAGAAAAACAGCTATGAAATGGCACCTTACCTGTGCTTTTAAGGCAAGTAAAAAGTTAAGGGGTCATCTCCTTGTGAGAAAGGCGGATACTGAAAGCTAAGAGAATTTGGAGGAAAAGACTGAAACAAAATAAGATAATAGTCACTAAAGAGGAAAGAACTGATAGAATAATGCAGGGAAATGAAGGGAAAATATCAATGGTGTGTGTGTGTGTGTGTGTAGATATAAGCCTTAAAAAAACACTGGTAAGGATTGTGAAAAAATAAACAGCCCATTTATATCCATGCTTTGTGTTGGTTACACAGTTTCATTAAAAAAAGAAGTATTAATTTGTAAATCCCTGGGTAAAAGAGACACAGCTTCAATAATCCTAGTATTACACACATTTAAGATACTATATAACAAAAAGATCTAACAGTGCATAAAGATTTTTATGCATAAAAATAATCTTTTTTAGCATAAAGATTATTATCATTTTGGGTTGGTGACAAGAAGATTTTAAAATATATTTATTTATTCCCAAAATCAAATTAAAAGGAATTATGCTACTTCTGTTCAGATAAATCCAGGATTGTCACAGATGTCCTATATTTTATTTTCTCCACGTCTGTTTTGCCAACATCGCTCCAAAGAAACTATCAATCCTGGAACAGATGTGTGCAAAATTATACCTAGAATTTCAAGGAATCTCTCAGATCAAATCAATGCTTGTAAAAATCAATGTAGTTTTATTTCCTTAAATTGCAATCCTGTGGTCCAGTGCCCCAGAAGGGTTATAAGAGTTGAAAGAAGTCATCCTTTGAGAGTGTATTATTTGGTCCTAGAAATATCATCAAAGTACAGTACAGAAACTCCACCAGCCTGTCTTCTTCTATAAGAGAACTCCAAGTTTCTGTTTACCAGAAAAAAGTAAACAATAAGTGTGTCAAGGTCAAGCTAGGGAATATCCTCAGAGTTATTGATAAAGTTTTAGCTATTCTAGGCCAGTTTTGGATAGAATATTTAAATCAATCAAAAGTGTTCCTGGTAGAAAGGTGGAAGTACTTTTTCTGTTTTTATTCTGCCATGCAACAATACTGCTAAGACCTTGGATTTGTCAGAGGCTTCAACATTACAGTTTAAAATAGGATTGCTCTCCTTTGTCTTCTACTTCTTGAAATACATCCAACGTGTTAGTTAATCTCACTAGAAAAGCTGATAACGAGCAAACAAAGCATGTTCATGTAATACAATAGTTTTCATTGTGTTTGAGAACTGATAACAGTAATGACTGGTAAGGAGCGCCTTGGCACATGCCAGATGCTACTTTTTTTTTGTACTGTTCAGATGAGGCTATACTTATCCATTTGTGGTTACTTTCTGCTCTGATTAGTGCAATACTTTCTACATCAGCTTGAAAGGTGTCCATAACATTTTAGTTGATACAAATTAGCTAGGCAGCTAACTAGTAAAGATGGAAGGGGGCATATGATACCTATGCTGAAAGATCTGGATTTGCAAGACCCAATCTGGGTTGGTCACTGGGACCAAAGATGTATTCCTCCAAGCTTTTAGACTCGTGCTGCACCCATCCTGAGTGAACTTCTCTCTAGCAGAGTGTGTGCTTCCAGCTACAGAGAAGTTCCCTGAGGATGGACTCCAGCACAAATCCGAAAGCTGGGAAGACAAAACCTCTGGTCCCAGTAACTGACCCAGGTTGGATTTTGCAACATTATCCTGGGACGGACATATTTGCCTTCATTCATGATCTGGATTTGGTTCCTAGTTGTTCACTGGGCCAATGAACGTGTTGAATTGACTTAGGGTCTGACTACTGAAACAATTCTTCTACAAGTAGATTCATATGCTAAAACCAGCAGGAAAGTCCCTTTTAAAGATCTTCTCTAATGACACAGATTCATCTTTCTGGCAGGTGGGGGCAGACCTTTTGCAGCATTTCTCCCAGGCTATGAAATGTATTAGCTTGGGAGTTGCTCTTGACTTCTACTCTGTCAGGTTTCCTCTCTTTGGCCAAGGTTTGAATTGTTGATTGATTTTAACATCTATTTTATTGTTAATATAAATCTGTGTTTTTTAAAGAAATGTTTACATTCTTTTTTGGATTTTTAAATTTTGGTACTTGTTAGTTTAGGAAGTTGGGGTATCAATCAAGCAGATATAAACAAAAAATCTTAAAACTCACAGGAGAAAAAAGAACTTATTAATAAATGAGTGATAAAAAGTAAACAATTGAAGGCATTACATTATTAACAAGAAAAAAATAAATCTATAAATCTAGCATAACTAATGAACTATTACAAATATATATTAGAATTTAATACACTAAACTACTCATTTGTTAACACATAAATTGTGTTATATTAAATTATAAAACCACTGAGACAGTGGCATGAGAATATAGTATGCATGCACATGTTACAATATTAAGATTTTATTTGATGGTTTAATCAAATTTAGATACTGCTCATCTCACACGTGGAGATACTGGGGGGAGATGCCAATGCTAACATTTAGTAATTAAGTTCTGAAAATAATCATTAAACATAATATTGCAATATTAAAATACTATAGAGAGAGAGCATCTATTGCAATTCTGAACAGTATTGCCTTATCTGGCCAACTGCCAACAAAAGTTTGCCATTTGTCATATAATATAGGGATCACAATCCCCCAGTAATATCTGTTATAAATTGATCAGAATTTTCAGGAAGTTTGGAGATTATCATGTTCTTAGATATGTCTCTGTAAAACAGAAGTATAAAAGAATGCATGACATGGAGTCCCTCACTCTTATTTCACAGGAGCAATGTTTTTACAGAAGAGAATTTTTTTTTATCGGCCCTCCAGAATTGCTGACAAAAGAATATTGAAACAGGCAAGACTGAACACGGCAATATTTAAGTCTGAGCTTTTGTTATCATCCCACTTTCTCATGAATTAGGTCTGATTCTCAGTTGTTATATTTACAGAAATTGTGTGCAATCAAACTGCCAATCTCTATAAGAAGCCTTTACCTCAGTGTAGCCTTTGCTTGTTTGTATCACATTCTTGACAGCATTTAGCAATGAAACTCCACATTGGAATATTTTCTTCTGGACTCTTGACTCAAATAGACTGGACTGCTAGTGATCTGTCAGTATTAAAGATCCAGGCTTGATCTGTGGAGGAAGTCAGTACAGTAGTTAAGAATTGTTAACAAGGCCCTGGTCTTTTCTTCCTCTAGCTCACTTCTAGTGGAGTCCTGTATAACTAGCAAAGAAAATACAAAATTATGACACTTTTGTTTTCAATTTCCTGATTTGGGTTATTCAAAAATCAGCAGATGCAAAATATTTTTTTAATAAGACTGCGAGCATGTCCACTCAAATTTTGTCCATCCACTTTGGTAGAAAGAATTAAACCCTAAACCCTAAAATTATAAGTATTAGATTAATAGCATAAATAACTTAAATGAGACGTCAAACTGCTTGGGAAACTCTTTTAAACTCCAAAATTGCGTACCATATAAATAGCTTTTTTCTGCCAAATTTTACCACACTAGAAATGGGTTTTGAGATCAGGTTTCCTGCTTCCACGTTTACCTAATGATTGCTGGAAGACATTTGCTTCATTTCCCTTCCCATTCATACCATGTTATTTTCCACAGGAAATGGCTTTTTTTTTTCATTGAACATAAGACCTTAAGCACTGTGTAAGCACTGCAGAAGCCCACTTGAAATAAGTTTCCATATTTACATAAAGCATGTAAGTTCCTTTAATGGGCTATTGGCATTTTCCTATTAATAAAAGTCGGCAGCAAATACAAACCTAGAAACTTCAGTGATTATTATGCCATCGTTTGTCATTTTAACTGATTTCTTATTAAATTCCATATATTTAAAGATTGGGTGATGTATCTGTTGAAATAATTCTGATGTCATAGACATGCACCAAATGAAAACATTTCATTCTGTTCTGTAATGAATAGCAACTACAAAAATAGATCTTGGCATTATACAGTATGTGAATCTGAATATCATATACCATAGTTTATGAAACGAAGTATGAATCCAGCAAGCTGCAGCTTATTCATTCATACATATTGAATAAGTGTGTAAAATTGCAGTTTAGAGCAATTTAAGGTGAGTATTTTTTATTACAAAATCCTGAAACTGACAATAATTAAAGAAAACTTTAATCTTGAATGCAATCTTGCAAATGTCTAAGAAATAAAAATATTAAAGTAGAACCAAGTATAAATAGAAACTTTTTTAATCTAGCATAATGTAGCGTTTACATATTTATCAGCAGCAGTTTAAATCCCATGTTTGGGAAAAACTTAGTCATATGCTTTTTTAATTCTAAAACTCACTGTTAGACATCATAGGTAGAATTCTGGCAGAGATAGTTAATTTGGAAAATAAGATGAAATTTATTCCACTGTAAGCTAGTCTTGAATAAGACCAAAAGTGTCACCCTCAAATATCAATAACCTAAGTACAAACACTTTAGCATCATTTTTTGCTATTCTAACATCAAAATAGACTAACCTGTTAAATAGCAAAGTTTCACTCTGAAACACAAATGTGAACAGTTACAGCTCTGAGTAATTCTACAGCAACGTTACTGAGACTTTAATCAAATATTTCATTCATTCATTCTAGAATGCAAATAATGAAATCACTAAACATTCATCAACCATTAAATCTTTGAAATCTGAAGTCCAAAGAAAAGAAGAACAGATGCAGGAACTGCAAGAAAAGTATGTCCCAGTTACCCATTGGTTGTGTTTGACTCCCCCTTTTGGCAAAAATGCATTTGCTTTATATTCATGGAGAATTTTCAGAAAATGATCTTTCCATATATATTTTTTTCTTTTGGCTTATTATGTATGGTTCATATTATTTATTATTTTAGGAGAAAAGTATTAATACATATTTTCTTTTAAATTGCTGAGTAATTTTCAGTACAAAGGATGATATATATAACTGTAATAAAACATTTTTTTTAAAAATCAGATTCCAGTGTGCACCTGATTATATCCAGCTAAATGAATACCTCAGCATAAGTGAAAGCTTTTCAAATACAGTGGTTCTTTGCCTAAGGGCTAAGAAGCACATCAAGGTTTAGATGCTTAAATTGGATTAAATGTCCAATTTTATGATTTCTGAAAAATGCAAAAAGACATTTTGATTTATTTTTGAGCTTATTAAAATGTACATTTTTGCAAATTAGTTGCTTAGTTAAACATAAATACCAAATTGTGAGTGAACCTAATAATATTTAATCTTGGTAAATAAAAGTTATTTCATTAAAATGTTTCATCTTTAAAAGGATTTAACAAAATGCATATTTTATTGATTAAAGCCTTAAGGAACACCTAACGAATTCAGCTGGAGGTGAGAGATAGCATTCTGATATGCCTATGTCCAACCACTATATTACAGTATAGAGTAGAGACTGAATATGCTTCAATATTCTTGATTGTCCCCATAATAGGCAAATATGTCTATTGAAATGTAAATTATTTCCATTGGCTTTTACTGTGATTTTTGCTGGATCTACCAATATGTGATACCTTAAAGATATAAAAAGTAATTAAAAATAAAAAAATGAATTCTGTATAGGTATTATGTTGGTTCATTTTATTGGGATACCATGTTGTTGACACAAGAAAAAATGAACAAGTAACAGTCATAAGTGTAGATTTTTGTCTGATATGTCACCCAATAAACAGTTTCTTATTTCTTTCTTTTAGATTTGTTATTTAGAAGTTGTACATTTTGGGGAAATCACATTTTCATAGTTGAAATTGGTCTTTTGATTTGCCGTAGCATAGCTGCACTTTACTTTTTAAAAAGTACCTCATATTGATACAAAGGTTTTTATGTCCTAAATAGTAGTTCATAATCATGGCGGCCAATTAACATGGTGACACTTTCAAAAAGCTATAATTAATTTTAATTTATTTTTCCCTTTTTAAGCCTAGTAGACTAATAAAATATTTTGCTCCCCTTTTGTTTATAATTATATCATCATAGTATGGTTTTCTATAAAATAGTGGTATTTTTATTGTTCTGAATTGCTAGTATGAAATGTGGGGTTTAACATTTAGAAGCCACAGAGGTTAAATCTACTTTTAATGCCATTGCACAAAGGGAAAACTTTGAAGACTTTTCACTTGACAAATGGTACAAAGATAAGCATGGAACTGGGCATTAACAATTTTTTAAAATAATGGCATACTATGAATATTTCATTTTCTCTTTATTTCAAGGATTTCTAGAATGGAAAGAGATATAAGTATGAAAAGGCATTTAATAGAAGATTGGAGGCTGCGTATGAAAACATATCAGGAAAAGGAGAAAAGCTTTAATGAAACATTACAATGTCTAGAAGAAAAGGTCTTTATTTTTTTTTGTGTTTATTTTAAATCAACAAACTGAATTCCACCAGATTGATTAATTGTAGTAGCCATCATTATGATTAGTACAGTTTCATTTTTGCAAATATGTCTCTTAAAGCAGTCAAATAACTTAATGCGATAATTAAATGCTTCTTAGTATTTTGGCATGTTGTTCAGCTGGAATTTCACATATCTGTTTCTTGAAAAGAGACATCAAAGAAGAGTCTTCTTGCAGTATAAATCAAGAGGAAAATATCATAAAGGGAAAACAATGACCTATAAATTATTTTTATAATAATAGTTATGTGTGATCCCTTCCATTGTTATATATTTAATGATTCCATTTTATGCTCTTCTGAAAGTTGTTTTCTTCATAAATATTTAATGTATTTTTCTGATGCTTAAACAGATTGGAAGAGAAACTGCCCCTTAGTACCTCTGCAGTGTGTTTTAGCCCTGTTTTATAGCAAACAAGTCACATGTGTAGGAATCTCTTAGGCTGCAAATCATAACATCCAAGAAACATAGAAACAAAGCACTACTTTGATTCTTTTTTAAAAGCAGGTGCTAGCTTTTTAGGTGTGAACATAGTTTCTGCTGCCAGTCATACATTGTCAGTTTCACACAAAACTATCTTGCTCTGTGTATATGAGAAATCACTTAGATACTGTCAGACCAAGAGACAAAATTGGCAAGGTGGGAAAAATCTCAGACAATATAAAACTGAATCAGGATAATTTCTTGAAGAGAAGGCAGTATGAAAAAGCATTTTAGAGACCGATGTTATACTATGCAACAAGGTAGTGGTGATGTTTTAAGTATTAAAACTATTGTGATTTTCTGGCTACCTTCTGTTAGAAAAAAATCAAGTGTATTATATGCAAGAATATCACCTCTTTAGATATGCTTTGTAAATTGATTCCTTTTTTATATAGACTTGTTTTACAAATAATAAATAGCTATTAACTGTTGGACTATATTATTTGTAATTTTTCTCAGCAGTACTGTATGTTGACATGCTTACGCATTTCAGAGTTTTTAAGTGCTAGCATTTGGCTTCTTGCCCATGATTTTGATAAGTAGTAAAATGTTGCAGTAACATGCTCACTTATCTATAAATAAATCCTATTGATTTCAATGGATAATATCCATGTTTGAATAGAAGCCCAGATAGCCTGCATTCTATTCAGAAGGTAAATGAATTATGTACAATTAGATGTGTGAAATATTTTGATAGTGTTGATTTTCCACCTGAATTATTTAAATGCTTTCCTTAATAGTTTTTCTCTGGATGCTGTTCCAGGCAAAGGCATTAACTGAGGACTGTTCAAATAAAAAAATATCCATTGATTCATTAAAGCAGAGGCTTAATGTAGCAACCAAAGAAAAGACACAGTACGAACAGATGTATCACAGAACTAAAGAAGACTTGGAGAAAAAGGTACACAATTATAGATATTATGGATGATTAAGATGAGGATTTATTAGACTTACACCATGTCTTCAGTTCATCAAAGTACTTGTATCCAATAACATTAAGGTGTACAAAAATATGAAAGAAAACACATTTAAGAAACAATTTCAAATATATGCTAATTAAATTATTAAATTATTTAATAATCTATCCTGCTTTCTGATGCACATTTTTTTACAAATAAATAATTCCATGATGGATGCCTTTGCATTTTTAATTAAGTAGCATTTGTCTTGAGTTTCATTTAAAGCCATGTAATATATGGTTGTAATTCAGAAGAAATTTCTGAAGTTGAATTACATTAATTATAATAGAATGTTGAATGCTTTTAACTAGGGTGAGATGTAATTTTCTAAAATACGCTGTTTTATAGCAGCACTTTCCCTATTCTCTGACTTTAAGGTAGCCTTATCAGATAAATATTTTCTACAACAGGTGAAAACCCAGAAAGCAAGCCTCTGATGAAATTTACTTTCTTCTCCCACGATCCCCTTTTGTTAGGCAAAGTTCTGAATGAATTTATATTAATGCCAGGCTATTCTACATTTTGGAGTTCCTTTGTGTTTTTGGTTTGTTTGATTTTTTTAGATGTAGCAAAGGTTTGAAGGAGGTCTTAGTGTTACACTGAATTATGACTAACAAAACACCTAGAAAGAAACTTCGGATGCATTCTATTCTATTGTTCTATTGCTTCAATCTTATATTATAAATCTTTCTCTGCTTTTTACAAATTCTCTTCTCAGAAATTTTAAACAATTCTGTATGGTTGAGCATAAACCTATCTCAGTTTCTCCTACAGCTTCAGTACAGGAAGCATGAGCTTTTTAGAGCCAAGATATTCAGGTGTAATACAGTAAGCACACAACACTGGACAGTTTACAGAGAAAGCAGCATCTGGACTTATAAAAGACAGACAAGCAGGCACATTATTTCCCCTGAGTTTTAAACAAGACGGTCTTAGGTGTGTTTTATATCTAACTGGAAGAATGGATAGGAAAAAAGACTATAGAAGATGGCAATGAGCTTTACAATTATTTTTTTGTAGGATCTTCTAGACACTGTTAATTTCTTTCCAATTCAGAAATGCTAGAAGACACTTAAAAAAAAACTGAACAAAAAGAAAAGATATTTGTGTCCTTTCTGAGGTTTAACCCTCCTCTGCAATCTGCCTAAATTAATTTTTCCTTTTGCCAAATTTTCTAAGTGTTGAGAATATGGTTCCCAGGTATCTGGAAAGCAACACATGGGAAAGTTGACATAGATTAGTTGGAATGTAGACTTATTATATATATAACAACTATATTATATATTTATATATTATGTATTTCAGGAGCTTAATCTTTCCAATCTAGAAGCTAAAATAGCAGAGACAGAATGTACCATGACTGAACTTGAAACAACGGCCTCTCAACAGCTTCACAGCTTAGCAAGGCAAAGTGAACAGGCAATTGAAATGGTGCAGAAAAAGTTGATCATGTCCAATGAAAAAGTGGAAGAGTTCATAACTTTTGTAAAGGTTTGGCATTTTAAATATCTGTGTCGCATGTAAATTATATATATTTGCATATATACATACACACACACACACACACACACACACACACACACGTTTTGTACAACAATTTATGTGTGAGGTATATAGCTATTTATATCTATACATCCCTGGGGATTGTTGGCACCTTGAAGGCCTTCCCCCAGGCTTTTTAATATATATATATATATATATATATATATATATATATATATATATATATATATATATATATATATATATATATATATATATATATATATATATATATATATATATATATATATATATTATTCTCTTTGTTTTTGGAGGTATTGTATTTTAAATTGATTTTAGGGTTTTACAAATTTATTTTTTTATTGTACATTGCTCACAGTCACTTTGATATGGAGGTTATTTAAATTTGACAAATAAATGAATTAATATTGCCAAATCCCACCCATGAATATCCTTCATGTCAGAGATCTCAAAACTACTTCTTGGAGCAATAGATCAAGGGGATAATTGGGCATATTCTTGTTTGTGTGTTGAAGATAAAATTTGGGATTGCCACAGCCAAGACATTTGTGTAAAGCAACAGAATCTGAGGGTTTTTTAGTGGTTGTCGTGGTGTAATGACATTATTCAATGGGATAATTGAATCAATTTAAAAACCACTGTCTTGGCTGTTTTAAACTATTGTAATTACATAATTCAAAAATTATTCTAATTATGATTATATCTAGTTTTGAGACAGTTTGTGTTGTTGAGGAACAATCCTTCTGTCTCCATTTTGTTTATCCATTGTTTATTCCATTTTTGCATAACTTCTTTATTTATTTGCAATATATTATCTTGCTTTCAAGTTACTCTGTCTTCAGATACATAGTCATAACCTCTTAGTCTTCAGCCAAAAAGGCTGCTAAAACAGTTTTTAAATCGTTAGGCATTTATTGCCTCAACTTTAAGCTTGTACATTAAAATGGGCCTAAGTGGGTTTTTTATTGAAATCTGGAGGTCCACTCACTGGAGACTG
Organism: Thamnophis elegans; assembly: GCF_009769535.1. Classification (NCBI taxonomy): domain Eukaryota; kingdom Metazoa; phylum Chordata; class Lepidosauria; order Squamata; family Natricidae; genus Thamnophis; species Thamnophis elegans. The sequence goes on along the minus strand of NC_045543.1, from coordinate 68,768,144 downwards.
TTGCAAAAACATTTGGGGTGTGTGTGCAGATTTCTATTTCCTTTTGGATTATTAGAACTGAATAGAATTCAGACTACTGTTCTCCAGAAAGATCTACTGCTTATTGTCCCAGGCATTCTTTGCTTCGGCCATAGGCAGCACGGACCATACAAGTTAATGGCCTGTAATTTTTTTTCAGAATACTATATATTAGAAAATATTTGTAGCTTTAGATTTAGGTTTTAGATTTTGGCAGTGGTTTGCTCTCCAAGTTTGTTTCAATTTAGTTTGGTAACAAAATGTTCAGAAATTAAATTGAAACAAGCTTGGAGAGCAAACCACTGCCACTATACTCCATTCTATGAAAATCTTCAGAACTGATATGTGCAAGTAACATCTTCACCATACTGTTTGCTATGACCTCAAGTTCTTACATACATAACCAATTTTACCAGTGTATTGAAATTGGAGCAGGAGTACTGCCCCAAGGTTTAGCAATTTACATTTATGTGTATTACACTTCATTTTCCATTTGATTGACTGGCCAGCCAGTTTCAATCTTTTGGAGATTTTCACAGTCATAGCTGGTTTTTGATACATCAGATAGTTTGGCAACATCCTCAAAACTGCCCACTTCATTATTTATCCCTAAATTATCAATTCACATGTTTGGAGAAGCTGGAAGAAATCCCGCAATTCTACCCAGACATCATATACTAATCTTCCCTAAAATGTATAGAGTTCTAAGCCTTGTGTTACAAAATGATCAGTATGTATTTCACAGCATAATTTTGGTAAAAGCTGTTAATCTGTCGCTCCTAATAGATAAACTGGAGGAAAATAAAGACGCAGTCTGGAAGTCAAATATTGATGATGATCAGAGCAGTTGCTATTGACATTCCCCAAGTTGCTAAATATTTATGTATAAAAGGTCCTCTGAAATCCTCTTTCCTTTTTTCCCCATAGAATGTTGCTAAAAAACTGAAAATCTTTCTCAGATTTCAGTGAGTGCACAAAGTAAACTCTACTTATATATTTACAAAAGTCACTCAGGGGAAATTAAGTTAGCACAGCTAGTATTCTTTTTATTCATACCATCTTTCTTTAAATATATTTTATACTTTTGCTCACTAGGAGAATGCCTATATTTGTGTGCTTTCCTCCTGAGGCTTTGATTTTCACTTTGCTTATGATTGTCCATCTTCTCTCAGGCCTTATATAATAAATACAGTAAAAACTAAATATACTATATTTATTCAGGAAATACCAAATATTCACCCGAAACTATTTATGACTCAATGGTTCAACATGCTAAGCTTTTCAGCTATAAAACTGACAGCCTGGGTTCGAGACCTGAATTGCACAATGGGATGAGCTCTGCTCCGGCCCACTTAGCAGTTTGAAAGAGTACAAATACGAATAGATAAATATCGTGTTTCTCTGAAAATAAGACCCTGTCTTATATTTTTCCCCATCCAAAAAGGCACCAGGTCTTATTTTCGGGGGGGATGTCATTCACGCTCACCTCACTTGCGGTGTTGTGCCCAGCCTCTGTTTTGCTATCAGAGGCCTTCAAGAACTTCTTTGGCCAGCAAGCCTTTCCTGAAGGCCTCTGCAGCCAATAACAGAGCTCTGGATCGATCAAGAGCTTTGTAATCAACTAGAGAAACCTTCAGGAAAGCCTTGCCAGCTGCAGAAGAAATGGGCCAAGGTGTGCGAGGCCTGATTGCAACTATCTGAAGGTAAGTAGGGCAGCTCCGCCACCCCCACATTCCCACCCTAGCTTAATTTTTACCCGCACACCCTGGTGTGGGCGGGATCTTTAGGACTTATTTGGGGGGTAGGGCTTATATTGGGTGCACATGTAAAAAATCAAGCTAGGGCTTTCTGAATAGGTCATATTTTGGGGAAAATGCACTTTGGGGAAGATGGGAAGGTAACAATGTTCCACATGCCTTGGTGTATAGTCATGCTGGCCACATGACCACAGGAAGGGTTTTTGGACAATGCTGGCTCCCTTGACTAAGAAATGGAGATGAACATTGCCCCCTAAAGTCAGATATGACTAGAAAGGAGAAACCTTTAACTTTACTTTGATTTATAGGAATGACTTGGACCATGCTGGCTGGGAATGCTATGGACTATATTTCCAGTTAATCTGGAGAGCACCAGATTTTAGAAGGCTGACCTAGAGAGGCTTCATATGACACCTACTTTAATGTGTAATGCATGCATTTTTATTGTATGGTTGAATACACACATGTGTGTATTCTAATTATATTTTTTCTTTGCGCTGTCCTTACTACTTAATTTTTTTCTATGTGATAATTATGTACCACATAGCTGACCATTTCATCCAAGTCGTGACTTTTTCCAACCTACTGGATAACGTGTTGTCCAGATGGCTTCCATCTCATCTTTCTCTTTCATTTGACTGGTCTCTTCCTTTCAATATTGTCCTAACATCTTTAGCTTTGAGTTATTTTTAAGCCCTGTGTATATCTGCAAGAAACCTGTACACATGTCAGTTATGACTTCACAAAAAGGAAAGTTAAGAATTCTTGAAGGGAATGAAAAACAAACCCTTGAAACAAAAAATGGATTTGTCGTTAATGATATTTGTGATGATAATTCAAGTAAGCCTTTATAAAGAGCTATTTAATAATAGTTTCATTCAGAGAGCTTATGTCGTGAGCATATTTTAAAAATTATGTATATTTAGATAAATGATAATTTTCATCAGCAGTAGGGAATATTTTTTGGGTGGAAGCAGGTAAAGATTTCACCAGAAGATCATTTTCTGTTTCATTTTTATTTGATCAGATTTTGATTATTTTGATTAGAAAAAGTATATTCAGTGTTTTTGGAATCAGATTTTTTTAACCTTTGTGTGATGTAGGAAGCTTATTTTTTTAGGAATTCATTTTTAGATATTCAGTCTGTTTTGAGTCATTTAAAAGCTAGTTTGCTTATTTAAAAAATAATAATTTTGTTAAAAAGTAATACAAACTTAATAAAAAATAAAAAATAAATGGTGCAAAACATAAAAAAGAAATAGAAAAGAAAGGAAAAAAATATCGCAAGAAAAATTATAAAAGTGTTCGTTACAAGTATCAATTTTTAGCAGCTTATCTTCCCTTAAAATATAATATCTTCTTCACATATTCAATCTTTTATCTATAAACAAGTAAATGCCTCATCATTTCAACCCTGATCAGCCAAAGTCAATTAAAGGTCATGAGAGATAACAACATATCTATTTTAACCTTTATCAAATTAACTTTATATTCATTTCTGTTACTTTTAACAATTTTGATTTTTAGTTTTTTCAAATAATAAAGTATACCATTATTTGTCTTAATTTTTTTCCTTGTCCATTCTCACAAGATTCTTCAAAACTTTAACAAACTTTTGTAAATCCAAAGGAATGTTATCCAGGTCGCTCTCTTGGTTTGTTATTTGTATGCCTCTTAATTATTAAGATTAAATTTCTTTTGTATGTTCCACTGTAGCAACTTTTTACATACATATTTGTACCTTGACATTTTAAAATCCACTTTCATATCAGTCTTGTCACATAAAACTCCATCTTCTTCCATAACATCTTTAAACACTATTTATAGAGCCACACACACTTTAAATTAACTTCTGGGTCCTTTGTTCTAAAATATCCTTCAATATGTCCAGTGTTAAAATATGTTGCTTCATTCTGTATTACAAAGCAAATCTGAGTGTTTTAGTTTTCAGACTTGTTATTCCAAGGTTCCTAATAACTGAAAAGCAAGTGATAAGCCCCTTATCAAATTGATTAGAAAAGGAAGTATGCAAATTGAGTGTCTTTTGGAAGAAATCTGGCCATGGTTTGAGCAAGATGGCTATTCTCTCATCTCCCAGAACATTAAACCCATCAGAGAATGCTGTCCTGCAGTCTCTTCATGAAGAGCAACTGTCTGGAGCACTTTTGGGTGTTATCCAAAGAAGAATGACAAAGAGCCGGTCTATTCACCACCTCTCTATTCCACGAGGTCATCAGCATTGCTTTTAGCAGAGTTCCTTTCACTTTGCCTTTTCTTTACTAGAACACTTATTACATCAGTTTATAATTAAGAATCAATGAAATATATATATGTATTAAATAAAGTTTACTATAGTTGATTGGTGGAATGGAGGTAATAAGTCTTGAATGTTATTCAAAGTTGTACAGGCAGATTTTTGCTTATCTCTTTCTGTGTGTGTTTATGTAATATCTGCTTGTTTCTAAGTGTCCCCCGAAAAGATTTTGAAGTAAACAGGACATAAAGAGAGGAAGGGAAATCTGTCTCTTGTGTTATAGTTTTTTTTAATGCTAGAAATCACTGAATGCAATCTGTTATTTGTAGCTTTTATAAAATCTATGGCCTCTATAACTGTCTATAATAATATTAGATATTGAAGAGTATAACATAGTTGATAAAAATCCCAAATAGCTGCGACATTAATTTTCAAACCAAAGGGTTTAATTGATGCAGATCTGTGTTTAATTCCTAATTTTGTATTATGTGAATTCTGTAAATAATAATCATTTGAAAGAATAGAAACGATTGAACTTTTAGAGATAGTGTACAGTATGATTTCTCCGGAACTGCCATTTCTACTTTTAACAAGAAATATTTCAAAGTGAAGATAGAACAGTTTGTCATAATTTTACACACATGTGTGTGTATGTCTATACATACATATGCAACTTTGTAAATCTTTAAAAGTGAATGTAAATGGGATTTCGCAATAAGGACTTACTTTATTACAAGAGCTAGTTTGGTACAGTGCAGTATTGTTGAACCTTTTCGGCACCAAGTGCTGAAACGGGAGCACATGCTTGCATGTGGGGAAGCACCAGAAACTGGAAGAACAGTTTCCTGACACACATGCATGCGCCGGGAAGCTGAGCTTCAAGTATGCATGCATGCTGGTCACCTGGTCTTTTGGTTTGGCACACATGCATGCAAAATAACCAGATGGCCAGCAACATGTGTGTGCCGGAACCTAGAAGAACAATGGGCAACGACTGGCATGCCAGGAGAGATGGATCTGTGTGCCATTTCTGGCACGTGTGCCATAGGTTTGCCATCACAGGTATAGTGGTTAAGGCTCTAGGCTACAAACTAGTCATGCATTAGTCCTGCATTGCATAGCCAGTTGGGTGGCCTTGGTCCAGCCACTCTCTCTCAGCCCTTAGGCAAGTGCAGACCAAAACCTTGCTAGGAAAACTGTAGGAACTAATCTAGGAAGTCATCTGGAATCAGAAATTGTCTTGAAGACAACAACAACAATAGTTTATTATATATGGACATCCATAAGCTAGGAAAGAATATTGAATGTTTTAAAATGTAAATACTTCCCTCATTTAGAAATTTACATTAAAAGAATCATCTTTTCTACATACTACTGGAAAAACATGCTTAAAAAAAACAAACCTTTACTGAATATTCTACTCACTAGCTTCTCTGGAAACAAAGTACCCACTAAGGCCTTTATTAAGGAACAGCCACAGTAGATGTTACTGATTAAATTAATTCTCCATCAGAATCACTCTTCATGTGGGATTTAGGAAAATTGAATCAGAGGTCTGTATGGTGACACTGAATATCTCTTAGACTGAAAACATAATAATACACTTTGAATTGTAATGATTGAAATGTGCTTGACTGGATTTTTCAACAGCTGCTCAGCTGCAGCATCTTAAAATGTCTCTTTTCCCATGCTCCTAGATGGGTTTGCAGGCCTAGAATTGGCTTTATGGTAAGAGAGGGAGGGAGAGAGAGAGAGAGGGATGGAGAGAGAGAGAGAGAGCTGCCCACCCTTTCTCAAGACTGCCCAGTGTACCCGCAATTCCAAAAAGAAAAGTTCATCTGCCTTTAGCATTTCTCATTTTTGCAAAGAGCTGGGTGTGGTTGACAAGCTCGATGGCTTTAAGGAGAAGACTTGGCTTTACTTTTGTGGGTTAAAATCATCAAGCACACATTCCTGGAGAAGATTAACTTTACAGGAAACAGCTTGCCAAATGAATGAGTGTGAGACAAGGTTGTATTGTAGCCTGTACACTATTTAACATCTATGCCAATGATATGAGACTACATTACTTCAAGTTGATGGCCATCGTTCATCATTAGCCAAAGTTAGTCACTTGCTTCATCAAGTGACTATCATACATTTATCATTATAAAATCAAAAGAAGAATCAAGACATTTGTTCTTGAATAACCAATTTTTTCTAGAACAAAATGGACAATTTGATATAAGGTATTTGGATAATGTTAAAAGGGAGCTAGATTGCCTGAACTTTGTCATTATAAATGGCCCAGCAGCTTATTAAAACAGATAATTAACTATCAGTAGAACACAGTAGTTGTCCAAATTCTAATACTTTTGCAATTAAAGTAATATATTGTGATTTATTTGCAATGCTTCCTTTCTCCCTTATGGTTCATCTGTTCTGTGCATAAAACTGCCACTCAGTTTCTTCAGGTGTTCAATTTCTTCAGGTCCACCAGAATAATTTCCTTTGACAAGGATTTTAGAATCTTGTCTGCAAAGATGCTACCTTGTGATCCTGATAACAATAAAAATTTTATAACTACAGACTTTGCCTTGGGGCAGCAACTTCAAAGTAAATAGTTTAAAGATCAAATCCTTGCTATAAAATCAAATCATTCTTTATAGTTTAATTAATATTTAAACTCTGTTTTTCACAAATAAAGTATGACTGATCTGCTTATGTAGGAATTGCTTTTCAAATTTCCAATAGCTATTTTCTGTGTCAGATTATTTTGAAGTTTTAAAATATATTCTTGTTACATAGACAGTGGGCTCTCATTTCGCCATGAATAACAAATTGCTACCTACCTACCTACCTACCTACCTACCTACATACATACATACATACATATATACATACATACATATTTACTTACTTACACACACACGCACACACACTGATCATGGTATTTTTCATTTTACTACCTTATTTGGAAACAGTGCTAGTTTTATTTCTAATTTGTTTATGTATTAAACCTATGTTGCTTACATTGCAAAACAATGCAATAGATGCAAGATTGAAAATATTAATATCATAAGCTATTCGTTTATAGCAATTTTGCTGACAATAATATATTCTAATATCCTTAAATAATATTCTTTTTAAGTACAATAAAAGTAAAAAAATGGAGATAAAATAGTAGAAACTCCTTGGACACGGTATCTTCTATTTATGTTTCTCATATACATTATACCTGCTGCTAAACTGAAATTAAGTAGAATATATGTCTTCATCGCATCTACCTCTCAGCCTTACAGGTCACACATTTATTGGAAACTGTATTTTCTTTCTGGTGTAAAATTAGGTTTGTGGTATGTTTTTGCAGGTTAGAGACAATTTTCTTTTCCATTCTTTGTTTTATCTGTCTTCTGTTAATAATAATAGCCTTTTTTTTTGGTTCTGCTCTCAAGCTTGTTTACTACATTTTGTTTACTACATTTTTCCACTCTTGCTTTTTAACTGAAGTTCAACTTTAAAGTGATTGTCTACTTTAATGAGACAAGAGGTACTGTAGCTCTTTGCCTAGCAGTTCTTAATTATCTTACGTCAAATTAAATTCCTGTCTTTATTCTTTTAAAAAATATTATTGGAACAGGAATTGAAATAGACCATGTTTAATTAATCAAGAATATCTTGCCTTGGTACCTGAGACATGTATCTATTATCGTAAACATATCAGTGCATGCATAGCTATGCATGTCAGAGTCTGGCAATTGTTGTTGGGCCCCCATAAAGGTTGAGTGATCCAAAGACTACAGAAGGTAACTTGATGGTGGAAAGTGAGAAAAATGTGAATTCCCAGGAAGTGAAGATTTGCCATTCCTCCCCCCCCCCGTCCCCAGGTTTAAATGGCATTTGAGGCTTTTTTTCTGTTTTTGTTTTTAAATTAACCTAAGCCTGTTAGACTTACATGACACTTTTAGAATGGTTGACATTTATAGAAAATTTAATGACGTTGATTTGACAATCTCACAAAAGAAAGAGCAGTTTAACTGTAAAAGAAATCAATTAAGGTGGTAGCTTACCCTTTCTCATGGACAGAATTTGGACAGTTGCAGATTCTTTAGTTTGGATTCATGCACTAACAGAAGTTGGATTAAGTAGCTTTTCCCATTCTGTGATTCCTATAAAAATTCCTCAATTTTTTAAAAATCCAGAGCTTTGAAATCGCCATAGCTGTAGCTTCTTTTAAATTATCTTTGCTTTAGCATGTCACAAAATTATCACTTTACATTTACATCTATTATTTGTGAAGACCTATACCCGGGATGGCGAACCTATGGCACACGTGCCACAAGTGGCATGCAGAGCCATTTGTCAGGGCACATGAGGCGTTGCCCTGTCAGCTGAGTTCAGCATTTTTAAAAGCCATTTTTTGCCCTCCCCAGACTCCAGAGGCTTTATAGGAGCCTGGGGAGGGTGAAAAGAGCTTCCCCTGCCCCCCCCAGAGGCCCGCCAGAACCTTCAGGAGCTTCCCTAAAGCCTCCGGAGCACAAAAAAACAGCCCTATGGGCAAACCGGAAGTTCAGGAACAGACTTCCGCTTTGTTCGTAGGGTCGGTTTAAGCGCTCCAGAGGCTTCAGGAGGCTTCCCTGAAGCCTCTGGAGGACTAAAAATGACCCTACGAGCAAACCGGAAGTCACTTCCAGTTTGCTCGTAGGGTCAGTTTAAGCCCTCTGGAGGCTTCAGGGACCTTCAGGAGGCTTCCCTGAAGCCTCCGGAGAGCCTCTGGGGAGCGGGGGTGCCTGTTTTCGCCCTCCTATAAAGCCTCTGGAGCCTTGGGAGGGCAAAAAAAGCATGCAAAAAATGGGAGTGTCTCTCATGCGCCCATGTGCACTGGGGAGGTCGCACATTGCATTATAGATGTGGCACGCCTGTACAAGACACCCCCCCCGTACTTTCCCTCTTATGGCACATGAGCCAAAAAAGGTTCACCATCGCTGACCTAGGCCTTCAGTTACAATTTTCACACTTCTCAATAGAAATAGATAACATCATACCAAAAATTGTACATCCTGCAGCTTTACACAATTATTTTAAAGGTTATATTCATCAATTTAAAGTTCAGTTTAACTTTCAGTCAGATGATGAAATATGCCTTTCTACTTATTAACACGTTATTCATGTTCCAGGTTATTTTTAATGAGTGGTTTGTTTTCAGTCAGATGATTTACTCTATATCTAATCCAGTGCTTTCATCTGACAGATACTGCTTTGTTTTTCTTGTGTCCTAATGCTAACAAACTAAATATGACTGTGTAATTCAGATATAATCTCTATAAATCTATAGTTATTAAAAGGGTGCTGGCTCTTTCTATCATACTAGTATAAACCAGTACTGTTGGTGAAACTGATCATTTCCTTTCATGCTCATCTATGAACCTATTAGCTATTTTAGAAAAAAATTGGGTTCATAGGGAGTCACGGGGGATTTTATTTTCCATAGTACTCTGGTGAGAAATTAGATCATGATGATCTAAAACATGTAAGCTTTCATGGCAAAAGCTTCATGCTATGATTGTTACCAACATTAAAAAACAACAACTTTTGACTATTAATAGTCCTCCTATGTTATTATTGATAAGGAACATTGAAGAAAAAGTTTCCATGAGAACCTGGGTTGGAGAAACCAGTAGACTTTGACTGATTATAGTTTTGTTCATTGATTGGCCAGAATCAGTTAGAAATACTTAAGAAAATTGAAATCAATATGCTGGATGCAACAAGACCTTAGTGCTATAGATTCAACAAGCTCTAGAGGGTTCTTTATAGGTAGTCCTTGACTTAAAACGATTCATTTAGCAACTGTGAAAGTTACAATGATACTGAAAAAAGTGACTTATCAGGCACTTATCATCTAGTGTATTTATATTCCAGCAGAAGCAGCCAAGTCCTCAAGAGTAGCAAGAGATTCTCCTTGGGCCCAAGTATGACATCCTTCTCTGGGAGAAGACTACCACAATCTCACAAGAAAAATCAACACCCTGTTGATTTGTTCATTAGTGCCCACCATTAATTCTGCAGTCTCTCTCTCTCAATGCGTGTGCAAGATAGGGACTCCTCATTTCTTTTTTATGAACTTCAGACTGCATTTAAAAGTGAAAAACCTTTAGATTTGTTGAGCATTGTTCATAACCTGTTGATTTGTTTCCATTTATATTTACTTATTTATTTACTCTCCAGATTTTTATATTGCCCCAATCTAATACTTTGGGTCACTCATCGATATTGGCATTGTCAAATGCTAATATTATTTTTTGCAGAGCCTGGCTAATTAGCAGTATGCTGTGGCTATTGTTATCACTGTTGGTTTCCTTCTATTATTAATATTATTCATTATTCATTCCATTAAGCATTTAATGCCATTATGCATTAGAATTCTTTTTTTCTTTCAATCCATAACCATCTCTGTTTGCAAATAAAATATCAGATACAGCACGTTGCTTGTTTGATGGGCTTGGGTCTAATAGGCAGAACAAAACAAAAAACCTGCTGCTTGAACGGCTAAGTAGAACAGCTTTTTTTTTTTCAGTTGGTGAGAATATTTTCAAAAAGATATTTAAAATCATCAGTTTTTTCTGCAACTTGGGTAACAGGTAGCAGTCAAAATAAATTACAATATATGCCTATCCAGTCTTATAGCTTTGGAATGAAAAATAAGGAAACAGTAGCCTTTTTTTGCATATGACCAGATTATACAATACTTTACATATTTTCTACCAACATAAAAATTTAGTTATTGTGGCTGTTGAAATACAGCCAAGTTGTAATATTCCAGTTGGGGTTCTTATATTCTAACAGCAAAACAAAAACTGTATGTTTTGCAGTTTATAAATATCTCTTATTATTCAGATGTTCCACTGATACCTTATAAAATAATCAGGAATATACATATATGCATGTGTGTGTGTGTGTGTGTGTTGTGTGTGTGTGTGTGTGTGTGTTGTATTTGTGCTGATAAATAAATAAAGAGAGACTAGTATAGATCTATTTCAAGCTATTTAGCTCTCATCAGCTAGCCATACCCTTACTGGGATTGGAACCTGTGCTGTATTACATCTTAGGCAGATGTCTTAACCATATATATATATATATATTTGACCCTAAGAGCGATATGCAGCCAGTAAACATTCAAGCTCCATTCGTCCCAACTCCACACAGATGCAAATGATTACAGAGTCATTAAAATACACACACACACACACACACACACACACACACATTTCGCTCTATAGTTGATTTTCTGGGGAAAGTTCAGATGGTGAAAATTCAGGTAGTTTTATACAGAACTGGACTGATTCAACAAGTTAACGGGTCCCTGGCCTACTAATTTTTCACAGTATGACACTGATTTGCTCTACTAATTTTTCTTTTAAAAGACCAGTTACAAATACCTGTTTAACATTCTAACTTAGGGCCCATAATTTTATTAATACACTAAAGTTATTACAATATGAATAATGCATGTCCATTGATTTGGAGAATGAACAAAAAATCCTAGGTGTCTACTAAGACGAGAAACTTTAAGTGGTCTAGAGGGGAAAACAAAATTGAGAACCACTGATCTAGATCAAAACAGGTCTTAAAATAATGGCAAATTTACTACTGTAGCAGCCTCTGAGAATTCTTAATTGTAAGTTGGAATATTTAATTTAAAAAAAAACATGTTTTTCACCATGTAGTTACTTAATTTGAAAATGTATTTATTAATTTGTTTATCAACTAAATAAACAAAAGGAAGTATTATTAGACATCCCTTGACATTTATATTATCCCATCTATATATACATATACAGATATAAATGTGTACATAGATATTGTCATTTCCAGCTTATTTTGTTTGACTTGTATTAGAATGACAACTGTATTTTGCTGAATTGTTTATTTCTCCAAATGTGTGGGCTACAATGTGTTGAAAGTAGGTAATTAATTATGAATACTTTTACTTATTTTTATCTTCATAGAGCTTGGCCACTGAGCTACAGCAAAATGTGAAAGAGATGCGAACACGAATCAGATGTACTAAAAAAATGCAAGAAGACAAAAAATGTGGTGGTAGCATTTCCAAAGAATCTGTTCACCGGGCTCAATCTTTGGCAGCATCAATTCTTAATATTTCAAAAACTGATTTAGATGAGATTCTCGATGTTGTAAATGATGAGGTAAGCTATACTAATTTGTCTAAGAATTAATTTTAAATATTTCTTTGGTATAAAGTGGCATAGGTTCTTATAAATCAATAGGTTAAGAAATATCAAATTCCTTTAGACTTGTTTTAATATTTTTTATATGTAATAAGCAGTAAGAAGCTTATCTGATGTCCTTAGTTTACTTAAATAAGAATCTCATCTTTTCATTTTTTTTTATCTTCTAGTATTGAGTTAATATCCATTCTCAGATCTCAATTCTCCTATTATTTTAGCCACTGAACTTTCAAAGTTCCATATGCTGCCAAAATAAGTGTTTTTTACCATCTGCCTCTTATTGATAAATTCCCTTTATAGGGATCATTAAAAATTGCTCCCCATATCTTAAATCAATCAGGCCTCCGCTGCTATCTAAATGTGGGATATCAATGAAGCATTTTTTTATATTATTGTGAGCCCTACTGCTCACTAAATCTAATTTTGATCTCATAAGACAAGGATATGCAGTTCAGACCTACACAGTCTATTGAGTTTTTTGCTGCAGCTTTAAGTTTTGTTGACCTGGGAAAAGGTGCAAAAAACTTAACACTTAGAAGTAAATACTTCTGAGCCCAGAAATGTGTTTTAAGTGCCAGAATAAATTAATTGACCTTACAGTCCTTCAACACAAAAACCTGCTTTCCCAAAGTTTCCTCATTTTCAGTAGTATAATTAGGAAACAATTACAAAATATTTGTTATTGTTATACAGTAATGAATTAGAAAACATAATTCATTTGTTACAGATCATGGACCTATAAATCCTGACCTATGTTCTGCCTACATTTGCTCTCAGCAGTTTTAACTTTTATTTGCCTAAGTTCCCAGCTAGGTGCAGTAACAAGCTAATCTTACTTTGATCTTTAAAAACTAAGCGGAGTCAGGCAGGGTTGGAAGGGACAGCACCAGGAAATCTTAATACTAGATTAGGAAGTTGAAAAAATGTTCTAAAAATATGCACTGGCAACTTTTGTTTTATATTGTAACTGAAAACACCATTGATATATCCATAACATCACTAGAACCCAAGCTCAATGCAGACAATCATTGTTTTTTTATATGTTAAAGTACCAAAGCTCTGAACAGCCCCCATTTTGCAATTAAATTAGATGGCTGCTGGTTCCTAATTGGTGACAAAATACAGAACAGTGAGCTTCATCAATTGGGGAGCTAAAGTCAAGCTGAGACTTTAGGACAGCCATGAAAAAAATAAACAGTCTGGCAATTGTCAGGGAAACAGATTTTTCCTCTTTCTGCTTTTTCTCCACTTTTTAAGAATTACTATCAGATAGGTTGGTCTTCTCGGCAAGTGGTGTTAGTACCAACTTGATTGTAGCATAATAGGCATTTTTTACAAGATTTTTATTTTTAGGAAACAGAACAGATGAAAATGGAATATGAAAGTGACAAAGAGTGGTTGGGCTATCTACAAAAACTTCTGGAAGGACAGGTATTCAACATTATCTTTTTACAATTGTAACCAAGACTGTGGTTTATATAGTTCATGTTATTTAATAGACCTGTGCAAATAATTTAGCCCTTACTCCATTAGAAGTTTCACAAGAATTTTTAAGTACCTTACACTGAACAGCTGCTTTAAGGGAGTAGATCAGAGAGGCCTTCATTCAAATTACCTCCAGAGGCCTATTATTTAATGAAAGAAACCCTGTCTCCCTTTTGGTCAAAAAAAAATATGGCTGTGATTAATGACATTGATGGTTCCCTTGTTCAGTGTGAAGATTGGAAGGGATAATTTTCTTCACTATAGTTAAGTAACTGGTGGAGGGGTACTCTGAATGACCTCCTCACTCATCTTGGACAGCTTGGTTGAAGAGATCCCGAACTCCTGTAACAAAGAATTTAATGGTGGCCAAACCCACAGCATTTGCGAGTGTCTCATTCTGCTCCTTTTCTTATTGGTAGGTTCTCATTTTGTTAAGAAATGAAAAATTGTCATAGGCTATTGCTGTTACTACAAATATATTTTGAGTGCTTTACTATTTTCTTTTGGAAGACACTCCTATCAGTTCGTTTAGGAGACATTTCCAAAGATGAATGCCTAGTTGAAAAGATTACAACATTTTGTATCCATTTTATTTGGCAGTAACCTCTTTTACTAGGAACTCAGAAATCATAATAAGGCTATAACCTCTCACATGGGTTTGCCATTCTCCAATAAAAAAAAATGTCTGAAAAACACATGTCTTGGCCAAGCCAACAGCAGTGCTGCAAAGCCATTCATTTTTTCTCCAGTCACCTCTTATTTGCGACTCAAAGGAATGCTTGCAAAGTGAGGACACCTTACTTCCTTATCCAGGATGGCAGAGGAACTGAAATGGAGGGAACTAGAAAAACAGTAACGCCAGTGAGGTGCAACCGAAGATCTATTGGTTAGCTATCCCAAAGCTAGGGAAAAGAGAGTGAGTTGAAAAAAATTTGGATCCCTTGAAAGAATTCACATTAATATGAGAAGTACAGATACAGATTTGATAAATGAATATATCAAACTTGTTTAAACTAATTTGTAAATTATCTTTATTCAGATTATTAATTAAAATGTTTTCTCTTGGTTTTTTTTTTCAAATGTAAAAGGTACTCCAAATTCAAGGGTATTTTGTAAGCTTTTTTTCTGATAATCTGAGTGGTTTTGAGTGAGATGGAAGGCAGGTTAGCACTATATTTGTTTGAGCTAACTTTACAGATAGAAAGTAAAACATCCAAGGATACGGGCAAATGTATTAATTAAATTATTGAGCCCCTCTGTATCCTTGGTGGAAAGAAAAGGATCCATTCTCTCATCCGTCTTTTTAAAAAGAGATTTTTTTATTATGTGCCTTTAAAGTTAGTAGTTGATATGGACACCTGAGGAGTTCATGGGTTTCAGTGACCTTTTACTATGGACCTGTTTCCAGTCAATTCATGTTTTCCTCACAGCCAGACAGCTGTTTATTACCATGTCTTCCCGCATTCTCTACAATATTTTCTACTGAGACCTCAAGCAGCTTGTTAGTGGGAAGTAAATATTGATTTGGCATCCTGTCAATGCAGAAAGAATGAAAAAATTTCCACCAGAGGCCCCTCAAACATTTTCCTATCGACATTTTCTGGGCAGAGTGGAAAGCTGCATAGAGGATGACAAGGCTGAGACTAGTTGAAATCCCTGAGGGGTCCATTGAGACCGCCGCTGTGACCTGTGTGATACTTTTTCTTCTCTTTCAAGTCTTTTTTTTTAATTCACACACAGTCTGCTGGGAGGCACCCCTCTTGTAAGTGATCAAGGGCAGCTTATTGGCAGGTGAGAGCCTGCTTTTCTAGTCATAGCAAGGCAGCTTTTGTTTCAAGATGGCTGACAACATAAACTGGATTTTTCAAACTTCTGTCGACTGTAATGCATTTTTCATTTTGTTAATGGGGCAGTCGAGTCTGAAAGGCAAGTGCTTTTAAAATATGCTCATGACAAACATCTTGATACTTAGTGCACTGATGGCATCAACATCGTTTCTGCTCAGGAATTACGAATAAGCAGTGTTGATCAGTATAAAGCTGTTTTTTTATCAGCCAGATGAGGGTAGAGCACGTGTTTACTTAGTTGAAAATTTATAGTTGAATCTTATATTGCGGCTGCTATTTATTATCAAAATATTTTGCTAAAGAAGTGTCAATAACTTGATTGTCAACAAATTCTGCTAATGTGACTTCAACTGAAATACCAATTGTACAATTGCATTTCTAGCATTGATTTGCATGTAACTCAGATTACTCTTCATTGTGGTTAAGAGATTTGGATCTGGTGCCAGGAACAAATGCTTCTCCTTACTTGCTTAGCATACAGATTATCACCGTGCTCTAATTTTACTCTGTATTACTACTCAATTGTCACCAATGTTTACAGTGGCTAATGCTAAATAAGATTTGAGCTCCAATTAAGAACTTATTAGGGGAAACATTGATGCTGAAGTAGTGATATTTAATAGAATCTTAAACTTGGAAAGATGATCTACTCCAACTTTCTGCACAGTAAAATATCTTTGAAGGCTTACTACTTGCCCTCTGTTTAGAAACCTCCAATGGAGAATTTGTCAGGCAATGTTTTTATTTATATAGTCTGGAAGTTTCTCCTCTTGTTTACCCTGAATCTACTTCCTTGCAGTTTCAATCTGTTCTGGAGCAATAGATGATAAATCCACATCCTCTCCTATGTGATAAGCTTTCAGATATTTAAGATTGTTTTATCTTCTCAGTCAACTTTTTTGAAATCTAAATGTTCGCAAAACTTTTAGCTGGGAATCCCCCATAGGGATTGGTATCTAGATTTTCAACATCTTGGTGAACAAGCCCTCTGAACTTGCTCTAATAAGGCATGGTCCTGTTTGAATTGTGGTGCCTGGAACAGGTCACAATATTCCAAGTGGAATCTGATTAGCTCAGAGTAAAGCAGAGAATTATTTCGTGTGATCTGGTTTCTATGCCTTGGAAATGATATAAGGGAAAAAAGGGTAACGTAAGGCAGTGTTCTCATTTTGTTTCCTCTACCTTTTAATCAAGATTCTTAGTTATCCAGAATTACATTTGCACTAGTACTTGACCATGAGACATCTGGATCTGTTCTGATACAAGGGGCACTCTCTCATATTATTTTGAACTTCTCGACATAGCAAAAATTTTAGATTGTCCAACTTAATTCAATAGAGCTTACTCCAAAGTAAATGTGTGCTAATTTTTTGATTGCATTTTATTTTATTTCCCATAATCACAAATTTTTGTGATCTGAGTTTAAGGATGACTTCTAACTTTGTTTAGGTTTCTAATCTCTGCAAATAAATATGGTTCACATTTTATTTCATTTTACAGCCTTATCAGGGCTTGCCATAGGAAAATGAAAGCAGTTCAGTTCCTTACATAAAGAAAAGTATTTCCTAAGAAACAGACCCGTAGAAAAATAAAATGGCATGAGGAGGAATCTGAAGGAGCTAATTTTTGAAATATATTTATGAAAATAAGGGTGACATGATGATGATATGTTGAAAGGTTTTACAGTACGCATCAGCCCATTTTTTCTGGAGACCCAGAATTATCTTGTGTTCCTGGCAAGTGCTGCCTGGGAAGGGACTTCTTGCTTTTTCTGTGGGGACTACACACTAGCTAAGGAGCTGAAAAAAATCAGAGCCTCTCTCTATGATTTAACATAACCCATTCAAAACATTTACACGTTCACATAAGCTTTGTGATATGCTGGACTTTCTCTCTGTTCCCCCCCCCCCCTTCTTTTTTTCCTTACAAAATGCCTTGCAGCAAAGTACATGAGATCACTTAATTCTGAAGTTTGATATAGTGTCTTCTTGTGACATCAAGCCTGGCCTCTGGAACATAATTGCCCAACAGTATTGATTTAATTGCCTAGGTTTATTTGTGGACTCCTAATTATTGACTGGAGGTAAATTTAATGGAGAAACCTTTATGAACACAGGGAAACTGCTGCTGTTGCTGTTGTACATAAATGAACGGCATCACATCCCCTTAGATCATTTTTCAAGCTAATTTTATTCCACTGTGACAGTATGATAACATTTAAAATGTCATAGACATTTTATTTTTATTGCTGACATGCACCGTTTTACTGCTACATTAGAATTTGGGAGGGAGCAGTTTCATGTGAACACTAGTTGTTCTTTATTGTCATTTAAAGATTCCCCAGGAGAATAATAATAATAATAAAACAGGCCACACCTCTGGTGTAGATTCCATTTCCACTTGGATTTTATACTGAAGTTGATACTGAAGGGGATTGAACTCGCCACCTATTGCAGCTGTTAATAATAATATGTTGGTGAGCAAATATATCTCTGATAACTGCTGAACAGATATACCAATATCGATATATATGTTTTTGTGGTTTTTTTATCTTGCTGTTCAGACACACCAAAAAGAGATTTCCAAAACAAGTCATAAAGATAAATAACAAGGTTCTCGAGAGTATGATATTAAAGAGAAAAAGGATTTGGAGTGAGGAGGAAAGGAGTTAAAAAAAGAGTTTCATCTGATAATTACAGAAGAGGTGGTAGAGGTACAGTCAGGCAAGAAATATGTAAAAGATGCTGTCTTGGGAATAGGGTAAAACAAGATCCATCAACCACCCAATCTTTCATAAAAGGGATCTGGTAACATAATATCTTTACCAGAAAGGTAGAATAAAAAAACATTCGTCCTTTCTTTTTGTTGTAATCTGTTTTGCATAATTTAAAGGTGGGAATTAAAGAAGAGGGCCTCTAAAAAACAAACACCTTTCATTCCATTTTTTAAGAACCCCATCAGAATCATTAAAAGGGGGTTAGGCTTGTTGTGATGTTCTTCCTAGGAAGCAGCGCTTTCCAGACCAAGTGGAGGCACCCTGAATGTGCTATCCTGCTTTTGTTTGGAACTGAACATTCTGTCTAGATAAATTAATTCTTCCTCCAGTGATTATTGCATATAATTAAACCAGGGGTGTCAAACTCACATTGCCACAGTGGTGTCACGGGATATATCACGACTTTTTTCCCTTTCGCTAAACTGGGCATGGGCGTGGCCAGCATGTGATGCATCTGGCCCATGGGCTGCGAGTTTGACAGCCATGTATTAGACCTTTCAATTATGTTATAGAGCAATCATATTATACATCACCTTAATTGGAGCAGAATGGAATATATTTGGACCATGGCTGCAGCAGCAAAATAGTTGCCAAATTTAAAATATGCTCACAGTGACCAAAGAGAATAAAGGTACATAAATAGTAAAAGAGTAAAACAATGGCAGCTATAGCCATCAATCTGGGACTGTGTGACAGTACTCAAATACTTTTCAAGAAAAACCAAATTAATGAATATGATGGCCTAACATGAAAGGAAGCGAACAATTCTAAATGAAAGAAACATACCACTATGGAACTGGAAGAACTGCGCTATGACACACAACCTTAGAAATTTATAGGCGATAAAATATATATATACTTATTTCACTAAGCTAGTTATCCTTCCCAACTAAACACATCTCCTTGCTTAGTTGTCATTTGTGTACAATACTTTTATAAATAAATTGAGTGAAACTGTATGCTGAGGTTTCATTCATGAATGAGATTTGGGAAGAAACCCACTCTATGCTCTTTTTTGTAATGTTTCAACCCTATTTTGTATCTAAATTATTAATACTTGTGGGCCTTTATTGATTATTTCATATTAGCCACATAATATCTCCCAAAAATGTTGACCCTATTTAAAAGGCATTGGCTGTGAAATTCTTTTATGTTTAAAATAGTTGCTCAGTTTTGCTGATTACTACAGATTGCAGCTAGACAGAGGTGCAGACCAGCCATCTTAAGAATTGTCCTTTAGTTTAACCCTGCACTACAAGGGTATCAAACTCACAGCCCACAGGCTGGATGTATAACCCATCCCTGGTTTAGCAAAGTGTGTGTGGGGGGTGGAGTCCTGATACATCACGTGACAATCACATGATGATGTGGGTTTGATGCCCTGCTGTACTAGTATTCCTTTTCAGCAACTACCAATACAATTGGATGATTGTTGCGTACTTTTACAATTGCCCCCTTAGGTCCTGCTCCAATTAGTAGAAACATGGTGGACAGAGACTTTTCACAATTCTCTGGACAGAACTCATCGTTAGCCCTTGGCTTGATTTCTATTTGCATCTCACTCTAGCTGCCAGGAGAGATTTAATCATCTCCTAGTGGACTTTGCTGTCACTGAAAACATTTGCTAGCAAAACATTAGTAGTTGCCTTTCTGATGTCTGTGTCTTTTCTCAAGAGGTCTTGCTCTTGTGAACTCCAAAGAGGAAAGCTTCCAGCATCCTTACATTAAAGGAAGTTTAAAACCACCATGATAGGTAGATCATGAAGGATCTATTACATAATGCAAGCACCATTAACTTCAAAGCTGTCACAGACTTGAGTAAAACTGCTTTTCATAGCTTTGGGCTTGTAATGTACTATAATGTAATTTGAGCTCTACATTGCCATGGCTGATGAAAAGGGATTATACATCATGACACAAAAAATTAGCTGAATAAACAGGACGTAAGTGTAAAGCAGAGAGCAGTGACAAATTGCTCACCAAGTAAACACACATTAAGCCATATGGTCATACTACAGTAAGGAAAGGAATATTTACTGATTTTTAGATTTTAATTCAAATGGAAGACTCTGAAGACAAATCTTTGATGGACTTAAAACAACTTGTCATCAGTCAAATTAATCTGTGAAATATCTTGATATCTGGTCAAGCTGCAAGGCAAAGGGTAGAGAAATACAAGAACCAGAGAGGTCTTCTCTTCCTGCTCTGTTCCCCCCTCTCTGGTTGTCAAGAAAGTATTTGAAAGTGCATCCTTCTGCAGCTCCTGCTGTCAATAATCTCAGATTTCTGAATACAGAACAACCAGCAATCATCCTTCTCTGAAGAAAATCTGTGTAAGGCATTATCCTCTTCATTGAAAACTTGCCCTTTCTTTTATTCCCTGACTTAACATGTTATTAAAATAAGATTGAAACTCTGCATGCCTTTCTTCTGCCACTTATTGGGGTATCTTGTTGCATTTTGCTTTCCTAACATGATAATTCCCTGTATTATTTCTTGAACAGCCTTTAATACAACTTTTAAAATGAATAACCACTTGACCCTCAATAGCTGTCAAGCTGTCACTTCATTCAGACAGCTGCCTATAAGCCAACTCTTTGGTTTGGCGTCTGTCACTTGATCTTCTGACTCTCTCCAGATTTTCTCTTCCCATCCACCACCATCAGTTTCCTTTCATGGGCACAAGTCGTTTAATAGTAAGCCTGCAGACAAGCTTATTGTTATGGATATTATTTAAAATACATGTATATCTTGGTCCTAAACATACAGCTGTATAAATAGGTATTTGTACCATTAATTGTTACATCTCAGTGCATTTTCAAAGCAAATGCCTTACAGCATTTCACCATGCAATTAATTTTTGCTTACATTCATAGCACTTCAAGTCAGAATGTTATCATTTGCTTTGGTGGAAACTGGGATTTCATGCCAATTGTGCATTCCATTGCTTACAAACAGCTCTCAAATATTTCAGTTGATAAAAATGTTATTGTTTAGTTAAAATATTTCATTTTATAGCGCAATATTTAAATAGATGAAATGTACCTACTGCTAGAATGTATCTTTCAATATTTTAAATTCAGATTCCCATAATGATATCAACAAAGATATAAAGCATGGTTTGTGCTTGAAAGGAAATAGCTACGTTCCTAGAGTTTTCTCTTAGTTCTGGAAAAAATGGCAGTTTCAAGGGCATTGCTTTGAATCTCAAATCCCATATTTGATTTGCTGTTTTTAAAAATGTGTTTGGATCTGGTTTTTTTGTTTTCCAGAGCAATAATAATATGATAGGGGTCATACTGGTTGAGAAAATAAGGAAGAGGGAGCAGCATCAATTGTTAAGAATACACTCATAGACAGATGATGTTCTTAAATCCAGATTTTACAAGATGAGGCAGGACCTGCATCTGCATACAGAGGTTACTCTAAATAACCAGTCACAAAATTAAAACCAACGGAGATTGCTTTTGCTTTACCATATACCTGACAACTTTGGCAGCTGCTATTGTTATTGTTGTTGTGAGGAAGTTAGGTTTTCCTGGATTGGATTATGTATATTGTTCTTTTTTCTGTTATGCATTATTTTGTATGGGGATAGCTATCGTATGAGTTGCACAGATATCTCTACTAGCGCTGATGAGTTTCAGGTTGTAAAATGTAAAGGTTGTGTTGGTTTTTTTGTTTCTTGAACTTTGACTTATGATTGTGCATGGTTTTGTTGATGTTGATTTTTCAGGTTGCATGCTAAGTGCAAAAAGAATGTTTCTTTAGTGATTGGTTGAGTTTTGCTGTCAGATACATACATATGAACTGTGCTTGTTAATTGGAAAGAGGAGCTTTAATAAAAAGCTATCATGTTGCTATTGCTTTTTTCCTGGCTTTCTATTTGTACAGCCAGGCTGACAAAAATGTCGCTTCTACTGTTTAATATTAGGATTTAAAAGGGGAGGGTGAGGGTGTAGTTAACAAGGGCTATCACCCTGCATATATTTATGCCTTTAGAGTGAAAAGCAAGAGAACAAAAAAATGTTCAAGCTCCCATGTTCCCATGTTGCAGAATGCAAGTTTGGTTCAACTTGGACACTCCAGTGAGTGTTGAAAAGGAGAAACCATCTTTAGTTTATATGGATAATTTTTCCTAATTTGATAGGCTCAAGATGGATTTCAATTTACCTAATCCTCAGCCAGTACAACCAAAGATGTTCAGTGGGCACCATGTTCAGAAGGAAGAAGAAAAATGTCAATATATTATTTGACTATTAATAAAAAAATGTGATAGGCTTCAGTAGAAGATGAAGACTGTAAAGGTGCCCCGTAGAATGCATATCTATAAAGTGAACTAGATAAGAACAGGTCCCAGAAACTGATAAATGTATAAGATGTCTGCAACATTTTCAAATGCCTGTTATCCTTGATTGCACTGAATGATTAAGATAGAAACAGCTCTTTAAAAATCATTTTACAGTGACAAAGCAGCTTAGAACGTGATGAACAGCAAGCAAAGTATAGAATGATCGCAAGCCCAAGACAGTGGTGGAATAATACATTCATCTAATAGAAAACACTAAAAATAATAGATGTATCAAAAGTAAATGGAGACCTACATAGCGCAAAACAAGTTTGGGGGACTTCAGAAAACAGAGCCTGAAGGAGGAATAGAGAATGGGAACTGCATGCTGAAGAACACGTACTTTATAACTTCACATTTAAAAACATAAATAAATAGGAACATTTTTTCTTTTAAAAACCACCTGACTGAATGATACTGCTTTATTTATGATTGGATATGAAAACTAAAGATGGCAAAAAGATTTTTTTTCTTCTCATACTGCTGAATTAGCTGTGCTTGAATATTATACAGTAGAGTTGATCAAAATCAGAAACCGTCTCTAAACACAAGGCTTCCCCCCCTCCCCATTTAACAAAGGATACCTACAAATAGAGATTTAAATTCCATCAAATTAATTCTGTAAGGACAGAAAACCCAACTTTGCGGCTTCACTAGTACATTTGAAATTTGACAAGTCATCACAAAAAATTTTCCTGCAAGTAAAAATAATCACAAAAACAGAAATTAAATGTTGATTATCAGCACAAACCCAACATATGTGTGTGTGTGTGTATATATGTTGTATTTGTGCTGATAAATAAATAAAGGGAGACTAGTATAGGTCTATTTCAAGCTATTTAGCTCTCATCAGCTCTCATCAGCTCTCATCATATATATATATATATTCATTCATGATTTTGACACAGAACAAAGCCCCCCAGCTCAACCAACGTGAGGGGGTGGACACATTTATTTTTTCCAAGCCCAAGCATAACAAAGAAATACAAATTTCCCTACATATCTAGGTTTTCTTATATAGAATATCAAGAAAACATTTTGATATTACCAAGTATAAATATAGGCACATATGCCTTGTGGCTTCATTATGATTTTGTCAAGATGACATCAAATTATGTAATTGGGGAAATCCCACATTGCTACCATTTGCCCTGGGCAGGAGTCAGACATCTCTCATCCAGAAGCCTTTTCTGGACTTACTAGCTTGTTAGCAAAACGTCTCCCATCTCCTTACATATCTCAAGTTACTTGTTTATTCTAAATTCCTGTTATACAAAACTTGCATCTCTCTCAGTCCAACCAATTTTTCAACTGATTGATTTTCCATTATTGCTTAATGTGCAAGCTAAGCTGCTTCTTGTTACCTCTGCCACAACATTTGAGATTTCCATATCACAACGTGCAGGAAAAGAAATGTTTTTCCCTCTTTTTGTCTGCTATGGTTACAGTTTTTTTCATATTCTCACAGACATAGTTCAGGGATCTTCTCCTGTGTGCTGCTCCGGGAATCCAATCATGGGTTAACTTAGCCCTCTAGCCTTGAGACTGAGTATGCAAATTTCAAAGTCACGCCTCCTCTGACTGGACTTCCGTTTCCATTCAGTTTCTCTTACTCAGTCCAAGCCTACAGACCTATTTCAATTCTCTCTTGACTAATTGATAATTTCTCAGGATTAATACTGGATTTCCTTGGTTTTCATTGTGGATTTCTTGCTGGTTGGAGGTAAAGCGGCAGTTTTCTGCCAGCCGATTCCTCTCTCACTACTCCCTTTGCAGGGATATCGGATTACTGCAGCTGGAGCGTGGGGCGATCTTGCCGTTCCCAAACAGCTTCTCCGCCTGTCCTCCCTTTAAGTTCGGCGCGCAGGGAAGCTGAGTCTCTCCAGCGCCGCCTTCCCACACCGGATAGCACCCGCCTACGGGCGCGGTCAGATCCGAAGCTGTGGCTTATCGGGGCTGTTCCTCTCCTCCCCCCTGCCTCCCTCCCTTCTGCCCTCGCTGGAGCGGCTGCCGGAGGATTGCATGGATCGGCTGTTTGGGATTTCTCCCTGCCGTTTCTTTTAAATTTCGCGCCTTTGATGCCGGCTGCCTTATTTGGAAGCAACTTCACGCATGCGTGATAATGTCTGGGGATGAGAAGGCAGAATTTATTCGCGCGCTTGAGTCTGCGCACTGCTTTCGCCCCTCCCTTTTCCCTCACTCGAGGTTGCTGACTCAGGAAGGAGGTCGCTTCTCTCTTTGTCTCTGCTTCCACGTGGCGTTCTTGGCGAGTGCTTTGCAATTGCATTCCTTTGTTTCGCTGATTGAGCTCTTTCAAATTCATACTATGGCTGATCAATCGGTAGTGCAAGGTACTGTCGGGCCAGTTTCTGAGCCCCGTTCCCCTGGCGAGGGGGGGGATAACCCTGGGCCTAGCAAGGCCACGACCAGGGCTTCCAGTAGCAGGCCTCGAGCCTCATCTACTGTTTGGGATAAGTCGCACAAGCGCAAAGATAAGGCCAAGGCTCCCCCCAAGGCATCTGGGGCTCCCATTTGTTCCCCTCCGGTTCTGATTCAGCAGCCTGTTTCTCCGGTGCGAGTCGTTGAGCAGGGTTGGTCCCCTGATATTCAGCTTCCCCAGGCCCCTCTTCCTGAGGTAGGGGTTTTCGGGCCTCAATCTCCCCCAATTATTTCTGAGGCTAGTGGGGCTTCTCTTCGTTCGCCTCCACGCGCTGGGCCTTCTGCCACATTCACCCCCACAGCTGCAGGCCTCAGGCCTCTGGAGGGCCAGGATTTGGGCCTTCCTGCTGATTTTTACAGCATGATCTCAGAGGCTATTTCCAGAGGGGTGGATGCGGAATTAATGCGTAGATCCCAGGCCTCCAGGCCTACTATGGCCTACTCGGGCCTAGCTCCTCAGGCACTGCAAGGGGATTCTTCCATCCTGCAAACGGATCCTCCTTCCCCTTTCCCCTCTGTGTTTAGTGCACAATCTCCTTTAGTGGAGGAAGGTGAAATCCCGGATAGGGATTTTTCTGGTGATGAGGGCCTACCTATGGATCAGCCTACTGCCCCTGGGCTCTTCAGGCACACTCTTTTCAAGTCTCTGTTGTATAAGGCCAAGACTACCGCCCACATGGGGGAGGCGGTTTCTGGAGAAAGTGCTGCTGTGGGCCTGGATGCCACCGAGCGGCTCTTTGCTGAGCAGGTGGCCTTACAGGATTTTATCCCATCTCCCAAGCTTTTTCTTGATTTAATCCAGAAGCAGTGGGATGAGCCGACCGCAGTTAAGCCTCCAGGGTCCGGAGATAGGAAACTTTACACATCTTCCCCAGAGTTGGAGGCACTCCTCCAGTTTCCCACGGTGGATGCTCCCATTGCTGCTCTTGCTTCACCGGCATTAATTCCTTCTGAAATTTCAGAAGGTTTGAAGGCCGAGGACCGCAAGGCCGAATCGGTCATTCGTAAAACTCATCAGGCAGCGGCGTGGGCCTTACGTTCCGCTACTGCAGCTTCCTTCTTTAATAGGACTTCCTTAGTTTGGCTGAGACAACTACAGGAAAGGCTGGACCCGGAGGAACTGCGCCTCCATCAGGATGTCACCAAGCTGATAGCGGCCTTAGAGTATTCTGCAGATGCCACCCTTAGCGCGGCAAAATTTGCATCCCGAGCCGTGGTTTCCAATGTGGCCTCTCGCCGCTTGCTCTGGCTCCGCCACTGGCAAGCTGATGTCAAATCTAAGTGGCGCCTAGCATCCACGCCCTTCAAGGGCGGGGCCTTGTTTGGTGCAGTGCTGGATCCCATTCTCATTGAGACTCGGGACAAACGCAAGGTGCTTCCCTCCACCAGTGCCCGTGTACTTAGGAGGCCACAGCCTGATAGTAGGCGGCAGCCCTTTCGGTCTGGGGACTCGGGGTTTACTTCCGCCCCCTATGTCCCCAACTACACCAGGGGGTTCTCCCAGGCACAGGACCGTGGCCAGGACCGAGCTGGGGCCAGAGACAGGGGGCGCCAGCAGGGTCAGGCGCAGAGTAGACGGTCCTCCCGAGGAGTGGGCAACCGTTCCTTTCGTAGATACCGCTGACTCGCAGGAGGTAGGGGCCATAGGAGGACGTCTCTTGGCCTTCGCCCACCAATGGGCGGAGCTCACATCAGACGCCTGGGCCCTTCAAGTGGTGAGCTTGGGTCTCACTCTAGAATTTCTATCCATCCCCCCGAGGAGGTTCATCAGGTGCCCTGTGCCCAGGTGCCCGTCGAAACGGCGCCTTATGGACGCCGAGATATTCCATCTTCTCACCATCAGGGCCATAGAACAGGTACCCAAGGGGCAGGAAGGCCTAGGGTTTTATTCCATCTTGTTCCTGGTACCAAAGAACTCCGGGGGATGGAGGGCAATCCTAGATTTGAAACAGCTCAATCAGCATATCAAATACCAAAAATTCAAAATGCAGTCTCTAAAGAGCATATTGGCTTCCATCCGCCAAGGCGACATGATGACTTCCATAGACATCAAAGAAGCGTACCTCCATGTGCCCATTCATCCGGCACATCGGAAGTTCCTGCGGTTTCACTTCAACGGCCGCCATTATCAATACCGGGCCTTGCCATTCGGCCTCTCCTCGGCCCCGCGCACGTTCACCAAACTTCTGGCAGTGTTGGCAGCTTCCCTTCGCTCAATTCCAATACGCATCAATTGTTATTTAGACGACGTGTTGGTGTTGTCGCCTTCTCGAGATCAGGCTCTCCGAGACCTACAGGTCACGATGGACTCATTGCGAAACCATGGGTTTGTCCTCAACCTGCCCAAGAGCCATCTGCGTCCAACCACGTCCCTCCTTCATCTGGGAACCACCATCAACTCGATGTCGTGCGAGGTTTTCCTGTCCCCGGAAAGGAGGCAGAGCATATACCATCTGGCGCATCATGTGCTATCTCAACGGCGAGTACCACTGCTGTCGCTGTCCAAACTGCTAGGAAAGATGATCTCCTGCATCGGCGTGGTGCCCTGGGCCAGGTTCCATGCGCGCCCTCTCCAGTGGTTTCTGCTGCCCTTCCAGAGAGCGCAGACCAGTCATTCCCACATCAAGGTGCAGCTTCCGGGCAAGGCCAGGTGGTCCCTGCATTGGTGGATGTCGTCCAGGCTCCTCCGGGGATGTCCATTCAAGGAGCCGGACCGCGTTCAAGTTACAACGGACGCCAGTTTATTTGGATGGGGGGCCCATGCCCTGGACAGAGTGGCCCAAGGTCGCTGGTCAGATCAGGAGCTGACGAACAGCATAAACTGGCTGGAGTTGCGGGCCATCCGTCTAGCTCTCCTGGAGTTTCGGGACATTGTATCTCATTGCCATGTGTTAATTTTGACCGACAATGTGGCCTCCAAGGCCCACATCAACCGCCAAGGGGGAACACAGTCCAGAGCTCTGATGCTGGAAGCGGAAAGGTTGTTCCATTGGGTGGAGCCCAGACTCTCATCGATTCGGGCGGAGCACATCTCGGGCGAAGCCAACACTCAGGCGGACTGGCTGAGCAGAGCGACTGTGGATCAGGGGGAGTGGCAGCTCCACCCCATTCTCTTCCAGGAACTCTCTCGCCGCTTCGGCCTACCCGAGGTGGATCTGTTTGCTCACCCGCACAACGCGCAGCTTCCCCGGTTTTACTCCCGATACCAGACTCCGGGGGCGGAGGGAGTAGACGCTCTACGCAGTCGGTGGCCGGCCGGCCTTCTTTATGCCTTTCCTCCTCTCCCGATCCTTCCGTCGGTCATTCAGAAGATCTTGACGGAACAGGCGGAAGTACTGCTGGTCGCTCCGATGTGGCCCAGACGTCCCTGGTACGCAGACCTCGTCCATCTGTACGTTTCGCGTCCTTGGAGGATTCCGGACGACCGGATTCAGCTCAACCAAGGGGCTCTCCTGCACCCGAGCCCTCAGCTGTTGCAGTTAGCCGTGTGGCACGTGAGCGGGCGATGCTAGCGGCCCTTCACTATTCGGATGAAGTAATTTCTACCATTCAAGCGGCCCGTCGCCCGTCAACTACCCGTATTTACGAGGCTACCTGGCAGGCCTTCTGTCGGTGGTGCCGGCGCACCGGGGTCGATCCCATCAGGGCCTCGGTGCCCCAAGTTCTGGATTTCTTGCAGTCCGGCCTCAACAAAGGGTTGGCGCCAAACACGCTTCGCCGTCAGGTCACAGCCTTGTCGACGGTGGTCGGGGGTGGCCAAGGCCGCTCCTTATCTCAGCACTCGCGGGTTCGGACCTTCCTTAAGGGTGCTTCCAACTTACGACCGCCGACGGTACACCGTTATCCCACGTGGGATTTGGCCTTGGTTCTCAGGGCCCTAACAGCTGCCCCCTTTGAACCTCTCCATTCCATCAGCCTCCGATTATTGACGCTCAAGACGGCTTTTCTGGTGGCCATAACATCGGCCAGGAGGGTGTCAGAGCTAGCAGCCCTTTCTGTTCGTGCGGATCTTTGCATCTTCCACCCGAACAAGGTGGTGCTTCGTTTGGATCCGACCTTTCTTCCAAAGATAAACTCGTTGTTTCACAGAACTCAGGAACTTGTCCTGCCGGACTTTTGTCCTCACCCGTCTCATCCGCAGGAACGCCAGTGGCACCATCTGGATGTTCGCAGGGCTCTTCGTCGCTATGTGAAACGTACTGCGTCGTTCCGACGATCAGAGGCTCTGTTCGTCTCCTTCCAGCCGTCTTCAATGGGACAGAAGGTGTCCTCCCACACCATCGGCCGATGGTTGAAAGCTTGCATTGCGTTGGCGTATGACACCCACTCCAGACCGGTTCCAAGGCGGATCACTCCTCATTCCACCAGGAGTGCGGCCACCACAGCGGCCTGGACGACGCAAGCGTCCGTAGAAGAGATTTGCAGGGCGGCCACCTGGGCGTCGCCCTCACCTTTTATTCGCCACTACAAGATTGATGTCTTTGCCTCGGCTGAGGCGTCCTTTGGGCGGAGAGTGTTGCAAAGGGTCCTTCCGTCTGCGGAGGAGCCTGACCAGCCTAGCTCCCGCCCTGGGACTTAATTGCTTTGGCATATCCCATGATTGGATTCCCGGAGCAGCACACAGGAGAATGACCGTTGTCTTACCTGAACGGTCCTTCTATGGGTGCTGCGAAGGGAATCCAAACCCGCCCGCAGTTTCGGCTGGTCAGGGCTCCATTTTGATCGTGACTCTGTGACTTTCTTATTCTGACTGGACTCGACTAGGTAGTGCCGGATGGCCTGCGGCTTGATTGACAATTGACATATTGTTCCTTCGGTGGACTTCGTACGAGAACTGAATGGAAACGGAAGTCCAGTCAGAGGAGGCGTGACTTTGAAATTTGCATACTCAGTCTCAAGGCTAGAGGGCTAAGTTAACCCATGATTGGATTCCCTTCGCAGCACCCATAGAAGGACCGTTCAGGTAAGACAACGGTCAATTCGGGAAATTGCCTGTCCGTTTTCTGCCATTACAGCCCATTGTTGGGCTGATGTGGTAGAATAGGACCTGTTGGCAGAGAGTTCATTTGCTGAAGTGAGCTGAGTATTAGTGAGTTCCCTCATAGTTAAATCTTCATTTCTGTCACAACCACTTTGTGAATCATATTTTTCTCTAACTTGAACATGAATTTCAAATAAAATAAAGCCAGGCTGGAGATGATGGCATGAGGGGTGGGGATGGGGGGAAACATACCTCCCTCTCCTACAATATTTCCATCTCTGGAAATGGGTGGAATCTTGTCATATGTCTTCTTCCATTTTCGTCACTGCTCCAAAAGAGAAGGAGGGAGAGAGTTTTGATTAGAATACTCTAATTGTGTCTTGATCTCGGAAGTTATTTTCTGCCTTGAGTCACAAGTTTCACTGGATGCCTCTGAAAGCCTTTGCCCCCCCAGCACTTGGAACTGTATTGATAGCTCTGTCTCTTCCCCTCTTGAGAGCAGTCAGCCTGTAGTGCTGCGTCTACTTATAAGTGCCCTAGAGATGACTGTAACTTCATATTGATCAGCTGATTGAAGATAAATGACAGAGCTGCTGGTCTTGCAGATTACATCATTAACATGGTCAGTAAACCATGAATTGTTCAATAAGGCGTTTATCTTTTTTTCATTTTATTCTGCTCTTTTATCATTTTTATGATAAGGAACAGTTACACTAATCAAAAGGATCCATTTTAGGGAAAGGCACTTCCTGTGTAGGAGTATCATCGTCAGGACTAAGTGAAATCTAATCGCTTGAAGATACTTAGTAAATGTTTTTAGCTGAAAATATATATACATATATATAGGCTTCACTGATCATTTTTCTTACTCTGTTTCCCTTCCAGTTTCCTTTTGCTTCGTATTTAATGGATGCAGTGCTGGAAAAATTAAATGAACAAAAGAAGCTGGCAGAAGAATACAGTACTCTGATTAAAAGAGCAACTAGGAAGAGTTCATAAACTGACTTTTAAAAAGGAAGAGGGTTTTCTTTTGCCCTGGATCCTGTTTCTGGGATTGGTGCACAAAACGGATGACCTATCATATTCAATAGCATCTGGATTTGCTTCACTTATATAGACTATTACAAATAATCAAAATA
Source organism: Thamnophis elegans (assembly GCF_009769535.1). NCBI lineage: Eukaryota > Metazoa > Chordata > Lepidosauria > Squamata > Natricidae > Thamnophis > Thamnophis elegans. The sequence goes on along the minus strand of NC_045543.1, from coordinate 68,736,872 downwards.
GATTCACAAATGTGTGATAGATACAGAACAAAATAAACTGGCAAGTTCATCTAACAAAATACGAAGCTACCTTAGTATGATTTTTTTTATTGTTCCTTGTATATTGCATACACATTCATAAACTAGGTTTGCAAATTTCAATATAAATGTTCTGAAGTCATGAATTTTAATTTGATATCATTTTAAAAATCCAGATCACCAGTAAAGTTACCATTAAAAGTAAAGGTTCCCCTCGCAAATATGTGCTAGTTGTTCCTGACTCTAGGGGGCAGTGCTCATCTCCATTTCAAAGCCGAAGAGCCAGCACTGTCTGAAGATGTCTCCATGGTCATGTGGCTGGCATGACTAAATGCCAAAGGCTCACAGAACGCTGTTACTTTCCTACCAAAGGAGGTTCCTATTTTTCTACTTGCATCTTTACATGCTTTCAAACTGCTAGATTGGTAGAAGCTGAGACAAGTAACGGGAGCTCACTCTGTTATGCTGTGCTAGGGATTCAAACTGCCAACCTTTCGATTGACAAACTCAGCGTCTTAGCCACTGAGTCACCGCATCCCATAAAAGTTACTGTTAATTTACTTTTTATTCAAAACATTTTTACTAAAAAGAAATACTGATGTTAATATCAGCAATGATAGTTAGATAGAATAGTAAGATCTATTCAGTTTCAAAATAATGAAGTATTAACTGAATTTTAGAAACATATTTTCCAAATAACTTATTTTGAGGTCATCTTTATGTATATTTATAAAATGATATTCTGTTAGGAATAAATTACAGATAATCCTTAACTTATGACTAAAATTGAGCCTAAAATTTCCATTGCTAAGCAAGGCAGTTGTTAAGTGAGTTTTGCCCCATTTTATGGTCTTGTTTGCTACAGTTGTTGAATGAATCACTGTAATTGTTAAATGGATCATGCAGTTGTTAAGCGAATCTGGATTCCCCCTATTGCCTTGCTTGTTGAAAGCTGGTTGAGAAGTTTACAAACATTAATCACATGACTCTGGGATAGTGCAAATTCAAATACATGCCAGTTGCCAAGAGCCTGAAATTTGATCACATTATCACAGGGATACTGCAATGGTCATAAGTGTGAAAAATGGCCATAAGTCACTTCTTTCAGTGCTGTAGTACCTTCGATCACTAAATGAATGGTTGAGGACTACCTGTATTATTTTCTGTTTCTTTTGTTCATTCTCCCCCTTTACCTTAATATTATAAAAAAAAAGACCAAAGATGACAATAACAATTTGCATAGAGTAGGAATGAAAAAATTTCAGGATTAAGAAGGGTAGATATTGCCAATATCTGAAGATATATGTTGCCAACTCCAACTGAAACCATCTTAAGAGATTCTCTTCCCCCTAATAAATGTGTCCAGCTGACACATTTCCACAGGTGCACATATACACACACATTGCCATACATTTCCACAACAGGGTCCTTTCTTGTTTTCCAATAGTATACTGGTTGGAAATGGGGTGAAGCTGCACTGGGAAGGGAAGTAGAGAAATGGAAGGAACAAAACTTGAAATGTGTCAGATAAAGGAAAAAATAAACTAAATGGAGAGAGAAAAGAGAAAATGCTATTTAGACATTACAAATCTGTCTACCTTGAAATAGAAAAATTGGTTGTACAAAAAACTTCACACCATTATGACTTTTCATGGAGTTGTCTTCAGTCCACTATTTTTTTCTTCTGGAAGCCACTATAAAATTCCAAAGAGCTCTGACCCTGGACACTATAATGTCCAGCAAATGTCAGCCCTGTAAGGACTCCATAAAATCCCATATAATAAACACCTTTCTCAGTGTAAGTCAGCAACCATTGAAACAATAGCTCACACCCTTCAATACTGTCAATACTATCTGTGACTTGGAAACATATAGGACAAACACATAGATGGCATTCAAGGTCCTGCTTTGCTCATTGTGGTCTTTGTCTAAGATTTATTGTATCTCAGAAGTGACAAGCAACTTTATCCAGAAAAGCACCAGCAAATTCACCTGGCATGTTTATGGGCAAAATATCCCTCTTGGTATTCCTTGAGCAGAACCACGAGTATTGATTTCCAGATACAATAAACAGAAGAACTGACAGGTTGCTACTCGGACTATCATTGTATAGGCTCAAACAAATTATACCAGTGCCTAGTCCTACTCCTTTGTGATTGTTTCATCTCCATTAGATCCTTGGTGAACCATGGAGCTGCATGGGATGAATGATTGGGAGAGGACTCACAACAGCAATTTTGTTCAGCACTCTGGTTGTCTTCTTAGTCCAGAAATCAACTGTCCCCTAGAATTCATCCAGATATACTAGGATTTTGGGTGGAGCAATCTTAAGTGGTTGATTCCCTATGCAAAGGTCTCCTACATGTGTGATGTGCATTTTGATAAAGAATATTGACCCTAGTAAAGATAAATATGAACGTGTTCCATATCAAATTCATATCTCATCTGCTCCAAAGTAAAGTACAGATCCAAAGTGTCATGTATGTTGGAGCTGTGATTACTTACAACAAGTCATGGTCACCCTGGAAGACCTAAATTTACAAGCTACCCCATGATCCACTTGCATGGAACTCAAAAACACCCGAATTTGAAATCTTAGATATCCTAACATCATCTCTGCGGTGATTATGAGAGAACTGATGAAAGACTAGGTAGTTAAATGGATGGTATGCTACCAGCAGCCCATTTGTCTCTACAGCTCAATTCAACACAAAGAAATTTGTAACAATCATTGCTAGGTCACTGCCTTGCAATTGATGGAGTAATTACCAGAGTTATCCACCTCCCTGATCTTGGTGTCATGGATGATACAGAACCTAAAATCTGGAGGGCAGATCTCCCACAGATCTGCCCTCCCATTGTTATCTCTGCCATTGTTGTCCAACCAGTTCTTAATGGCACACTTGATCATCAGCAAGTACAAGTAGTCCTTGACTAACAACTACCTGTTCAGCAACCATTCAAAGTTACAATGGCACTGAATGAGTGGGGGTTACAACTGATCCTCAAAGTTGCAGCTTCACCATCACATGATCACAATCTGGGTGTTTGGCAACTTGCTAATTCAACAGTTGCAGTGTCCCATGGTTGTGTGATCATGATTTGCGACCTTCCCTGCTGGCTTCCCACATAGCCACAACAGACAAGAGCCCCATGACTGCTCTTAAAAAAATGGTTTTGGCTAACATCAGGAAATCCCAGGGCTGTAGGCAACACCGAGAAGTCAAAAACCATGTTGGATCAGCCTTCTGACCTTCAGCTGTTTCAAGATGCAGGGATTACCATGGGCTGTTTGCTGTTTGCTGCAAGGAGTCAAATTGCTGGGAGGCAGAGGCAGATTTTTTTTTCTTGTGCTAATCAGGCTATACTGAAACAGGCTGTTTGCTGCAAAGAGGTAAGTCAATAACTATAAATGCCTATAGAATGATCAAATTATTAGATTTATTTTTTAAAGACAGTTTTATTATTGTTCTAGACAACTTAATAAAATGAAGAAGCTTTTTAAAATAAATGCTTGATCTGAAGAGGCCCAGTGCTATTGTAGCTTCTTTTAAATAGCAGAGAATAACATATACTTCCAGAAAGCTACATCAATTTTAACAGCATCTGTACAAGCATAGTCTGAAATGTAACAATGTCCTGTTACAGTATTAAGATAAGGCTGCTGACTTAGACCCTGACTTAGTCATATTTGGAGTAGATCTATTTAAATAATTGGGAGGAGTTAGTGTGGCTACATTTAAGACAATTTTCTGGCATTAATATACTGCCATAATTTACATTTCGCCAATTCTTTGCTTTCCTATGGATCAGGCACACATGCACAGAAATATACCACAAACAGTGTATATAGTCTGTACTGTTTGCTGTTGGCTGCAGGGAGGCAAATTGCTGGGGGGCAGGCAGATTTTCCCCCTTGTTTTCCTCCACAAAAGCTAGGTGCATCTTATACTTCAGAGCATCTTATACTCCGAAAAATATGGTAAATGGGTGCAGCTGAATACTGATTTTCTATTTAGTTTACATGTTCTACTTTTTCCAAACTTTAAACAGGATATCAGTGAAATCATTCAACTTTAAAAAGCTTCTTCAAAAATCATCAAGAATGAAGATTCCACAACTTTTTGAAAAGGTATGAACTGCTTTTACACCAATTCTGGCGTATCTGATCAGGTCAATTATCCAACCAAACTGCATATCCTTTGATACTTTTCTCTCTGGAGTTTTGTGTGCCGCATTAGCCTGGTGAAATTTTAAAAAGATGCCAGCCAAAGAAAGAAGTAATGAGGGCCCATTTTACATCAAATTTGTTTATATAAAAACAAATTAAACCCTTCTGTTAATAGGTTCCTGCATCGCCAATCTATTTAGCAACATAGTACATTTATAAATTATCATAGCTAATTTATGTCTGCTTATGAGCATAGTTTTTAAAAATAAATAAGAAATAAGATACCAATATCCTGATAAATAAAATCAACTACTTTGTAAATTTAGGGTTTTTTATTTGTTTTTATTTCTGTTGAACAGTAGCCATATATCTAATAACATTATTTCTTGTACTTGTTTACTGACCACAGTTGGGACCAGCACACTTTGGTCATTAGGTGAAGAGGTTGTTAAGTGAAATCATAACTGCACTCAAAATCTTACTTCAGCTTTCTTTTGTTTTACAGACCTGCATAAATTGTAAACTTACATTTTCCTCCCCATTATAACAGACGCCAAACCAAGCAGTCACTAAACAAGACTACTTGTAATTCTTTGTCGTATAATTTAATATTAGTCCTACAGTTTATGTTCTGCAACTTAACAAAACACATTCATTTAAAGAGTTCTTTGATTCTTTGATACTCTCAGTATCAAGGGCCTGCAAACATTTTGCCAAGACAATCCAAGAAATGCTGTACATGGTGGCTAAAATATAAGTAAGCAGTGAGCAAGGTAAAAGTGAGTAGGGACTATTTATTTTCTCAGACACCTCTCTTCATTTCTTTTTGACATTCTCTTCCAAAACACAGGTGAAGACCACTTTATGAGAAAGCTGATATTTTTACATACACAGGAACAATAGTGGGATTAAACATTTTTTACTACTGGTTCTGTGGGTGTGGCTTGGTGGGTGTGGCAAGAAGGGGATACTATAAAATCCCCATTCAGGAATTCGGGAGGCAGAGAATAGATGGGGGCCGGACCACTCAGAGGTGGTATTTACTGGTTCTCCAAACTACTCAAAATTTCTGCTAACGGTTCTGACTAGAACTGGTCAGAACCTGCTGAATGCTACCTCTGCACAGGAAGTTTGAAATGAGCCCAAGAGCCAGATAGGGCTTACGGGCCAATGCTGTTAGCTCTCTGGCTTAGAATCTTGCTTTGACTAGATCGTATAATATCAACCCTACAAAGTAGTTCAGATTCAAACACCAAAGCCATGTACACCAGGAGTACTTTCATTGCAATTGGAACAATAAGAATATCATGCATTTCTGAATGTACTTCCCCCTCCCTCACTTTATTTTCATGAGAACTAGAAGAGGCCCAATCTGACAAGATTTCTCAAGTTACTTTCTTGACCTGGGTTCATGTCCCTTTTAGCTGACCATTGCTTCGGTAGAAGCTCTTCTTGTTCTTCAAAGTCATTCCCTCTTTCCTCTACATATAACTTCACTATCCTCAAAATGACTAAGAATTCTTCTGCTAACCTTGAAAACCAGAAAAACTTTCTTTGCAGCTGTCTGCTTTAATGCTTAACGTCATTTTTATTCTGAATGACATTCTCTCCCTCTCTCTCTCCCTCCCTCCCCCCCTCTCTCTCAGCAGATTTTGAATAGTCTGTGGAGATGTACTATCTGTTTTTTAATATTTTCTCAATGTAGCATTAGCCATCTCCCTAGGCAAGGCCAAGAACTTGGACTATAAAAGGAAAATTTCAAATATATGGACAATAAGAGCATTGGCCAATGCTGTCTATATTCTCCCATTAGATGAGCTTCATGCGCCACCTAGTGGTAAGAAATCTGCAATTACATTTAAAAAAAATAAAAGATGTACATTCAGTGCCATCACAACTTCAGACAGTTGCTGAATGAATACAGGTAGTCCTCGACTTACGACCACAATTGGGTCCAGAATTTCTGTGGGTAAGCAAAACATTTGTTAAGTGCCTTTTGCCACATTTCACGACCTTTCTTGCCACAGTTGTTAAGTGAAGCACTGCCATTGTTAAATTAGTAACAGTTGTTAAGTGAATCTGGTTTCCCCATTGACTTTGCTTGTCGGAAGGTAACAAAAGGTGATCATGTGCCCCTGGGACACTGCAACCATCATAAAATCAGTAAGTTGTCAAATGTCTGAATTTTGATCATGTGACTGTAGGCAGAGGTGGTATTAAGCTGGTTTGGAACAGTTCACACGAACTGGTAGTGGAATTCGTGAGTTGGCCCATCTACCCATCCTGGTTCTATGCTTTCCTATTTAGGCACATTTTCAAGCCAAAGGGCAAGCGCGGAAGGCCAAGCGCTTGGGTGGATGGAGTGGGTGCGAGCGAAGCGAGGGCGCGCACACATGAGCTCACATTTGCGAGCCAGTAGGGAAAGTAAGTAAATACCATATATTTCGGACTATAAGACGCACCAAGGTTTTGAAGAGGCAAATTAAAAAAAAAAGTTTTTTCACTCTGCAAATCTCCCCCAAACAGCCCGTTTTTTGTGAAAACGGGCCAGGGGTGGGTTCTCCTGGATTGTCCCGGTTCGCGCGAACCAGATGGTCGGTGAATCCAGAAGTAATTAACTTCCGGGAACACCGGTACCGCTCCTGGCCCCTGTCGCTGCAAAGCGCCCTTGCCAACAAGTCAGCACAACCCGCTCGGCATGTAGAAACAGCAAAAGAAGGAACAGGAGAGGAGTTCCAAGCTGGGCTTTTCAAACAGCCGAACTCCTCTCCTGTCCCTTTCTTTTGCTCTTTGAACAAGCCGTGCGGGTTGTGCTCCCTTGTCTTTCATAGCCAGCTCGTTTCCAATTGGGGTGGGGATCCATGGAGAGGGACGGAAAAAATTGATTTCTTCCCCCCTCTCCCAATTGGAAACGAACTGGCTATGAAAGAAAAGGGAGCGCAACCTGCACTGCATGTACAGACAGCAAAAGAAAGGGACAGGAGAGGAGTTCCAAGCCGGGCTTTTCAAACAGCCGAACTCCTCTCCTGTCCCTTTCTTTTGCTCTTTGAACAAGCTGTGCGGGTTGCGCTCCTGGTTCTGGGGATTCCCCCCCTCCAAAAGGACCGGCTGCCCGTCTCTCCAGATCTTGTGGCTTTTCAGGATTTTCTTTTTAAAAAACGCCTCTCCGGGTGATCTTGAAAACCTGCAAGGTTGCTTTGGAAGGGGACAGATGGGCAGCATTTCCCCCTGTCCCCCTCCCTGGTGCCTCCAGCCTCAGAGCCTGCAGCCTTAAAGCAAGCCTTTGCACAGTAAAGAAAATCTCACGAGCGAGAGTCCTTAATTGCCTTTACTGTGCAAGTTGCTGCAGGCTCCGAGGCTGCAAGCAACCAGGGATGGGGTGGGGGGAATGCTGCCTGTCTTCCCCCTCCCAAAGCAACCTCACAGGTTTTCAAGATTGTCTGCAGAGGCCTTTTTAAAAATAAAATGGTCTTCTTCGGAGGGGGAATGGGCTGCGCTCAGAGGAGCCGGTGCCCGGGGCGCCCTGAAGCAGCACCAGCCAACATGTCCATAAGAAAAGCCCCAAGGGCAAGTGCAGCAGCACCACGCCCACCTCCGCCCTGCCGGCTGCCCAGCAACACATCCCCGCCTCCTCCTTCTACTCAGCAGGCGGACCGGGTAGGGGCGCGGGCATGGCCCAGGAGAGGGTGGTTAATAGGGGGCGCTGCCCAGCCAGTCCTCACTCAGCAGCAGTTCCACGATGTTGCCTTCAAGGTGAGCAGTGGGCACCACATGGCCGGGGCAGCGGGGCTCACTGGCGCCCACCCAGCCACCACTCAGTGTCTGGGCTGGCGGGTGGGTGGAAGGTTGCCCTGGCGCGACCAAGGTGGTACGTTGTGTGGAGGTTTGGTGGGCATGAAGGGCTCATGTCTTCCATGGCCAGGCTGGAGCATGGGACGGCCTTGCAACAGGCGGGTCTGCTGCTTGCGGAGCGAATATGTGGCACTCGGAAGTGGCGGTGGGCTTGTTTTCCAGTTGTTTCTGGCCCTACAAAGGTTCCAAAAGTGCCTGGGCTCTGGGACATCCCGTGCTGTGCCTGCTTCTGCTGCCTCCATCTCCGCTCCCAAACGCAACTGTCAGCTGCGAGGAGGTGCCTGAAGCTGCTGCTTGCAGTAATTTACAGCTGCAGATAGATTGTGCCTGTAGTGGGAAGCTCTTCACCCTGTGAGAGCTCCTCTCCAGCACTTCTAGTTTGGTAACATCATCAGTGCTAGAAGGGAGTGGGGTTGGGGGGAAGAAAGAGAAAGGACAAACAGGAGAAAGAGAGGGAGAAAGAGGAGGTGGGGATAGTGGGATCCTTGCTGCTTTCTGATCTTGGTGGTTTTCTTACAGGCATTTCATTACCAAACTAGGTAACATCATCAGTGCTAGAAGGAAGTGGGGTCTGGGGGGGGGGGGAGGAGGAGAAAGTTAGGACAAAAAAGAAAAAGATAAGGAGGGAGAGGACTGTGGGGTCCTTTGGTGTTCTCTGAATGTGGTGGTTTTTAATTATTTTAGGGAAATTTTATTTATTTATTGTTTATAGAATGTTTATTACAAGAAATGTTATTCCTTTTTGCAAGTGTTTTATTTGTGATGCAATATGTTGCTTTTAAGTGTTCAGACCAGGTTTATGTTTCTCAAAGTGGCTGCTTTTCTATGGGCAGACCAGGTTGGTGCAAGGCAGCTTTGCCAGATTTAGTGTGTTTCACCCTCGTTAGGTAATTCTGAGGTGGTTGATGGTTCGTGAGCGCCTGTCCTTTATAATTTTCCACATTGCCTTGATGGTTTTTATTCCAGTGACTTTGTCTTTCCTGTCCTTAGGCTTAGGAAAAAAAAACTGGTTTCACTGGCAGTCTTTTTTTTTGGGGGGGGGGGGGGGATTCTTATTTTTTTTGTGTTTTCCTGGCACTGTCATAGTTTGTGTGTGTGTGTGTGTGTGTGTGTGTGTGTGTGTGTGTGATGTCCCACAGTTATCTACGCATTAATAATGATCTAGTAATATTAATAATATCTAGTAATTAGTAATATCTAGTAATAACATCGTCTTGGCAACTCCCACCAGGTCACATGGCTGGCAGGCCACTCCCATCCGGTCACATGGGTGGCAAGCCACTCCCACAAAGGAGGCCATGCCCACAGAGTAGGTTCGAACAATTTTTGAAACCCACCCCTGAAACGGGCCCTTTTTTTTCCTCAAAAAAAGTGGTAGGAATAGCCCTTAGGAGACTGGTAGAGTGTTCCTGAGGGGTAGGGGGACCAAAAACGAGCAAAAAATAGCCAATTTTTGCAAAAACTGGGCCATTTTTTGTCAAAAAAGAGCATTAGGAAGTTTATAGGCTCCTGGGGACTGGGGGAGGGGGATTGAGCAAAAGACGGTCCATTTTTTGCTCATTTCTGTCCTCCCATCTTCCAGGAGCTCTCTGAAAGCCTCCTACAAGCTATGCACAGCCATTTTGGTGAAGGGTCTGGGTTTCAGGAGGCAAAAAATACTGTATTAAGTGTATAAGACACACCCAGATTTTCAGCCTCTTTTTTGAGGGAAAAAGGTGCGTCTTATACTCTGGAAAATACGGTACCACCTCTGACTGTGAGGATTTTGATCATGTGACTGTGGGGATGCTGCAATGGCCATAAATGTGAAAAACTGTCATGTCACTCTCTTCAGTATCGTCGTAACTTTGAACAGCCACTAAATGAACTGTTGTAAGTTGAGGACTACCCGTGGTTGTAAATCAAAGATTACCTGCATGGTACTGTACTATAGTAATTTATTTGTTTGATTTTTGTTTGTTTTCTTGTTTATTTTAAAAATTTTATATTGCCACCTACTTGCACATGGCATCTCAAGGCAGTTTACATGGATATAAAAACCATATAAAAGAAATAAAAAGATTAAAATAATAAATTAGTAAAATAATAACGCCCACACCCTCCACCCCAGCAACAACACACATTCATACAAACCATTTAATGGGCTCCATCCCGCTCTGGGTTCCCCAGGCCCACTGACAAAACCACGTCTTCAGTGCCTTCCGAAAGAGTGTTAGAGTGGGATCAGACTAATGTCTGGGGGAATGATGTTACAGAGAGAGGAAGCTACCACAGAGAAGGCCCTTCTTCTGGGTCCTGCCAGACGTATCTCCCTGGGGGATGGGACCCACAACATTCCTTGCCTCCCAATTCTACTGGGTCAGGTAGAGATGTGTCCGGCAAGCAATGGTTCCTCAATTATCTTTGCAAATGAGTTCTAAGATAAGCCATTTATTTTGCTAATGTTCCTCATTTAATAACAGTTTTAATAAAGAGGCAAAGTACAAAAACACATTTTGGAAAGATTTTCCACTATGTCCAACTCAGACATGATTAAAGTAAACAGTTTTCCAGAAGTGAGAGTTGTAAATAATTATTGTGGATTTCTAGTATTACAGGAAGCAAAGTGCTTCAAAATAAAGATAATCTGAAAAGAGCTTGATGTCACTGTAAGAATCTCAAGATAAAAAGATGTTGATTCAAAATAGAAGTGGGGTAGGGAAGGTCGTAAAATGGGACAATGTTCACTTAACAATTATTTAGAATAGAATAACAGAGTTGGAAGGGACCTTAGAGGTCTTCTAGTCCAACCCCCTGCTTATGCAGGAAACCCTACACCACTTCAGACAAATGGATATCCAACACCTTCTTAAAAACTTCCAGTGTTGGGGCATTCCCAACTTATGGAGGCAAGTTGTTCCACTGATTAATTGTTCTGTCAGGAAATTTCTCCTCCGTTCTAAGTTGCTTCTCTCCTTTATTAGTTTCCACCCATTGCTTCTTGTTCTACCCTCAGGTGCTTTGGAGGATAGTTTGACTCCCTCTTCTTTGTGGCAACCCCTGAAATATTAGAACACTGCTATAATATCTCCCCTAGTCCTTCTTTTCATTAAACTAGACATACCCAGTTCCTGCAACCGTTCTTCATATGTTTTAGCTTCCAGTTCCCTAATCATCTTTGTTGCTCTTCTCTGCACTCTTTCTAGAGCCTCAACATCTTTTTTATATCATGAAAATTATCTCGCTTAGCAACAGAAATTTTGGGCTCAATTGTGGTCCTAAATTGAGGACTATCTGTTTTTATCCCACCGTGGATCGACTTCCAAATTAACTGACAATCTAGTTTATTTGTGCATGATTTAAAGAAAAATGAAATTATTAAAAACATTCACCATACAAAAAAACTATTTTTAAAAAAACCCTACCCCGCCCTGGCAGCAACAACACAATCAAATTACCCATTTTATCAGCTTTATCACCATTTGTGGTCCCCAGGCCTGCTGACAAAATCACATTTTAGGGCCATTTGGAAAAGCAACAGGATGGAGGTCCACCCTATTTTGGGGGTGGTTGGGAATAAATGATACAAATGTTTGGTTAGAAATAGTTTTTGTTTTTGCTTGAGCCTTCTCAAGTTTTTTCCTTCTTATTCAGTTTTCTTGCCCATTCAAAGTCTTAATAAAATCAGATCCTTGATGAAATGAAATGATGCAGGCATGAGGATACAGCTACATCCTCAAATGGTTGTTCCTGGGCAATTTTATTTCCCAGCAGACTTTTTGGGGATTGCCTCTGTGGTTTACTAGGTCTCTTGTAAATGTGTTGCTCTGAATATATTCTGTTACATAACTAGTTCTCCATACGTGCATTGTGGCCTACGAAGAGATGCTCAAAGGAACAGTCATCATTTCAACCAAAACTTTTTTTTTGCTAATGAAAGGAGCGAGTCAAAATGTATGCGATGCTCAATTTCATCATATCTTTCCCCTTTAAAAAAAAAATCTTAATTTTTATTCCCTTTCGTATCTGTATAGTGGAGGTTACGTTTTAATCACTATTTGTCAGTTTCTCCCTTTTCCACCAGAGGGCAGACGTTAATTAGAAATTACTTGTACATCCTGAAGAAGCAATGCGGTTTTTCATATAGAGGGTACCTATTTAGTTCTGCATTGTTTCATAATGCTTGTTCTGGATCATGGATCCTGATGTGAACTCACCATACATTTGTTTCAGCAGAAAAATGCTAAGGAGACACACAAAAAAGCAGGCCTTCTTTTCCTTTTTTTTTTCATTAGCCTTGGTGTGCAATAGTGTGCTTATTCCCAAGATGCAACAAAAGTAACAACCACCTGTAGGAAGTTAAAACCCACCCCTCTCCTAGAAAGATAATATGTCCTGGGAAATATTGAAAAGAATATTATATTTCCCTGGATAAGAAATTGAGAAACATGTTTTTAGGCAGGAAACACACTCACTCTTAATAGCCCCCACCTTTGTCAATGAGCCATTAAAATGACTGGGTTAGTCTACTCTACATAACAAAGGTAGAATTAACCCTCTACAGAAACTCACCACATGGCATCTGGGAAATCAACCAAGCTCGGGACTCAAAAGGCACACAATCTACAAAGTTAGCCCCTGGGAGTCTGACAACCAATGAGAATACATTTCTTACACAGGGACAGGAAACAGGTGGGGCCAAATAGAGAGTATAAAAACCTCTCAGCAAGCCTCCCTTTCCCCCTTTTCTTCTTCACCCAACATCTGGAAGCATGTGATCCCCTTTTTTCCCAGGACCTCAAACCATGTGGTTCTGTCCACCATTAAACCATCTTTCCAAGCAGCCTCCATGTCTCCAGTGTCTTTTTCTCCACTTGGAGCTGAACCCAGATGAATTTTTCTTCCAACAATCCTTTCCTGTTGAGCAGAAGCATGAGATAGAGGAGGGGAATAGGGGAAGAAAACCTATCATGTCCCAAAACCTTTTAACTCAACTTAAAATTCACAGTATATGCTTCCTTGCTGTACAGCTGATGTCAAAAAGAATGAAACTTGTAATGAAAGAAGGATTGCGTGATTTGACTTCCTCCAGCCCAAAACATCTTCAGGAAAGGTCACTGGTTTTGGCCACTGAAAAATGCCGTACACTTTGCGATACCTCTATCAATGTTGAAGATATTTTGTCACTAGAAGTAAAACCATTGCAAACTTCAGGTGGTTTTTTTTTTTTAAGATTATTAGATAACAATGCAATACACTTTGAATCACATTCTTAATCTGGCATTCTCATCTACATGAATAAATGATAAGCTGAGAGTAAGACTATTGAGACTAAAGCATATAAAAAACGGTTGCAGGAAGTGGGTATGTCTAGTTCAATGAAAAGAAGGACTAGGGAAGACATGATAGCAGGGGTTACCACAAAGAAGAGGGAGTCAAACTATTCTCTGAGGGTAGAACAAGAAGCAATGGGTGGAAACTAATCAAGGAGAGAAGCAACTTAGAACTGAGGAGAAATTTCCTGACAGTTAGAACAATTAATCAGTGGAACAGCTTGCCTCCAGAAGTTGTGAATGCCCCAACACTGGAAGTCTTTAAGAAGATGTTGGATAGCCATTTGTCTGGAACGGTATAGGGTTTCTTGCCTAGGCAGTGGGTTGGACTAGAAGACCTCCAAGGTCCCTTCCAACTCTGCTATTGTATTGTATTATTGGTTTTTTGAGATAAATACCATAGGCCAGTGATGGCTAACCTTTTTGTAATCGCGTGCCCATAATGCAACATGCACACAACACCCCCCCACCCCACCCCGTGTGCATGTGCACCCCCATGGTTTCCTTACGCATGTGCAAACGCTCCCCCTACGCTCCCACGCCCTCCAGCGCAAGTGCATGTGACCCCCTCACAACCCATTTTGGGCCTAGTGGCCTCTCTGCAGGTTCCTGGAACCAAAAAGCGGGCTGTGTGGGGGGGGCACACCAAACCTCCCCGTGCTCCCTCCACCCACCACACAACCCACGCATGATCTCCATGCATGCACGCACAACCCTGCACATGCACGCACAACCCCCACGCATGCACACACAATCCTCTGCCCTCCCCACATGCGTGCACAATCCAAAAATCAGCTGGCTGCAGGGAGGCGTGCGCACATGTGCGGTGGATGAGCTGGGGCAATGGCTTGCATGAGAGGGCTCTGCATGCAGAGGTGGGTTCTGGCAGAGACTACTGCCGGTTCGCTCAGGAACGTGCTGTGCATGCACATGCAGTACAACTAAAATTGCTCTGAACATGCGCAGAAGCAAAAACCAAGATGGTGCTGCCTACCGCGCCACCAGGAGAACCAGTTTGGGGGCATGGTGGCCCTCTGTCGCTGCTGGCTCCAGCGACCCAGGCTGCCAAGCTACTATGGGTTCCGCTGAGCCAGTCCAAACCAGTAGGAACCCACCACCGTCTGCGTGCCTTCTGTGGCATGGGTGCCATAGGTTTGTCATCACGGCCGTAGGCTGAAAACTTACATTGGGATTAAATAATCTTTGGTAAGATATTTGCTTCTATAATCTTTATTTGCTCCTCATTCAGGGAGGGTAGATGAATAGATAGTGTGGCCTCATATCCTCCTTTTCAATTGCAATCTATCATTCAAGCATTAGCTATTTTGGTAGAATGGAGAAAAGCATTTTTTTTTTGCTTTCTAAGTTTTGAGATGAATTTTTCCCTGTCAACAGATCCCACAGGGAAGATTTGAATATTTGAATTTGAATTTACTTAACGACTTACAGCATCTGTTTCAAAATTATTATACATTTCTGTATGTAATACTCTGTTTTAATGATTAACTATATCACATATTGGTGTAAGAAAGTAAGCCTCCATCACAGTAGGCCAATCAAAACTCGATACCAAAGTTATAAAACAGGTTTCTGTTTTTCAAGAAGTCTAAAAATTAGTCTATAATAATCTACCCACAAAATGTGTTAAATGCTGTGTGGGCTATGATATATATGGCAATCAAATAATCACTCGGTTTTCAATGGTTTACAATGATAGCTTGCAAGCTAGCATAGTGCTCTTAGGATATGAGCCATGGTGGTGCAGTGGTTTGAATGCAGTACTGCAGGCTACTTCTTTTGGCTACCTAGTGTCTGGCAATTTGAGTGTCCCCAGCTCAAGGTTGACTCAGCCTTCCAACCCTCTGAGGTGGGTAAAATGAGGGCCCAGATTGTTGGGGGAAATATGCCGACTCTGTAAACCGCTTAGAGAGGGCTGTGAGCACTATAAAGCGATATGGAAGTCCAAGTGCTATTGCTATTGCTATAAATAATACCCTAGAATGGTTGATAGGTTGGAAAGAGGCTTGTGGTGGGTCAAATGTAAGAAAAGTTGCTTGTCTTTGACTGCAGGCTTGGAGAGTAGACTGGAGACATTTTACATTTTACATCTGGAAAAATAAGAAAAGTATAGTGTATGTAGTGTGTGTATGTGTAGGCAATGCTTGTAATTGTACAAGTGTTAATAGAGAAAGTGAAGTATTAATAAGAGTTCACTGGAGATTGTAAAAGATAGCAATAGCACTTACATACTGCTTTATAGTCCTCTATAAAGGGGCAATAGCACTTATATACTGCTTTATAGCCCATTCCTATTTTGAGCAAAGTAGATACATCTGTTGATCCCTTTGGTACAAGATAACTTCCTAGCCGGAGATTAATAGCCTATTAATTCTTACTCTTGCACCCAATCCAAAGGGATAATATGTGCCATGCAACTGATTATAAGAAATTTTGCTGATATTGCCCCCAACAATCTGGGTCCTCATTTTACTGACCTTGGAAGGGTGGAAGGCTGAGTCAACCTTGAGCAGGTCAGGTTCGAACTACTGGCAATGAGCTGACTTAGCCTGCAATACTGCATTCTAACCACTGTGTCACTATGACTCACTGGCCAAAAGATGATATACATTGCCTGGGATGTCTCTTGTTTGAGTTTCAATAATGAAGAGGCCACCTCTGTGCAAACTGGGAAAGAACCTACAAGTACAGACTAAAGATGAGAGCTTCATAAAAAATTCTTATAATCTTATAATATTATCACATTAGATCATGCAAGAGTAATAATTAATGGGCTATTAATCTCCAGCTAGCAACTTGTCTTCTACTAACTGTATCTACTTTGCTCAAAATATGATTCATTACTAACGTCATCAATATTATCTATTTCTAATACTTCTCTCAATTTCTAATTGTCCTAATGTAAGTCGCTCTTGCTGTAAGAAAGGATTTTTTTAAAAGATCAAGACTAAATCCAAGAGAAACCAGATAGAGAATACTGAACTACTAAAACATATTCCTTTGTTTTATTTTTATCCCACCTTTTCTCAACACAGCTTACAACAGATTCTTCTGTTATGGTATCATCCTAAAAGCAAGACAGATTGGGCAGAGTAGCTGGCCAAAATCATGCAGTGAGCTTCGTGGCCAGGTGGTGGCTTGAAAAAAATCCCCAACTCAAAATCCACCATCTGTGATCGCACACATACATCCTTAGCAGTAAGTCGTGTTGAGTCCAATGACGTATATTACAAGGTACAACATGTTCAATCAGTGTGCATTACCTATGCCTACATATGCCAGTGAATTACGGACATTTGTTCTGACCTAGACTTCCCAAGAGCAAGAAGCAAACTCCTTGTCCCAACAAAAAACCCTTTACTGTGAATTTAAATTTTACTGTGAAAATTGACTGTGAATTCTGCTCATTCACATCAAGCAAAGTATTTCGAGAGAGGATTTACAGTCACAGACCTTATGTGGCTTGGAGAGCTGACAGGCCGATATCTGCAAAGCTTAGCAAGGAGTCTTGGAGAGTCACGAACCAGTTAAGTGAACTAATGTCTCCTGTAAACTTTACTCCCCTTTCACTTCTCTTTTATTTTCTCTGGGAGGGGTCATTCATCGTCCACCTGTGGCCTTACTCCCAAGCAAACCCATTTGTTAACTTTTCCCTTCATCTAGCAACTCTGTGCATGCGCACACTGGGAACAGGCTCCATCTGTTTGTCTGCCTCACTGATGTCTGCCTCCAAAGGCAGCTGATAATTGGCACATGGCTCTGGCCCCCTCTCTGCCTCCAACACAGAGCCCTCATCAGAGCCTTCCCCAGACTCCAGGACTGACCCAAGTTCCTCCCAACCTCCTCATTGTCTGAATCTGGCAGGCCACAACAACATTAACCTCACAATCAATACAAACGCTACAAGCAGTGCAAAGAACCATGGAAAGATACATGCTTGGCATCCCAAGACAAGATAGAGAAACCTGCACATGGATAAGAGAAAATATAGGATATCATCAAGAGAGTAGAAGAATAGAAATGGGCTGGTCACATAGCAAGAAGAACTGATGGCAGGCAGACTAAGGCAGTTATACAATGGATCCCACTTGATAAAAGGCATCCACGAAAGGGACACAGAACAAGGTAGATCAATGGCATCAGAACTATTGCGGGCCCAATTAGCAAAAGAAAGCTCAGGGCTGTATAGGTTGGATACACGTGGAAGAGGCCTTCATTAGATGTGGAGTATCCACATCCACAATGGTTAGAATGATGATGACAACAATTTGAATGCTCTAGGATGGCCTTGATATTTGGCTTAATATCAAGATCCCTTTGCAAGAGATCACTTCAGGCCTCTTCCTTCTTGGTGAAAAATAGGTTTAAGCAATAGCAAGAACACTTGGACCACTTCACAGTGCTTTTTACAGCACTCTCTAAGGCAGTTTACAGAGCCTATTGCCCCCCAAAAACTGGATCCTCATTTTACCAACCTCGGAAGGATGGAAGGCTGAGTCAACCTTGAGCCTGGTGAGTTTCGAACTGCCAAACTGTTGGCAGCCGGCAATCAGCAGAATTAGCCTGCAGTACTGCAGTCTAACCATGACACTTTTTTCTAGCAATAGAAAAAAGTTGTATCAATGAAAATCAGGGCGTCCCCATCCACTGCCTCTTCAGTGCTTCTGCAGCCCCCCAAGCAGTGGGGAAATTCAATTTTTCTTTTACTACCAGTTCTATGGACATGGCTTTGTGGGCATGGTGTGCCTTTGTGGGCGTGGCAGGGAAAGGATACTGCAAAATCTCCATTCCCACCCGACTCTGGGGTCAGCCAGAGGTGGCATTTGCCGGTTCTCCGAACTACTCAAAATTTCCGCTACCGGTTCTCCAGAACCTGTAAGAAACCGGCTGGATTTCACCCCTGCCCCCAACAGATTATTCCCTTAACAGAACAACCCGTAAGAGACTCTAATGTTTCATGGCGAGAAAGATAGAATATAAATAAAGGCAAATGCCTTGCTGTTTTGGCAGCTATTCTTTAATAACGCTTTAATTGATTTTTGTGTCGACTCTGTTTTTACATTCAGTTTTTTTTAAGATGACCTGATACTGTATCTGTAAAATCAAATGATAGAAGATAAGTTGTTTAAATCATTCACTTTCATCTTGTTGCAGTGAAGAATCAATACTAAACATTCAAATGGTCATTTTAAAGAAGCAAAGCAAATAGCAATAATACAGATAGTTGTCGACTTACAAAAGTTTGTTTATGACGGTTGCAAAGTCCCGGGGTCATGTGATCACTTTTTGTAATCTTCTGATAAGCAATGGGGAAGCTAGATTCACCTAGCGACTGTGTTATTAACAACTGCAGTGATTCATTTGACAACTTTGGCAAGAAAGGTCATAAAATGGGACAAAACTGACATAACAAATGTCTCACTTAGCAACAGAAATTTTGGAGTCAATTGTGGTCATAGGTTGAGGACTACCTGCATATATTTATAACAACTTGAATTATTTTTTAAGAAGGTTTTTTTTCATGTAACACATGATGGCAGTAAAGTAGAGGAAATGTTACAGCATCTGCACATACACAAAAGTAAAAACTTTATTTTTTGTTCATCCACTGAATTGGATGATTGCAATGACTCCGGCTGTACCCATCTGGGATGATGGCAGTCTCTTTCTTATTAGTAAGATCAGGACACATCAGCATGATGGATAATCAAATTAATTAAACATTGAAGAAGAGTGGGGTGATTTTGTTATTTTGTGCTAGATTCTGTTCAAGATTATCCTGAAAGTCTGTTAGCAATATGGAAAATTGAGTTTGAAAGGAAAAGGCCCCATTGAAAAGTGGCAGCCAAGTAAAATAAATTGGAATCTGTGTGTCATTCGCAGCACCTGTGCCTTCAACTCAGTGGATGCCTTAACTCTGCCTCCTTCTTTTATTCCTACCATTTGGGGACCAGGGATTTGCTTCATTTTGATTGACACCCCCTCCCTTTCCAAAGCGTTTTCTCCTTGACTAATCCTCTGGGTATTTTATCTGTATAACAATAAGCTCAGCGTCTTGGAATTCAATGTATGTGCTGAGTAAGAACGTGGCTGTTTTGCTGCTGTTTTTAACTTTAATATTTTGTGTGCTTTTTCTGTTCTGTGTGCAGATATTGATATTATTATATCACAGTGGTGGCGAACCTTTTCAGCACCGAGTGCCGAAAAGGTTGAGTGGAAACATCACGTGTGTGCTCGCTCAATGGGGTGAGGCTCCGGAAAAGCCGAACTTCCAGGTTTTGGCATGCATGCGCGTCCGATGATCAGCTGGCCAACGTGCATGCACAGGCCAGTTTTCGGCACTGCTGCACATGCAAAGGACACCTGATCATCGCATGCGCGCCAGAAACAACAGGCAAGGCAGGCGTGCCAGATGACATGACTTCATGTGCCACTTTGGGCACACGTGCCATAGGTTCACCAACACGGTTATATCACCTTGGTAAACACCTATTTTCTATTTCCTATTCAAGTCCTTCTAACTCCTACTCATTTAAAAACTCACTATACATCCACAACCATTTACAATACAATACAATAGCAGAGTTGGAAAGGACCTTGGAGGTCTTCTAGTCCAACCCCCTGCCTAGGCAGGAAACCCTATACCATTTCAGACAAATGGCTATCCAACATCTTCTTAAAGACTTCCAGTGTTGAGGCATTCACAACTTCTGGAGGCAAGCTGTTCCACTGATTAATTGTTCTAACTGTCAGGAAATTTCTCCTCAGTTCTAAGTTGCTTCTCTCCTTGATTAGTTTCCATCCTTTGCTTCTTGTTCTACCCTCAGGTCCCTTGGAGAATAGTTTGACTCCCTCTTCTTTGTGGCAGCCCCATGACACTGCTATTATGTCTCCCCTAGTCCTTCTTTCTCTTAAACTAGACATACCCAGTTCCTGCAACCGTTCTTCATATGTTTTAACCTCCAGTCCCCTAATCATCTTTGTTGCTCTTTCCTAAGGTACTTCCAGTAACATGTGATTGCACTTCCAGGACCTTATTTATGAAAAAATTCCAACTTTTTCTATTAACTTATTTACCAATAAAGTATGAACAATAGTAAAGCAAACAACATAAAACAGCAAAATTTATTCTGAAACACTAGAAGCAGCCATAGATCGAAGCAAGGGAAAAAGCAGTATTTTACGTGAAGAAATTGATCTCAGCCAAAGTCTTAGTAAATTGTTAGGTTTTATCTCAGCCTCTAAAATATTGGGGCAATTCTACCAGGCTTGATACATTGTATTTACTATTTGTAAGACTATCTGTATTTCAATTCTCATTTTTAAAACTGGCATGGGTATAAAGAGAATGCTGTCCAAATGGGAACAACCAATTATCTTTCTGTGAATGACAAGTAGTAGCTTTTGGTCTGGAAATTATTAACAGTGATATATGGATATTTAGTTCTGGTCCTTCTAATGCATTGTGTTGATACAAAGGGACACCTATAAAAATCAATGTAGAGTTATAGATGTATTACAGGGAGCAAGAAATAACTAAACCACTGAAAATATTAAGGGATAATTGAATTGCACAGTCAAAGCTGTAAATATTTTGAAGTCATAATTGTATGTATGTAAGTAAAAAGCAAAATGTGCTTGAAACAAGTTACAAAGAGTGGATTTGTAATTTATGAGGAACTATAACGTGAAACAATACTGTAATGAATGTTGATCTAATCTACTTTTGTAACCTTCTTTGTAACTTTTTACACCATATTTTAGAGATACATTTTGAAGCATCCTTTGGGGTTTTATTGCTTAGTTGCTTATAGTAGATAAAATGGAAAAAATCTGCCTTTCTCCAGATATTGTTAAACTCCTTCCATTCTCCATTCTTATCCAAGCTCTTGAATTGATGAGAATTATGGGTTTAATGTCAGAAGAGAGATGGGAAACCATTCCTGGAGGATCATAGGTAAATTGTGATAAAACTACCAGTACTTTGATTATAACGTGGCTGGAAAGGAGTTAATTCCTTTGCAGTTTGTTGTTTAATAGTCCTTGAAATCAAGTGGGACACCTGGTGGAGGAAAGTAAATAAATTTTCAGGTTTCTCAGACTTCTTAGGCATTTTCAAACCACTGCTGTTTACCATCTGTTCTTCCAAATCAAAGTCAGTTTGTAGTGTCTTCTCTTCTGCCAACTGAGAAATACAGGGAATATATAGAAATAGTTGTAGTGCATATTATCATGAGAGCTTATCAGTAGTTTTAATCACTGATGTCATCAAAGTAACGAAAACCCACCTGGCACAGATGTCATTAGCCATAGACCCCAATTTTACACATTCAATTTAAAACAATTGGTTCCTGAGCCTCCAAGGTGAAGGGCTAGAAGAAGAAAAATCCCTTTCCGTTCCTTATGAATGTAGGAAGTTATCACCCAGCCCGAACCCAGAAAAATGAAATATCCTAGGAAATATTGAAAAGGCAGAATATTTTTCTGGATGTGAAAAGGAAGAAACATGTTTTAAAAGACAGAATAGCTCCCTGTAGCTTCCTACCCATCCCTACTTTGTCAATGGGCCATTAAGAATGCCAAGCTAGTCCACTTTACTTAATAAAGAGTTCTCCCCTTCAGCTCCAGGGGAATGGGATTAAGGCATGATAATATTGGCCCTTTACCCAACTCACCACATGGCATCTGAGAACTCAACCAAACCTGGATTCAAAACGCAGCCTAAAGAGTTGCCCCTGCATGGTCGCATGGGAGTCTGACAACCAATCAGAATACAAGCTCAAGATCAAAGGCCAGAGGGGGATAAAACCAGAGACTCAGCATCTCAGTCGGCCCTTCTCTTTTCTCCACCCAACATTGAAGCATGTCATCACCTTTTCCGTTCAGGACTCAAGCCATGTGGTCCTGTCCACCAATAAACCATCTTTCCAAGCAGCCTCCATGTCTCCAGTGTCTTTTTCCCCACTTGGAGCCGAACCCAGAAGGACATTTCTTTTTTCAAGAGAATGCCCAAGATGAAGTAATACCTAATTAGGGTAGTCCCAAAGGTCCTTTTTCAAAAGACAACTGAAGAAGCTCCTTGGATGAGAAGCAAAACATCTTCAAGGAAAAACAAAGTCCAGTTGCCTTTTGAAAAAAGCACCCTTGGGACCACCATGACCGGGATGACTGAGAATCTCCATAGACCTAATAATTTAAGACCTAAATTATTTTCCTTTCATTTACAGATCAGCCTCCATGGTGTTTGAAAAAAAGTCTCATACTTTGGCACAAAAGTTAACAGGGTATGCAACCAATGGCTTCTTTCTTAAATGGTAGATTTTACCCTTGCAGCGTATGTTTTGGGCATACCTAGAGTAACTGAGAACAAGTTTCCTGTAGTGGTTAAGATATAATCTTCTAGGCTTGCCTTAGGCATAAGAGCCGGCTAGGTGACTTTGGGATAGTTGCTCTTTCTCAGCCCAATCCACCTCACAGGGTTGTTGTAGAGAAAATAGGAGTCTTAGGTAGCACATGCCAGACATGTAGCAAATCTCTACTAATGTCTAGAGCAGTGTTTCTCAACCTTGGCAACTTTAAGTCCTGTGGACTTCAACTCCCAGAATCCCCCAGCCAGCATAGTATAGCTGGCTGGGGGATTCTGGGAGTTGAAGTCCACAGGACTTGAAGTAGCCAAGGTTGAGAAACACTGGTCTACAGTTATTGTGGTTTTCTGCTCAGTCGTTGCTTTTTATTTTTGATCATTTTAACTAGGGATATCCAACAAAGCATGATCAAAAGTCACAATGGTGTCTGTGATGGCGTGATTCAAACTCCACTAATTTTTATGTGCAGACATTCATGAATCTGATTCAGATTCCAACTACCTCCTGTTAGTTTGAAGATGATTAATGAGAGGAATTGCAGGGAGCCTAAGAGGAAAGATTAATATGTCTTACTAGTTTCGCATGAAACTGCAAAGAGGAGGAAGTGTATGCCAGAACACAAAGCTGTGTTGCTATGAGAAAACCAGGGGCTAGATAACCTAGTATCTGAAAACCTGTCCCATTTGTGGGTCCCAAGTATTAAAGTATTAAAAGTGGTAATTTAACATCAATGGGGTTCTATTCAGATCAATTTTGCTGGCTGGGTTTGCACACTACTCCATACCCACAAATTAGCAGTTCATAATACTACAAGCACCAAGTATATAGTTAGCAAATGGGATGCATGCTTATTTTTATTTTTTATAGTAATTATTTATTATTCCAAGCCCATTAAAATCACCGCGGGTCTATTCATATGCTGTCAAACCCAACACTGCAATTCCCAGCTTTGAGGATGTCGCAGAGTCCTTGTCCGAATGCTGCCTTATCCAGTTCTTAACTCTTCCGTTTCTTCGGGGGGGGGGGGACTTCCAGCGACTTGCAAGCTAAATGAGCGTGTGCAGACGAGCCAGATCCCCCACATCTTGAAACACACAAGCCAAGATTGCTGTGAACCAAGACCGGACGGGCAGGGGCCAAAACGAACCTTGAACTGGCCTTGAGCAACCCCTTCCATCAATCATACGGTCGCCTAATACTCTATTCCCAGGGGTGGAGATCTCCAATCGCCCCTGATCTACAACTCCCATAGCGATCGGGGGTGGGGGGTTAGGAAGAAGACGCCTACAAGACGTTTTCCTCCTCGGCTCCCACCGGGAAAGCCAGGCAGAAAAGGGGGCTGGAAAAGTGGGGCGCCTTTCCCTTTAAGAGGACGAGTTCCCACGACTTGACGTCAGGGTGTTTCTGCACCGCAGCCGGGATCTGATAACCCGTCGGGGAAGGTGGAGGGAGGGGGGGCGGCCGAGAGGCGGCAGCGAGGGCGACCGAGCAAGAGGCAGGAGAGGGCAAGAAGCATCCCCGGCCGCCTGCCTGCGCTCCCGCCCGCCCGCCCAGCAGTGTCCACGGCCGTCCACCTTCCTCAGCAACCATGTCCGTGGCGGGCTTGAAGAAGCAGTTCCACAAAGCGACGCAGGTAGGGCGTCGGGAAAACCGGGGCTTCTCGAAGGAGATTCCGGCTGAGAATCTGGCGGGGGGAGGGGGTGCAGAGAGAGAGAGAGAGAGCGAGAGATATGTGTTCACTCTGTCCAGCTTTCCCAGGAGCCAGAGCCGCGGGTGGCCTCTAGGGGGCGCTGCGCTTTGCCTTCCGCGCCCCGGCCCGATGGGGTTGGTGGTGGTGCTGATGGGGTGGAAGGAATGGGGCTGCGGTGGCCTCATTTTCCCCTTTTCCCCTCCCATGGGAGAAGAACCCGCCAGATGTCGCTTCATAACGAGACGGGCTAGGAAAGGAAAGGGGGTTGCGGGGTGGGGATGAGGGAGAGAGGGAAGGAACACGCGGTTTTGTGCATCCTCTTTGGCGCACTTCTGCAGGGGGTTCCCGTGAAATATGCACCGTGGCCCCCTTTCTCCTCACCCTTCCCCCAAAACCAAAACCCACCCCCAGGGATTGAAGTAGCAGAAAAGAGAGTGAGAACGCTTTGACTGCTAGCATTTGAGCTGCAGCGAAGAAAGAGAGAGAGAAAGAAGAGAGACCGGCGCCAAGAGACTCCCCGAAGGAAAGACGCTGTTTCCCCCCTGCGGGAGGCGAAATAGCAGCGCGCCCGCGGACGCCCTCTTGCCGGCCGTCTGGTCCGCTTTGATGTTCTTTTCGAACGCGCTTCTCCCAAAGGACATCATTGAACGCGCAGAGTTCGATTTTCGGCAGAGACGGAATCGCGCTCTCCTTTGATTCGCCTTCCTTTCCCCCTCCTTTCCCCGCCCCCACCGATCCTTCCCTGAGGGGCAGCATGGCCCCTGCAAAGCGCGGGAGGAGATGCGTGTTTATGCCGCCCCCATTCGGTTGCAAGTCTTTCACGGTGGGAAGGGGTGGGTGGGAGAAAAGGGAGCGAAGTCCGGCAGGCGAGCTGAGGTGATGAGAGTGCCGGGCTCTGATTAATGGTCTTGGCGCTTTCTGGTTGGCTCGCCGGGCCTGGCGCTTATGTAAACCTCTTTATCCTGCAGAGGTATCTTCCCAGGCTTGGATCTCGGCCTCCTTGGATCGAGGAAGAGATGAGTTTTAAAAAATAAAATAAAATAATGTCCAGGGATGTTATGGATCTTTGAATTCAAATACTCCTTTTAAAAAATGGGCAGTGAGAGTTATTTAAGGTAAAAGCCTCAGACAAGCATGACACACTTTAATTTTTATGTATTTATTTTCATCAAGCATGAATTAGATAACGGATATAAGTATATACATGATTATGAATACATGAAATGAATACAAATACAAGGGAATATTAGGACAGGGACGATAAGCACACTGGTGTGCTTATGTGCGCCCCTTACATACCTCTTAGGAATGGGGTTTTGATTATATATATATATTTGGCTGATGGATAATGGGGCAAAATGAGCTCAATTTTGATAACTAGAACCATTCCTGAGAAAGAGAAAGATTAGTCTGTTAAACCAGGACCCACAGGAAAATCTACTCTTCTCAGTTTGGGGGAGGAGGGGAAGGGTGCTTAAAAATTGACCTTGTCCCATTGATCTGCGTCTGCCACTGGAGGTGGTTTAAAAATAGATGAAATAATGCGCACAGTGAGCCCTCTGTTGCCATTTTGGAAAGACAATCTAAGGATTATGTCCCAACAGTCATATTTAGGTTACACAGATGTAAATTCTACCAATTCCACCAGATTGGCTCACTGATTGATTGGCAGAACTGCAGAATGGAGAGCTTGCTTTCTTTTTGATGTTGGTTCTTCACAAAACACCTTTTGGTGATCTTTACTTAGATGTAAACCAAGTAAATTCCATAATTGTGAAAACTCTGACCTAAATTCTATGCACCATGAAAACCACAATTTTTTTGTGAACCATTAAAAGAGCATAAAGCCTTTTAAAGCATCTTCTAACAGATCTTAGAGGATGTGTGCGTGACACTATAGTTTGTAAAACTTCCATGTCCCTGAACCCTTTTGACCAATAAGCAGGAGAAGTAGACCTAGGCTGACTTAATGGAACTGACACTCCTCATACATTTTCTATTTCTAAAAGTATGTTTTTGGAACTTTTATCAGTTTGAAGATCACATACTTCAGAGTTCTCCAAAGGCTTATGACTTGGTATGGTTTGATTCTGGGATGAACTGGGAGCATTTCTGGTGCTAAAAGTTGAAATGGGTACGTTAAGCCTAAGTGACGCCTTCTGATTTGTCCCTTATTACAGTTTTTCAAAAGGGGAAAAATTTGCTGGCATTCTACATTCTGAAAGTAATAAAAGGGAATGAAATTGGTCTACATGCATGCGTAATGCACTAATTGTAACGTTTTGCTCTGTCACTTTTATCTAATCAGTCTTCAGTGAGAGCTGCTAATGAGGTTAAATCTGTGGAGAAGAGGGAAGCGATGTTTTGACAGTTTGCTACTAGTTAGGAAATCTAATGTAAATTTTGTATATAAAAAGGTGAGAAAAATTCTCCCTTAGTTAAGCGAATGAATGCCATTAACATTGACAGAAGTGTTGGATCCTGAATCAAGTAGGTCATCTAGTGACTAAGGTGCCATTAGTTAATTCATTTGGATTTGTATGGAAATGTAATTCCATCAGTAATAAAAATCCTGTGAGTTGATGCGTTTGGTTTACATGGAGAGAGGATACACCTCCTTACAAAGTGTACTGTGTCTCATTCACTTCAGGTATGTGCCATTACATATCTGCAACATTCATGATGTGAATACAGTGAATAAAAAGCAGTCCTAAGTAGTCTTTAGAGTGATCTCTAATCTTATGGCTCTTAATAGGTAAGCATAAATAGTTGTTCTGAAGAAAACTTAACATGGAGTTTATCATTATTTTAAACAGTACTATATTTTTTTAAAAAATGGAGAAAACTGCAAAGCTAAATGAAAAAATCTCAGAAACTAGTTAAAATACATTTTTTCTAAATGTATATGCATTTTTGTTGTGATTTACATTGAAATTGGTTTCCTTGACATGCTTCTAGCTAGAGCTGAGCAGGTCAGTTTGGTGATGCCTTGTCCTTTGTTCACCTCTTCAGTCGATTATGACCCTGAAATAGCATAATCTGACAAGTCTAAGGTCCATATATGTTTCTTGTACCTTCCATTAGCTGTGTAAGATAAAAGCTACCCATTCTTCAAGAATTTTGGTATTAAAAATAACTTATAACAATAGCAATAGCAGTTATGTTGCTATTAATATCAACTTATGTTGATATTGTCGAGGAATCTTAATGTTGCCATAAGTGGCATACAGTTTTTAAATGAATGGTGTAACAAAAGGGAGTTCTGGGCCCAGTGAGAAACTCATAATGATTGGCAGATAAATAATTGGGTAGTATTTTCTAATTTCCTGCCTGAGCAGAGGGTTGGACTAGAAGACCTCCAAGGTTCCTTCCAACTCTCTTATCCTGCTAACAGGAGTTTCCATGATCCCAGGGTTAAGTAATCAGTTTCTAATTCTCCTTGTTTTCAGCAGTACTTTAGCTCAGTTGCCCTCCAACTGAAGAGGTTCAAAATACCAACAGAACATGAGTAGTTGAGAACTCATATAGGACATGATCAGAAAATAGCTCCATTGCAGCAGTTCACTGCAGAGGTGGTGTTCATTCTCTCCATTACATAAGCAATGTTAGATAGGATGAAAAGTGAATCCTGTGTGGTTGAAGTAACTTTTGATGTAACTTAAAATTTATTTTTCCTGCATACTTTTTTTTTGGGGGGGGGGATTTCCAGAAGTCTGTGCTTTCTATCTTTTTTAATATAATTTTTATGAAAGTTTTTTTAAAAAAAGATAAAAACTAATACAAACTAATATGAGAAATAAAAGAAATCAAAGAGAAAGCTAAAAGTGCAAGAAAATGGGAGAAAGTAAAGACAAAATAGAAAAGAAAGGAAAAAGATACAAATAAGTAGTTTCTACTCTTTATATCAGTTATAAGTACAAATATAATTTTAGCTCTTACTCTGTGGTTACATCATTTTTTAAAAATTTGCTTTAAGATTATAACATAACAAATTTTAGTCCTTTCAGCCACATATTTTCTCATTGTTCCATCTGTATATTATAATTTTTGCCCACTATATATTCTTCCACTTCTTCCATTTCATATTTCAATAAAAGTTTATACATTTTAGCAATTATATACTCATCATTTGTGCACAATTATGTTTCAAATTCAGTCTTACAATGTTCAAAACCGTAAGTTCTTTTCTATACTTAAAATATTTCTAATAATTGTAAATAAGAGAATCATTAACTACTATATCTCTCTGCCACCAGTTCTTCTTTTGACTTTATTTTACATTTTATGTCCCCTTGAAAACTTTAATATTTCACAATAAGTCAACAGTGTTTTGGTTTCTTGTATACAAAACGCTTCTTGTGTTGTGTGCTTTGGAAACAGAAAGGTGGTTTCAGGCACAACCTGGGCTTGTAGCTATTTCCCATTCTCAGTATGGCACATTTAATATACTGATTTTTTAGACCCACAGCAACCTTCACTTTTATCATACCACAAGTATCCATGCCACCCAAATCTCAGATCATGCGCTTATTACTCCAAAAGTCGTCTATTTCTCAGCAACCCTACAGTTTCATCCAAACCAAACAGCAAGCTGAAAAATACAGTTTTAAATCAGGTAAACACAAACTTCCTTTTTTGCATCTTATAACACCTTATCAATAAAGGAGAATACTTGTAGCCCAGGGTTGCAATGAGGGTCCTTGGCTATTTTCCTCTCAGCTTGGTTGTTATCTTGTTCCATCACCTAAATTAGGTAATATCATCAGTTTCAAGTTTAATTTTATTTATAGGCCGCCCAATCCCGGAGGATTCCAGGCGGCTTACAGAGAGGGGAAAGAAAACAAAACAAAATAAAAGAAAATAGACAAGTTAAAAAAAACAACAACACAGATACATTCATTTTAGTCGGGGCTGGACCTCAACACTGAGGTCAACAGCCCCAGGCCTGCCGGAATAGCCAAGTCTTGACAGCTTTTCTGAAGGCCATGAGAGTGGGTGAGGTCTGGATTTCTGGGGGTAGTTCGTTCCAAAGGGTTAGAAGGCTCTCCTCCAGGGAGCCGACAGCCGACATTGTCTGGCTGACGGCATCTGAAGGAGGCCCACCCTGTGGGATCTTACCGGCCGTTGGGAGGAATGTGGCAGTAGGCGGTCTCGCAGGTGTGCTGGTCCTAAGCCATGCAGGGCTTTAAAGGTAATAACCAACACCTTGAATTGTGTCCGGAGACCAATAGGTAGCCAGTGCAGCTCGCGGAGGATAGGTGTGACATGGGTGTACCTAGGTACACCCAATATCGCTCGTGCGGCTGCATTCTGGACTAGTTGCAGTCTCCGAACGCTTTTCAAGAGTAGCCCCATGTAGAGCGCGTTGCAGTAATCCAGACTTGAGGTGAATAGGGCATGAGTGACGGTCTGGAGTGTCTCCCGATCCAAGTAGGGCCGCAATTGATGCACCAGGCGAACCTGGGCAAAGGCTCCCCTGGTCACAGCCGAGAGATGGTGTTCCAGTGTCAGCTGTGAATCCAGGAGGACCCCCAAATTGCGTGCCCTCTCTGAGGGGTGTAAGTTTTCGCCCCCCAGGATCAAGGATGGACTATCTGGGCTGTCCTTCGGGGGGGAATATCCATAGCTACTCGGTCTTGTCGGGATTGAGCACGGGTTTGTTTACCCCCATCCAGATCCTAACAGCCTCCAGGCACCGGCACATCACGTCCGCCGCTACACTGAGCTGGCACAGGGCAGAGAGATATAATTATGTATCATCAGCATACTGATGATACTTAACCCCGTGCTGTTGAATGATCTCTCCCAGCGGTTTCATGTAGATATTAAATAGGAGGGGGGACAGGACCGAACCCTGCGGCACCCCATATTTAAGGGGCCTAGGGGTCAACCTCTGTCGCCCGACCAACACCGACTGTGACCTGTCAGAGAGGTAAGAGGAGAACCACCGTAGAACGGTGCCTCCCACTCCCACCTCCTCTAACCGTCGCAGAAGGATACCATGGTCGATGGTATCGAAAGCCGCTGAGAGGTCAAGAAGCACCAGGATAGAGTGCCCGCCAGAGATCATTGGTCAGTGCTACCAAAGCGGTTTCTGTGCTGTATCCAGGCCTGAAGCCAGACTGAAAGGAGTCTAGATAATCTGCTTCATTCAAGGTCCTTCGGAGTTGAAGTGTCACCACCTTCTCAACAACCTTTCCCAGAAAAGGAAGGTTGGAGACAGGATGATAGTTCTTAAGAATAGCTGGGTCCAGAGAAGTCTTCTTAAGGAGGGGCCTTACCACCGCTTCCTTAAGTGGCTGTGGGAAAGACCCCTCCTGTAAAGATGCATTCGTAATCATCTGGAGCCAGCCTCGTGTTACCTCCCTGCTGGTCAAGACCAGCCAGGAGGGGCACGTGTCCAATAAACAGGTGGAGGCACTCATCGCTCCCATGGCCTTCTCCACTTCCTCAGGTGTGACAAACTCGAACTCATCCCAGCAAATCTGACTAAGACCCTCCCTCGGCATCTCAGCTGGTGCTGCCCAAGTAGAGTCCAGGTCCGCCCGAATCTGAGTGATTTTATCCGACAGAAACTGAACAAACTCCTCAGCTCTTCCCTGCAGGGGTTCCCCCGCCTCCTCACCTTTTAGGAGGGAGCGGGTCACCCTAAACAGGGCGGCTGGGCGGGATTCCGCGGATGCAATAAGAGCGGAAAAATATGTACATTTTGCGGCCCATATCGCCACTAAATAAGTCCTAATAAAGGCTCTTAATAGTGTTCGGTCAGATTCGGAGTTACTGGCCCGCCAGCGTCGCTCTGGGTGTCTCTTTTGGCACTTCATCTCCCGGAGTTCCTCAGTGAACCAAGGTGCCCTCCTGGACCCACTGCTGCGGAGAGGCCGCAAAGGCACAATCCGATCCAGAGCCGCTGCAACATTCCAGGCTGCGACTAAGGCCTGTCGGGTTGTGGGCAAGGGAGTCAGGTATCCCTCCAAGCTCCTTCTGAAATCCTTCTGGATCCATCAGGCGCCTGGGGCGGAACCACTTAATCGGCTCCACCTCCCTGCAATGGGGGAGTAGCATCCCAAAATCAAGCCTCAGCAGGAAGTGATCTGACCATGACAAGGGTGAGATCTCTATTCCCCTTAATTCCAGATCACATCTCCACTGCCCCGAGAGAAATGCAAGGTCGAGTTTGTGTCCAGCTCTATGGGTTGGACCCTGAACTACTTGGGTCAAGTCCATGGTTGTCATGAAAGCCATGAACTCCTGCGCTCCATCAGAGTGTTTGCCCAGGGATGGCAGGTTAAAGTCCCCCAGTACCATCAGTCTGGGGAACTCCACTGCCAACCTGGCTACCACTTCTAGGAGCGCAGGCAGGGCCGTTGTGACGCAGCTGGGAGGTAGGTACGTCAAAATCAAGCCCAATTGAACCCCTAGGTCCAACTTCAGGAGAAGAGACTCACACCCCACAATCTCTGGGGCAGGGCTCCTGCGAGGAGCTAATGATCTTCGGATAATAACTTATCTGGTGTCGCGGTTGGTGTAGCACCTGGAACCCATCTGAGCACATTTCCGAGAGGGGGACTCCTCCCTCTTGGCCCAGCCAGGTTTCAGTTATACATGCCAGGTCTGCCTCCTCGTCTAAAATTAAGTCCCAGACGAGGAGAGCTTTATTTACTACAGACCTGGTATTTAGCAGCAGCAACCTGAGACCGGGGCCCTTATCTCCTCTGCCACCAGGCCCTTGAGTTGAGCCAGTAGGACCGGAACAAGGAATCGCTGTAAGGTAGCGAGTCCTTCTTCCCCGGTAATGGCCAGCCCTACAGCTCCCATCATATCTGCCCCTCCCAGTCGTAACCGAAATGCTCCGACACTCCCCCATCGCCGTAGACCCCCACCCACCTCCCATGGCCCCCATTCTTCCCGACAGGCCGCGCTCAGCATTCATACCAGGATGGGGGGGCGAGTCTGGGCCCCCATCCACTTCTGCATCTGCACTCAGTGGAGGGGGCTTCAGGTTGCCCACCCAATCCTATCATATACAACACACAGCCACTCTCCTCATACACCCCCACTACAATAGTTAAAATACAGAGTAATAATATAAAAGGTTAATCAAATATAAAAGTTAAAAGTGGGAACACGCTCTCACCCATTCATACAACATTCCCTCAACAAGCAAGATAAGCACAGTTCTTGACCCGCAAAAGCGGTTGGCACAAATTTAAAATAGGTGAAGTTGGTAAAAGTTTGGGAGGGGGGGGCTCTATGCTATTGATCTTCTCCCCTGCGGAGTCCAGAAAAGTACATGAAGTCTGAGAGTCTAAAATGGCTGAGGGGGTTGATGCCAGTTGGGGGGAGAGCAGGCTTCCTGTCCACGTTCTCCTCGTCCCCCGTCCTCTCCTTCTACGAAGGTTGTATAACACGGGATCACACGTAGAACTATCAGCATGGCCAGAGGTCTCCATGGCCGCAGCAACAGTTAGAATAATAAGCAGAAAAATCCCTGAGGACAAAGGCGGGGGCGGCCAGAGGGCGAATCAGTGCAAATTTACTGACTAATACTAGTTTGGATAATAAAACATCTGCATCAAAACAACCCAGCTCAGAGAGTACCATCGACCCCTCATTACACCTTACATTTAATTTGTGCTTTCTTTCCTGTCACAACAGTTTAGATATGCCACTGTTCACATGGTAGATCAGTTGCCAAAACATTATCTGAAACAAAAATCTCATTTTAGGGAAGACATTTTTTAATCACAGTAATTCTCCCCAGCAATGTCCATTTTTCTCACATCTTAACAGATCTTTTAAAACTTCATTCCATGCCTTAACATAGTTGTTTTGAAATAACATGCAATTCATATTTATCATAGAGATATAAAGCTGTTCTCATTTTTTAAACTTATTCATCAATTTTGTTCCATTTTCTATTTTCACATTTTTTTTGTTAATCTTCACATTTTTTTAAATCTAGAAACCTGCTAATGGATCAAATTCATTTAATTTACATGCTAATATTTCATTTTCCTTTAAAGGATCTGACCAAGTCATATGCAACAACTCTTAATATACATTTGTTTTTTCAGTCTTTATTTCCAAAATTCATTTCATCTTTTATCTTTATTTAGTATTTCAAGGAAGAAAATAAGAGAGGGGACAGTGGTTATTTTTGTCTTGTTCCTTTTTGTATCTCATAGAGCCATGATGGCGAACCTATGGCTCACATGTCACAGGTGGCATGAGGAGCCATATTTGAGGGCACAGTAGCCCTCAACTGGTGCGCATGCGCATCATCCAGCTGATTTTCACCCTTCCAGAGTGCCGGGGAAGGCCGTTTTCACTCTACCCAGGCTTCAGGAAAGCCTTCGGAGATTGGGGAGGGTGAAAACTCCCCTCTCTCGCACAGGGCGGGGGGAGGTTGCACATGCACAGGTGGGGGGGTCACATGTATGCACGCAATAGCACGCGCACACACAATTTTGGCACACCTTTAGAAAAAGGTTAGCCATCACTGTCATAGAGTATTGTTAGATCTCCATTAACAAATATTTGCTCTTTTTGTGAAGTATAAATTGATTTTACCTATTTTCTAAGTTTCCTCCGAAATTTGTATCTTCCAAAACCTTGAACAGGAAAGCCCAGTTCACATTGTCAAAAGATTTATCTGCATCTAAGAAGATCAACGCAGCTTGCTCCAAATATTCAAAAATATTCAATATATTTCTAACATTGGCGTTTAAACTGTATTTTAGGTTTAAAAAAAACCCCAAACATTGATGTTCATGAATACATTCTTGCAAAATTGTTTTCGGTTCAGTTCTTTTGTTGATGTTCCTATTGAAATAATTATTTAGCCAATTTTTTGTAAATTGGAAATCTGTAGAGAGGGGATAGCTCTCCATTAGCAAACAGTAGATTCTTGTTAGTAGTATTCATACTAGAGGGAAATATAATGGGATTTATCTGTTTGACAGAACTAGTGTATTTATTCTCACCCCACCATCATCATGTTCATATTTGTTGGAGGAAATGAACATCTACAGTACTTTGTTTTCCTTTTCCAAGCAGTATAATGCCAAAAGGTGTTTTAACTCTCTGAATGTGTCACTGAAGATGTGAAGCTAAATTAACTTAATTGCAAATAGATATAACAGGATCTCTTACATGAGTTCATGCTTTGGGTGAACTCAAATCATGTGCCCTGTAAAATGTGAACTGACTTTGTACATGTCCTCAAAACAAAAATATATTACTAGCTAATATTATTTGAGGGAATAAATACAGGTAGTGCTCAACTTACAATTGTTCAATTAGTGACTGTTCAAAGTTACAATGGCACTGAAAAAAGTGACTTACGACCATTTTCCACACTTACGATTACTGTAGCATCCCTAGGGTTACATGATCAAAATTCAGACATTTGGCAACTTACTATTTATGACAGTTGCAGTGTTCTGAGGTCATGTGATCACCATTTGCAAACTTCTGACAGAATCAATGGGAAAACCAGATTCACTCTACAGTGATATTACTAAAAACTGCAGGTATTTACTTAACAACTGTGGCAAGAGAGGTTGTAAAATGGGGCAAAACTCAGTTAACAAATGTTTTGTGAGCAACAGATATTTTGGGTTTGGTTGTGGTCATAAGTTGAGGACTACCTGTCTAACTATATTATGTTGGCTAATGGAAAACTATCCTTTTTTATTCTATTGCTTATATTTCTTATATTGCTATAAGAAATAAATGAAATTTCACTAGATAGGATTTCTGTGATAATACTGGATAAATATTTCATACTGGAAGTAAAAACGCTATCATGCAGGTTTATATATGCCACTTCTGTTCCTGGTTTCTTGAATAGCATGTTTTTATTCCCATGGTCGAAAAGTCTTTTTATGTGGACAAAGCTGATTTAGAAAGCTGACAGGTGTTACTGATGTACCTGTTTTCCTTCTCCTCCCTTTTCTTTGCTTTTTCTGCTGAACAAGTCACAGGTTAAGATACATTTTACATTTTGAGGGAGCCTTAAAATGTCCCTACTGGGAATAAGGATCATTTAATTCCCAATGAGTAAGATTTAAGGGCTGTAAACCAATTTATTAAGTGCTGAATTTCCAGTTGATATGAAAAGGTTTTGAGATTTACACAGCTGTGAAATGTTGAAGTTAATGGAGTTGCTTTAGATGGTTGAAGAAAATTATGGGACAAAATGTGGAATGTCTGCAAAGGCCCTGAAGATAAAGTGCACAGACTAAAATTGTTGTCCTTAATCATTATTTCATGTGGTGATAAAGGTTACTGAGGTGATTTTGCACCAAACCTAACTAACATGGCCTAAGGAATAATGAAGTTGCAGTCTTAACAATAATGGAAGGTCACATTCT
The DNA here is from genome assembly GCF_009769535.1 of Thamnophis elegans. Lineage (NCBI taxonomy): Eukaryota > Metazoa > Chordata > Lepidosauria > Squamata > Natricidae > Thamnophis > Thamnophis elegans. The sequence goes on along the minus strand of NC_045543.1, from coordinate 68,701,068 downwards.
GTCCATTTCTGGTGTAGTAAAAACACATGATTCAGTTTAGCCGATTAATGTTTCTCTGATTATTTGATTTTTTTTCACTTAATTGGTATCTCCCAACTGTAACCCAATAGATAACCCTTCTATGTCATTTTCAGCTATCAGTTCTTTCAAAGCATTGTCCATGTTAGAATAGTCATCTTTGGAAAACTGGAAGCTTTCAGATTCGGGTTTTCCCAGATGTGCCAATATGACATCGCTAATAAATTGGATTTTTGAGGAAACTCAAGCCTCGGAGTCTTCTTTCATTGGAGGTATTACTTGGAACCCTGACATTAACCCGAATCTGAAAGCTTCCAGGTTTTCCTCACCAAAGTGAAAGTTCAGGTCCTTGCCCAGAACCCACATGTCCATCACATAGTCCAGTCAGGCACCGTCCCAATTGGAGATGCCGCCTAGTCACACCACTCCAGGTGCAGGGCAAGAGGTCCTTGACTCTCTGAGAAAGGAATGTTATTTAGACTATATATCTCCTATACTCCATATAATCCCCCTCCCATTTTCCCACAGCAGAAAAATGTGGCAGGCCTCACAGGTCACCCTTTTCTGGTGTCATCATCAGAAGCTTCAGCTGGTCTCCTGCAGCCATCTGGAGGGTTAGGTGAAGTGAGGACCCAACTCCTTCAAACGTTGCCTGTCCCTGATCTCTATCCATAATTTGATTTATATCCATAAATAATGGATGAGTATGATTTATATCGACAAATAATTACCAAACCATCTGGTAAAGTCAAGGTATTTTTAAAGGTTAATATTGATATGCATGCATATATTAAAACATGTAAATATAACAACTTGCTGCTTGTCAGCTAATGCCATCGTGCACTGAAAACTGGTTTATAAAATTTCTACTATTCTTCATCAATCCGTTTCAGATTCTCTGTTAAGAAAATTCTTCTGGATTAAAATCTACAGAATTTTAGAGAAAGGCCTTGTATACACTCAGTCACCACTTATATATCCATATATGCAACATTGATTTTAAACGATTTCTGTTCCTGCATTGCCTATTTGTTTTCAGGATTTCTGCCTTTGGTGTGATTTTTCATCAACACAATATCTTGGCTTATTTTAAGGCTTTGTGTGATGATGCAAATCAATCATGTAATCACAGACTTTATTACTAATCTCCTAGGTTTTAGAGTCATGAAATTCAAAAAAAATGTGTTGGAGTTTACTGTGGGTTTCATTGCATTATATTCTAAGCAATCAAATTCAAGATTATTTTTGCTGACAAATTTTAAAGGGACTTGAGCTAATTTGAATCTATTTCGGCATACTTTGCCACTCAAGGCTATGGCACACAAGTTCTATTTCATACCACAAAAGCAAAAAAAGTTATATGCTTGTTTCCTTGTGGCTTAGCTCTGTAGGAACTGAGCTCTTTTCTGTGAATCTGTATTGTGAAACATTGAGTCAGATTTGATGAGTTTTTGAATGATAGATGGGTTCATTTCCACAATTCCAGACTAGACCCCTGAACCTGATCTAGGACTCTTACTATGTCCGAATATGAAGTTCCATACAAAATATATACATTTACTCTTAAATCTTGTTAAATTCAGGCATCTGTTGTTGAACAGCTTCTGTCACAAGTCTGATAGTTCCCTACTTCACTCTCAAGTAAATTCACATTGTTGGCCATATATGGAAATAAGGGAAAAAATACAGGGTCGTCCAGACTTCCCTTTATCCAGATGAGCACATGTTGTTTTAGTTGCGAAGTCATGTCATGACCGCATGGACAATGTTCCTCCAGACCTTCCTATCCTAATCATCCTCTGGAGTCCATTTAAGCTCACACCTATTGCTTCGGTGACTCCATCCAGCCACCTCATTCTCTGTTGTCCCATTCTTCTTTTTCCCTCAATCTTTCCCAGCGTTAGGCTCTTCTCCAGTGAGTCTACATGAGGTATCAATTCCAGTTAATGATCATAGGATATATATTTTTCTAACTTTTGGCAATTTAGTGAATTGGACATAGAACAACAATGCTGATCTTTCATTAAATATAGGGAAATGCAAGATGCACGCAAGAGAGGAGGTTTGAAACTACCCAATCTAAAACTATATTACGATGCAGTGGTATTATCTGTAATTAGTGATTGGATCGATTTAACCAATGATAGGATATTGAATATTGAGGGACATGATCTGGTATATGGCTGGCACGCTTACCTGTTATTCAACAAAAAACTGGACAAAAACTTTAAAAGTCATATTTTAAGAAATGCTTTATTGCGGGTCTGGAAAAAATATCAACATAAACTAAATGACAAGATACCCATGTGGGCAATTCCTAGACATGCAGTTGAAAATATGAATATAGCACAAAAACAGGATAGAACTACTTACAGACAGCTCCTCATTTTGGAAAGGGGGGCACTACAACTAAAATCCTTAGAGGTATTGAAAGAGGAGAAGGTAGTTCAAACATGGTTCCGGTATGGGCAATTACAGGCCAGGTGGAAAATAGATCAAAAAACTGGTTTTATCCAAGTTGAGGATAATCTATTTAAACAAATAAGAGACCAAAGTTTAATGCATATAAAGAGGATATATAATGTATTAATACAGATAGTTCGGAAACAGAATTAGTTAAAGATTGTATGGTAAAGTGGGCTCAAAATATTGAAGAACCAATAATGTTGGATACGTGGGAAAAAATTTGGGTAAGAAATGTGAAATTTACACAAGCTCAAAACTTGCGAGAAAATTTTTACAAGATGCTCTATAGATGGAATTTAGATCCTAAAAAGTTGGCTTCTATGTATCCGAATTTACAACCTAAATGTTGGAGATGTGGTTCTCTTGACGCTACATATTTCCATATATGGTGGACTTGCCAGAAGGTTAAGGCATTTTGGATAAAAATATGGTGGATTATGCAAAATATTTTTAAAAGAAGGATAAAGTTTACTCCTCAGTTATTTTTGTTAGGTATAAGTACTGACTTTACAGCGGTAGAGATTAACTTTATTTTGCATTTAATAACTGCAGCAAGACTGTTGGTGGCGCAATATTGGAAGAAGGAAGACTTGCCTACAATTCAAGAATGGACATTGAAAGTCACAAATTTAGCCGAGATGGCTAAAATATCTGCATATCTTAAAGACCACTCAAATGAGGGATATAAACGAGACTGGAAAAAATGGGTTGATTATATACAAAATAAATATGGGACTAAGAAATTCCAGATAGCCTGTGCTTAAGATCAGGAATGATTTAAATTGTTTAAAGATAGCTTAGCAAGAAGGAGCTAAGCTCAATGTAGAGATGTTGTTAATTTCTTATTCTTTTTTCCCCCAATATATTTTAGACCGTGTTTGTTAAAAATCTATACCGTGTACGGGTTCTGGGAAGTCAGGGGGGGGGGAAGGATGTGGGGGATCGGGGGGAGGGTGGGGGGAGGGAATATATTAGGTTAGACAAGATGTGTTAGATATCAATGTAATGTGACTTCACATGCATACTGTTCTTTTTTAATTTTTCTTTAAAAATAGGATAGGCCAAGTATATTGATATGTAGCGGAAATACACCAAGGAGTGAAGGAGTGGGAAAGAAGAAAGATGGGCAGAGAGGGATGGGAGAGAGGGTGGGAGGGAAAGGTGAGAAGGAAGGGGGGAGTGGATGTGGAGAGAGGAGTGGTAGAGGGGGAGGGGAAGTAGGGTAGAGGGGGATGATGGAGGGAAGATAGAAAGTTGGTGGGTGGTGGAAGAAAGGTGTATGGAGAGAGGAAGAGTTATATTGGGTTTCTATTTTCTGGGGCCTTGTTGTCAAGAGGAATTGATGCAATTATTGTTTAATGCTGTATGGTGTTGGTTATGTACAGTATACATATGAGTGTATGAAAATGAAAATAAAAAAATTTTTGTGAGAAAAAAAAGAAGAAAAAATATAGGGAAATTCAAGTCGCCTAAAATGAGCATTTCTTCACTTAAGGCATAGTTTTATCTGTTGCATTTATTGCCCTTAAATGAGGTTTGATAGCTATCCATTTAAATAGTTTGAGAAGGAATAATTAGTCTCTAATTAATTCAGGGAGATTAATTTATTAATGGTTGTATGGCCTTTAATTATATCTCAAAGCAAATGGCAAGTCTTGGAATTGTAGGAATTGGCAGAGGAGAAAAATTCATATTTGTGAATTTTTTCAATGCTTTTGGTTGCCCCTCTGAAATACACTAATTGGGCTGATCCAGCTGATATCTCCTTAGTTAGTATGGTTGCTAAAATAAATAAAAAGCACTTATGAATTTCCTTTGACTGGGGAGCACCAGAAAGGCCTGTTGCATTAGGTTTAGAGAAACTGAGCCCTACACTGAACAAATGACAGGGAAGCTGCATAATCTTTCACTGTAAAGTTGTAGAAAGATGTTGAAAGTTCCTTACTCAGCTTTGGAATCTGTGAGTACGTGTGCCTCTGCACATTGCCATTTCAATGTAATGTGTTGAATTTGGGAGTTCAAACTACTCTAAATAACAGTTGAACTCTTCTATATCAGCTTTCTGTAGGGTCTATAGTTTTTCTACTTTTGTCATTAAATTGTTTGAAAACTGCCTAGAGAAACATATTTTAATTTTCCACAGGATTACAGTTTATAATCAAAAGTGCAAAGCTTCTTAACCTTTCAGTCTCTGCCAAATCTGTGTTTAAACTTTGAGTGTGAAACAAATACTTCTCCATCTGACATGCTGGAAAATGCCTGAAAACCATAGCCAGTTTTCTATGAAACTGAACAGCTTTTTGAACATTTTGCAAAGTGCATGATTCTGTAGAAGATGGAAAAGGGAAATCTGTATATGCCAAAGTTTGTAAAGGTTTCTCCTCTAAGGACTACATTTGTCTTGTTGGAAGTTATGTTTTACATTTACTTAGTAACTAAACTAATCCAGGCATCCAGACTAATAATTTCCTTGTTTGTTTGAAATATTTAACATGGTTGCATTATGGATTCACATTAAAGTACTGCCCCTTCTGTTTTCATGCAAAATAAGTTCTTACACTGTTATTTGCCATACAAAAGTTAAAGTGGTTGGATAAAAACATTAGTGAATTAGAATTATGGGATCCATACTGGTTAAATTGAGTGTTCATCAACTGATGAGTGATTCTGTATTGTCAATCTGTTCTTGAGTTTCTAACCTTGTGCTAATATGGTGGCCTCTAAATCATAATTTATGGCTATAGGCAGACTTACATATATATGAATTTGAAGTCTATGCTACATTGGGTTACTTAAAAGAATATTGTTAAACTAATGAAAGTTTAGTACATTGTACATACCTAGCTACTGTTTCATTTTTGATAGAAAGCTGATTCCTATGGCTTTTCAGAGAAATCTAAAAAATGATAAATGTCCTATGGGATTAGTTAAAGGAAATTTTTTAACTTATCTGTTAAGTATAGGCATAATTTACTGCTATTCAGAGGGATATAAATGTCTTGTTATACATTTTGGCTTTTGTGATAAATATAGTATATCTTATGGATACTATTAGGTTCACACAGCATGCTATCTAGATTAAAGTTGGGTTGAGTAATTTGTAGTGTGTACCTGAAAATATATAAACCCCTTTGGTGTTTCCAGAAAGTTTACAGATTTTTCATTTTCAGAGATTTATGTAAGTCCTACTGCTAAATAGTCCTCCTGCTATTTTATAAATAAAAAAAATCAATGTGATCGCTAGGATTCAAAAATGATTTGATGGCTCATAGTCACTGCTAAATAAAGGGAGTTCATGAGAACAACGGATTGCAAAGTGTAATGCTTATTTTAATTAAAAGAAACCAACATTTTGCATATCAAGTGTGTGTGTGGGGGGGAATTATGCCCAAACCAAGCTCAGTGCATTCATTTAACCCCATTGTCTTGAGGATTTCATGAAAGTGGGCTGATTTGGACCAGGCTAAATTATATTTGTTCCTTTCACTTGAAGGTGCTTTTTCAGAAAGCAACTGGAATTTGCCTTTTGCTTGAAGAGGTTTTGCTTCTCATTCAAGATGCTTCTTCAGTTTGGACTTAATGATGGAGAATGGAAGTGAAACGTCTTCAAGCAAAAGACAAAGTCCAATTTCCTTTTGAAAAAGCACCTTTGGAACAACCATAACCAGGATGACTAAGAACCTCCATAGACGTTCCTTTCATTGAGGTTTTCAACCACACAGATTCTTGAGACACTACTTCCCCTGCTCAAAACAAAACCCAAATGAAGAAATTAGCACCATTCAGCATAGAACAGATTAAATACCAATCTCTAAAGCTCTTGGATTCCTCCAGTCTACTGTCAGAGCCATAGCCTTTGGATGACAAAAACTGTGCAGAACAGAACCCTGAATAAAGTAGCTAGAACTTTACCCAGAGGCATCTTTGCCTTTTGAATAATGCTTGAATCCTCAGGGTTTTAACTGCTTCTTGCAGCCTGGGGGTGTTAGATGCCTCAGCAGCTTGCTTTTTTCTGAGCAGAAGTCACATACGGAAATTGCTGTTCCATAATTTCCCAGGAAACCATGAATTGTGTTTGACAGATGTGCAGTTATTCCTCTTTCATATTTGGGATTTACACTACTGTGTTGCCTTTAGAGTTGGTAGCTATTATCTATGCAGCACTTTCCCCTTGCATTTATTTGGTCCTAAATATTACGGCTCTGAGAATTTGTTTTTCCTCTCTTGATAAGCTGTTTGCTTTTTCCTCTGCTGTCTGGGGCAACTCCCCACAACGCCATCCTCCCCACTATGTGTCTGGAGACAGGCTCCAAATGCTGGAATCCAATTAAAACTTCCCTGTGGGCCTCTCGCATTCCCTGTTTCTCTTTGTTGCAAACCTGTAGAGTTAACAAGCAGTAGAATGATGCTGCACACTCTGCTCCCACAGCTCAGAGTATGATTATTTATTGAGTGCTTCCAGCCTGCATGATGAATACATTATTCTCCGACAAAGAAGGCAGCCTAATTTAAAATAGATAGTTGATAATGATATTGAATTTCTTAAATGGCAGGTTGGCATACCAGCAGTTGCCTCTCATTAAAAGCATCAGGCAGTGGGAGAATGTTATGATAAAACTACCACAGCGTGATTTTTTCTGACATTTTCTTGCCATGCTACAATTTACAGTTATCCTACAATTCTATTGTAACTCAGGTGCACATCCAACTTTTGTGTGTATGTTTTCAAAATATATGGGTATGGTACATTTGCTATTATTTAAGTAGAAAAATACATTGTAAGTATAGTGTCAATGATTGCAAATTGGCACATTGGAAGCAATCTATTCTGAGTAGTAAATAAACATAAATAGATCTATTAGATAAGGCAACTATTTTAAGTAAATTCACATTTAATGACACATTTGATGAAGTAAGTGCAACTAAGCCGTTCTAGATCAAATCCTGCCGACCCAATGTTAATGGGTGTAATATTTTACAATGACGAGGATTTACTCCAGAAGCAGAATTAACTTTTTCAGCTGAGTTGAACTACTGGGAACCATAATGCAATAGTTTTCAGTCAGTGTGTCAATTCTTTGCAATATTAAGGAACAATTGAAAATTCTATGCCCCTCTCTGTTCTGTCTTTTCAATCTAATTTATGAATGTTTCCCAAATCCCAGCATGATGTATATCTGTCTCATTATTACCACCCCTGTTGCTTTCGCTTTTGTTCTATATTTAGAACTGAAGCAGCATTAATAAATAGGAAGTTATTCTAAGCGGACACGAAACTGCTTCCATTCTGGTTTCAGTCTTTAAAAATCAATTTCCAATCAAGATATGTAGTGGCTGCTTTTGAGATTACAAAAGGTTATTTAACATTAAACAAAACCTTCTGAGATTAAGAAATAGTTAGAAACTGAAAATCAAGAATCAATTGGTTAAGTACCCAGAAGTGATCCAAAGGACACTGGTTGTAGTATCCAGGATCCCGGGGAAGGGAGCTGTGAGAATACAGGCAGTCCTCAACTTATGACCACAGTTGCGACTGGAATTTCTGTTGCTAAGGAAAACAGTTAAGTGAGTCACATCTGATTTTACTACTTCTTTGCCACAACCATTAATGAAATTACTGCAGTAATTACTACCACAAGGTTGTTAAGCCAATCTGGCTTCCCCTATTGACTCTGTTTGTTGGAAGCCAGCCGGGAAGATACAAATGCTCTCACATGACCTGGGATGTTTCTGCCATTGTAAATACACGCTGGTTGCTAAATGCCCAAATTTTGATCATGTGACCGTAGGGATGCAGCAACAGTCATAAGTGTGAGGACCAGTTGTAAGTAACTTTTTTCAGTGCCATTGTAACTTCAGACAGTCATTAAATGAATGCTTATATATCAAGGACTTAACCTAGAAGAAAAGCAAATAAAGTAGGGAACTTTGAGAGGAGAGAAGTAGATTTTAAAAATATCCAGGAATAAAACCAAAAGTATAGGGGTATAATAATGAGAAAAATATGCATCATATTGGGAGACATTCATAGGCAGGATTGAAAAGCTAGAAGGTAGGAAGGTCATTCCAGTTAAGCAATCTGCCTGCTAAATAATTAAAAGTGCATGGAACCAGTCTTCAGAATACAGTAGATTTTTGAAGGGTGAAAAATTGCCAGATGCATCCAATATGACTCTTTTTGATTAAGGAAAACATAGCTTGAAGTAGTTTTGAAGAAATTGAATGTAATTATTTTAAACCTTTATATTTAAAATGGAAAGCCTTTGGGAATGTGTATCATCAATGCTGCATAATAGAAACTACATTAATAACTGCAGTAGAGCTACCAAAATTCAATACAATAGAATAAACTAAAACAGGCCCCACAGTCTCAAATGCTGCAGTTTACACAAAACATTTGGTAATTGTGCAATTGCAATGGACATCACTAGATCACAAGTATATCTTCATTATGTGATAACTGCAAGTTAAGGATAATCACAAGCTTTTCTCAATGAAGTTGACAAATGTATCCAGGGAACAACAGAAATATTAGACCAGTGTTGGTTTGCCTGGGTGAAGCATTTCATTCTCCATTGCATCTACCACTTCTTATTTTTAATACAAAGTGTTCTGACCCCCTTCTCCGTCCAGTAACGAATGCCGAGACAAGATTAACTGGAACTCCACAGCACTTTATTAGCAGGATTAGCAGGAAACATAAATCTCGGTGGCTGAAAGCCCAAGCATAACAAACAGATAAGAACCTTGGCAGCAACTCAGACGTTGATAGAGACAGATAACAGCTTCTCCAGCGTTAAGAATGAAGTTGAATCCTGCAAACCAGACTCCTCTCAGAATCTCTCCTTAAATACAATCTTGAGAGGAGCCTAATTACAACCACCTGGGTCCAATGATCTTTTGTAACTGCGTAGCTGTTCTCTCCGTCGATCTGCCCAGCGTTGCCGGGCATCCAGGACTACCTCCCTTGTCTCCTCATCACTACTCCAAGGCATGACGTTAGGAGCACACTCCTTTCGTCTTTCACCGCTGCTCCATGCCTCAGGCGCCTCCTGGTGGCCAACCAGCCTCTCTGAACCCTGCTCGGAGTCGGAACCCTGTCCAGGGTCCTCCACCTCTTCCAGAACTGACTCATAAGGCCCCTCGCTGGCGGAGTCTGCTTGCAGCTCCAACGGCTCCTGCTGGGTCACAACACAAAGTGATATGCTGCATGCCCACACATGTTACTCTGAAATGAACTATTTTTAATTTGTTAAACTCTCTCATTTCCTAGCCATAAAAGTCTGTTTTAAAAAAAAACCCAGCTTCCAGAATTCCATATTATGTCAGCTTGCACTTCTAATAAATGCAACAACAAAAGCCCTTGAAAACTAACACCTTAAAAACAATGTCTTAAGGGAATGCCATGAATGCAGAGCTTCATTACCACTGATTTTATTTATTTATGAAATTGGTATTACCACCCATCTCACCAAAAGTGATTCTGGGCAGTGTACAACAATTGCATAAAAACCACAAAAATAAAAATAACAGTTGTAAAAAATAAAAAAATCTACATTGAGAAATCAATAATGACAAACAAATACACTAGTATTAGTAAAGTATTTAGTAAATCATCTATATTATAATAGGGGAAGTCCTAGAAGCTGTCATTACAAGAGAATTGATGGTAAAATATGCTATTCCGATGCTTAATTTAGTATCCATTCTTATAAAAATATCTGAGAGAAACTGTCTGATCCATAGTTTTTGATTATTTAAGTGCCCTTAAATCCAGGACTGAGCTTCAAAAATTTTAGCAAAGGGTTTTCTGCCTGGCTGCTGTGTGGGTGTGCCATGGTGGGTGTGGCCTAGTTGGCCTCCTGCACCACAGTGTATGTGTGTGTGTCTGTGTCTCTGTGTGTGTGTGTTTGTCCTCCCCAAGCTCCTGAGGTTTTCCTCAAGCCTCCGGGAGGGCGAAAGCAGCCTCTCTTCTGTAGGGGTAGGCCCTCTGGAGGCAGGAAATGGGCCTGTTTCTGGCCTTCCCAAACTTCCAGTAGGCCCTTTTTTCACCCTCCCCGAGTCTCCCCGTGTACCTTGCACTTACCTGCATCCAAAATGGGTGGGATGGGGACTCCTGGGAGAGGTGAGGTGGGTGGACTAGCAAGGAGTGGGATTTGGGGGTTCTCCAAATGGCACAGAATTTTACCTAGATTCTCCGAAGCCCTGCAAACCTCCAGCAGCCCATCTCTGCTCAAATTAACTCTTAGCAATCACAAAGGTAGATTTTTTTTCTCTGGTGATCTGTCCCTAACACTGGTCCTTCAGCAATTCCAAATGCTGATGTTGCAATTGATTCTATCCATCTTGCAGCTGCTAGAGCTCTTCATCTTTTTTCTCCCACTTACCCAGCATTAAAAGCCTTCCCCAGAAAACTGTGCCTTCACATAATGTTTCAGAAATACCGATTCATGGTATATTCAGCTATTTTTGAAAGGTTGAGTTTGCTAAAGGGCCAAATCCCCCCCGCCCCCAAAGTAACATGGGTCCAGCACTATGGCAATTGTGTAGTTCAGTAAATAGCCATATAGAATAATTATCAATTGTGTGCATTAAGGCTGTACATACACAACCCAGAGTCACATGTGTGAGATGCATGGCTGCTTAGTTTTGGAAGCAGAAGCAAAAAAGTGAATCTATGCTATGAGGTTGCAGGATTGTTATCAGCCTGGATCGATCAGCACCATGGACAGCGGTCAACATAGCTCCCCCCCTCCCCTTTTGCTTCTTGCCTACTAATCAGTCTGATGACTGCAGGGACAAGTTTGTGCAATTTTCTAGGCAATATTTTCAGAAGTGCCTAAGGCTGAGACAGGAAGATTGGATAAAAAACAGCTCTTAGTTCAGTATCTAAAGCAGGACTATAACTCAAGCTTCCTCCTTCTAGTCCCCAGTGTGTTAACCACTAGACTGAACTGCCTCGAATATGTTAAAAATGGAGTTTGGAAACAGTTACAGAAGATAATGTTTCTCTTGCTAATGCAACACAATACGGAATGATGTCTATGTATACACCTGTTGGTTGGCTAATGAATAAGCAGATGGAATTTGTAACCAAAGCAAGAGCTGCATGTTATGATAAATGAGAGCAATTCTGTTACACTAAAAGCATAAATTAAGAAAGTTGCATATGCAGATTTAAAATGCATCTGGGAAATGCTTGCATTCTTAAAACTGTGTGCCTACTGCATTTACATCCAAAATGTTGTTTCTGCAGCAGCACGTACTTAGCAGCTCATATATCCAAAGGCAACTTATAAAACTTCAAAAGGACACAAGTAGTAAGCGTGCTTAAATGATGCTAAACCTTTCCCTGCTGTTATTTAGTTTTGAACATATGCATAAATACGATTTAGCCATGTTATCAACGTGCCTTCTTTTCCATCAAAATCATCCTAAAATCTGAACGATGCCTTTGAACATCTTCAAACATATATGTTTCAGGCATTTAGCATTCAAAATAGGAGTACTATGGGCTTGTCTCTTAACCAATTTCTTCAACTTTATACTATATGATGTGTTGGACTTCAGTTCCTATAACCTCTAAGTAGCTAGCATAGGAAGGCAATTTTATTTTAAGATCTTTGATTCTCTTTATTTATAATACGAAGGGGTAGGTTTGTAGGGTCCCAAATGGAAACTATTAATTAATCTTAAATTGCATAGTAATTTGTTTTTCAGCTATTCAAGTGACAGCATAGACCAGGGCTGTCAAACTCCTGGCCCTCGGGCCAGACACATCACGTGCTGGCCATGTTCACATCTGGTTTAATGAAGGGAGGGGAGTCCCAATACGTCATGTGACACTGCTGTGACAACATGAGTTTGACACCCCTGGTATAGACCATTCTTCCCACTCCACCTCCAGATTTTGTATTTGACAATATCTGGTAGTAATTCTATTTCCTCCAGCAATTGTAGTTTTCAGTTGTCTTTGCTTTCTCTTTCCTCTATTTAACAGAATAATTGTGTGCTTCTTTGCAGGGGAATTATACAAGATTAACCGGCTTGGAGTCAGAGAAAATATATCAAATGAGTGTACGTGACAAGTTTGGGATGTGTATCTCTACAGTCAATTGCAAGACTGAAGGTGACACATCACAGCAGTGTTAATTAATTAATGAAGTTGTGCCAAAATAGAAAGGAAGGCTGTTGCTTGTCCCTAATCCTTCAGGGATAGATAAAAGTTGAAATTATCCAGATGAATATGAACAAAAAAATTGACTGGGCACAGTGTTATCATGTGCTATGTTTGATTAATCCAGTAACCTCTAGAAAGTCTAGTTACGTAAGCAAAGTGGGATTGTTCCAACAAAAGTTTTAACATTCTCTTAAATCTCACTGAGTTTAACTGGAGAACCAGGGCACAAATGTTGCACAAAACAAATGATGCATAAATATAAACCCTCCGAGTTTAGATCTTTTTCAGAGTTTTCCCCCAATCCTCCAGAGCAGATTTTTTTAGCAAAGGGAAAGCAAAGTTCTTTTAACAGCCTGTGGAAGCTCTAGGCAACATTAAGAGTCTCCCCTTCCTTTTGCCCCCTACTTTTATTGTGAGGGAGGTTGGGATGACAGACAACTTCAATCAGCTCAGCAAATGAGTGGAAACTTGACAGTAGGTCCTTCATGTTCGCATTGATCCTCTACATCAGTGCATTTTCCTACATTCAGTTAATTTCTGATGCAGATACCTGAAATGCTGAACTCTGATGTGCATCTAGGGCTTCAGAAATTTGTGTCTGATTGTGATAGGCAGGAATGTATCTCTGTTCCACCCTGAGTCTAGGGCAGTTTTTTGTTTCTGCTCCTCCCACTAAATCCTCTCTTCAACATCATTATTTTAATCAATTTTTAAATTTCATCATTAAGTTTCATGGAATTCTATCGTAAGTTTACTTGTGAAGATAATAGGTGTTAATACTACCAAGTCTTTACATTTTTCATATTAGTACCACTAATTGTTTTGTGTGTATGTGTGTTTGTATGCATATATAAGTAGTATTGTTTAGAGATGAATGTGAATGTGTATAATCTCTCTCTCACTCCCTCTGTCTCCTGTCTGTCTGTCTGTCTGTCTGTCTGTCTGTCTGTCTGCCTCTCTCTCTCTCAACGTGTGTAAAAGAGTTCATTCTCTACCTAATTGGGAAGAATTAAATGCACCAGTCTTTTGAAGCAGCCATGCACAATTTTGACCAGACCACAGTTGGCCTTTCAACAGTGTATCAGAGGCTGCCCTCTAAGAAGGGTGTGTGTGCGCAGGACAACATTAAAAATTAGAACATCTCCAATTTACATTTAAATTGAATTAAATAGGTAAGATGATTACTCTCCACTGATGAACTAAATAGTTTTTGTCACCACCTGAAAAAGTAGTTTGATAATGATGTTTGCTAGTCTTTGGAAGCTATACAGCTGTAAATTATGTGTCTTTATTTTAAAGCCAATAGTCGTTACTGTGGTTTCAGCATCAACTGACAGCATAATTTCCCATCCACCCAAGCCACATCTTGACAACTTTATAATTGCCTCCAGGCCATGGTTAATATTTTTTTTAGCATTTAATTTTTAGCTAGCACGTTAAATTCTTTTAGATGTGCCACATCTTTCTGAGAATTTCTCTTGAGGTGGAGGAAGTATGTGGGTCTGCAGAAGATATATGATGGTTATTGTCAGCCTCTATATTGTTTGCTTGGTATTCGCTGCCATAGTAACAGGGGGAGGAGAGGGTTTCAATATTTGGGAAGGGAAGCGAGCTGGAGGAGCTATCTTGGGATGAAGAAGGAGTTTTGTTCACACCTTCTTCTGCGCATGCTGAATGGACTTGTTTAGAACTGGCCAAGGTTAACCATCTCTGCATACCAGATGGATTAAGCCACCTGAAAATGCACCCCACATGACACCCTTGGGGATTGGACATTCAACTTGGGGTTGTTCCGGGGAGAGCTTTGGACAAACCTTTGATATGTACAATTTCACGTCTGACAGTTATTCTAGATAAAACCTGCATAAGTATTAAAATGCACTTACATTAGGGAATTGAAGAAATGAAATTAAAATGCACTTACATTAAGGAATTGAAGAAATGAATTTTTGGATTCCCTAATCACCTTAAGAATGGATTATTGCAATGTGTTCTATGTGGGATTGCCCTTGAAAACCCTTGGAAGCTGCAGTTGGTCCAGAATGCAGTGGTGCAAGTAGTAGTGGACATGCCACAACATGCCCAGGGCAGATTACTTTTGCAAGCTGCATTGATTCCCAGTTGGCTTCTTGGTGCAATTCAAGATGCAGGTTAACACTTTTAAAGCCCTTTGTGGCATAATAATGACAGCCGTCTCTGATAATTTTTACACATACTGGTAAAATCTGGCAGCGTAGGTGTTTTTTCAGATTCTCTTCAATTAAGCAGTGTCATCTAGTGTGAATTGGCACTGTGCCTTCTTTATAGTGGTGCGTGCTCTCTGGATTTGTATCCCTTCTCCAACTTATATAAGGCATTCATCCTACTGATATTCCAGAAGGCACTGAAAACATGGTTATTTTCTCTGATCAAAAAGTAGGATGCTGGTATGCTTCTACAAAATCTAGGTTAGCTTCTGAGGGGTTCTTTTCTTTCTTTTTGTTTCTCTTTGTTCTTTCACTTTTTTCTTTAATGGTGTAAAACACTCAGAAGGTTACTGAGAGATCAAACAGTCAAGGGTGCAATTCATGAACTCTGAATTGAACTTCACTAGAGCTAGAAATTCTACAGAATTTTGAAAAATAATGGTTTTATTTCAAAGGGAAGGCATTTCCTATTTAATTCTTAAGGCACACATATTTCATGAAACTCCTTTTAAGTTTTTAATATTTTAAACTATTAAAATATTGAATATTAAAATATTCAACATTTTAAATTAAAAATATATTGACCACGTTAGTTCCATTTGTTTATTATGATGTCTCTGAAGAGTTCTTACTCTAGTTTTGAAGTTCCTACTGTAACATAGACTTCAGTTGGGTTTCCTTGTGAGAAGGCAGAACTAGAAGCAAACACTAAGCCCTTCCTTCTGCCTGTCCTTGTATGAATAATTAAAATAACCTAACATATCATAGGCTATAAATAAAACAATGACATTGTATGTGATCTGTTAGATGCAAGAAAATAGGTCATTAAAATAATATATTCTCACTCTTGGAAGGAAAAAATATTCTGGTATCCCTTTCACTAATTAGTTTGAGTGTGAATATTGTAGGTGAATAGAATGCTGTAAAATGCTGACATTTGCCATTTTGTTAACATCATTTGTCCTTTTAAAGTTTTCCAGTGAAAAAGAAGGCAATCATTTCCTTCAGGGAGTAAGAACACTGGATGCTACCCTGTTCCCCCCAAAATAAGACTTCCCTGAATAATAAACCCAATTGGACTTTTGAGTGCATGTGCTAAAATAAGCCCCCCCAAATAAGCTCTCCTCCAAAATATTGCAACCCAGCAGCAGCCATGAGGTGACCACACTCACTGCCTCCTGAACCTAAAAAAAGGGCCTCCCCGAAAATAAGGCCCTGTCTTATTTTCAGGGAAACATGGTGTTGATAGAACACAGCTACAGACATTATTTAGACTTTATTGGCCAATCACTACCAATGATGACTGGGAGACACTTGTATCCATTTTTGAAAAATACATGGGCTTAAAAATCTACTTTTTAATTTATTTAAAAAAAAACACATGATAGGCAACGGAGACTATCCGTTAAACGGAGACACAAGATAAATATAGTAGATATAGTAGATATTTAATGATTATGAATCCATCATGAAACTTTGTACATTTTCCCTCTGACTAACAGGATCCCATAAGATATAATTTCTCTGGACCTATTATGGATAAACAGTTGATGCTTTATACCACCATTCAGTTTGGTCTAGTAGTTACAGCACCAAACTTGAGCCTGGGAGACCTTAAGTTCTAACCTCACTTTAGGCATAAAAGCTGGCTGGCTAAAGCTGGGCCAGTCATTCTCTCAGCTCAACCCACCTTACATAATTGTTGTTGTGAAGAAAATAGGAAGGAGGAAGGAATATTAGGTATGTTCGCCATCTTGAGTTATTTATAAAAAATAATATTGGCAAGTTTGGAATAAATAAAATATAGGCCCAAATACCTATATTGTATGTGATATATCTAAATATCTCTTTGGTACTTGATGCAACAAGCAAACCAATGAATTGTTTTGCCTTCAATGTGTGCCTACTTTTCCTATGAAAAAAGTGTCATGGTTGCCCATAAGTGGGGAGAATTTTCTTTTGGCTGCCGATCAACAATCCCAGCCACAAAATGTCATGTCTTGTCATTCCTCACTGGTCATTCATAATAAGGATTTCAGAGACTTCTTTGAGAATTAACCATTACACTGGGTTTTTAATATGACAATAGATCTGTTTAACCGGATCTAAGAAGAAATATTCTCCAATTGCACATGCCCTAAATGGGGAAAAAGCTTTATTTTGTTTAAGAAAAATAGTCTCAATCTTGCTTCACATTTCCTTTTTATCTATTAAAAAGTGAAAAATTAGAACATTGCACTTTTGAAATTTCTAAATGTAGTTTGTGTTCTGCAAATTTACATACATGGGCAGTTTTTTTTTATTACTCATGGCATCATGAATAATCGGGTATCATGTTCATCTACTTAATTATTTTTCTCTTGAGCAGGATGAGTTATATAATGGCTCTTAGCTATGTATGGCTCTTTCCTGCTTCAGAGAAGAAACAGGAGCTACAGAATTTTAATGAGGAGAAAATGTCTCTAGGATAAAAAATTAAATGTTGGTTGAATGCAAAAGTTCATTCTGAATACCAGAATAAAAAGATCCATCCAGTGGTGTGTGCTTCATTTAGTGACTTCCATGTTTAGTGGCAGTGACTGGGTTTACATATGAGGTTCATTTAGTTTTGGCTAAATTCAGGTTGTAAATTCAGCCTTCACAATATATTTGCTCTGTCCAGGCATTGGCTTCTGATAGAAGTGAGTTCAGCAAATGTATATATAAATGTAAATATAGATTTTGGTGGGATATTGCGGCACTATGGTGGGTTATATGATATTATTGTGTGGCTGTGTGGATTATATTCTGATTTTATGGAAAGCTGCTATCAATTGTTGTAATGGGCTGTGAGAATAACCTTGGGAGATAGGATAATGAACCAGGGGAGAATAGAAGGAAGAGGGATGGAGAAAGTGTCTTAGACGGACCCTCTCTAGACCTCTAGAAAGTAAAGATGGGAGGGAGGGACACACTTTCACACTTGCAAGATTCCATTATCAAAATCTTACAATAAAGGCAATGTTAATATTTATGGTAGTGATTTCCTGTCTGGACTAACTGAAAGAACTGACAATTCTCTAGGACTAACATGTATAAGATGTATCATTTCACAATGTAAATGAGTTGTAATCAGCCTGCGTTGTGAGATTAATCATCCTCTTGGGATACTGAAATGAATATGGCCCTTTCTCCCACCTGGGTGGCAATGAGTTGTCTAGGAAAGCCTTATTAACTTCATTTGCTTATCAACTTTCCAAGTTGGAAATCATTAGGGCAAGTCTCTTAAATAGGGCTCGCTGACCTCCAAAATTAAAGCAGTATAAAATGAATTCATATGTATCTTACAAGTTAAGCAAATCTCAGAAAATACCATGATGTTTGGGCCATCTATTTATTCATTTAACATCACACAGAATTGTATTGTTCTATCTATACTCTTAGAAGATTTATTTTATTATTTATTTATTATTAAAATTTATATGCCACCCAATTCCGAAGGACTCCGGGTGGCTTACAAAAGAAAAAGAGAAAGAAAAAAATAAGTAAAAAGGACAGTTTAAAATTACAACATGCATTCATTCTAATCGAGGCTGGACCTCAACAATGAGTTCAACAGCCCCAGGCCTGCCGGAACAGCCAGGTTTTAACAGCCTTCCTGAAGGCCATGAGAGTGGGTATGGTCCAGATCTCTGGGAATAGTTGATTCCAGAGGGTCGGAGCAGCCACAGAGAAGGCTCTCCTCTGGGGGCCCGCCAGCCAACACTGTCTGGCTGACGGCATCTGAAGGAGGCCCAATCTGTGGGATTTTACTGGCCGCTGGGAGGTATGTGGCAGTAGACGGTCTCGAAGGTACGCTGGCCCTAAGGCATGTAAGGCTTTAAAGGTAATAACCAACACCTTGAATTGCGTCTGGAGTCCAATTGGTAGCCAGTGCAGCTCGCGGAGGACAGGTGTAACGTGGGTGTACCTCGGTACACCCAATATTGCTCACGTGGCCGCTTTCTGGACTAGCTGCAGTCTCCGAACGCTTTTCAAGGGTAGCCCCATGTAGAGCATGTTGCAATAATCCAGCCTTGAGGTGACAAAGGCATGAGTAACCATTTGAAGTGCCTCCCGAACCAAATAGTGCCGTAATTGTTGCACCAGGAGAACCTGGGCTAAGGCCCCCCTGGTCACAGCTGACAAATGATGTTCCAGTGTCAGCTGCGAATCCAGGAGGACCCCCAAATTGCGAGGGTTAAGGATGGACTGTCTAGGCTGTCCTTTGGGGGCAGCATCCAAAGCCACTCAGTCTTATCGGGATTGAGCACGAGTTTGTTCACCCCCATCCAGTTCCTAACAGCTTCCAGGCATCAGCACATCACGTCCACCGCTACACTGAGCTGGCACGGGGCAGAAAGATACAGTTGTGTATCATCTGCATATTGGTGGTACTTTATCCCGTGCTGTCGCATGATCTCACCCAGCAGCTTCATGTAGATGTTAAATAGGAGGGGGGACAAGACCG
The DNA here is from genome assembly GCF_009769535.1 of Thamnophis elegans. NCBI lineage: Eukaryota > Metazoa > Chordata > Lepidosauria > Squamata > Natricidae > Thamnophis > Thamnophis elegans. The sequence continues at coordinate 68,681,729 of NC_045543.1, read as the reverse complement.
AACCCTGTGGCACATCATATTTGAGGGGCCTAGGGGTCGACCTTTGCCCCCCGACCAACACCGACTGCGACCTGTCAGAGAGGTAAGAGGAGAACCACCATAAAACAGTACCTCTCACTCCCACTTCCTCCAGGCGTTGCAGAAGGATACCATGGTCGATGGTATCGAAGGCTGCTGAGAGGTCAAGAAGCACCAGGATAGAGGAATGTCCTCTATCCCTGGCCCGCCAGAGATCATCGGTCAGAGCGACCAAAGCGGTTTCCGTGCTGTACCCAGGCCTGAAACCAGACTGAAAGGCATCTAGATAATCTGCTTCATTCAAGGACCGTCAGAGTTGAAGCGCCACCACCTTCTCAACAACCTTCCCCAAGAAAGGAAGGTTGCAGACAGGACGATAGTTTTTCAAGATAGCTGGGTCCAGGGAAGGCTTCTTGAGGAGGGGTCTTACCACTGCTTCCTTTAATGGTTGTGGGAAATACCCCTCCTGCAAAGATGCTAGTAATCGCCTGGAGCCAGCCTCGTGTCACCTCTCTGCTGGTCGAAACCAGCCAGGAAAGGCACGGGTCCAATAAACAGGTGGAGGCACTCATCGCTCCCATGGCCTTGTCCACTTCCTCAGGGGTGACAAATTCGAACTCATCCCAGCAAATCCGATTAAAACTCACCCTCGGCATCTCAGCTGGTACTGCCCAAGCGGAGTCCAGGTCTGTCCGAATCTGAGTGATTTTATCCGACAGAAACTGAACGAATTCCTCAGCTCTTCCCTGCAGGGGTTCCCCCGCCTCCTCACCTTTCAGGAGGGAGCAGGTCACCCTAAACAGGGCGGCTGGGCGAGATTCCGTGGACGCAATAAGAGCGGAAAAATGTGTACATTTTGCCACCCGTATCGCCACTAAGTAATTCCTGATAAAGGATCTTAATAGTTCAATCAGATTCAGAGTTACTAGCCCTCCAGCATCGCTCTAGACGTCTCTTTTGGCGCTTCATCTCCCGGAGTTCCTCGGTAAACCAAGTTTCCCTCCGGGATCCACTGCCACGGAGAGGCCTCAAAGGCGCAATCCGATCCAGTGCCTCAGCTGCTGCAACATTCCAGGCAGCGACCAAAGACTCGGTCAGATTGCGGACAAGGGAGTCAGGTATTTCTCCAAGCTCCCTCTGAAATCCCTCCGGGTCCATCAGGCGCCTGGGGTGGAATCACTTAATCGGCTCTACCTCCCTGCAATGGGGGAGTAGCATCCTGAAGTCAAGCCTCAGCAAGGAGTGATCTGACCATGACAAGGGCGAGGTCTCTATTCCCCTTAACTCAATATCACGTCTCCACTGCCCCGAGAGAAATACAAGGTTGAGCGTGTGTCCCACTCTATGAGTTGGACCCTGAACTACTTGGGTCAAGTCCATGGTTGTCATGGAAGCCATGAACTCCTGTACCCCATCTGAGTGTTCCCCAAGAGACGGTTGATTAAAGTCCCCTAGTACCATTAGTCTGGGGAACTCCACCGCCAACCCGGCTACTGCCTCTAGCAGCACAGGCAGGGCTGTTGTGACGCAGCTGGGAGGTAGGTACATCAAGAGCAAGCCCAATTGAACCCCTAGGTCCAACTTCAAGAGGAGAGACTCACACCCCACAATCTCTGGGGCAGGGATCCTGCGAGGAACTAATGACCTTCGGACAATAACTGCTACTCCCCCACCCGTCCTGGTGTCGTGGTTGGTGGACCACCTGGAACCCATCTGGGCACATTTCTGAGAGGGGGACTCCTCCCTCTCAGCCCAACCAGGTTTCAGTTATACATGCCAGGTCTGCCTCCTCGTCCAATATTAAATCCCGGACGAGGGGAACTTTGTTCACAACAGACCTGGCATTTAGCAACAACAACCTGAGACCAGGGCCCTGATCTCCCCTGCCACAAGGTCCTTGAGTTGAGCCTGAGGGGCCGGAACAAGGAATCGCTGTAATGTAGCGAGTCCTTCTTCCCCGGTAATGGCTAGCCCCACAGCTCCCGTCATATCTGCCCCTCCCAGTCGTAACCGAAATGCTCCGATCTTGTGGGACTTCAGAATCCAGACTGACAGGCACTTGGCCTACAACACCCCTGACATAACAATAATTGAAACGAAAAAAGTATGGTTCATTGACATTGCAATACCTGGTGATGCACAAATTGAAGATAAACAGCAAGAAAAATCACAAAATACCGGGACTTGCAAATTGTGGTTGAGCGACAGTGGGAAAAAAAATCATGTGTTGTCCCAATTGTAATTGGAGCCCTTGGAGCAATACCTAAAGGCCTACCTCGCTATTTGGAAATTCTAAATTTACCTGATATGAACATTCTGATTCTACAAAAAACCACCCTACTTGGCAACTTATATCTTCCAACGTTACCTTAACAGTTCCTAAGTCCTTAGGATTCGAGCTGTTAGGCTACCAACCAGCCCCAAAGGCTGTGAATCACACCAAAGATTAACAAAATAATAATAATAATAATAATAGCCTTTATTGTCATTGTACATACAACGAAAATGGTTATGTTAAATATGTTAAAATGCACACATTGTTGATATTTATTTCTCATTTTTATATTCCATTAAAATCCCAAAGTTCCCAGATTCTTGTTTTACTGTCTAAGAAAAGATTAGGCTAATGTTAGTGCTCCAATGTCTACCTCATGTGCTTTACTGTTTTATTTTGAAAAATATCTATCCACTCAATTTTGCCCAGGGTAAGCATTGAATTCAGTCCCTGACAGTGTTGATTAAAATGAGAGTGGGAGACACTGGCGCCACTGCTACTCGTACTTTTGATTTTTCAACTCTTTAAACTGTAACATCAACCCTAAAGCAGACTTAATTAAAATATCTTCAACAGCAGGACGACTGTCAGAGTAGGCGTTTCTGAGCTAGAGGGGCGACTGGATGTTTCGACATGCTCTCACACACTTATCATAGTTTCAGCAATTTGATTTTGGTTTTTATACTGAGCGTGAAGAACTGGGAGGTTGAATTCATTTTCAGGGCAAAGGATGATTCCAAATGCATGCTGTGCTCACATTGTCCATTCGGGAGCATGGATGGTGCACATGTTCTCAGCAGTTACACTGTGGTTCTTTTTTTCTCCTCTTCATTATCTTGGAATAGATTACAGTGGCTGCAACCTGTGAATTATGCCGAGATAGAAGTGAAAAGGAATCTTGGAAGGAATAATTTTGTTTTCTTAATGTCTCCCTCACCAACCATCATTTTATTATCCTCATTTAATTGAATTAAACAGTCACAGGGGGAAAGACTTAACAAAGACTTACCTATCTTCCAGACTCCAGGTCTATGATGGCGAATCTATGGCATATGTGCCAGAGGTGACACGCAGCACCCTCTCTGTGGGCGTGGGTGCATATGGGGGGACATATGTGCATGTGGGTGGAAGTGACGCATATGGCGGGGCACACATGTATGCAGGGGGATGGATGCATGTGGGGGGGAATGCACAGGGGGCAGGGGGCATTCGCGGGTACAGGCATTCATTCCATTTTGGGGCCATGCGTGCACACTTTGGGCATTCGGTCCATCACTGCTCTAGGAGAGTCTGATGATAGTTTCCGCCCATCACAGTCAGCACGAAATTACTGTCTAAAACACCTGGATAGACCCCAGATTGAACATGCTGACTTTATACACTGATTAATTTGGGGGTGAAGGCTCACACATTATCTGTATGTCTGATTTGTGCCAAAGAGATCTTTTATGCATATTCACTATGATTTTGATCAAATATTAAGTACATAATGTTAACAATGTACAAGGGCTATTAACTGACTCCTAGTGCGCCTATTATTAATTTTAGAATTAAATCAGTTTTTGCAACAGCATGCCTATAAAGGGGATTTTTTTAATTAAAAAAATGGTTTTTCTGTTTTCCTAGAGCAAATTAAAAGATTTCCCCATACAATTAGTTCTGGACTCCAATGCAACCTTCTTGAATGAACACACTCAACAACATACTTCTTGTTTTTCCATGGTTTCTTTTTTTTTTAGATGCTACCTTTCTTCATCCTTATTATTCTTAACAAGATAAACCACTTCTTGACTTGAGGATATAACACTTTTGAGCCAGACTGCATTTCTGAAGTTAGCTGCGTGTCATATAAAAATGATCATGACCTAGATCTTTTGATATTCAAATAGCAGCACCCCTAATAATAGCATATGGGCAAAATCTTTTGGCTCTAAATTCTCCTTTCCAGTACAGGTAAGTCCTCGATTTAACAACCACAACTGAGCCTAAAATTTCTGTTGCTAAGTGAGACATTTGTTTAGTGACTTTTGTCCCATTTTACAACCTTTCTTGCCATGGCTGTTAAGTGAATCACTGGAGTTGATAAGTTAGTAACACGATTGTTTAAGTGAATCTGGCTTCCCCATCGACTTTGCTTGTCAAAAGATCGCATAAGCCGGGGCTGCAAACTCCCGGCCCATGGGCTGCATGCGTCAATTGCTGGCCACACCCACGCTCAGTTTAGCAAAGGGTGGGGGGAAGTTCCAATACATTGCATCCCTGGCATAAGTGGATCACGTGACCCCAGGATATTGCAGATGTCATAGATATGAATCAGTTGCCAATAACATGGATTTCATTTGGGGTGGGGGAGAAGGAGAATATTGGCCTGTTGCTTGAACATCGGCCGGATCAGGGATGGTATGACTTCAGCATTGGAATGGCCTACATCCAGCTTTTTGGGTAAAAAAAAACCCTGGATAAATAGAAAAAATAATCCATTCTGTCCCCCCACTTGAAAGCATTACATGTAGTCCTCAATTTACATGTAGACCAGAATTTTTCTTGCTAAACAAGGCAGTTTCTAAATGAGTTGCGCCTGATTTTATGACCTTTTCCCCACAGTTGTTAAATGAATCACTGCAGTTAAGTGAATCAAATCCAACCTTCCCCATTGACTCTGCTTGTTGAAAATCAGCTGGGAAGATCAAATATAGCGATTACGAGGGGGTGCTACAAACATTGTAAACACGTATGCTGGCTGCCAAGCATCCAAATTTTTATTATGTGACTGGAGAATGTGCCTATTATAAATGCAAGAACTGGTCATAAGTCCTTTTTTTCAGTTCTGTTGTAACTTTGAACAGCCACTAAATGGATGGTTGTAGGTCGAGGACTACCTGTATTTGGTTTCTAATAATACTGAATACCTTGTGCCAAAATTGTATCATTACCAAGCCATGGAAATGACATACTTTTGATATCTAGGATGTGGACGCCACAGTGTCTACAGTGTAGGGACCTAATTTTTGTATTGCCTTTTTTTTATTTTCTGCCATTGTAAGGAAATAGCAATATCCTCACAACAACTGAGGCAATTTAACTCTCAAATATCACAACCTTTCATGTTTTATCTCTAGTTAAAAACATTCAGTTCTGAAATAGAAACATTTTGGTAGTTAGCAACGTTTATAGTTTTGTTCACTTTCCTTTTTGATCATCCTTTTCTATGGATGCAGTAAGCCAAAATGGTTCCATTTGAAACTTTTCCCCTCAATTCTAGGTTTTTTTTAAAAAAAATGGTGCACCCTGCATAAAAAAAGAACCAGTGAATCCAGTTTTTAATTTTTAAATCCAAGAATTAATCCTCTTCGCTTAAACAATAATGTATAATGATATAGTGGACCAGTGGAATGCCATCCATATAGTTTACTTGGACTACAGTAAGGCATTTGATAAGGCAGACCATAACCTACTACTAGATAAAATAGAAGAATGTGGGTTAGACAGCATCACCACCAGATGGATTCGTAACTTGGCTGACCAACCGCACTCAACGTGTAGTCCTCAATGGAACTGCATCTACTTGGATTGAAGTATGCAGTGGAGTACCCCAAGGCTCTGTTTTAAGCCCAATACTCTTCAACATCTTCATCAATGATTTGGATGAGGGAATAAATGGGGAACTCATCAAATTTGTAGATGACACCAAGCTGGCAGGAATAGTCAACATTCCAAAAGACAGGCTTAGGATATAGAAGGATCTTGACAAACTTGAACATTGGGCACTATATAATAAAATGAAATTCAATGGTGAAAAGAGTAAGGTTCTACATTTAGGCAAGAAAAACAATGCACAGGTACAGTATAGGTGGTACCTTGCTCAATAGTAGTAACTGTAAGAGAGATCTTGGAGTCCTGGTGGACAACCATTTAAACATGAGCCAGCATATAAATATGTGCAGCAGCTGCCAAAAAAGCCAACACAGTTCTAGGCTACATAACAGAGGGATAGAATCAAGATCACATGAAGTGTTAATACCACTTTATAATGCCTTGGTAAGGCCACACTTGGTATACTGCATTCAGTTTTGGTCGCCACAAGGTAGAAAAGATGTGGAGACTCTAGAAAGAGTGCAGAGAAGAGCAACAAAGATGATTAGGGGACTGGAGGCTAAAACATATGAAGAACGGTTGCAGGAATTGGGTATGTCTAGTTTAATGAAAATAAGAACTAGGGGAGACATGATAGCAGTGTTCCAATATTTCAGGGGTTGCCACAAACTATTCTCCAAAGCACCTGAGGGTAGGACAAGAATCAATGTGTGGAAACTAATCAAGGAGAGAAGCAACTTAGAACTGAGGAGAAATTTCCTGACAAAACAATTAATCAGTGGAACAGCTTGCCTCCAGAAGTTATGAAAGCTCCAACACTGGAAGTCTTTAAGAAGATGTTGGATAGCCATTTGTCTGGAATGGTATAGGGCTTCCTGCCTAGGCAGGGGATTGGACTAGAACAGTGGTCCCCAACCTTTTTATCGCCGCGGACCAGTCAGCCTTTGATAATTTTACCATGGCCCGCTGAGCGCGCGCAGGGGTGGGAAGGCGTTGTTCGCGACGACACATTGATTGCGTACCTGCGCGGGGCTCTCTTCCCTGGAGCCTTTGCGCATGGCCCAGGAGCTTTTGCGCACGGCCCAGGAGCCGTTGCGCTGCAGCGATCATGTCCCCCGGCCGCTGCAGCGATCATGGCCTCCGGCCGCTGCAGCGATCATGGCCCCCGGCCGCTGCGCGGCCCGGTGCCAGGTACTCCACGGCCCGGCACCGGTCCGCGGACCGGGGGTTGGGGACCACTGGACTAGAAGACCTCCAAGGTCCCTTCCAACTTGCTATTGTATTGTATTGTATTATCCTTGAGAGCAATCTCCACATCCCACATATGGCAAGTTGATTAAAACTCCCAAATTTAAGGTGACTTAATTTTAGCGGGGGGGGGGGGATGGCTCCACTTTAGGCAGAATCTGTGAATTTGTAAATATTGAATGCAAAGGACCAGCAACTTGGAAAGAAACTGTCTATTCATATGCTGGCTAGCTAATCACTGTTGGAAGCAGGTTTATATGTATCTCTTTCTTTTGATCAAATAAGTGGAATATAAAAGAAAAATCCCGAATACTGTATAGTAACTGGACTTTAGGGAGGGAATCAAATAAACTTCCCAGTTTAATATTGAGCCTTCTCACCCATCAGTTTTCTTTTGTTGCGTTGCTAGGCAACCTTGACTTGGCCCTTTCTAACAATGAATACCAACTGTTGTTTTGCTTGATTCTTCCTGTGTCACCTTTTTAACTGGAGGAATTGGCCTGTGGCATAATGTCAGGTGCTCTTTTTCACCAAGCAGGGGTTACCAGAAAACGTAATTCAGTTCTTTCTTACATTGTTCAGTCTTTTAGTAGACAGTGACTACTTTTTAAATCATCTCTCTCCCTTCCTCCCTCCCTCCCTCCCTCCCTTCCTCTCCCCTTCTCCCTCTCTTTTTACAAAAGCTAAATTTAGGACATAAATGTACAGACAAATGTTGTAAAGCTGCTTGATCGATGCATACAGAACGTATCATTGCTAGTTATACTTACTGTACTTTTGAAAGGCCTATGAATGGCACTCACATTTTAGGTGGCTCAGAACTATCCAATGAAATGAAATGAAATGAACCCATTTTCATCTTTCAAACAAACCAAATGTGGATTTTTTTACATTCCTGATTGAGAAACACATCATCTGACTATAATTATCTGTATAGATATTCTGTGGCAAAAGGATAAACACATATAAAATGATCTGAATATGTCCTCTTTATCTGTTGTTCACGGAGTAACTTTGAACACTAACAGCCATAAGCTGGTAGTGGTCTTCCTGTAAGGTTAATAGGACCTCACTTTTTAAAAAAATCTACTCAAAATCCAAGAAAAAGCAAAAATTGGAGGAACTAACATTTCCCTTCTTGTTTCTCCTGTTTTGATTATCCACCACTTCCTATATATTAAGTGCAACCACAAGCATCTCAACAGTTACTCATCCTTGACAATCACATGTCAAGATACTAAATTGCCCACTTGTATTCTGGACACCTGTTTCTCATGAATGGACTGCAGGAACTGCAGCTTTTTGTCATTGACTTGTCAGTCAAGTAGTGAGGAATTGAGGAATTTCAACCAAATTTATAGCTTTACTGTAGCCTATATAGATCTAAGGTTTGTCAAGCTTCATTTCATTATCTCTCTCCCTTTCTTTCTTTCTTTCTTTCTTTCTTTCTCTCTTTCTCTCTCTCTCTCTTTCTCTCTCTCACACACACACACTATATTCTTATTTTTTATTTTTGTATTTTTTCTTTTTTTCAATTTTTCTTTTCATTCATTTATTAGTAGTACGGTATTAGTTCATGAGTAATATTAATTCTCACCTTAATTGTAATGATTAACAAATTTACTATAATAAAAATACTATATTTAGGGGGAGAATGAACATGTGTTTTCTGTGAAAATCTTCATTATTGCCACATCAGGACAATTGTTTTTCTTTTTGAAAAATAAGGAAAGCCTAGGTTGCAGCTTGCCAGCTACATGGCAATGTATCCATCATCATTATCTTCTATTCTTGTGTTCCAAATCTCACTACTAGAATTTTTTCCCATCCAGAATAGAAAGACTTTGTTTGCTTTTTTCTTTTTTCTATAGAAGCCTGGAGGGGAAACTCCAATGTATACATGTATTTTGTAAGTTTCTTTACATATAGAAAAGTAAAAGTTTCCCTTGTCCAATCGAATCCAACTCTAGGGGGAAGTGCTCATCTCCGTTTCTTAGCCAAGGGAGCCAGAATTTCCAAAGACCTTCATGTGGTCATGCAATCAACATGACTATATGCCAAAGTGCACAAAACGCTGTTACCTTCCCACTGAAGTGGTACCTATTTATCTACTCTCATAGAGTAGATCTGTTAGGTGGGCAGGAGCTGAGGCAAGTAACAGGAGCCCACCCCATTGCGTGGAGCTTGGTCTTGATTGAAGCCTGTCAGCTTTCCACTGAGCCATTGCGCCTTCCCTTTCAATACAGAAGCAATGTTCAAAGTATTCCAAAATAGTTGCAAGCATTTTGAATCTTGAATTATGGTTTTCCACTTCTATGGATGTGCACGTTCAGGAAGGTACTTTCTGATTAAAAAGAAATATGAGAAAAGCTGGAAGAGTTTAGAACCATTTAGGTTTAAATTTCCTGTACAATGCCCATTCACTTCTAGCAAGGCTACAAAAGTGACTCAAAGAGAATCTCCCGAGGAGTGTGCTCTTTGATTAAAGATGAGAAGTTGAATCATGTCTTGGACAAAATAAGATATATCTTCTTCTAGAGTGGAACCTGTCCTACTTTACTCTGCTGTGAACATTCACGTTATTGGTTAATATAGCTTTCCCAATTTGCTTTGTTGCCTGAAGCAAGGAACAAGATGCCTTCTGATCCCATTACATCCCCTAAAGCTGCCAGTGATGAATCTCCTTTATCACTGTTTCAGGAACAATATCCATTCCCATCTGACAACAGTAGGCTACCATCACAATTGTTTCCAACCCCAATGGTATACTAATACTTGTAATCACTTTCTGCTCCCTAAAGTCTGCTCCTGAAGCTTGCTTCACTTCATCAAATGATGGTGCTGACCCTGACCATTAATTCTGGGATTTCTGTCTCATTTTTTTCTCAGATGCAGACCAAAGCTTTAATTGTTTTTTATTATTATTATTATTATTGTTGTTGTTGTTGTACAATTGTATCACAGCGGCCAGTTGTTTCGCCGGATTTGGCATTGGTTACTAGTCGGGCCCCACCCAGGGGCCTAGGACGTCGTAACGTATTTTCGTAATATGCGTGCAGATCCAAGCAGTGCGGCTTTTTGCATTTGACTGATGGTGATTTTGTCAATTTTTAACTGTTTTATTGTAATTCCAGTGCTTTTGGAATAGCACCCAGTGTGCCAATTACCACTGGAATTACCACTGCTGGTTTGTGCCATAGTCGTTGAATTTCGATTTTTAAGTCCTGGTATCTTGCGATTTTTTCATGTTCCTTCTCGGCGACCCTGCTATCACCTGGTATTGCGATGTCTATGATTGTGACCTTATTTTTCTCAACCAGTGTGATGTCTGGTGTATTATGTGCCAGTATTTTGTCCATTTGTATACGGAAATCCCACAAGATCTTGACCATCTGATTTTCGGTGACTTTTTCAGGCTGATGTTCCCACCAGTTTGTTGCTGTTTTAATATTATAATTTTTGCACAAATTCCAATGGATCATTTGTGCTACTGAATTGTGCCGCAATTTATAATCAGTCTGCGCGATTTTTTTACAGCAGCTGAGTATGTGATCAACAGTTTCATCAGCTTCTTTGCAAAGTCTGCATTTGGCATCATCAGAGGATTTTTTGATTTTGGCCTCAATGGCATTTGTGCGGATAGCTTGTTCTTGCGCAGCCAGGATTAGTGACTCTGTTTCTTTCTTTAATGTACCTGTTGTTAACCATAACCAAGTTTGTTCACTGTCCACTTTATCTTTTATTTTTTCCAGAAATTGGCCATGCAGTGCTTTGTTCTGCCAACTCTCCATTCTTGATTTTATCACATCTTTTCTGTATTCTTGTTTCATCTGTTGGGCCTTCAGTAGATTTTTGTTCTTTACTTCAATTAATAGATGTTCTTGACTTCTTTTAAATAATCAGCCAGTTCATGTTTTTCTTCTTTAACTGTTTGCTTCACTTGTAATAATCCTCTGCCACCTGATTTTCGTGGCAGGTATAGTCTATCACTATCACCATGTGGATGTAAACTGTAGTGCATTGTCATTAGTTTCCTGGTTTTTTGGTCCAAAATGTCCAAATCAGCTTGCGTCCAGTTAACTATATCAGCTGTGTATCTTATAACTGGTATTGCCCAGGTATTCATGGCCTTGATTGTATTTCCACCATTCAAGTTAGATTTCAAAATTTTCCTAACTCTGTTGGTGTACTCTCTCCTGACAATAGTTTTTACTTCTCCATGTTAGATGTTATCCAACGGCAGAATGCCTAAGTATTTGTAGGCTTCATTTTTGTTGCATTTAATTAGTTGGCCATTGGGCATTTCAATTCCCTCACATGCAATGATTTTGCCCCTTTTTATGGATACAGTGGCGCATTTTTCCATGCCAAACTGCACTGAAATATCAGTGCTGAATACTCGGACTGTGTTTGTCAGTGATTGGATTTCTATTTCTGACTTTCCATAGAGTTTCAAATCATCCATATATAATAAATGCGAAATTTTTTCAGCTTCTTTGGCTGTTTGGTAGCCTAATTTCATTTTTTTAAGATTACTGATAGTGGGATCATTGCGATGATGAAGAGAAGAGGTGAAAGTGAATCACCCTGGAAAATTCCTCGCTTGATATTAACCATTCCGTACATCTCATTCCCTACTGCCAACTCAGTTCTCCATTGTTTCATCGCCTTTTGAGTAAAGGATGTAATATTTTTGCTAATGCCAGTTGTTTCTAAGCATTTTATGATCCAACTATGTGGCAATGAGTCGAATGCCTTTTTGTAATCAATCCAGACCATATTCAAGTTCATTTTTCTGTTCTTACAATTTTCTAATATCATTTTATCAATTAGGAGCTGATCTTTTGTGCCCCTGCACCTTCTTTTGTTGCCTTTTTGCTCTACTGGCAAGATGTTGTTTGTTTCCAAATAATCCATCATGTTATCTGCAATAATGCCTGTGAGTAATTTGAAGGTTGTTGGTAAGCATGTTATTGGTCTGTAGTTTTCAGATGTTGTTCCTTTAGTTGCATCTTTCTGAATCAAGTATGTTTTTCCAGTTGTCAACCATTCATCAATTTGGCCCTTTTGTAAAATTTCATTCAATTGCCTAGCCAATATTACATGTAAACTGGTCAGATCTTTGAGCCAGAAACCATGTAATTGGTCCTTTCCAGGTGATGTCCAATTCTTTACCTTTTTAACTCGATTTTTGACCATCTCAGTTGTTTTTTCTAATACTTAAATTTGTTTGTTGCCAATGTTTTTATCAAAGTCATGTATCCACTTTGCTTCCTTATTGTAGTCCTTTGCATTTTCCCACAATTCTTTCCAGAATTCAACTGTGGCCTGCTTTTCTGGTTTTTCACTTTTGGTGTCACCATTCACATTAAGACTTTGATAAGTCTTTGGAAGACAGCGTTTATATCTTTGATACCCAAAGAGGATCAAGATACTACTCAACCCAAAAATTATAGACCTATTTCATTACTGAATGTAGATTATAAAATTTTTACTAAAATATTAGCAAATAGGTTAATGTTGGTCATTCAACAATTGATACATACGGACCAAACAGGTTTTATACAAGGGAGACAGATGAAAAGTAATGTTAGATTAATTATTAATGCATTAGAATATTTGGGAAAGAACAACCAGATCCCTGCTGCGTTTATATTTTTGGATGCTGAGAAGGCCTTTGATCGAGTTAACTGGCAATTTCTGCTGAAGATACTGCAAAAAATGCAGATAGGAGATAATTTTTTACAGTCAATTAAAGCAATATACCAACAGCAAACAGCACAAATCATAGTCAATGGAAGTTTAACAGACTCTTTTCAAATTGGAAAAGGTACAAGACAGGGCTGTCCTTTGTCCCCATTATTGTTTATTATAACTTTGGAAGTATTGTTGAATAAAATACGGGGCTTGGATGGTTTAAAAGGGATCAAGATTAGGCAGCAAGAATATAGAGTCCGCGCTTTTGCGGATGATTTGGTCATAATATTGGAACAACCGCAGGAATCCAGTATGGTTTTAATGAATACGATTAATCAATATGGTCAAGTGTCGGGCTTTAAAATAAACTTAGGAAAAACCAAAATATTAGCTATAAATATGAATATTAAACAAAAGGAAGAATTAGGAGTGATGCTAGGATGTGAGGTAGTTAAAAAAGTCAAATATCTTGGAGTTAACATTTTAACTTCAAATGGGAAATTATATAAGCATAATTATGAACCACTTTGGCATAGCATACAGACAGAGATGAAAAAATGGGAGAAATTGCATTTATCTTTGCTGGGTAGGATAGCGGCAGTGAAAATGAACATTTTACCAAAATCTTTATTTCTTTTCCAAATGTTACCTATACTTAAAAAAGATGCGAACCTTTTAGAATGGCAGAAGGGTATCAACAAATTTGTGTGGGCAGGAAAGAAGCCGAGGGTAAAGATGAAAATAATGCAAGATGTACGTGAGAGAGGAGGATTGAAACTACCTAATTTAAAACTATATTATGATGCAGTGGCATTATCTGTAATTAGTGACTGGACTCATTTAACCAATGATAGAATATTGAATATTGAGGGACACGATCTGGTATTTGGTTGGCATGCTTACCTGTTATTCAACAAAAAATTGGATAAGAATTTTAAAAGTCATATTTTAAGAAATGCTTTATTGCGAGTTTGGAAGAAATACCAATATAAATTAAATGACAAGATACCCATGTGGGCAATTCCTAGACACGCAATTGAAAATATGAATACAGCACAAAAACAGGACAGAATTACTTACAGACAGCTTCTTACCTCAGAAAGGGGGATATTACAATTAAAATCTTTAGAGGTATTAAAAGAGGAGAAGGTAGTTCAAACATGGTTCCAGTATGGGCAATTACAGGCTAGGTGGAAAATAGACCAAAAAATTGGTTTTATCCAAGTTGAGGATAATCTGTTTAAACAAATAAGAGATCAAAGCTTAATGCATATAAAGAGGATATATAATGTATTAATACAGATGGATTCGGAAACAGAATTAGTTAAAGATTGTATGATAAAATGGGCTCAAAATATTGAGGAACCAATAATGTTGGATACATGGGAAAGAATCTGGGTAAGAAATGTGAAATTTACACAAGCTCAAAATATGAGAGAAAATTTTTACAAGATGTTCTATAGATGGCATTTAGATCCTAAAAAGTTGGCTTCTATGTATCCGAATGTACAGCCAAATGTTGGAGGTGTGGTTCTCTCGACGCTACATATTATCATATATGGTGGACCTGCCAAAAGGTTAAGGCATTTTGGATAAAAATATGGTGGGTCATGCAAAATGTTTTTAAAAGAAGGATAAAGTTTATTCCTCAGTTATTTTTACTAGGTATATGTACTGACTTTACAGTGGTAGAGACCAATTTGATTCTGCACCTGATAACTGCAGCAAGACTGTTGGTGGCGCAATATTGGAAGAAGGAAGACTTGCCTACAATCCAAGAAGGGACATTGAAAGTAACAAACTTAGCCGAAATGGCTAAAATATCGGCATATCTCAAAGATCATTCAAATGAGATATATAAACGAGACTGGAAAAAATGGATTGACTATATACAAAATAAATACGGGACTAAGAAATTCCAGTTAGCCTATGCTTAAGATCAGAAATGATTTAAACTGTTAAAAGTCAGTTCAGTAAGAAGAAGCTAAGGTCAATCTAGAATGTCATTAATTTCTTTATTTCTTTTTTCTCAATAGATTTTAGACTGTGTTAGTTAAAAATCCATACCGTGTACGGGTTCTGGGAAGTCGGGGGGGGAAGGAGGAGGGGGGTGGGGGGTGGAGGGAGGGAGGGGTACACACAACAAAAAAAAATTGTACTTCAATGTCTTAATGATTGACAAATGATGACATATTTGTGTTTTTTTTTAAAGAAAAATAAAAAAGTTCTGTTTAAAAAAAGACTTTGATAAAAACGCCGTTGGTCTGATCGAAATTGCTGATTTTGTTTATATTGGATGATTCGTGCATCATATCTTTCAATTTTTCTAGCTGTTGCTGTTATCTGCTGTTTTACAATCTCTACAGCTTCATTGATGTTTCTTGTATCCAATCTATATCTTCTGATAGGCCGATCTATGATTTTGTTGTTTTTAATCTGTTGCTCATGCATGTTCTTTAAGTTACTAGCATCTGCCCTTAATTTTTTGACTTTTTGTTCTAATCGGATTTTCCACTTTGGCTTTGATGCTTGGCTTTGGCTTTGATGTGTGACTAGATACTTTGATTTTAATGCCTAGTTCATTAGTGACTATTGCAACGGCGCTGTACATTAACTGGTTCATTTCCAAGATGGATCCCGATTCAATTGTTGAAAACACTGCATTAACCATTTTCATGATAGGGGCCAAAATTTTCTTAGGCACAGTTTTTAGTGATGGTAAACGTTGCCTTTCCTCATTAAGCAGAAAATGCTCCATGATTTTATCCTTTAATTCTTTTTGTTTTTGAGTTAGTTCATCAGTTGGCTCAGTGATAACTGGTTCTAGTGGTAGTGTTGTTATTTCCTTCCCAACAACTTCTTCTGGGAGTTCTACTATAATGTCTTTAGTTGTGTCTTGAATATCAGTTATTTCCGCTTGTGATGTTGTTTTTTTGGTTTTGCAATTTGCCTGAATTTTCTCAAGTTCAACTTCACTAAACACTTTATTCCGTATAATAAATCGCCTTTGATCTGCTAGTCTTTGTTCACTAACATTTGAATCTGGATATTGTTGTTTCCATAATTCATACATTCGCTTTTTCTGGCTCTGAGTTGTAGTAACAGGCCATTATGGCACGGTTTTCATCTGCACTATATTTTTGTCGTTTTGTTGGCTGGTCCACTTGTAACCCACTTGTCGATGGATGTCCAGGGACCTCAACATCCACCGTAGCCCTTGTTAACCCGTGCGACGACCGATGTGGTATAAAATTTTTATTCGTTTCTTTCACCATATTGTATGGGTTGGCGGTTTTTTTTTTATAGGGCCAGGTTGCCAACCTGACCCCAACCCTCCTCCTTTCTCATCCGGGCTTGGGACCGGCAATGGCGAAGTTATTGTTGTTGTTATTGTTGTTGTTGTTGTTGTTGTTGTTATTATTATTATTAGCCTTATTAATAGTCTGATTAGTGGTGATAAAGAGACGGTTTGGTGTAGGCCCCAGGCTACAAACCAGGAGCCATCCTTAGGCATGAAACTAGCTGGTGACTTTGAGCCAGTCATTCTCTCTCAGCCCTTGGAAGCAGGCAAGGGCAAACCATTTCTGAAAATGTGAGTAAGACACTCAGGATTCTTATGGGTGGCCATATAAATATTTTAAATAATTTTAAATAAATAAAAATACTTTTCCAGAAAGTCAGCCAAGAATGAAGACTACTGTATATACTCGAGTATAAGCCTAGTTTTTCAGCCCACTTTTTGGGCTGAAAAAAGCCGCCTCGGCTTATACTCGAGTCAGTGAAAAATTTGCCCGAAATGGAGGAGAAAAAGGGGCGGGGCCATGCCGCTGGGTGACACTCGTGAATGGCCCAGTGCCCCTGTGAGTTTCCCCTCCCTCTGTGTCAGTTTGCCGCGCAGCGCGCACCGCACCATCCCCCCTCCTCACGTTCTAATGTAATGCAGGGCTGTCTTACGATTCCCCTTCCTCCCCCTCCTGCCGCTCTGCAACGATGTCCCACCTCCTCCTTGTTATGGCAAGCAGCCACATAGCGATGTCCCACCTCCTCTGGTACAGTGATCCAATGATAGGAATCACTGTGCCGTGTGTCATAGGAGGCGGGACATCGCTCCCGCGGCTGCACGGGACATCATCATCACAGCGGGACATCAGCATCATGAGGTGAGTGAAGTATTTCATTGAATACACCGCTAGTTTACTGTTTTTCTTTGAAATAAATATTCAAAAACATTATTGGTATCTATTTTTATTTTTGAAATTTACCGGTAGCTGCTGCATTTCCCACCCTAGGCTTATACTCGAGTCAATAACTTTTCCAGTTTTTTGTGGTAAAATTAGGTGCCTCGGCTTATATTCGGGTCGGCCTATACTCGAGTATATACAGTAATTGAAGAAACACAAACATCAGTAGTGATGATGGTAGTATTTGTATACCCCATCTTTCTGTCCATCAGGCACTCCATGCTGCTATCTATATATCCCTCCCTCCCTCCCTCCCTCTCTCTCTCTCTCTCTCTCTCTCACACACACACACACAGACACACTTTGAATGTCAAAACATTTGAAATTACTGTAAGGTTCTTTCAGGAGGCTGCCAATCTGAAAGACTTTTTCTTGCTTTTTTCATTGTCAGACATTTCTACATATCCCCATATCTCCACATATTCGTCTAGATCAGGGATCAGCAGCCTGCGGCTCTGGAGCTGCATGTGGCTCTTTCATCCCTCTGCTGTGGCTCCCCATCACTGGTCGGCTCCACAATTGATAGGGCTTTCAGTTAGGACAGGTAGAGGAAAAAAGACACAGAGCTAGGAGGAGACTCTATGGTGAGGGAACCGGACTTCTAGTCGACTCCAGAATTGAACAATGGCTTCCAGTTAGGACCTTTGTGGCTTTTGAGTGTTTAAGGTTGCCGACCCCTGGTCTAGATAAAAATGTGCATATACCAATCTGATTCGAGCCAATGTGCCATTTTTATGTGATTTTGAAACATCTATAAACTTGTAACTATCAAGTAATTTAAGATTCATGTTACTACTGCAGATATGTGTGGAGGAAGCCTTTTATATTTCTGCAGAAATGACTTGAAATGGTCTTTGCAACCATAATTTACAAGCTAGTGTCAGAACCTTAAACTTCCAAGGAGACAGCTCAATGATGTTTACAGCCAGGGATGAGCATGTGAAGTTAATGTTAAGTTAGACCAGACTCTTAGCTTGAGAAAACCAATATATCAACAATGTTCTGAAGTCTTTTTTTCCCCCTATAAAAGAGTCCTTTTGGTTAAAAAAACAAAGTTACACCAGAACTCAATAACCACAAAGTTATAATCACAATGGAAACAAAATGTGGCAGCTCTCATTACATCTTTTTCCAATGATGGTTTATGGACACCCTGCTACAAAGTACTCAAGTTTTATAATTAACAAATGCTGCATTTAACCATAAACTTAAGCCTTTAATCATTGTCACAAAAATAAATGTACTCTGGTATTATCAATAAACTTTTAATGTGAACAAAATTCAATTGCTTGTAGGAGGATTATTTACATGAAGAAATCAAGGTACATATATGGTAGACAAGATTGCCTTAAGGGTGTAGTTATTAATTATCTAAGATGAACTTTTTAGTTTTCAGTTGTCCTTCCTTACACCAATCATGATTAGATTCACATATCACACTAACCTGCAAATTACAATCCACCATTTGATTTACAAATTACAGCTGATAGATCTCAAATAAACAGACTTTTTTTTTCTTTTTAAAAGCTTGAATTCTGCAACCTTCCTGAGTCAGTGGACACATTTTTTTAGAGCAATGGTATAATAATTCTCATGAAATGGCCCTTACGGTTAGGTATGTATCAGGGGTGGGTTCCGGCAGGCAGTACTGCCGGTTCACTCATGGGCTTGTGCAGAAGCGAAAAACAAGATGGTGGTGCCTGGAGAACCAGTTCGGGGGCATGGCAGGCCTGGGTCGCTGCCGGTTCCAGCCATCCGGGCCGCCAAACCACTACCACTAGGAACCCACCACTGGTATGTCTGTATGTATGTTTTAAGCCAAGACTTGCAGCATTTATTAGCATAAAAAGAACATTAAAAGTACCATTACACACTGCTAATTCTCAGCAACCACCAAAACAAGACCTTCCAAGTGCTGTCTGGAAGTTTGAATTTAACTAATTCTTAGGAGGTTATCAGGGAAGCAATTAACTTAGCCTTAAGATGGTAATTATCTATGTAGCCCTTGGCCATTTATATTTTATAAAAATACCCCCTGCATCTATGTGCGACCCACATATATAGATGGAAGTACAGTTGATGCTTGTTTTGCTTTTCAATCTCCATTCGATTTTATTCTTAATTAAAGTTATGTAAAAAGAAAAGAGAAAGAGACTTTTGGGCATCTAGGTAGATATCTACAGGTAGGTTGGTGACTTCAGACGCGGTGTTGGAGATGAGAAGTTTAGTGTAATAAACTGTAGCAAATACAGTCTTCAAACCACCTTTGTTAGATTATATTCTAATTTAGTGCTTATTCATATAATGTAACAGGGACATAAAAACAGGTTAAAAAATTAATCTAAAAGAATAGATATAATTTTGTTCCATGGTGTTATTCTGGGTGTCCCTCCCTCCCTCTCTCTCTCTCATCTACTTGATAAAAAGTGTCCACAAAAGAGACCTAAAACAAGAAGGATCGACAACATCAACAAGCATTGTGGCCCATTACACACACACACACACACACACACACACCATTTTCAATGCAGAGTTTGGACTAAAGATATTACTAACTTGAATTTTGCTTTTCTTACATTGAATGTGAAAAATCCAGAGGAAATCTTCCATATGTGGTTGGAATTATAAAAAAAAACAATAAATGCATCTTCTGTTTGAACACGTAGTATATAGGCCTGATAGTCAAAATTCTTCTCTACTGTGAGTAGTAACAGCACTGAATAAATAATAGAACAAATACTTTTTGGATCAATTTCTAGTGCTATCTAGTTCCTCTGAAGTTCAATTTTATTCGACCTCCAGAAGGGATTGTAAGAATCTGGAATTTATTTTTCAATCCATGCAGATATTTCTTTGTGGATATCCTTACGATTGACGCTGTATGATACCACTGTAGAAGCCTATCAGGCATGTGACACAAAGATTTAGCATGCTGTTTTAGGATGGAGTGTTGCTTTTTTTTACCTACTACACACTGAAGTGTGTGTGTGTGTATGTGTGTACACACACACACACAATACTCAGTATTAATTAACATCATGAGAGATGCAATTTTTAAACTGAAAAGGTCATAAAATGTCTTCTTCTAAGTGGATGCTTTCTAAATTTATCCTTACTGTGGGGTTCTTTCTCTTTCATTAACATTTTTATTTTGAGGGCAGAAGAGGCGAGGGAATCAAAGAAGTATCTGACCAGTAAATTAAAATTTGCCTGACTGTAAAATAGGACAATCTTACTTTATTTTTGTCTTAATTAGGAAATTAAAAGTCCTACCTACAAATAATTTTTAAAAAGGTATCATTTATATAGGAATAGCAGGCAAATTCAAAATAGCAGGCAAAATCAAAACTGGGGGAAAAATACAAATTATATATCAGCAAACTGCAAATGTGGGCTGACTGGTCATTTGGACAAAAGGTTCCTGGATTTTTAAGACTTTGTTTAAAAAGTTGCTTTACTGCTATATTTTGTGTCTCTTATCTGATTATCTTATGCATTATGAAAAACACTTCCCTCCATTTATTTGTATAATCAAATATTTTTACTTTTCAGGTATCTTCTGTGTGAGTGACTTTTTTTTAGAGACAGACAGATAGTTAGGTTTACTTGAATGTTTCTTCAGGAAATTACCCACTGCTTGGGGGGCAAAAAAAGTTTTCTAACTTTCTAAAAACAGGAAGTGCTATTCAGCATTAAAATACAACTTTCCCCCAGGACATTTGAAGCAACATAAAAATAGTACAGTTAACAATATCATTCCAGTGGTAACTCTGTGGAAATTGCTATTTAAAAGGAAGGACATTTTTTGTAGCTTTATGGTTTACCTTCTAAAATCCCATCCCTGATGTGGAATCTGTAAATCTACAGAGAATTTCTTAATGATCCATTTAAATGTGTGGCACAGTATCCCCTTAATTGGACTTTTCCATCTGGTGAGTTTTACATAAAGAGAATATGAA
Source organism: Thamnophis elegans (assembly GCF_009769535.1). NCBI lineage: Eukaryota > Metazoa > Chordata > Lepidosauria > Squamata > Natricidae > Thamnophis > Thamnophis elegans. The sequence continues at coordinate 68,660,697 of NC_045543.1, read as the reverse complement.
ACTTCTTCCTGAGTCTCAAGTCTCTAAGCACTGGCTTAGTGCTTCACTTTGCATCTCTTGCAAAAGTATCCAGCAGAGAACTGCCAAAATTCTGGATTTAGTGGTTTAATCTCCCTTGATCTCAAAAGGCTGCTTAGCTTCCTTCACTTACACATGGCATCCTCTTCCATCTGCGTTGAGGCAGTAAGTCCAACTAGCCTTCATGGTTCAGGGTAATATTTAAGTTCTAAAGTGGTCCATAGGCGTCGGCAATATCTATAAGATGTAGCTAACACTTCACCCGTGTCCATTATTGCACAGGTAAAAAACTTCTCTTTCCCATGCCAAGCAGAGGTGGTATTCAGCCAGTTCAGACCGGTTCTGGCATACCGGTAGCGGTAGCGGACGGTAGCGGAAATTTTGAGTAGTTCAGAGAACCGGCAAATACCACCTCTGGCTTGCCCCGCCCTCCCGCCCCAGTCGTTCCCTGTCCTATATTCCTTTGGTTTTTAGCTCAACTGATTCACGCGGCAGAGCGGATTGCTGCGCCTCAGCTGAGCTAAACAACAGCTCAGCTCATCAGCGCTAACACCAAGGGCAGTCTTTGAGTGCTGCGCGCATGTGCAAATCATGCGTTAGGCGCTCTCTCTCTCATAGAACCGGGGCAGTGGGGGGAGATTTGGAATCCCACGTCTGATGCCAAGGGGTTCATATCCATAACCACATAATTTTTCCTTCTTACAGTCCTCAGAGGCAATCAACAGGTTACATTCATTCCTAGTTTTCCAAAAACTTAAATTTACATACTACACCTAAACATATAGTAAAATTGTCATGCGTATAACATTTTTACCCATTTGTTTCAAGACTAGTGCAGAATGTCTCTAATACCAAGTTTAAATGTGAAAGGTTGTCATGTTTTAACGGTGACAATTAAGGTTACTAATTAGTAAATATATTGTGTGACCATATTGAGCTACAGATGGCCAAGTTTCATTCCCTTATCAGTTGAAATTTCAAGAATTAAGTATTTTTCAGATAGTGCTTGTCTGCCTGGGGTTTTCATTTTGTAACTGGAATCAGTGTATTTTTCAGAAATTGTTTAAAAATTTATTCAAAGTTCAAAGCCTTTATTGTCATTGTACATCATGTATACAACAAAATTAGTTTAGCCTCTATTGGTGCAGTCCATACAAGAATACAAGACAACATGAATAATATAAAGAATAATATTCTTTAAATAATAATAACTACTTATACAAGTAGTTGGGGGGGAACTAGTCATAGATTTCCATATTCTATTTATTCTAAGAAAAAAAAGTATGATATCTTAGCATAAGAGCTTTAGTATTACTGTAATTTACTAAGCCTCCCCTGCTGCTTCCCATTTTTAGACCATTGTAGGTGTCACACAAAAGTCCACACCAACGGGGGATTAATTCATAAGAAACAAAAGTCATGTCCTCTCTGTTCTGATCTACTTAGAATCTAAGATCTTGTTTAAGACGGTTTAATTTGAGGTTGCACGATTGGGGCAGATTACATCCAAGACTATTTCCTGCTGATTGCTTTTATTATACTATTTTGAGTATCATAAAGTATTGATTTAAAGTCTGGTTAAATTGCATGGATCATTTATACAGTTTTAAATGTTAACTGCTCTGTATAACAGGCTTCAAAAGAAGGATAAGATTAAAAAAAAACGGGAAGGAGGAAAGAGACAAGGTAGAAAATAAAAAAAAAGAGGCATACATATAGGTCAGCCAATGTAATGCAGCACTTAAAGGTGTTAGACTAAGATATGGAGACCAGGTTGGGAAAGCAACAAATAAAGTGCCTTACGATCCAGAAAAATGACACATTAAAAATAGCTGAACAAATTTTCATATGGATAAACAAAGATATTACAAATTACAGTTATAAATAAATAAAACAAATGTCAAGTTTCTAAAAAGAAACCTACGCTTTGTAGAACTCAACTGTTATTAAGTTCACTTTAAGGTAACTTTAAGAGAGTTAATTTGGTCTAGTGCTTACAGGATTGTTGTGGGGAAACTAAGGCATGTTAGATATTTTCACCACTTTGACTTGTTTTATAAACATATATATATTTAGTTAGTTTATATATTTATATTATATGTGAGGTCAACAGTAGTCAGTCTTGGGTTAAAATTGTGGAGATTTAGGGGTGTAACAACAGACTCATGTAGTGCATTCCAGGCACTGACCACTGTTGCTGAAATCGTATAGGTTATATATAGGTGAGATATTGATTAATTAAATAAAAAAATAACGCCTAGTCTAAAATCTAGAAGTTCTCAATTAATTCAAAGCGTTGGGGAACTCAAAAGCTTTTGTAGTTGTAAAATGTGCACATTGGCAAATACGCTTTTGGTGCCCTGAGAATGGCTATGCATTAAAGATTCCTTTCCCCCTTTTTGCATCTATGGCTGAGATGGCGAACCTCTGGCACCCGTACCACAGGTGGTATGCGGAGCCCTCTCTGCGGGCACACAAGCTATCGCCCAGCTCAGTTCGACTGTGCATGTGCGTGTGCCACCCGCTGGCAAGTTGATTTCTGGGTCTCTGCTGTGCATGCAGTAGTTGCACATGAATGCGCGGGGACAGCTGGAGTCACATGCACATATGGGACGTCCATGGAGTGGGTGTGGTGTTCCCCCCTTGCACCCCATTTTTAGTCCCAGGAGGCTTCAGGGTGGTCTGCTAGGGCCAAAATGGAGTGCAGGTGTGGGGTCATACACATGCGCAGGGAGTTTGCATGCATGCGTGGAGGGTGGGAGGTGCATGGGGGGTCATGTGCACATGCACAGGGGGTTGGATGCATTGCATTGTGGGTGTGGCATGAGTGTGGGCACACATGCAATTTTGGCACACAAGGACAAAAAGGTTAGCCATCACTGATTTATGGTATCAAGTCTGATGAAATTTCCTTCTTGGACAAATCATACAGTTATAACAATTAGTAGAGCTTTGTTTATATGCCTTCCAATTTTTGGTTATTTAAAAAATATACATAACATCTGTAGTATTTGTAAATTTCCAGAAATTGCAGCTACTACTTTATTGTAGTTGTATTAACATCTGCTGCTGATTTTTTATGGTATTTTCAGATTTTTATGATTCCATCTTTTATGTGTCCCTTTTATGGCAAGCTGTTTCTAAAACACTTCTTAGTGGATGATATACACACATTAGAAAAAATTTCAACTATACTGCTTTGACAAAATAGACTAGTTTATATTTCTTTAAAGATGTCTCATGTTTATTGTTTTCTGAAGGTCTGTAAGGGAGCCATTGCTCCCAAAACTATTACTTAACTTTATAAAATTAAAAAAACAAACTAGAAAGTTAAGAATTTTCAACTCTAAAATATGACTTATTTGGCAAAGGATGATTGGGTAGCACTTTTGTTCTCTTTTTGGAGGCACTATTACTCTTAGAAGCTGACTGATATTCTATTAATCCTTCAGTTAATCTTGACTCCCACGATCTATGTGGACAGATTTATGTGGGACTTGGCAATATATTCAGAAATGATTTTGTAGTGTCCTCTTCAGAGATATTTTTTTTGATTTCTCAGTCTAGTGCTAAAAGCAAAGGGACTGGCACAAATCACTCATCTGGCTTTTGATTTGGGAATCAGAACTCACATTTTTATACTTTTGATCAATCCCTCTTAATATAAGGTGACCAGACATCCCGCTTTTGCCGGGACACACCCGCTTTCCAATGCATTTTCCCGCTTTTTTAAAAAGCACGCTTTTTTTGGCGCTCGCAGCTCCCGCCCATCAGCTGCTAGCTTGCTGGGCTGGCTCATCGTTCTGTTCTCTATCCTACCTCCTACCTACAAATTTAAGCCAGCCCAGCCTGCCGCTCACAGATTGGATTGGCCTGGACTCCAGCCAATCAGTGAGCTGGCTGGGATGGAAAACGCGGCGTGCTTAAAGTTTTCCATCCAGCCAGCTCACTGATTGGCTGGAGTCCGCTTAGCATGCCGCATGAGTCCCCCGCCCATCCGTTGCCGCTCGCATGGGCGGGGTAGCGTAGCGAGTGAGCGGGGAGCGAGCTCGCCTTTCCAGCTCCACTTCCGGACAAGCTGTGGAAAAACCTCTGCGAAAAGTGCCACCTGGGGCCGCCGCTTCTTCTCCGAACTCAGAGTAAGTGACGAGCGGGGCGAGTGAGGGGGGGGTGGCGGGATCGCCACCCGCTGCACTGCAGCTGACTCACCCCGGGCCGGGCGGGCTGGGAGGCTCTGGGCGTCCGGGCGGGAAGAGCACAGAGAAAGGCAGAGCGGCGCTCGACGCAACTCTGCTATTTCTGCTGGAGGAGTCCCTAGATAGGGAAGGCGGGTGGCGAGGCAGAGCAAGGGAGCGCAAATGGCAGATCCCGGGCTCATATGCAGAGGGAGCTCTCCAGGCACAGGAGCGCTGGAAAAGTGCTCCGCTCATGCACCCACCGGGACGGAGCACGCTCGCTCCAGCCCTGCCTGCCGGCACGACTTTGAAGTGTTGGCTTGCCGCTTGCCTTCCACTTCGGCCCGCGCGCAAGGCAATCCAGCCCTTTCAAAGTCATGCCGGCAGTTTAGAACTCGCCCGCCATTCAGCGAAAGATGTTTCGCTGAATGGCGGCCGAGGGGCACGCTAAAGTGCCAGCATGAGTTTGAAGGGCTGGCTTGCCGCTTGCCTTCCACGTCGGCCCGCGCGGAAGGCAATCCAGCCCTTTCAAAGTCATGCCGGCAGTTTAGAACTCGCCCGCCATTCAGCGAAACATCTTTCGCTGAATGGCAGCCGAGGGGCACGCTAAAGTGCCAGCATGAGTTTGAAGGGCTGGCTTGCCTTCCATGTCGGCCCGCGTGGAAGGAAAGCCGCACTTCAAAGTCATGCCGGCAGTGGGAAGCCTTTGCCGGCCCGATACCAGCTCTGAAGTTGCTTTCCTTTCTACTAAAGCCCCTGCTCAGCAAAGCAAGTCGGGGGAAGTCCTTTGAGCCGGCTAGAAAAGGTCTGCCGCGAACTGGGAAGCTGACGCACCCCCCTCCTCTCTGCCCCCCCTCTGCAACCCCGGATACCCTCTGCCGCCGTGCCTGAAGCATGGGAGCGCTCACCAGCCGGCAGAACGCCGGAGTGGAAGAGGTGGATGTCCCATCCAATTCCTCTACAGATACCCCCCAAAATCTGGTAGACGGAGCAAGCGGGGGGGGGATATGCGAGAGGTTTGCGGGGAGTCCCGCATGGCAGGGTTTTGCGCGCGCTCCGTACTCTGAGTTGAGGGAATGGGAGCAGCGGCTGCAACCCCAGAGTTCGGCTAGGCGAGAACTTTAAGGCGAGCGGCGGGACGGACCCTTGCTGTCAATCTCCCCCCCCCTTGTGCCTTTTCGCAGCCGTCCCATCGTTCTCCCGCCAGTGGGGCTGCTCCTGTGATGTGGTCCCCCCCCGTGGCTGCGAAGGAGTTTCCCGAGAGTTTTAGAGGGTCAGGAGTACGACCCTCATTGCAACGTCGCCATTTGCAAGCTCTGGCTGCTTGGGAGGATGGTTATTTATTTATTTTTTTCTTCTTGCTTCCGCTTTCTTGCCGGCTTGCAAGGATTGTGGTGGCGGCTTGGATGGAAATAGTGACATTCGTGGCATCGCGCTTGGGGTTAAAAACTGCTTTTCGTTCGCGGCAGCAACTGCTCTTTGAGAATTCTTGCTTGAAAAAACAGGACTCCCTCACGCGGTCCTGAATTGAGGTCCATATCCCTCCACCCCTAATTAAAAAGCCCCTGGTAAATTCTTGCCTGTCCTGTGCCACTTGGCATGCCTGCCTGTTTAGTTGTTACTGCGCTGATTGAATTCTAAAATACCCCATCAATCTTCCGATGTAACATTTAACCATCCCCGCTGCTAATGAGAGTTCGCCCCTTCGCCCGCTGAGTTGGAGTCGGCGATGGGACGCGCGGGGTCGGTCGGTGGCTCTCTCGCTCGCTCCTCCCGCCGCGGCGCCAGCAGCAATGGGATATGCTTGGGGAAGGGACAGCCAGAACCACCTGCCCGGATTTGTGCTCCAGCCGTCGCCACCCGCTTCTGCTGCTGCTGCTGCAGCAGCCACCAGAGACTCCTTCCCCTCCGCCGCCCGCATGGAGTGGGGAGTGAGCACGCGAAAGGAGAAAAAAGGAAAGGGCGACGGCTCCAGGACACAGCGACCTGTGGGAGCGCCGGAGGAACCGGGGGATGTTATAGCTGCTTTTCGCTTCTCCACCTTTTCCTGGGGATCGTGGAGGAATCTTGGTCTGGCATCATTGAGGAGAACCTGCCGCGCGCCTGTTTCGAGGCTCATCACTAGCAAATACCCACCGCTAGAAGATGGGGAGGGTAACCTGGGTCTTCTCGGGCCAGGATCGGACCTTCCTGGCTGCCTTTGCCACTGCTGCCGCCGCCACTGCTTGGCAGATTCTCCTCAATGATGCCAGACCAAGATTCCTCCACAATCCCCAGAAAGAGGTGGAGAAGCAGGGCGGAGAGAGGAAAGGAAGCTGCAGCCGAAGGGAGAGACGCTCGCCCCCGTGTTCAGCAAAGCAAGCCCGCTGGCGGCGCCTGTGCTGTGGTGGGAAGCGAACTGCGGGTCCCCCCCTGCCGCCACCGCCTTCTTTACCTCTGCCTCTTCCAGAGCCCGGGGTGGCTGTCAGGGCGCTGACGGTGGAGCGGACGCGGCCAGTTTGTTACTGCTTCCAGGATCGAGACGGACGAGGGAAGCGGCGGTGGCTGGCCCCAACAACAACACGGTGCGGTGGGAAGCGAGTCTGCAAGGCTTGGTTGCTTCCCATCCGGAGGTGGCGGCAAGAGCAGCGCGTTGTTGTTGTTGGGGCCAGCCTGCTCGTCCAATGCTGGACCTTCCGTTCTTCCTCCGCACCTCGTTACAGTCGCTGCTGACGTCCGCCGCCACCGCTTCCCTCGTCCGTCTCGATTGCTGGAAGCAGTAACAAACGGCGCGTCTGCTCCGCTGTCAGCGCCCTGACAGCCACCCCGGGCTCTGGAAGAGGCAGAGGTAAAGAAGGCGGCGGCGGCAGTGGGGGACCCGCAGTTCGCTTCCCACCACAGCACAGGCGCCGCCAGCGGGCTTGCTTTGCTGAACACGGGGGCGAGCGTCTCTCCCTTCGGCTACCGGGCCTCACTGGAGTCAATTGCAAAACCGCGTTCAGCGCTTTGAGGACCTGAGGCATCTTGGGAAATGCAGTTCCCTATCGGAAAGAATGGAGTAGCTGCGAATTTGTAACAACAGAAGATAATAACTTGGTGCTTCGCAGGTTACGAAATTTGCACACTGTTTTTTAAAAGTTAGATAAAGAAATTATGCTGTGAAAGCGACTAGAAAGCCTCCCCTCCCCTTCCTGTGTGCGAGAAAGGGAAGGAGAGGAAGGAAGGAGGGAGGGGGGAAGGAAAAAAGAAGAAGGGAGGGGGGAGAAGATGGAAGGAGAAAAGATGGATGGAAGGAGAAAGAATGGGAGGAGAAGGAGGAAGATGGAAGAAAAAAAGAAGAAAAAGAAGAAGGGAGGGAGAAAAGAGGGAAGGAGGTAGGAAGAAAAGGGGAAGAGAGGGAAAGAGCAGAAAGACAAAGAGGATGAAGTTGATAGGCAAGAGGAAAGAGGAAGGAAGGAAAAAAGAAAAAGGGAGGGAGAGAGGAAAGAGAAAAGATGGAACTAGAAAGGAAAGAAGGGAGGGAGGAAAGGGGAAGACAGGGAAAGAGCAGAAAGACAGAGAAGGTGAAGGTAGATAGGCAGAAGGAAGGAAGAAGGAAGAAATAGGAAAGGAGGGAAGGAGGAAGGAACAGAAGCGAAGAGGAAGAGAGAAATGGAAAGAGCAGAAAGACAGAGAAGGTAGATAGGCAAAAGAAATGAAGCTGAAAGAATGGAAGGAGGAAGGAAGAGAAAAGGAGGAAGGGAGTGAGTGAGGAAAGAAGAGAGGATGGAAGGAGAAAGGAAGGAAGAGAGGGAAAGAGCAGAAGACGGATAAGGTGAAGGTAGATAAGCAAGAGGAATGAAGGAAGAAGTGAGGAGTCTCGAGGAGGGGGAAAACATTTAGTGACCAAAGTTACAATGGCATTGAAAAAAGTGACTGATGACCATTTTTCACACTTAGCGACCGTTGCGACCATTTTTCACACTTAGCGACCGTGGTCACGTGATCCTCATGGTCACGTGATCAAAATTTTGTTTGGCAACAGATTCGTATTTATGCTGTTTTCAGTGTCCTGGGGTGTCCTGGGGTGAAATTAAAAATTTTTTTTAATCAAGCCCCCCCCCCCCCCGGTCAAAGGCGTCCCTCTTTTCCAATCTGAAAATCTGGTCACCTTATCTTAATAGGTACTTCAAATTGTTATGTTGTGTCGAATCTACCTTACTTCTGATTGTCCAAGGGAAATAGTTTGAAAATACTTGAATCCTTATATATTTTCTCTGTTTCTGTTTCCCATTTCTCAGTATCTTTTTCATAAGAAGACTTGGAAATTCCATTCTTCCATCTTAGTTATCTTTGTTTTTCAATTTCTTTAACTCTGCATTTTACTTCCAATGTATGTGAGCAATACTGCTTCTTGCAACTGGAAAAAGTTTATGATTCTCAATAGAGTAGAACTCACATGTTTTGTCAAGAAATTGTTTTAAAAATGGGTGTTGTTTAAGAATTTCACCCCTCTTGCGATTCAGTGCCTCTAGTCTAGTGCATTTAGCGTTATTGAGAGCTGCAAAAACAAAAGCAAACGAAACGCATCCAACAATCAATTATTTTGGTCTACATTTTAACCAGCACATTAGGTATTTGAAAGAATTGATCGCAGCATGCCTTTGACATTTTGGTGGGTGCATTTATTCCTTCAGGGTATGACAGCACTGGCCTTTACAGGGAATATATTATTATATTTCACTCTAGGTGTAATGCTATAAGAATCTTTATTATAACGCAGTAAGAATCTTTTATTTTTTAACAGCAAAGATGTGTCTCTGGAACCATCTCTTCTGAAGGTTGTATCTCATCAATCTCTCTTTCCGAGGACCTAACTTCCCCTTTGATAAAAACAAAGAGAATGTTTTTCTCCAAGGACCTTTATAGCTTTATAGGCTTTCTGCTAATGTACTTTAATTAAGATTCCTTAATCTTAATTCAGTTTAAGCAGGGGCTTGAGTGTATGCCCTAATGGGTCATTACAATTCTGTAGGTTTTAAGGACATAAAATTGCAGTTGCCTGGCTTGAAGGGAATGATATGGGTTTAAATATTAGAGCTTTAAAACACAGACCAGCAGTAATTTCTAGGCAGAAAAAAAGGGAGGCTGAAAAACTGAAGTGAATGTAGTGGTCTTTTCTGACACATTTTTGGTCTGGCAAGAAGCAAGAGAAGCAATGGGGAAATGGCGTGTGTCATGTGTGTCAGTAGGGATTTTAGCTTGCTTTTGGCAGCTGCTTGCAAAGCTGTAAAAGGGTGAAGCAGAGCAATTGTAGGCAAAGGGAAAAAACAGGAGGATATTCAGACAGCAGGAACTGCCTACAGAAGTGCTCCATTTTGGCAGTGTTTTCCACGGCAGAGAATTCTGGGCGTGCAAGTCCATGGCTGTGGGAACAGGCCAAGTTAGGAAACATTGGTGTTAAAACATCACCTTATAAAGCACATGTGCTAATATAAAATACGGAACCTGGGACAAATAATTGGATATATCCATGAAAGGGCTAGAGCCAGGGGTATTAAACTCAAGGCCCGCAGGCCGGATCCAGATCTGACCCACAGGCCCTCCCTGGAAACAGCGAAAGACCGGCCCACGGTGCCTCTGCCAGCAAAAACAGAGCTTGGGAGAGTGGTGAAATTCAATTGTTTTGCTACCACTTCTGTGGGTGTGGCTTGGTGGGTGTGGCAGGAGTAGGATACTTCAAAATCCCCATTCCCTCCCCACTCCTGGGGGAGGGTATTGCAAAATCTCCATTCCCACCCCACTCTGGGGCCAGCCAGAGCTGGTATTTACCGGTTCTCAGAACTACTCAAAATTTCTGCTACCAATTCTCCAGAACCTGTCAGAACCTACTGACTTTCACCCCAGGCTTAGGAGGGTCGCACGTGGCCTCCCCAAGATCCGTTTTTTGTAGGCAGAGAGCTGCAGGAGGCCGTCACAGCTAAAAATGGAGCCTCAATGAGTGACGTAGAGCTGGCCATGTCCCCTGCCCCCCCCCAGCCCTCCAAAGTCAAACAAAACTCTGATGTGGCCATCAATGAAATTGAGGGCTAGAGCATGGATGTCCAACTTTTTGGCTTTCCCTGGCTGCATTGAGTGAAAAGGAATTGCATTGAGCCACGTATAAACTATGTAATATAGTTAATGTATATAAATGACAAACTTTATTTATTTTTTTATACTAGCTGTCCAGGGCCACATACAGCCTGTAGGGTCCAGGTTGCACATGCCTGGGATAAAGCATACCTGTAATGTCTAGGAACACATGGGCAAGTAAGGAAGGCAGGTCCTGAGTTATAAGTCAACAAAAAATGACCTTCTCTCTTTCCTCTATCTAAAGAAAACAAAACCCATCAACTTAATAATTCAAGTTGGGAAGAGATAAATCTGGGTTGCAAGAACAGCAAGAAGGAGATGGAGGAGAGATTAAAAGAAGTGGGGGGATTGCTATTTCCCCCGACCCTGAGGAAGAAGTAAGTTTAGATGCCCCAGAAAAGCCAATAGTAAGTTAAGGGAATACTGAATTAGGGAGATGACTTCCAATACAGGAATTGTTATTTGTGTGGATGTAAACAACTAAGATCACCTGAAACTCTTAGAATCAGTGGTGGGATTCAAATAATTTAACAACTAGTTATCTGCCCTAATGATTTCTTCCAACAACCATTTCACCAAACTACTCAGAAACTTAACAACTGGTTCTCCCGAAGTGGTGCGAACTGGCTAAATCCCACCACTGCTTAGAATGTTAAACTTTTGGCTTAATTTGTGTTGAGATTTAAAGACTTCCATATTTCTCTGAGAGATTAACACTGTAAATATGATTATCCTCTGTAGTTTCATGTTCTTTCCACACGATCATTGACTTGTATAGTTTCTTTTTATGCATCTTGAAACCTCATTGCCTCCAAAGGCTTCCAAACAAGAGCACTGAAACTATTTTAGTTATTATGACAATTGCATGGTCTGTTTAGCAATCTTACCTTTCCTTTGTACCATTCATTGGGAGATTATTTTTAATATGTTTTTAGCAGCACTATAGACTGTAGGTTTATCACAGAAGTCAGATTTACCCCCCAAAATCATTATTTTTTAAAATAAAGCTTAATTTATGATTAAGTCTTGCTCTATTCTGATTCCTAAGTGGGCCGTATCTTTCTCTCTAATATCCCTCCAACTAAAGCTGCAGTTATTTAAAGAGGTACTATATATTTTAATCCATTTCAACCATTCTTGTATTTCTCTGATCTGCTAGTACATTAGGGGGTGGGATTCCTAATGAGGCAACAGGCTGAAATGAAGAGGAAAGGGATCCTCTGTACAAGTAAATGGTGGCAGTGAAAGTACTATAAAGTTGCTATTCCAAGGCAAGAAGGGAGGCCAGGTTGTGTAAAACGTCTAGGACTGGGGTGTCAAACTTTATTTTATTGAGGGCCACATCAGGGTTGTGTTTGACCTCGAGGGATCGGGGTAGATGTGGCCAGCTCAACATCACTCATGCTGGGGGCAACTGTAGCGGCCAAGTGCTAAGGCAGAACTTCCCTCACTCTCATACTTTGCTTCCTGCCTTGGTTCCGGCCGTCCTTCCTTCCTTTTCTTCTTTTTCCTTCTCTCTTCAGTCTCCTTTCTTTTCCCCCTTCCTTGCTGTCTTCCCATCCTTTCTTCTTTTTCTTGTCTTTCCTCTTTCCCTTTTCCTTTCCTGTTTCTTCTTGCATGCTCCAATGCAAAAGGGGAAACATTTCTCCTTTTGTCTTGCTTTTAGTTTGTTTTGCTAGCCCTCTGCCAGTGAACATGGAAAGGGGGAGAAGCATGGGCCCCCCGAGCTCTGTTTTTGCTGGCAGAGGCACTGCATTGCTGTTTCCAGGGCGGCCTCACAGGCCAGATCTAAGCACCCTGCGGGCCTTGAGTTTGACACCCCTGTTCTAGGAGGGGAAGTAAAGCTTCTTTACCTTTTTTCCTTATGAGCTTAGCCCTTGCTCTCGCAAGTTGGCATAATCATTACAAAGTACATAAAAACACAAATGGATAGATGTGCATCAAGCACGCAGTAAAAGCCAAAGATCATTGATTTACAAATATTTCACATTGTTTGCATTAATCCTTATTTGGAAATCCTAGATATGGGTAGTCCTTGACTTACAACCATTTGTTATTGACTGGAGTTAAAATAGCACTGGAAAAAGTGATATATGTCCATTTTTCACACTTATGACCGTTGTAGCAAAAGTGACCAGATTTTAAAATTGGTTAAGCGGGATATCATTGACTGGGGGGGGGCAATGTGTTCTTGATTAAAAATTTTGCCGCCTGGTGCTGCGGCTGAGCCACCAAAGCTCCTGCTGGCACCCCCACCTGTGGCAGCGGCAGTGCCGCCTCCCTCCCCCTCTGCTCGGAGCACCTGAGCTGGGCACCACTTTTGAGAAGCCATGGGGCCTTTTTTTCCTGCTCCCACCCCCTCTGCCGCCTTCCTATTAGCTCCCGCGGCCTCATGGCTCATGTAGTCCCCCACACACACTTTTTTTTTGCAAAAAGCGCCCTCTCCCTTTGCAAAAGTGTTTGGGGGTGAGAAGGAGAGAAAGGCAAAGGCGGACCCCTTGCCTTGCTCCTTTGTGTCTAGGGCAGGGTCCCCAAACTTGGGCACTTTAAGACTTGTGGACTTCAACTCCCAGCATTCTCCAGCTGGAGAATGCTGGGAGTTGAAGTCCACAAGTCTTAAAGTGCCCAAGTTTGAAGACCTCTGCGTGTCCAGGCCCCCTCTTCCCTGCCCCCCATTGTTCCTTTAGACCCTTCCTCGCCCAGAAGACAAAGGTGTAGATGAGGAGGACGCTCTTCAGGCAGGTGATGACTGGCTTGGTCTGCAGCCTCCGTGATGGGGTTGCCATTGCGCCGAGCCTGGACGCCGCCACTCTGCCCCTTATCCAGACCAAGCCAGATTTCTCCCGGTCAATCGCAAATCCGGGCGGACCTGCCGAGCCTGTCCAGGATTTGCCGAAAGACGGAAACACCCTCCACCTCCCACCCCGTAGCCGACGCCGATGAAACACCTGACGCTAGCCGAGCACTTTTCTGGACGACCCGAACCCAATCAGAACCAACCTGAGCTTTTCCAAGCTATCCTGAAAGGAGGCAGGAGTTTCCTTTGGCTTTTTCTGACGTCTTGCCATGTGGGCGGCCACGGGAAAAATTGGGACTTTTTAAAAAACGCCATGGGACGCAGGACAAATTATTAAAAATAGGGACTGTCCTGCCAAAAGCGGGACGTCTGGTCACCTTAAGCATCCCTGCAGTCACCACAAAATTCAGACGCTTGGCAACTGGCTTGTATAAATGACGGTTGCAGTGTCTGGGGTCATGTGATCACTTTTTGCAACCTTCTGACAATCAAAGTCCATGGAAAAGTTAGATTTACTTAATAACCATGTTTCTAACTTAACAACTGCAGTGATTCACTTAACTATCGCAAGGAAGGTAATAAAATGGGGCAAAACTCAATTGCCATTTTTCAACTAAATTTGCAATCAACTCTCTAGACCCAGCTCTTCTTTTGAAGTAGAGTTAGACAGAATTGTTCCAAGAAACCATGATTGAATGCTGGTTCTTCTCTGTAAAATATAATTGAATGTCTAAAACAAGGGTGTCAAAATGGATTTCATTGAGGGCCGAATCAGGGTTGTGTTTGACCTCAGGAGGCCAGGGTGGGCATGGCCAGGGTAGGCACAGCTTGTTTAACATCATTCATGTTGGCACCTGTGGTTCCTCTGCCAGGGAAAATGGGCTCTCAAGTTCCATTTTCGGCTGCAACGGCCTCCTGCAACCCACTGCCAGCAAGGAGCTCGGGAGGGCTGCATGCGCCCCCCCAGCTCCATTTTCACAGCCCGAAGCACCCGTGGGCCAGATCTGGCCCCCAGTCCTTGAGTTTGACATCCCTGGTCTAAAGGATTTTCTCTCACCTAAGCTAGTGTCCAACTTTCTTCCTAAATATATAGCAAATAAAAATATTTTTTCAGTCATGCTCCCATAAGCTCTGTTGAGAATATTTCAAAATAATTGACCAGATAATATACAGTATATTGCTTAAAAATAAGAATTGGAGCTCAACTAACTTAAGTCCCATTAATCGGTTTAAGTCTATTCTCCGAAGTCTAAATGTACCCCCCTAAAATCTCTCAGCATTTTTTAAAAAATTATTGCACCATGTACCAGCTTTTGACCTTCTTGTGAAGCTATTTTAGCTATTATGACTTTGTAATGAATACATTTTGGCATGTGTACTGGCGGACACTGTTCCCTCTAAGGTGCGCGCGTGCGCGGCCGCGCACATGGAAAGAAATCCCCGCGCAGAAGTTTCTAACTTCCGCGCAGAGATTTCTACCAAAGCAAACGTGGGGAAGTCCTTTGCAGGCGGCTAGAACAGGCCGCCCGCAAAGGACCTCCCCAGACTTGTTTTGATGAGCCGCCAGTCCTCTTGCTTCTTCTCCTTCACCAGCAAAGCTCCCGCTGGCTTCCCGGCCCATGGCTTTGGCGTCTCTCCCTCCACGCGGAGCCCCTGAGCTGGCTCCCACGTTATCCCTCCCCCTTCCTCCTCTGCCGTGCTTTTGAGGCCGCGGGAGCTAGTAGGAAAGCGGCGGAGGGCTCGGCCGCTTTCCTACTAGCTCCCGCGGCCTCAAAAGCACGGCAGAGGAGGAAGGGGGAGGGATAACGCGGGAGCCAGCTCAGGGGCTCCGCGTGGAGGGAGAGACGCCAAAGCCATGGGCCGGGAAGCCAGCGGGAGCTTTGCTGGTGAAGGAGAAGAAGCAAGAGGACTGGCGGCTTTGAAATGCAACCCCTGCCTTGGTCCCGCCGGCCGCGGATTTGATTCGGCGTAAGTGGGGGCCGAACACATGCTGAGCCGACTTTGCGCAGTGAGGCGGAGTAATTCAACCCCCCCCCCAAATAACGTGTGTGTGTGTGTGTGTGTGTGTGAGAGAGAGAGAGAGAGAGAGAGAGAGAATTGGATCAAAATTGGTGGCCAAAGGAGTGGAGGGAGGGAGGGAAGGAAGGAAGGAAGCCCTGCCCCCTGTGAAAAAAACTGAAGATGGAGCAGTGAATGAATAAACCATAAAAGCAACAAACAGTTAATGCGTAAGTAAGCTGAGGAGGAAGTTCTCAACTAAGGAAGCAATATTAGAAAGAAATATAAAAAGCTCAATATGCCAAAACACTTATTTTAGTCTTCATTTAATTACTTGTATTGTAGTCTGATGTAACATCTTTTTAAAGTTAACGTTAGAAAAGATAGGGTACAAAACTTAAATAATAAAAAAATGTACATTCATTTTGAAAAATAAATGCAATACTTGATTAATTTCATATCTTTATTTAAAATAGTTTTGGCATGGCATATGATTTTATTGACTCAGTTGGAAATGATGTGGATGTTGTATCTGACTCTGAGGTATATATATTCTTACGTAACATAACATATAGCATATTGTCCAAACTTGCTAGACTATTTAATTGATCTTACTACTTTAAAGGGGGAGAATTTCATGATAAATTATTTTATTACATTTATGTTGCATTTATATATTATATTTATTACATTTATATTTCACATTATATATTTGTATTGTTATTTTAGTGTTTATTGTCAATTTTGATAGATATATTGATATATCAATACTGATTTTACTCATACTAAATAACAATTACTGCTATTATTTATCAGCATCAAATATTTACAGTTTTTAATATTGAGTTAGTCGTATTTTAGAATAATAGCATTATCTTTTAATAGGATAATTGGCAAAATCTAATTCACACGTGATGGGTTGCATTCCAAAGAATGTGAGAGGACAGGTTGCCTGCAAAATGCCAGGACCCAGGACCTGTTGGTGCCATGTCTCTCTCTAGCCAATCTAACAATGTAAAAGCTGAGCAGAGAGCCTTTTTTTTCCCAGGGTGAGCGGAAAAGTATAGTGTTTGAGTGGCACTTTTCATGCCTGGCATTCATCGGGTTCAAACCTCGCTCGCAATTGGCGCTTGACGCTTGGAATGTTGCGCAAATGTCCAGCAGACGCGACAGCAGTTCAAACTGTGGCTCTCTTAGGTGCTCAGGCATGAAACTGTGCCGCTCACACACTGTACTTTTCCGCTCACACTGAAAAAAAATTAGAGGGAACATTGCTGGCGGATTGTCTGATATTTAATATTCAGAAAGAGAAACGAGATTCCAAAGAGGAATAAAACAAAGAATGGAATGCAGCATCCCAGATCAGAGGGTTGAAATGAATGAATGATTGAATCATTCTGGAGAATCTTCTGTAGGGCAGCTGGACTCTGGCATATATGAGTCAGGGGCAGTAAGTTCTACTCATTCTTGTGTTAATTAAAATTTAGCAATGAACACAAATGCACAGTAGAGAAGATTACTACTTTGTCTCAATGTCTATCATTCTTCATTGACAAAGTTTATATCTGTTTAGCTCACTGAGCCTAGTAGATCCTCTTTTCCATAGCTTACCAGAAGATTGATCTAAGAGGAAATTTTTGCAATGTCTTATGAAAGGCTTAGTGATTTGAATTAATTAACATAGGTTATTTGTTTGTTTTTTTAAGTATCCTTGCCATGAAGTTACATTAAAGTGTTCAGTAAGGACCGTTTCATGTTGGAGAAGTTTTCCTGGTTCCAAGTTGGTGAAGACTGAAATTCAAAATTTATAGAAATCACCATGATACATTTCTTTTTTTAAAAATGCTAAGTTTCAGCATAGGATAAAATACAAAAAAGAGAAAAAATGCAGGTTAGGGAAAGGAGAGGTTAAAGAAAAAGCAAACCAGTAGTGCAAAAAAAAAAAAAAGAGGAAAAGGAGAAAAAAATAGCTTCCAATTTTCTTTGATCAGATACAGATATAAAATTCATTAATCTCTTATTTTAACATCAAAAATAATACACAGTATTTCTATAATCATAGAGAGTTCCAATTGTCAAATTACAGAATTAAATGTTTTTTTTCTCAGTTTCTAGCAAAAACTCCCAACAGTGGTTTCCAAGAAAAAACAAATTTAGACAAAACCTTTTCTTTAATCAGAGTAGCTTCATCATCTCAGCCAATTCCATTAGCTTCAACGTCCATTGTCCTATTGAAGGAATTTGTAAATCTTTCTATCTCTGTACATATAAAAGTCTTGTGGCTGTCATATAGAGCAGGGGTTTCCAACCTTGGCAACTTTAAGCCTGGCAGACTTCAACTCCCAGAATTCAACTCCCAGAATTCCCCAGCCAGTTGAAGTCTGCCAGGCTTAAAGTTGCCAAGGTTGGAGACTCCTGAAATAGAGAAACAAAGTCCTATGTTTTCTTTCAATCTGAAAGAGGGAAAAGCTCTGGTTTCAATTCTACATTTATTTTAAGAACTCTTCCGAATTATAATACATATCTGGTAACAATATTTTCTAGCTCCTTTAAATATCAATCAAAGATGATGGAATATGAATCTGATAGAACATTAAACATATTAGTTAAATTCCAACTTATATTTGTTGCTCCCTTACAGATCTTTGACAATTTATCAGATGTTAAATACTAAGGATACATCATGTTATAAAAATTATCTTCCAAATTTTAATTCATTGTAAATTTCAACCCTTCACATATTCGATTAGGCATATAGTCAGAATTCTTTGCTCATTTTATCATACAGACCTTGACATCTTCTGTACTCATTTTTAGCAAAAACTTACATATGATAGCAAAACCCGTCCATCATCAGTACACAGATCCAAGTCAAAATCAGTATTCTCATTTATAAAATCAAAACTTCTTTTGTCCAACTGAAACCTTTCTGTCAAACTGAACATAACCAAATCATTGACAAGTATGACCTTCCATTTCTTCGGAGAGTCAGAGGCCAATTAAGCGAACTAATTGTCTCCTGCAAACTCCACTCCCCTTTCACTCCTCTTTTATTTCGTCTGGGAGAGACCATTCATCGTCCCCCTGTTGCCTTACTCCCAAGTCAACACCTGTTCTTTAACTGTTCCCTTCATCTGGCAACTCTGTGCATGCACACACTGGAAATAGGCTCCAACTGTTTGCCTGCCAAACTGATGTCTGACTCTGAAGGCAGCTGATAACTGGCATATGGCTCTGGCCCCCTCTCTGCCTTGGACACAGAGCCCTCATCAGAGCTTTCCCCAGACTCCAAGACTGGCCCATGTTCCTCCCCAACCTCTTCACTGTCCGAATCTGCTGCCAGCTCCACTGGCCACTGGCGGACCGCAACATTGACTCCATAAACCATTTAGAGAGTAGTTCAAAGCACTATGAGTTCTGTTGCTATTGAAGATGACTATTTACAACAATAAAAAATAATACAAACTGCTTCTAAAAAACATGAAGACATTACTTCTTTGAAAATCTGAAAAGGTATTTGTTTTTCTCTTGAACTTGAACACTTAAATTTGGGTTAGGGTTAGGGTTAAGAAACTTGATTGCCTTTCTAACATGAGAACTATTCTTGGGCTCTTCATTCTAGCTTGAAAGAACCCCACCACTAGTTTATTTGAACCAAGGTTAGACTCTTATCCTCACATTCCCCTCAATGGGCTTTTAAAAAATATAATAATGCCAAATAGAACTTTTCTATTGTGTCATATTTGCTTATTAGCCTCTGCTTTGGAGATTTAATTTGGGCTAATTTTAGGAGCTCCTACCCATAAAATTGCAATATATACAACAGGCAGCCAGATGAATGAGTCAGAAGGACAGCTGAGAGAGGCTAGGTAAGCGGGGCAAGAAATGGACTCATTCATTCTCTTATAAATGTGGCTGACATCAGAAGCTGAAGCCTGCAGGATGCAGATCTACAAAAGGAGGCACTCGGGGAAGTCATTTCCTTTCCGTCACTATTGTGCGAGTATTTGCTGCGCTTCTGAAAAGAACACAGCTTGGCTGGCAAGATAAAAATCACCGCATTCACAAATCGCTGGAAGAGTGTGCAATGCTGGCAGGGTTTTCCACTTCTCTCCTCCTGTGACCCCAAAGCAGCTGTGCCCCTGGGGTTTGCCCTATTTTATTCTTAGATTGTGTGGAGAGGACTGGGGTGGAGTAATTAGAAGAGCATTGGAGACTGTTCAGAAAATAAAACGACCACCTTTGCCCTTGCACGACTTTTTAAGTTCTCTGGTTCACATTACCTGTATCTTCTTAATATTTAATATTGACATCCTGCTTCTTCTTAAAAAGCTGATAAATTACAGCATCTTAGGTTCTTGGGGAGAACTCGGTGTGCATGACGATCGACACCAGCTAAAGAACCGGCAGCCATGATTTCACACTTTTGTGATGATATGTAATAACAATTCATTTTAAACCTGTATGCCACCCAACGTTCAAGGATTCTGGATGACTCAGAAACAAAGAAATTATAAAAAAAAGATGGCAAGCATAGTGAAGGGAGGGTCATCATGACTCTTCTAACAACAGCAGAGTGGGGGGCCGGACATATCCAGAGGGCAGGTGCTGCTATGGGGGAGGTGCACTTCTGGGGTCTGAGAGATGGCATTGTTTAATCAAAGGACCCCTCCAGCTTGCAAACTCTGCAGGATCAAATTAGCTGGGCAGACATTGTAGGAAACAGGGAGTCCCTCATAGAACATTCTGGCATGTTTTATATAACTAAAGTCTTTCTATAATCTTAAAATTCTGTTTGTCTTTCCATTCTCCATCTTTTTTTTAAGCATCTAAAATCATGTTCTGTTGTCTTTTCCAGAATCTTCCTGTTTATTTGTCACAATCTGTTAATTTATACATTCCTTTGTACCTCCTTTCTTCAATATAGATTAGGGTTATATATATTAGGATTATATTAGGGTAGATTAGATATATTAGGGTATATATTATATATGTTAGGGGTTCCCCCCCAATCATCATGCCATTCTGAAATAACAGCAAAAAGCTAAATTAAAAATTTGATTTTAGAAAATTACAATGGACTAAGGATACAGATAAAATTGGACTATTGAAACTATAAAATATTAGAACTAATTATAAGGAAGAAACAGCTTCTCATGGGAAATAGATTCTGCTTTGCATTTTACAAGACAAATCAAAGATAATTTTATGATTTCAAAAACTGGACATTAAAGGCGACTAAAGATTTTAGGCAGAGAAAAGATTTACAAGCCTGTAAAATATGGCATAGCATAATCACAATAAAAATGACAAATTAGACTTTTGAAGAATAGAATAAAAAAAATGTAGTCCTAATATCAACAATGTCAGTAATTATGTTTGCTTCTATGGATGGACTATGTCCAAAAGATGTTATTAAAAAATGACAGATGTACAACAAACTTTAGCAGACAAATACAAATGGTATTGAAAGTGGATTTCAATTGGTAGGCCAAAGAGAATGTATTTTAAAAAGATGTTTCACTGGATATACAAAACAAACTGGCCAAGATATCAGAATGTAAAAGGGAAATATAAATGACAAACCAAGAGTGACCTGAATAATATTTTCTTACTGATTTACAAAGGAGGCTTATTAAAGTTTTGAAGAGCTCTGTTCAATGGGACAAAGAAGAAATGAAGACAAATCAAATCCTTTAGCAATATTTGAATCAACTAACAAGATAGAAGTAAAAGGAAGAAATATAAAGATATATTTGATCAACATTAAAACAAGTTATATGGTTACTTCTGATAACTCTTTATGGACTTTCTGCTGACACTAAGATAATATATTGTTTTATGGATTTGTTCATAGATAAGAGATGTGCTATGTGGGATGAAGAGATAAACATTTGTAGCCTTTGTAGGGGGAGTGTTTGAAGAATCACTAAATTTGTTTATTATTTTAATAAAGGTTGGAAGCCACTTCTTTATTTTCTCTCTCTCTATTTTTTCTTTTTTTTCTTGCACTTTTTACTCTTTTCCAGTCTCTTTTCTTTAAATTTAGTTTATATTATATTTTATATTGTAATCAAAATTCTTAATAAAAACATTTTAAAAGATATGAAATACTTTTGAATTCTGAGTTAACAGTACTTTTATTGTGTTGTGTGCTGACAATGGCATTGTAATGCTGTGTATCTCATTCAACTGCTAAGCTCGCTATAATTATTATACCGCAAATTAACTTGCCTGAGAAACATCAACCAAAGGGATAATTGCCTAGATCTAAATAGTAGCAAATTGTTTTGCCAGCTATAATATTTTAGCTGTAAATGTAGTGGTACTACTCATGACTGTTGAATTTAAATATGATGGCATTAAGCCAACTAGTTTACTCAAGAGAAATAAAACCTTTAATTTGCAAAGATGTGGCTTATTAAGTCAGAGGCATCACACAGTTATTATTCAAATATAATTAAATAAAGCAGGAGATGATGCAAACTAATTGTAATCTTTCTTGCCGTTTACAGGATCATCTAATTCTAAATGCATTCAAGGAATGTTTACCAAAATCACAGTAGCAGTTTTGCAAAGAGGCATTTTACTTTCTTAGTCCCCTGGAAAAGTGAACTTTATTTTATTATTGGTGTCCTCCATCTCCAATCAATGCAAGATTTATTCTGAGACACCTAATTTTGATGTAAATCAAATATTGAACTAGGGAATATGGATGCCAATTACCATGCAAAATAGTTGTGCCGTGTTTGTTTATATGATTATTTTAACAAAACTGATTGAAAACCAGCTTAGGCAATGAGATTTCAAAATTCAAACCTTATCAGCATGAGTGTTAAGAACATAGCAAAAATGATCAATGTGGGCCCCCTAGGAAGAAAGGATCTTCTTTATTTTGAGTATGTCTCAAATTCCAAATGACTAACTCTTCCATATAACATTTTAAGGATATAAAATGACTCTGATATAATAAAAGAAGAATAAAGGAACATACAAGGATATGTTAAATATAATTGCCAGATATACAGGTTGTCCTTGACTTACGGCCATTTGTTTAATGACTATTCAAAGTTATGATGGCCTTGGAAAAAATAACTTGCAACCTGCCTTTAAATTGCAACTAAAATACTACCCCCACAGTCACGTGATTGCAATTTGAGCACTTAGCAACCAAGACAATGTTTGCCACATCTTGCAGTCATATGAATTTCTGTAAGGCAAAGTCATTTGAAGATGCTGGATTCATTTAACAATGGCATGATTCACTTAATGACCATGTGATTCACTTAACAACCAAGATAAAACAATCTTAAAATCAATTGTAATAAGGTCATAAGTTGAGGACTAGCTCACAGGAGCTTCTGTTATGTTGATGATTTAAATGGAAGAGATAGAGATCAATATTATGGTCCATTTTTCATTTTGGAGTGAAGGGTGGAAATTGGAGTGAGGGAAGGATTAGGGAAAAGAGACTGGACCATTCCTACCCTAAATTTTTTTCAAAACTACCTGGCCAGTTCTGCTTCCAGAATGCAATTAGTTTGTTGCCATTTTTCAGTAATACAGTCTTGGGATTCTGTGCAGCTTCTCTCTGCAGTTAACCATGCTTATTTTTTAGCAACAGAAAGCAGATCAATTAATCAAGAATGAAAGTAATGAAACAGATCATATAAAACAGTGGCTTTAAGTATTTTGAAATACACAAAGGATCTATAATTGGGTGGATAAAGGTGGCAGAGATCTTTAAAAAGATCTAGAAATGAATGAATGCACCAATTGAACCCCTCTTTTATGTGAAAAATCTGTCAAGATTTCTTTTACCTTAAAACGCAGTGAATTACAAAAATGGATTTCAGTGTTACCTGGCTGGCTGTAATGAATATAATCTCTGCCATCTATTGGTTTTAGGTGCAAAAGTTCACAGCACATAATCAAATTAGAAAAATCCATATTCTTCATCACCATAATTATTGTGGTAAAGAAGTGTTTATAGCAACTGTTAAAAAGTTGTATTTAAAAAGTCATATTTGTGCGTCTCGCTAAAAAGGTGGATTAATTATGGAAATTTATCCGCAACAGCACATTTTCTAGGCCAGAGAACTCGATTTTATTGAAGGCCACATCAGGGTTGTGTTTGACCGTGGGGGCGTGGCCTGGGTGGATGTAGCCAACTCAACGTCACTCATGCCCGGGGCATCTGTGGTGGCCTGGGCACTGCCTCCTTCAGCCCTCTGCCCATAAAAATGGAGCCGGCGAATCCATTTTCACTGGCAGAGGCCCTGCAGGCCATTCCTTCACTACTTCCAGGACAGCCCCACGAGCCAGGTTTAAGCAGCTCACAGGGCAGAGCCAGCATGTGGGCTTTGAGTTTGACACCCCTGGTCTATGTAGTTCATTTAAACCAATGACATGTAATTGAATTTAGTATCTTAAGTTAGAGTTGGACTGGGCTTCCATAGAGTCTCCTACCGGAATGTCTCTCCAAAAAAGCTCTTTCTCCAGAATGCCACATCTCGTTTGACAGAGATGCTTGGAGAAGACAGTTGAAAATGATTTCAGTTCATGCCATGATACCTTTTCCTGGGCACATCTTATTTTTATTCCAGCAGTAATCATCTTGACAGCCTTTAATCCTGGACATTTGGGAAAAGAAAACCATTAGGGGGTGATGGTGAGTAGTAGTTAATCCAGTCTTCTTCCAAGTAGCATATAGCTGCAGCAGGGCCTATAGCCATGATGGTGAACATAGCACATGGAGTCCTCTCTGTGGGCACACGAGCCGTCGCCCAGCTCATCTCCGCCACACATGTACACATGCCTCCCACTGGCCAGCTCATTTTCAGGTCTCTGGCACGCATGTGGGAGATGCATGTGCATGCACAGGGTGGGTCATGGGCGCATGCATGGGGGGGGTGCCCACCCACAGTTCATTTTTTGTCCCAGGAGGCTTTAGGGAGGCCTGCTAGGCCCAAAATGGGGTGTGTGGGGGGGTTGTGCACATGCACAGGGGGAATGAGGCACACACAAGGACAAAAAGGTTAGCTGTCACTAGCCTATAGAAAGATTATCTAGTAATAGAGGGAAAAAGAACTCCATTTCT
This sequence comes from Thamnophis elegans, assembly GCF_009769535.1. Classification (NCBI taxonomy): domain Eukaryota; kingdom Metazoa; phylum Chordata; class Lepidosauria; order Squamata; family Natricidae; genus Thamnophis; species Thamnophis elegans. The sequence goes on along the minus strand of NC_045543.1, from coordinate 68,636,516 downwards.
TTGCAGGATCCAGCCCTCTGATAAAGATAGAATGAAGGGGATCTTCTCTGGGCTATTAATCTTTAAATGACATTGATTACAGAGTTGCTCTGCCTTTTCCCTATCTGAGCAACTACTTGGCAAGGCCCTAATTTAGACAGATAATGCAGCGATTCCCCAGGAATCCTACTGCAGACAGACTGTACCTTAGAATCTATTTTAGGCATTAAGATGCCTGATTGACTCATGTATCTTAAGGCTGCGTGTTGCCATGTAGATTTCTGAGAGCTTTTGGGTATTAGAATGCTGGCATTTACTTTTTAGGAGTTGCTTACTACTCTTAACACTTCAGTGTATGATAAATAAATCAAAAACACATTTATACCTACAGTTTCTGCCTTTCCATTAGAACAACTCATTGAACTGATTTCTCATCTGACCACACCAAAAAGCTTTTGCATCAAATATTGCCACTCTGTATTTTCTTAACCATACTGAAGTTGAGATGAAATTTTCTAGGCTCTGGTAGGGGACCAGGGACCTATTCCTGAACAATAACTTTCAGCATCCCAAAAGCTTATGACTGCCCATGCTGTGTAGAACTATGGTGAGCGTGGGAGACCACACATTTCTTCTCTACTTTAGCTATGCTGAAAATCGGGTAGCCAGTTGAAAATAGGATTCTTGCCTCTTTAATAATTAGATACAAGGATGTATCGAGCAGATATAAATGTAATCTTTGCAGAAACTTCCATGGCAGAAGGTTGCAACCCCAAATTAATTAGTCAGAAAGGAGGTTATGCTGGAGTGTAAGAAAAAGGAATTCCATATGTGGTGCTTCTGCCTGCAAATTTTATTATTCTGCCTGCAAGTATTCATATTGAATTTTGAAGATTGGTGCTGTCACCTGATTTTTCTATGATCTCCAAAAAGACTTATTTCACAAGGACATTATTGTACTTCTTCTGATGGTGACCAATTCACTTTTCTAATGACAGCTTTCAAATATTTGGCAAATTGCACTGGATGAAAAGCTAACGTATCAGGATAGATTCTTTGGAGAAATCATACAAGAAGATGCAGGTGAAACTCGAAAAATTAGAATATCATGCAAACGTTCATTTATTTCAGTAATGCAACTTAAAAGGTGAAACTAATATATGAGATAGACTTATTACATGCAAAGCAACATAGTTCAAGCCGTGATTTGTCATAATTGTGATGATTATGGCATACAGCTCATGAAAACCCCAAATCCACAATCTCAGAAAATTAGAATATTACATGCAATCAATAAAACAAGGATTGTACATAGAACCATATTGGACCTCTGAAAAGTATAAGCATGCATATGTACTAAGTACTTGGTTTGGGCCTTTTTTGCAGCAATTACTGCCTCAATGCGGCGTGGCATGGAAGCTATCAGCCTGTGGTACTGTTGAGGTATTATGGAAGACCATTATGGATGCTTCAAAACAGCCTTTAGCTCTTCTGCATTGTTCGGTCTCATGTCTCTCATCTTTCTCTTGGCAATGCCCCATAGTCTCTTTATTGGGTTCAGGTCAGGCGAGTTTGCTGGCCAATCAAGCATAGTAATCCCACGGTCATTGAACCAGGTTTTGCTGCTTTTGGCAGTGTGGGCAGGTGCCAAGTCCTGCTGGAAAATGAAGCCAGCATCCCCATAAAGCTCGTCTACGGAAGGAAGCATGAAGTGCTCTAAAATCTCCTGGTAGACAGCTACATTGATCCGAACTTAATGAAGCACAATGGACCACTGTAGCAGATGACATGGCTCCCCAAATCAAAACAGACTGTGGAAACTTCACACTGGACTTCAAGCATCTTGCAGTGTGTGCCTCTCCATTCTTCCTCCATACTCTGGATCCTTGGTTTCCAAATGAGATGCAAACGTTGCTCTCATCAGAAAAGAGGACTTTGGACCACTGAGCAACAGACCAGGTCTGTTCGTCTTTAGCCCAGGTAAGACGCTTCTGACGTTGTTTGTTGTTCAGGAGCGGCTTGACAAAAGGAATACGACATTTGAAGCCCATGTCCAGGATCCGTCTGTGTATGGTGGCTCTTGATGCACTGACTCCAGCCTCAGTCCATTTTTTGTGAAAGTCCCCAATACTTTTGAATGGCCTTTTCCTGACAATCCTCTCCAGGCTGCAGTCATCCCTGCTGCTCGTGCACCTTTTTCTTCCACACTTTTCCCTTCCACATAACTTTCTATTAATGTGCTTTGATATAGCACTTTGGGAACAGTGCAGGCCACCAGTTTGACACCACTGGTAAATTCTTTTAGAGGGGATGAGTTTCAGTTAGCAAAGGTTTTAGTGTATTTCAATATAGCAAAAAAAATCATTTCCATTGAATGATAGCCAATAAAGATAGTTATAATCAAAAGCCATACTTTATGTTAAATTTCAGTATCACATTCAATTCTTATTCCCTAATATTAATTTACCAACGAAACGGCTCTAGCCTCACTTGCATTATACTGAATAGGCCTGTTTCTCTAATACAAAGCAGCTATTGCAAAGATACATTATATTTTTTAGCAGGGGTAGTGATTTAAATGTGTCTCCACCATCATAATACAATTTTGTTTAATGACTTTCCTACTTTCACACAGATCTCTTAAGTGTGTGGTTAAGTGGCAACAAGTTTCACTGAAATAATCAAAACTTTTTCAGCCAACATGTAGTTTCAGATTGAAATATGACCTTCAAGACACACTTTTGATGAAACACTGAAATAAAATTAACCCTCTGTTTCAGCTACAAAGACATAGCAAAGCAATAGAAAAAGGATGCTGTTCCTAATCTCCATGAAAAATAATTCTATACATCCTTTTATAAGTATAATTATATGTTTACTTTCTGGTTATTGTTCAAATAGTTCGTTATTTTCACATGGTAGCAAGCCTTTCTGAATTAATAACAACGATGGCCTTTTAGGATACCCTGCATTACAGCTGACATTACTCCTTTATATGATGACATTAACTGCATGCAAATGAAGTCTCTTGTACATTTTGTGCGTTTTGTGCCATTGCTGCTGCTGTCTTTCCACTTGTTCGTAGTTCTTTTTGTCCCCAATTAATGTGCAATAGCACTGCAGCAGTGATTCTGCAGCAAAGCGCTAGCAAGGCAGAAGAAAATTTAGCAATCCCAACACTGCCAAATCACCAAGCAGGATGATAGATGGCTGAGTGGGTGGGTGGATGATGGGGTTAATATTGGCCCCAGAAAAACGAGATCCTGATTCTGAAGAAGATGAGAAGAACTTTTGTGTAACTACAAAATCTCAATTGATTACTTATACTTTTGCCATTTTAATGAAGCATTACAATGCCAGGTATTTATCTATTATTATAAAATATGTTTTTGAAAACTAAAAAAAACTTCTTTAAGCTACAGCAGTAGGCCCTCTAATATCATACCGATATCTCAGGCAACATAAAATATAGTACTGAGTATTCAGTTACATACAGTACTATTCTTTGCTTTTGTTGATCTGTAGCACAGATCTGGGAGCCTACTGGGTTCTTGGTGTGAAATGCTGTTATACTCATTCTGTCCTTCTCCCAGTAAAGTTATCAAGATGACCACATTTAATTTATCCAATAATCAGACCAGCGCTTCTGTTGCTTTTTAGCCTGCAAAGAAGTTTTTGGCCTTTTAATGAGTTTTGTCCATCGATTACCTCTGTTTATTTTGGTTCTCTCACACTTTTTTCCCACCAAATAAGATGGGTTATGGACCAATAGTTGACAGTTACCTCTGTGAATTTATGTATCCACATCATAATGATATTGCACCTGTTAAGTTTTCCCCATATGGAATGCAGAAAATAAACAAGAGCCCAGACCAGAATCTAAACTGGAGTAGATTTTGATAATGAGTATCCTTCAAGAATACTTAGATATCATTACCCTTTTTACCACAATATCATAAGGACATAAGCAGTGCCCTTCTAGTCCAGCAGTCTGTTTTCACTGTGACCAACCAACTTCACAGGGAAGGGTCCTAGTCTCCCAGCAGCTGGCCTTCAGAGGCGGGAATGGGACAACTTGCCATAGCAAATTCACCGCAGGTAACTTGGCACAGGACAATTCGCCACGGCCAACTCACTGCGAGACAATTCATTGTGGGACAATTCTATAATTCTATTCAATTATTTAAAATAAATAAAAATTATTTTAATTTTTGCCATTCACATTTCATTTTGCCCTCCTTTTGCATCCTTTCTTTAATGATTCTGTTCCACTATTTCTTTGATACTAGGGTAACTCTTGTCCTGCAGTGAGTTGTCCTGGGGCAAGATGGCCATGGCGAATTGTCCATGGCAAGTTGGCTGTGGCAATTTGTCATAGACCCTTCAGAGGCAGCCATCAAGCTGACGGACATCGATCCCCATAAAGTGATCCAATTTGATTCTTCTGGGATTCACTTTTGTTAGTTTGGGACTAATTGATCCTCTAATGGATAATGTGCATTTATGTCCACCAGCCTAACTAAATTTAGCCATGATAGGCAAGGAAAATCAAAAGAGCCCAAATAGGGTAATTCTCCTCAAATATCTTGGTCACATCCTCAGCCTGTACTTATCAAACTGGACAAAATTATGTTTTTGTTCAGATGCATTGTACATCAGTAACCAGTTTAGAATTCCATGAGATGCTTTATTCATGATGGTAGACCTCTGTCTTAGCTTTAAGATCAGCAGCTCATTATCTAAATTGCTGCAGTAATCAATCTTTCTAGCTAATCTCATAGTCATAAATCCAGTCCCAAGTTTAGAACACAAAAGTAAACTTGCTGTTGAACAGTATTAAAGACTACAGGTACAAAGTCAAATATCAAGGATGTTCCTATGGCAAGAGGTTGGTTCAATGAGAGTCAAAAATTAATATTGCTGTAACAAGTTATTCCCTAAGTATTAGAAACCCTTATGAAAAATAGCAAATATACAATACTATTATTCACCTCAAAAATATGATTGCATCCATAATTGCAGCATCATATTAATCACTGTTGTCATTAATATGATGCTGCAATTGTCAACATGTGTTCCAAAAGAACCAAAATTAATGCCAATTGTTTTTCCTTATTTTATTTGGTCCTCTTATTCCCCCACATATTTTATCAAGGATATTCGAAGAATATTGCAATTTGTGCATGATTACACATTGTACATATAAAATCAGATGTAAAGAAAATTTCAATTGCTTGCATCTATCACAAATACCCATGCTTATGAGCAGAGGTGGTATTCAGCAGGTTCTGACCAGTTCTGGAGATACCACCTCTGACTGGTCCCGCCCCCATCTATTCTCTGTCTCCCGAGTCCCAGCTGATCAGAAGGGAATGGGGATTTTGCAGTAACCTTCACCTGGAATGGGGAAGGAATAGAGATTTTACAGTATCCTTCCCCCAACACGCCCACCAAGCCACACTCACAGAACCGGTAGTAAAAATGTTTGAATCCCACCATGGCTTATGAGCCATGGTGATGCGGTGGTTAGAGTGCAGTACCGCAGGCTGCTTCTGCTGCCTGCCTGCAATTTGGCAGTTAAAATCTCACCAGGCTCAAGGTTGACTCAGCCTTCCATCCTTCCAAGGTGGGTAAAATGAGGAGCCAAATTGTTGGGGACAATATGCTTACTCTGTAAATCACTTAGAGAGGGCTGTAAAGCACTGTGAAGCGGTATACAAGTCTAAGTGCTATTGCTATTATTAATGTAAGTTAGATTTTGATAAATATTGTTTATAAAGTTTTGACCAGAGGCTAATACAAAGATAGCTGTGTCATAAAATCAAGAAGGCTTTATTGTTGTTTGCATGAAAAGTTTTAATTAGTTGAAGGATTTCAGTATACTATGAATTTGGCTTCCATTGACTTGCGGCTATAATTCATAAATTGCAGTTTTTAATCCTGGAAGACATTGAATAATGGAATATTAGGACTCCGTGCTGGAGTTATGTTAGAATGCAAGAACTTGATAATGTTGTGGGATAAGACAGTAAAACTAAAAGGTTGATAAAAGAGACAATCAAAACATACTACAATGAGGATTGGTGTTGTTCAACAAAAAAATCCAACCACAAAATGCACCTCTCTTTTTATTCTGTGATATAGAAAGGCAATCTTTAGTTTGTGGTGCTACAATATTTTTGAAGAACCTGAGGGCCACAGTGAAAAAAACAGTATTGCAAGGTGGGTTGAGCTAACTGTTTCCATCGATTTAGAGGGGTTCTCAGATAAATTCTCTTAAATGTGTGTTAGAATTTTCACCGCATTCTTAAAGTATTTTTGGACTCAAAAAGTTGTGCCACCAATTTTTCATAAGTTTCTGCTTAAAGAAGAATTTGGGGCCATGAAAAACAGGCATGATTATTGTGTGGTCATGATTATTATATATTTGTATCTGTACTAAAGAACTTTGGAAGTTACTCTTCTACTTTTTTCATATATATTTTCTTTTCAGGTTTTACTTTTAAGTCTCCTTTTTCTCACTTCTGTCTTTTTCTAACTTTTCTATTATTCTGTCCTTTATCAGTTTTTGAAACTCTATAAACATAGGTAGGTGTAAGAGAGATTGTGTGGTCATGACCTGTTAATAGAAGAGAAATAGGGAACTAACTAGTAGTTACTTGAGCAAAGAAAAGAAATGCTGGACACAGACAAAATTTATTCACTCCTGTCCCTGAAGTTCTCAGGGACACAGCCCCTTTGAAGCTTTGATCATTCACACCATTAAATCAAGTTATAAAGTCCAAATAAAGAGATAAGCCAGAGAACTATGACAAGGCTGTATATTTTCCCTCTGTTTATTCACCCTGAATGCTAAATATATATCAAGGAAGAAGATGACTGTGGTTTATAAAATTGGAAGGAGAAACATCAATAATCTGCACTATGCTGATGACGCTATTCTGATAGCTGAAAATGTTAAGGCTCTGCAAGCTCTAGTAATGAAACTCAAGGAGTGGAGTGAAAAAAATGGGACTAAAATTAAATATAAAGAAGGCCAAAGTAATGATAATAGGTAGAACAACCAGCTTTAGAATTGACAGTAAAGATACTGAATTGATAGATAGTTTCTGCATTTTAGAATGAACTATCAACAGCAAAGGAATAAGCAGTCGAGAAATAGAACAGCTACGGAGGCCTGGAAAAAGGTATTCAAATCCCATGATGGATCTGCACCTACAAAAATCAGAAGTACACAAGTAATGGCATTGCCATATGGAAGTGAAAGCTATACTTTGAAGGATCAGGATAGGAAAAGTATTGACGCTTCTGAATTTGGTTGGTGAAGACTCCTATAAATACCAAGAAAACAAACAAATGGATCATTGAGCAGATCAATCTAGAGAACAAGTGGCCAAGCTTAAGTTATCCTAATTCAGGCACATAATATGAAGACCTACCTCATTTTTTGGAGTATAAGATGCACCTTTTCCCCCCAAAACAGAGAGTGAAAATCTGGGTGCGTCTTATACACTGTATACAGCATTTTTGGCTCACAAAACCCCACCCCTTCACATCCAGAGGGTTTGGGAGGCCTGCAAATGCTCCTGGGGGCTGGGGAAGGCAAAAATGAGCAAAAAAAACAGGCTGTTTTTGCTAATTTTTGCCCCCCCCACCTCCAGGAGCACTCTACAAGCCTCCTAAAGGCTATGCATGCCCCTTTTTGGCAAAAAATGGGCCATTTTTTGTTCACTTTTGCTCCCCCCCCCTGCCAGCCCCTAGGAGCACTTTGCAGGCCTATCAAACTCTCTGCATGCTTCATTTTTCACAAAAAAATGAGATGTGCAGAGGGTTTGGGAGGTCTGCAGAGGGCAAAAAAGTGTTTTAAATTTAACTCTTCAAAATCTTGGTGCGTTATATACTCTGAAAAATACAGTAGTTCTCCAGAGAAGGCTTGTATGCTGGGAAAGAAAGATAAGATTGTATCATTGGGACACCTGAAAAACTGAATTAAGAGCTAAATCACCCTGGAAAAACTTTATCCATGTGGTGTCTGAGAGTTGACCACAACTTGATGGCACATCATGATGCTGTTCCCCTACCCACACAAATGCATGGTGCTTCTATTAGAGATGACCAGGCCACATTTTCTGCCTGGAAAGTGAGCTGGTTTGAAGTTCTGTTGAAGGGTGGGGGAATTTTTATAGGCCTCAATACAGAAATCCATGATGTCAAGCCCCAGGAAAGTCAGGAGATCCAGACTGTTCAAATTGGTATAAAAATGTATTGTAAACTTAAGCTCTGTATAAGAATCTGAACTACTAACAGCCAAGGGAAACTAACAGGAGATAAGAATAGAAGGGATTTAAGGTGGGCTCGACTTAGATCTCTTCTGGGCACGAAGGGACTCATGGCTGATGATGCATTTGACCCCTCCCTCAGGCTCAGCCTGGTCATCTCCTATACATATGATCGGTTTTCTTTCGTTTTTTCTCTGTCATCAGCTTATCTGCAGTCATCCTCCTTTAACAGGAAGCCTTTAGCTCAGCAAGCACTGAGTTTTATGTTCGTTTTTCTCTGGTGGTGAGGTTTATTCTCAAGGAGGCTGGTGTTTTTCTTTCATCAGAGATCGCTGCATGCATAGTGGAGGATTTGTGGTTTCAGGCTCGGTAGCACACGCTCCCTTTTCTCACAGCTTTTCTAAAAGTTGCTTGTGTGCCAGGAATTGATTAGGGAAATGTTCTGTGTTTTTCTCCCAATACAAGCATAGCTGCTGTCAGTGCTTTGCATATTTTTTTAAAAAATATATTGTTAATTTTTATTGACCAGGTTTTTTTCACAGTGAAAATTATAATGCATAATTCTGGAGAAATTAAGGTTGGAGCCCTTGTCGAAGTGGGGTTATGGGAAGGAAACCAGCAGACTAAAAAAAAAATCAGCCTGATTTTTGTGTAATTCATCATAGCTGCCCAGAATTGTCTGACTACCAATGGTGTTGCAAGCAGTTGAGATGCAGATGAACTATTTCTGCAGTGTTAGTGATAGCAATAGCAATAGCACTTAGTCTTGTGTACCACCACATAGTGCTTTACAACACTCTCTGGGTGATTTTACAATGTCAGCATATTGCCTCCATCTATCTGGGTCTTCATTTTACCCACCTCTGAAGGGTGGATGCCCTGTCGAACTCCAGACTGTGGGCAGAGTTGGCTGGCAATACTGCATTCGAAGTACTATGCGATCTAATGGTAGCAGAAAACAGTTCTCTCAGGATTATCCAAGGTCTTGAGAGCAGGATTTACACCTGACAGGATCAGGGCAGACATGGTCCCTTGGAGTGAAAGGGTCCTCCTTTCAGCTTTCTACTCAGCTTCCCTTCTCATAGAGTTTAATGCTTTCTTCTGCAGTGAGGGAATAGTGGCTCCCACTCCCACCAACTCTCCATGGAGAAGAAGACTTTTTTCCCCCCATTTTTGTGTTATGTGCTTGCATATATTTGCGTGTATCTGCTCTTCAGAACACATTTGGCTGTCTAACCTTGTGCACACTGAGTTACACATGCATCTCTGTGTGTATATGTGGGTGTACTGTTGTATCAGGTCTAGGCCAAATGCATTCGTATATTTCCTACCACTCTAGTTATAGGATGAGTCAAGCAAGGATTAATTCCCATCTGGTGTTTCAAGATTGTTTCAGACATTCCTTAAACAATTATCCTGGAAATATCACAGAAGGCCCAGACAGTCCTGTTTTTTTCTGACAGGCACTCCTATATAATAAATATTAATACAAGGATGCTTGTTTTATTGCTATTTTAAATCATTCCTAACTGTATGGAATTGTATGTGTGTGTCTGGATTTGAAGCAGCAAAGGACAAAGCTGAAACTTTAATCATTTCAGCAAAGAGATATAAATGCAGCAAAGCAGCAAATGAAAGTACTTTCATTTTTGGAAACATTATTAAAAGAAAAATAAAAGCTCAATCTCTCTTACAGGATGTATGCTTTAAATAGCATGAAAATGTGACTCTAAAATTTTACTTCATCAGATCTTTTTCTTCTATTGTATAATTAATGGAAGACTCATTAGAGCCACTTTTACTGATTAGAACATTGTTCACTTGATCAGTAATCTTGAATTTGAGAAGCATTGCTTTATACAGGCTTTTACATAGTTCAGACCTGGCTTGAAATGTGTGTGTTTGTGTGTGTGTGTGTGTGTGTGTGTGTGTGTGTGTGGTGTTCCAGCATAACTCTAGAACGCCTCAAGCAATTTCAACAAAACTTGGTACACAGATGACTTACTCTCTGGAAAAAAATACTGTGGGGGTAAGATACCTCTAACACCCCTTGGTGTGTGTGTTCTGTTAAGATGCAGCCTGTTGTGCCTTAAAATGACTTCTACTGTACAGCGAGGTGGAATTGCCATGGTAACGGCATCGCAATACCCCACAAAGGGGCTTCTTCTGGTAAGGGGGAAAATCCAACGTTAGAAATTATGTTTGGTCCAGACATTTTCTCCTATAAATAAATACCCAGACAATACCGGGTTATCAGCTCATTTAAGATATAATACCAAATGTCAAAAAGCATTTCCTGTGTTCATGTTTGCCTCTGTTGTGGCATACAGTTAAACAAGAGCTATTTTCAAGATAGGTACATCTCTAAATGTATCCCAGCTTTTCCAGTGAAAGCAGTATATTGTAAGTTCTGCCATTGTTGAAGACACTGGGGAATCTGGTAAGGAAATATCTCAGAAATTATGATCCAATGGGGCACTGGTTATCTAGTAGTGTATATGTCCCTGTGCAACAAATGTTTACAACCACAATGTCATCAAAATGACAGTACAAGCCTCATGTAATTGAGCAAATAAAATGATTACCGGTATATAATTGTATCATGACCTCTGATGCACCATAGGGCAATTTAGAAGAGGATGAACATTGTCATTTGCCCACTCCTTCACTCAAAATGCACAATGTAGATGTTCCAGTACTCTGATGGTCATGAACACAATTGGAGGATAATGAGCTTGCCCATTCCCATGTTTCTAGGTGCATTTATAACATACACACTACCACCACCATTATCAATTGGAATAAAGGAATAGTTGCAGATTGAAGAAAAAGTAGAATTGCGGGTATAAGCTAATGTGTCATTATGTTCAGTCATTAGTCAAGAGCATATATGATAAGGGAAGGAATCTGCTGTTGCAATATACTTCTTCATCATCACTGTATACTAATTGAATATCAATAACACCCCCTCTAGATCTGCATTGACTTGAGTGTTTGTTACTAAATTATTTGCATCTAGTTTTCTATAGTAGTAATCTCCTTGAAGGCAAAGATAAATAGTATGTATGTATCAGTGGTGGGATACGACCGGTACCGGTGCCTGCCGGGACCATCAGGTACTGTTCTGGTACAGTGCTCTGGAGGGCCCACCCGCCCTCCTCACCTGTATTTGAGCCAATCGGTTTATGCACACGGAGCGTACGGCGCCTGTGTGATGCTCCGCTGAGCAGCTGTAGTGTCGCAGAGCATTGTGGGTGGTAAGTACGCAGGTGCGAGCTGCATGCATGCTGCGCTCATGCATGTGGTGGACCCCTGGCCCCATTGCATTGTACCGGTTACAACGGGATCTGGAACCCACTACTGGTATGGATGGATGGTTGGATGGATGGTTGGATGGAAGGATGGATGTGGTGGCTCAGTGACTAAGGTGCTAAGCTTGTAAATCAGAAAGGTTGTCAGTTTGGCAGTTCAAATCCCTAGCGCTACATAACAGAGTGAGTTCCCTTTACCTGCCCCAGCTTCTGCCTACCTAGCAGTTTGAAAGTATGTAAAAATGCAGGTAGTAAAATAGGAACTACCTTTGGTGAGAAGGCAACATCGTTCCGTGGGCCCTTGGCATTGAGTCATGCCAGCCACATGACCATGGAGATGTCTTCGGAGAGTTCTGGATCTTCGGCTTTGAAACAGAGATGAGCACTGTGCCCTAGAGTCAGGAATGACTAGCACAGGGAACCTTGGGAAGGGAACCATTCATTTTACTGTATGTATGTATGTATGTATGTATGTATGTATATTTTTGTGTCTGTGCGTATTCTACCTACCTACCTGCTTATCTATCCATCTATCGATACCTTCCTAATAGTTATTAAGTGCTTATACAGTGTAAAATAATTTAGCTTCTGTATTATCTGTTTTAGGTTAATTGCATTCCTTTTATTTTACTTATAACTATTAAAAATAAGGAAATCACTGGAATGGTCAAGCCTATCCATTGGAAGGAACAAGTTTCTGGAAACCTTCTTAATCCTTTTCATTTTTGGAATGCAAAGGTTTCCCCCCACCTTCTCTCTTGAGATCTGATACCATTGAACAGAATTGCTTAATTTCACTTTCTAAACAATAGCACCATCTAGGCAGCCATGACCCACAGTTAATTTTGCACAATAACTAACAGGTCACACCCTTATTTAAAAGAAACCCCAATGCAATCTCATCAATATGATAAAATTTCAGAAATGGTTTTTTCCTTATTATTCATAACTATTACTCAGAACAGCCTTTTCCAATTTCGTGACCTCTAGATGTGTTGTGTTACAATTCCCCAATATTCTGCTCTGACCTAGGCTTCCTGAGAAATCATAAACCACAATCTTAGTACCCCAAACCCTATTTTATTTATACAGCTGGAAATTATGGTCATTCCCAGTCTGCAAGGGTTCACAAAGTCCATGAAGGTTCCGACAGATGTCTGCTCGAGTTGCCACAGTCTTTCAGAGGAATGTTGATAAACAGCCACCTTATCTCCCTTGGGATGCTGCAGAGATCTAATTTCCAAATGCAGAACAAGGCCAAATTTAGCACAGAGTCAAACAGAAATTTTCAAAGCTTGAACCAACCAGTTGAACTAATTACTTCCTGCAAAAGCTCACATCCCATTTGCTCCTCTTTTATGTCTTATGGGAGGGGCCAATCATCTCCAAGCCTTACTCCTAAGTCGACCCTGTTTTCTTAATTGTTCTTGCCTTCTGGCAGCTCTGCGCATGCTCACTGGGAACAGGCTCCTGCTGTTCTTCAGTTTCGCTGATGTCAGACTCTGGAGGCTCCGGAGGCAGCAAATAACAACCAGATGGCCATGGTCCCCTCTCTGCCTCTGGTGCAAAGCTCTTGGCTGAGCCTTCCCCAGACTCCAGGACTGGCCCATGTTCCTCCCCAACCTCCTCACTGTCCAAATCTGCTGTCAGCTCTGCAGGCCGCTGGTGGACCACAACGTATTCCTTTCTCTCTGGAAATGATAAGACTGCTTGAAAAGCACCTCTGAAAATACACAAAATAAAGCATTACAATTGCTTTATTTTATCTGCACTGCTTTGCACAGAAAGGTTTATAAATATACATGATGGTGAATAAGGAGGAGGAAGGAGTATGGCATATGTTCACTGTGAGTTATTTATAATAAATGAGTAAAAAATCAACTTTTTTTTCTTTTTTGCGTTTTATTGCAGAAAGTGAGTGAAAAAGTTGGTGGAGCGGAAGGAACTAAGCTAGATGAAGACTTCAAAGAAATGGAAAGGGTGAGTCTGGAAGTTAATTGCTCTTGTATCACTTACTGCGGCATTCCCCAAATGCATTTTTATATATTTTGTCAAAGAACATCACAGTTGGATGTTATGTTTTCCTAGGTTGCTTATCTATAGCTAGACAACATAATTAGCATAACTGGTACTATTTAGATCAGATTAATTCTAGCATCTAGAGCAAAGGTGTCAAATTCAAGGCCCGGGGGGCGGATCCAGCCCATGGGGTGCTTAGAACTGGCCTGCGGGGCTGCCCTGGAAACAACGAAGGATCGGCTTGCAGTGTTTCTGCCAGCAAAAACAGGCTCCCAAGCTCCATTTTTGGCTGCAACAGCCTCCTGCAACCCTCTGCCAGTGAAAACAGGCCCAAGCTCCGTTTTCACTGGCACAGGATTGCAGGAGGTTGTCGCAACTGAAAACTGAGCTTGGGAGCCCATTTTTGCTGGCAGAGTGCTCAGGCCACCACAAGAGTCCATGACCCAAGTGATGCCGAGCTGGTCACGCCAACCTCAGTGCCCCAAGGTCAAACACAACCCTGATGCAGCCCTCAATGAAATTGAGTTTGACTCCCCTGATCTAGAGTGAAGTTTTATCAACTTCTTACTGTTCGGGCCTCATCCCTCAATTCCCATGCTGCTACATTTTGGAAGTTACAGTCCCACTACATTAGGTAGGAGAAGGTTGGTTTAAAGGTTCAAGAGATGATTGGGAAAGGAGCATCCAGACTTGCCAGAAGAATTGCCCATACTTCTTATCTACGTGACAACCTACTTTAAATAAAATGGTGGGTTGTCAAGTGGCTCTTGCACTGATAGGAGGAAATTATTGGGTACATCATGTTCTAATAAACTGTGCCAAACTTTAGGGGAGAGGCAAAGCAATGATTCAAGGAATACTTCCTCCAAGAAGGGAATTGCAATGCCAGGTGCATAGCAAATTGTAAGATGGAAGAATCCTATTACCATTCTCCTTGAAAAATATACCTTATTCTAAATAAAAAGTTTGATTGTTCTTAGTGATTTTCAGGAGGATGTCTGTTCTCCTATCTTGCAATGAAGACTTGGAAAATAACAGTCCACAAAAACAATAGGCTGGCCAGATAGGGAGGTGGGGGTGAATCAGAGGTGGTATTCAGCCAGTTCTGACAGGTTCTGGAGAACTGGTAGTGGAAATTTTGAGTAGTTTGGAGAACTGGCAAATGCCACCTCTGGCTGGCTCCACCCCCATCTATTTGCTGCATCCCAAGTCCCAGCTGATCTGTGTCCCAGGTGGGTCTTTGTCACTGCCCCTTCATTTAATAACCAAGAAAGAGACCACTCAAGCCCATATTTCAGGATTAAGTGTACTTATACTGGTTAAAAACAAAAAGAAACAAAGCAAAGCTGAATCTGAATAAAAAGGCGCGAAAGCAATAGATATCAATACAAGATTCAATTCCCTCCCCTTGGTACCCCAGTCTCAGGGGTGGGTTTCAACCGGTTTGCGGCGGTCCCTGCGAACTGGTTGGTCGGCGAACCCGGAAGTAAGTAACTTCTGGGAACAGCGACGGGCCCACCTGCCCGCCCGCACTCCTTACCCAGTTTTGACGAGTTCTGCACTTCCACACATGCGCAGGACGCATAAAGCACCTGCGTGATCCTCCAGGAGCAGCTGGAGCATCGCACAGAAGCTAGTACGCATGCGTGCGTTGCACACGTGCACGAGGATGCTGCCGGCCCCGTTCCAACCGAACCGGTTGGAACGGGGCGAGAAACCCACCCCTGCCCAGTCCATAGTCCAATCATAATTCACCCAACTGTCAGGTGGGAGACATCTTCGAAAATCATCATCAGGATGGAATGCTGGACAGTTGGCCTTGGCAGGAAACTCCCTTCCTTCCGCATGCGCAAAGAGATGGTGAGAATAACTCCCTAATTAAACAGTCCTCCAGCACAAAATGATTCCCTTCCCAAATACCATGCCCCCGCTCCCCGTTTAAATGGCAGCCGAAAAGCAGCAACGAAGCAGAGGCTGACAGTCTTCTGTTGCCCTGCAGAACGGAGCTGGAAAGCAAGTTAGTAGGGTGGAGAGGGAATGGATATTTTACAGTATCCTTGCCCTGGAGTGGGGTGGGAAGATAATGAAGATTTTACAGTATCCTTCCCCCCAGAAGTGGGGAGGGAATGGGGATTTTGCAGTATCCTTCCCCTGCCATGTCCACTAAGCTATACCCACTAAGCCACGCCACACCCACATAACCAGAAGTAAAAAAAATTAAATTCCACCCCTGGGGTGAACAGAACATCTGCACTTTTAATAGTTCTGTTCAAGAATGACAGTCAGCAGACAATATTCAGATTTGGAAGTTATGCCCAGATATCTAGCAGATTCTTTAAAATTCATCTACAAAACCTATGCATATAGAGGTGAACAAAATATATGAAAACTATGATTGCAAAACTGGTGTAGACATGGCATGGCACATTTTTAAAAATAGAGGGCCTTTCCCCCCCACTAGGAGCAAAACTCTCAATTGATCACAAGTATGAGCCTTCTCCCAGCTGCCTTTTGCACTTTTAATAAATACTTATAAAATGGAAATATGTATTTAAAGCACAATGGTTTGGACACAGTTTTATAGCATGATGTTCTAAAGCTCTATGGATGGAATTTGCTGTTGGTAGCTTTTTAATTTCCTCTGGGGCCCAATACTTTACAGCTGTGGTTGGAATCTCTTAAACTAAAATGCTTCTTCCATTTTAAACAGATCATTATAGAATACATCTCCATATTGCCTTTTGTTCTTACTCAGTCTTCATACAATCAATAGCACTGAGAAGTATAACCGTGAAGGGATACATGTTCACAGCCTCCTTACGCAAGTGGGTGATTCTTGGCTTAACCTAATTAACAGAATGGCTGCAAGTATTTAGTAGATGCGATAGTTTATGTCTCTTTGAATAAGGTGGGAATGTATGTGTGTGTATCCACATACACACACACCTAATAAATAAACTAATCGGCTGTTTAATATAAAGAGATATAATAAATCCATTAATGAGGCACTATCCCATTTCATTAAAGGTAATTCTTGCCCAAATCTAGCCAAAAAGCTACCACAGAATCCACACTTTGAAGCTGCTCTTATGAAGCTCTTCCTGCTTCTGATCTTATGGTCAAGGCCTTTCCATTTTATGCTGGTGCTTGGAGAACTCAATTAGGCCAGCCCTTGTCGATGCTAAGCCTTGTAATGACATGTAATAAACTCTAATTATTCCCCAGGCTCCCAAAGAGCTTCTTGTCATCTGGCAACAAGCAGGTGGGTGAACAAATAAAAGGTGGGCGTGCAGCGGAAATTAATAATGTGAGAGGATATCTGTGTGTGTGCAGCAGTGCAGCTGCACATGAAAAGAAGCGGCTTGAGATGTCATTAATGGGGATCGCCAAGCAAGAGCATTAAGGGGCTGTTTTTAGATCTCTGTCCAAACCGTCAGCAGCTCACCCGCGCCCCTCCCTACATGTCTCACTTCTGGATGTCTGGGGAAATCAATCTGAAATATTAACAGAGTAGATGAATTTTTAATAGAGGAGTGGGCTTCAAAGGGTAGAAAATAAGCACGATTTCAAGATGCTGGTGGATAGGGTGGCACTGTCAGCCTGCAGCATGGCTACTGGGAAGGGAAAAGAAAGGAAAGGAAGGAATGGAGAAGCTTTAGCCTGTTCTGTGTTGCAAAATATAATAGAAGCCTTAGCAGGTGGGAGAGGGGAGGGGAGAAGGAAGGGGTCCCTCATTTTCTTTGCTAGTAACTCAGAATAATGATGTCCCAAATGTTCTATTACTGTGAAAGGAAGGTATCTCTTAATTTAAACCAAGCCCTCACAAAAATCAAAGCAGCAGAATGCATATCTTTAGACACACATACCTGCACATGTGCACTCTCTCTCTCTCTCACACACACACATACACACTCACATTAAAATCTTGTGCGATAGCAATAGCATTCAGACTTATATACTGCTTTATATCCTTTCTAAGCAGTTTACAGAGTCAGCCTATTGCTCCCAACAATCTGAATCCTCATTTTACCCACCTCGGAAGGATGGAAGGATGAGTCAACCTTGAGCCTGGTGAGATTTGAATTGCCAAATTGCAGGCAACTGGCAGTTAGCAGAAGTAGCCTGAAGTACTGCACTCTAACCACTGCACCGCTATGTGCCACCGTGGCTCTTAAGTGCTAATGCTATTCTATTTTCCCTACAATAACCACCTTGTGAGGTGGGTTAGACTGAGAAGACTGACCCAAAGTCATCTAGATGACTTTCATGCTTAGGATCAGACTCAAACTCCCAGCCTCCTGGTTTCTAGCCTGGTGTCAAAACTAGTTGACCAAAGTTGACCATTTTCAATTTCAAAAGATTCAAATGCCAGGGTGATAAAATGGAGAAGTGGGCATGGTATAGGATTTTTATCTGTATGTGTGTTTGTGTGTTTGTGTGTGTCTGTCTGTATGCAGATTTGATTTTGACTATTGGGATTAATTTATTTTGGACATTCTGTGTTGCTTAAAAATTGAACCAGTAACATAAATAAGCAATCAAATTGTGCCTCCTGCCCAAAAGAGGGCCAAGAATTGAAAATTATAACAATTGACTGAAATTATCAAAATTCATTGTCCATAAATGTGCCAGAGGATGGATGTGAGAGTGATCTGGCTGAGACATCTGTCACCCCATTGATCGCCAGGGTTGATTCAGCTGATCTGGCTGGTTAGGTGGGTGTCCCCTTCCTCCCTCACCGCTCCATGTGTGTCCCTCCCGAAGCTGCGCGTTCGGTGGAAGAGGACGACCATCCCAGATAGAAAGAGTGTACCAATCTTCGGTCAAGGGTATATGATAGCTGTGCTCCCCTGTAGAACCTCCAAACAAGCTCAAGTGCCAGAGGTGGTATTCTGCTGGTTTGTACCAGTTCGGGTGAACTGGTAGTGGTGGCAGCGCAAGGCTCCACCCATCCACCCAGACATCATCACGATCTTCTGTGCATACATGCGCACTCCTACTACCGAACTGGTAGCTGTGAGGTGCCTCTTTGTAAAATCAATTAAACTTCCATCTGCATCCAATCAGTCTTTCTCAGCTATACACATACAGACCACAGGCCTTCCTTTCATGGGAAAATCAGAAAAGAAGTGGGGGGGGAGGAAGGCCTTATAATGAGGACAGAGATCATGCAGTAGGGAAAGAAGAAAAGAGGATGGCGGGAAACCAAATTGGATGGATGGATGGATGGATGGATGGATGGAAGGAAGGAAGGAAGGAAGGAAGGAAGGATACTCCCTGCAAGCTTCACACAATGAAACTGAAGGGCAGGAAGTTGCTCCGAGGTGGCGCAGTGGTTAAATGCAGCACTGCAGGCTACTGCTAGATCAGCAGTTCAGCGGTTCAAATCTCACCGGCTCAGGGTTGACTCAGCCTTCCATCCTTCCGAGGTGGGTAAAATGAGGACCCGGATTGTTGGGGGCAATATGCTGACTCTCTGTAAACCGCTTAGAGAGGGCTGAAAGCCCTATGAAGCGGTATATAAGTCTACTGCTATTGCTATTGCTCCCACTCCCACTCTCATTGCTTTTCCCCCCACCTGTTTCTGTGTGTGGGTAAAGAAGTGTCTCTGAAACGATGACACAATAGAGTACCAAGGGGCACTGCTCCCTAATATTGAGATATGGAAGAAGAAAGAACAAGGGTATTGAATTTAGTTTTTCCATTCTTATTTGGGAATTCTTTCCTTCCCTTTCATTTTGTATTGCAGAAAGTGGATGTCACCAGTAGGGCCGTGATGGAAATAATGACGAAGACAATTGAATATCTTCAACCCAATCCGGGTATGTCTACTACTACAATTTGAATCAGAGAATATTTGAATTTATGGGCATTTCAGATAGGTTACAAAGAAAATGTTGCCCAGCTCATGAGCTGTCTCAGCTCATTCTCTCTCTGTCTCTCTGTCTCTCTGTCTCTCTGTCTCTCTGTCTCTCTCTCTCTCTCTCTCTCTCTCTCTCACTCTCTCTCACTCTCTCTCACTCTCTCACTCTCACTCTCTCTCTCTCTCTCTCTCTCTCTCTCTCTCTCTCTCACAAACACACATACACACACACACACAGAATGCAGTGTGGAGATCTTGCATTTAACCAAACTGGGCCAGAGCAACGCGTGGCTGGGCACAGCTAGTGTATATATACCATAAAAAGAACTACAGGATTCAGCATAGTTTTCAAGTTTTAGCAATGACAAACATGTTGGACACACAGGAAGTTGTCCTCCTCTTTTGTTTTACCTTTGTTTTGATCCAAAGCCTTTCCCACTGCTGAATTACAGTGCTATCCACCTGTCCTTGAATCGACAAAAAATTATGCCAGCAGAAAATTTGCTCTCTTCATGGCTTATTCCAATTCCATCTGTTGCCTCTGTTCCCAGTCACTATCATCATCAATTTCTGTCTGTTAAGTAAATTGTATACACCTTGAGGTTCCCCTAGGACAGGGTTGTTAAACTCGCAGCCAATGGGCCGATTGCATCATGCGCTGGCCACGCCCAGTTTAATGAAGGGAGGGGGAAAGTCCCGATATGTCACATGATGTGCAAGTTTGACATTCCTGCCCTAGGATATTGTTGGAAAATACTACTCTAACCAGTAGAACTTAGGACAATCTCTCCTGTACTAAATCTTCCCCTCCCAAATACCAGGTCTCCCCCTCCCCGTTTCAATGGCAGCTGAAAACAAATAGCGAAGCAGAGGCTGACACTTATTATAGTGCTTTTCTAGTTAGGAGTTGCACCAAATGCATTACAGAGGAGGACATCTGAATCAGTCTCATTTATATTTGAAGACCTTTACCCTTTATCCTGAAATGGATGTTTAAGTTGCTGAAAAGCAAACCATTATAGATGATATAGTCATATTGTGTTTGTTTCATCAATGGCCACTAGCAACGATGCATGTTTCCTGGTTCAACAAGCAAGGTGACATGGACAGGCTGTTCTTTCCTTAGTTTCTTCCATCTGAAAAAAAGAGAAAATTTTTCATCTAGGTTTCTCTAAGTGTATCAATATTTTGACTATTTACAATCGTGTCCACATATAGTGTCCTTGTTGTGAAATCCCAAAGATGCTTGACCCAACGATTTCCAAATATAAGGGTCACACTGATCAATTTTCTATTTATCATTTTTAAGGGATGCTAAGCCCAGACTCAAGAGATGCAGTGGCTCAGAGGCTAAGATGCTGAGCTTGTCAATCAGAAAGGTTGGCAGTTTGGCGGTTTGAATCCCTAGCACCGCATAACAGAGTGAGCTCCCATTACTTGTCCAAGCTTCTGCCAACCTAGCAGTTGGAAAGCACGTAAAAAATGCAAGTAGAAAAATAGGAACCACCTTTGGTGGGGAAGTAACAGCGTTCCGTGCACCTTCAGCATTTAGCCACATGACCACGGAGACATCTTTGGACAGTGCTGGATCTTAGGCTTTAAAATGGAGATGAGCATCGCCCCCTAGAGTCGGGAACGACTAGCACACATGTGCAAGGGGAACCTTTACCTTTAGCTTAACCCCAGGTGGCCAAATTTCTGCACCAAGTTATACAACTGTGCAAAACTTTTAATTAGATGTCATTTTATTATACTATTTTTTCCTTTTCCTGATAACGAATTGCTGTATCAAACGATCTGTCTTTTTTATGTAAAGGCTGGTCAAAAACCATAATATAGAATCCTAGCTCTGGAAGGGACCTTGTAGGTCATCTAGTCCTACCTCCTACTCCCATGAAAGAAGATTTTGTGAGCTTTTGTTAGTCCATCCTGGACTAACGGTTACCCAATCTTTTCTTGAAAACCTCCAGTGTACAGCAGCTACAAGTCCAGGGAAAACTGTTCTATTGATTAATTGTTCTCACTGTCAGGAAATTTCTTCTTAGCTCCATGTTGGATCTTTTGATTTGACTACTACAATCAACATTCTCTCAAATCTAGACTGTTCTTATGTGAGAAGGCATTTATCATGCAAAAATAACCCAGCACCCAGGAATTCCCACTTTTCTCCTGGAAATCCTTATTCCACACATTGTCCTATTCCACTCTTCAACCAGGAATTGTGAGAACTGCAGGTTTCTGCAAAGGGGAAGTGTAAATAAACTCTTCCTTTATAATCAGTTGTTCACTGACATTGTTCATCTTCAACCTCAAATCCCATTTAATGGCAAAGGGATGGTGAAAAGTATAGTTTAAATATATGTAAAGGAGACCAGAAAGGTGGCTAGAAAGCAAACCATACTATTCTCTGCCTGGCAACAGCTCTTCGTATTCTCATGAGGTTGGAGTTAAAAGCTGGTTTCTGCACGGTTTAACGTTAGTGTCTCCCAGGTTTATCATTGTATTTTTATTCTATAACTAGCTGATAACCTGGCATTGTCTGGGTATTTATTTATAGGGGGAAAATGTCCAGACAAAACATAATTTCTAATGTTGGATTTCCCCCCTTACCAGATGGAGCCCCCTTGTGGAGTAATGTGAAGCCATTACCATGGCACTGCCATTACCAGCACTCCACTGTGCTGTACAGTAGAAGCCATTTTACGGCAGTACAATAGAAGCCATTTGAAGGCACCACAGGCTGTATCTTTATATGAACACACATCCCGAGGGGTGTTAGGGGTGTCTTACCCCCACAGTATTTTTTTCTAAGGAATAAGTCATCTGTGTACCAAGTTTGGTTAAAGTTATGCTGGAACACACACACAGAGAGAGAGAGAGAGAAAGAGAGGGAGGGAGGGAGGGAGAGAGAGAGAGAGAGAGAGCGCCTTTGTTATATATATAGAAGATAAGAGAAGAGATGAAGCTCATTCTGAGAGAGTTTTGAAATTCAACAGTATCCCTGATGGGAAAAAATAAAATATTGTAAAATTATGGAGCTTCCATAGCTATTCTGGACATGGGGGGAAGAGTAGAGACCATGGTTGTTTCCATCAACATTTCTTTTGGTGAATGCTCTTACATTACCACCATTATAAAAGAGTTTTATCCATTTCTGGGTCTGAAGACTGGTGTGTCATGCCTATCTAGAAGGAAACTAAATTTCCCCATGGCTTAAGAGTGTTTTGTGAGATCTTTCTTTTATATGAGGTTTTTTTAATGTCATTTATAGGCACGACTCACTTTCCAATCAGCCCGGTTTATTGTCTCTGCTGATTAGTTTCCTCTCTGCTTGTAGCCTCCAGAGCCAAACTCAGCATGCTCAACACCATGTCTAAAATTAGAGGCCAAGAAAAAGGACCCGGTTATCCTCAGGCTGAAGCCCTGCTTGCAGATGCCATGCTAAAATTTGGGAGAGAACTCGGAGAAGAGTGCAATTTTGGTAACGTTGGCTTTATTGTGCTTCATCTTTTAAAAGTAATAAAACATGGACTGGGTTATGCCAAATATCAATTGGGTCTCAGGTACAAGAAGGCTAACTGGAATATTCATTTCCCTGCTTTGGTATGCTAGACGTTTCTCTTGTTTGCGGTCCGGTGCGTCGGGATAAAGCACGCCTTTAAACATAAATTGAATTGGGAGTACCCAGTTCAAAGGGGAGTGGTTCTATTTGCTTTTCATTTAGATTCCAAGGTTGGCCTTGTCTAGTAGCTTTTCGGGAATTTAAAGTTATGTTTTTTTTTAATATTTTTTTTTCATTCTTTAGTATATTTTATTTTCATTTTCATTTTCATACACTCACGTGTATACACCATACAGTATTAAACAATAATTGCATCAATTCCTCTTGTCAACAATGCCCCAGAAAATAAAAGCCCAATATACCTCTTCCATTCTTCATACACCTCTTTCTTCCCCCACCCTCCAACTTTCTATCTTCCCTCCATCATCCCCCTCTACGCTACTTCCCCTCCCCCTCTACCACTCCTCTCTCCAGATCCGCTCCCCCCTTCCTTCTCGCCTTCCCCCCCACCCTCTCTCCCATCCCTCTCTACCCATCTTTCTTCTTCCCTACTCCTCCTCCCCTTGGTGTATTTCCACTATATGTTGATGTACTTGGCTTATCCTATGTTTTTTAATGTAAGTCTTCACAAGATGCATGTGGAGAATTTATCAACTAAGAATGGAATGTTCTGGAAAACTCGGGAATATTCTATTGGCTTTTAGACAGTTCTTAAATCTTCTCCTGCCTGTTCTGTCTTAGGGACAGTTCATCAGTTTTAGAAGTAAATTCTCTGAACCAGAAGATGTCCATGGTGTTCCAGACATGGTATTCTGGGTGAAGCAGACCAATCCAGGAAGATTCGGTTCATTGTTCAGCCAAATTTTAGCTCATCTCTAATTCACTACTGAAGTCTCGAATAATAGTTCAGAGCAGTTTATAGTTTGGAATCTCTTAAATTAAAATGCTTCTTCTATTTTAAACAAGTGATTTTAGGGTACATCTCAGAGGTGGTATTCAGCAGGTTCTGACCAGTTCTAGAGAGAACTGGAAGCGGAAATGTTGAGTAGTTCAGAGAACCGGTAAATACCACCCCTGACTGTCCCCCCCCCGCATCTATTCTCTGCCTCCCGTGTCCCAGCTGATAGGGGGAAAATGGCGTTTTGCAGTAACCTTCCCCTGCCATGCCCACCAAGCCATGCCGTGCCCATCATGCCATGCCATGCCCACCAAGCCATGCCATGCCCATCATGCCATGCCATGCCCACTAAGCCATGCCCACAGAACCGATAGTAAAAAAAAATTGAATCCCACCACCGGTTTGGAGCAAATGTAAGCTCTGAATATGAGGCAAGCAATATTTTATTGGGGGGACATTATTCTATTTATTAACCCTTGGAGAATTATATCCAGTGGTCTGATGATATCACTGAGGATGGGGATGAACTTTCTAGGCAGATTTTTTTTTCCTTTGGCAGGTGGGGGTTGTAAGCACTTAAGAAGCAAAAGGGAAAAATATTATTGCATCAATTTAAATTAAAATAAAAGCAATTATGGTTTTTCTTTTTAGGCCCAGCTTTAGGTGATGTTGGAGAAGCAATGAGGGAGCTGTCTGAGGTGAAGGATGCTTTGGATATTAATGTGAAGCAGAATTTCATTGATCCATTGCAAAATCTCCATGACAAAGATCTGAGGGAAATACAGGTATTGTCACAAATAGAATTTTGTGATGGAATCAGCTAGACGTTGCAACAGGAGCAGATCTATTGTGATAGCAGAGATGGTACGGTTTCTGAACTGGCAGGCCCCAAAACCCAGAGCCTCAGTCTTGCCAGGGTTTAGTAAAAACCTGTTGTTCCTTACTCAGCCCTCATAGCCTCCAGGCTCTGGGAAAAGGCATCAACCGCATTGCTTAAATTGCCAGGAACAGAAAAGTATAATTGGATATCATAAGCATAGTGATGTCATCATCTCATGCCATAGTGACCCAGCAGCTTCATGTAGATGTTGAGGAGTGGAAAGAGCATCGAAACATACAACTGTCTGCCTATAATGATTTCTTAACTGATCACATCTACTCCATTAAAAAAAATGAAATCACAATGCATGCCTAGCAATAAAGCTGAAAATTGGGACAATGTAAACTGTCATTATTATATATTTATTGTAGAATTTATTTATTTTTTAAAACTTTAAAAAGTAGGTGCTTTTACTTTCCATTAAAAAAAATCTTAAAAATATTAGCATGGGATACCACTCAGTGAATATGTCAGTCAACATACATACATACATACATATATATTAAGTTGGTGAAATCATGAACACTTTTGTTCTTGTATTTCAGTAAAAAAAATAAGTTTCTGATCTTGGATAATAAGGATTTAGCTTGTTATTCATTTGAACAGCACTTTTAACTTAGTATATTTTCCTTCATCTGGAGAGAGTTCCTTCTGTCTTATGAGCTAGGTGTCAGGGTTCCAAATAACATCCAAAATTAAATCAGAGTCCGAGACAAAGTATTGCTCAAAGTTCCAATTTATTAAGAGAGTCATGTTGGCACATCTGGGAAAACCCGAATCTGAGCTTCCTGGGTTTTCCCCACCCAGTTGAAAGTTCATGATCTTGCCCCCACACCCACAAGTCCACCACATGGTCCAATCTTCTACTGCCATGCTGGCAGTTCCACCCATTCAGTTCCGGTCAGGTGCAGAGGTGTAGAGACAAAGGATGACATTGGATTCTAGAAAGGAATTTTGTTTTGGCTACATAGCATTTTACTCCATACCATCCCCCCTCAAAATTCCCCACAATAGAAACAACATAGTAGAATAATAGAAAGTGTGGCAGGCCAAAGATCCAAAAAGGAATATGGCTGCAGGCCTGACCCTTGGCTTTATTTAAGTCACTCAACAAATTTGTTTTGTCTTACCTTAAAGTAAAGTACTATTTTCTACATTTTTCTCAATTATAAACACTTGGCAATTTTCACTCGTTCACAACTTGTCTAAGATAAGATAAGTTTGTTCTTGCTTGTAAATAAATAGTGCCATTCTTAATTCTTATTAGTATCAAGCTTAGTTAAACTTGGTTTCATAAAAACATTAACCTGGGGTAGTAGTTTAAAAGTGCTGGGAGCGTATGAATTCTAGTCCTTGTCAAACCTGACTCAACTCCATAGTTATCTGTACCTAGTTTCACTTGCTCACAGTGTTGCCAAACAGTGTGGGAGAATTCCTGAGGGTGAAGGGAGGCTATGGAATGCAAGTAAGCCATCGAGACACATTATCGAATAAGGTCAAGTGATGAAGAATGTTTTGACCGAAGCAGACAGCTTTTCCCCAAGCAAAAGAACTGAACTCAGTTGGTGAACTATGAACTGTGGGTAGCCTGGAGGGGAAAGGGGGAGTTACTTATGTGGGCTTTTTTGGGAAAAACCCCTCTCTCTGGAACATTATTCCCCCCCCCCCCGAGATTAGAATGGCCCCCTCTCTAGCACTCTTCCAGAAGGTGCTGAAGACCTGGTTCTGCCAGTGGGCCTGGGGAACTCAGAGTGGGATGAAGCCCATTAAATGGCTCATATGAGATGCTGTTGCAGGGGCAGTGGGTGTGGGGGGTCATTCTAATCTTATTATATTATATTAATTTATTTGATTCTTTTTATTAGTTTTATTGTTTTAAATGAGGTTTTATATTCTGTAAGCCGCCATTGTGAATAGGTGGCAATAACAAACAAACAAATAAATAATAGAAAGGAAAAAAGAAAAGAGATTTTTAAAAGAAAGAAAGAAAGAAAGAAAGAAAGAAAGAAAGAAAGAAAGAAAGAAAGAAAGAAAGAAAAGGCTACACTCTTGATTAATCTAAAGAGCTCGGACTTCCTTTTGTTGAATGTACCAAATGGGATGGTTGACATTCCTGCCTTAGGCACGAAGACAGGTGGGTAAACTTGGTATAGTCACTCTTTCTCAGGCCTAGGAGGAAGACAATGGTCAACTACTTCAGAAAAAGTCATGGTTGATTTTAAGGGGTTAAAAAAAAAAGGATTGATAAAGCTGTTGTTCTTTCTTCACCCTTTTTCAGCACCATCTTAAAAAAATGGAGGGCAGACGCCTAGACTTTGATTACAAGAAGAAAAGACAAGGCAAGGTCCCAGATGACGAAGTCCGCCAAGCACTAGACAAGTTTGATGAGTCCAAAGAGATTGCTGAATCCAGCATGTTTAATCTGCTGGAGATGGATGTGAGCAAATGTCTCTCTCTCTCTCTCTTTTTTTTGGGGGGGGGAGGTATTTTGGACAGGTTTTTTTTTAATTAATAGAAATTCAAACTTGGTTAAAGAGCAAGTTTTTTTGGTTTTGTTTCCCTAGACCCGTGATGGCGAAGCTATGGCATGTGTGCCACAGGTGGCATGCGGAGCCCTCTGTGGGCACACAAGCCATTGCCCAGCTCAGCTTTACTGTACATGCGTGTGTGCCTCCCACAGCCAGCTGATTTTCAAGTCTTGGCTACACATGCGGGAGACACGCACGCATGTGCAGGGGGGGCATGCACATATCCATCATGGTGGGGGGTCATGGGGGGATGCGGTGTCCCCCTCATCCCCTTTTTGGTTTCAGAAGGCTTTAGAGAGGCCTGCGAGACCCAAAACGGGGCACAGGGAGGGTTGCACACATGCGTGGGAGGGTCATAGGAGGCGGTCACACAAATGCATGGGGGGAGGACAGGGTGGTTGTGCACACATGCACAGGAGGCAGGGCGCATTGCATTATGGGTATGGGTGCGCGTGCATACAATTTCAGCACACAAGGACAAAAAGGTTAGCCCTCACTGGCCTAGTGTGTAGATCTGGATTTCAAAGGCAAAATATTACACTGGTGTTTCTCAACCATGGCAACTTTAAGACATGTGGACTTCAACTCCCAGAATTCCCCAGCCAGCTTCTGGGAGTTGAAATCCACAAGTCTTAAAGCTGCCAGGGTTGAAAAGCACTGTATTACGTAACGAAATGAAATGTGGTTTTCCTAAAAGCGTTTTGCGTTTTGGAATTCCAAGGGCAAGATTGTGCAAACATGTTTTGAGGTGAAATTGGCACTGTCAGTAAATTATTCTACTTGCTATCAATTTTCATGTGAATGGCATTTTGGAGGAAGACATAGTAATACTCTTAGACACTGTTTGGACTGAAGCAGAACCCCATGGATCTCAACATAAATTCCAACTCCCTTATGAATTATTTGAATAGTCTTGAATATATTCAACAGTGACTAAAAATACCTGCAGTGAAAATAATGGTGACGTGCCTCAAAAAATTCCTCAAGACGGATAAAATGTCGTATTGTTTTACCCCACTTCAGCTTCAAATAAGTCAAGCTCTAAATAAATTGAATTATATATAATATCTGAACATGCTGGAACGAAATTCAATTAATTATATAGCAGGATCACAGTGTTTCTTGTTCTCGCCTGAAACTGGATATATAGAATTCAATCAAGCTAACAAATTCCAGTCTGGTCAGGCTAAATCCATGTCAATGTGAAGTTTCACATGTTTTCTGGAAAAAGAATGGCAACTATCCCCAAGAGACTATTCCAATTTTGTCTCCAGCTGAAACCCAGAACAATGAAAACGTTCTGGGGATTGATTCAGCCAGACCATCATTCTATACTTTACTAGTGTGGAAAAGTAACCCTTTTTTACAGGTAGACCTCAACGTACAACTGCAGTTGGGAGCAGAATTTCCATTGCTAAGCAAGCTGGTTGTTTAAGTGAGTTGAACCCAATTTTTTTTGGCCATGGTCGTTAAGTGTATCACTGCAGTCCTTAAACCGATCTGGCTTACCTCCTTGACTTTGCATGTTGGAAGCTAGGAAGGTCACCGATGATGATCACATGACCCTTGGAGGATGTAACCATGGTAAGTACATGCTGATTGCCCAGCACCAGAATTTTGATCTCGTGACCATGGGTATGCTGCTACATTCACAAGTGTGAGGACCAGGGGTGGGCTTCAAAAATTTCAGCAACAGGTTCTCTGCCTGGTTGCTGGGTTGGTGTATTCATGGTGGGTGTGGCCTAGTCAGCCTCCTGCCCCACGGCGGGGGGGAGGGGGTGGCGTTTTCGCCTTCCTCAGACTCCAGAGGCTTTCCTTGAGCCTCTGGGAAAGTGAAAACTGCCTCCCCTGGGCTCCGGAGGTGCTCTGTAGTGCTCTGGAGGCCAGAAATGGACCTGTTTCCGATCTTCCGGAACTTCCGGGAAGTCTGTTTTTCCCCCCCTCTCCGAGCCTCTCTGTGGGCCCTGCACTTTCCTCGCATCCAAAATGGGCCGCATGGAGACTCCTGGGAGGGGGACAGGGGGGTCTGGAGGGGCCACCAGGGGTGGGATTTTAAGGTTCTCCAAACCAACCATAATGTTAGCTACCGAACCCGGCTGAACCCGTAGCAGCCCACCCCTGGTGAGGACTGGTTGTAAGTAATTTTTTTCGATGCTGTTGTAACTTTGAATGACCACTAAGTGAATGGCTGTTCAGTTGAGGACTGCCTGCCCTCTGATGTGAAAACATGTTTTTTCCCCATAAGGCTTTGCTTGTAAATGAGCAGGTTTTCACCACCATTGTGTCAAGTACAGGTGGTCCTCAATTTACAACAGTTCATTTAGTGGCCATTCAAAGTTACAATAGCAGTGAAAAAAGTGACTTATGGCCATTTTTCACAGTTAAGACCTTTGCAGCATCCCCATGATCATGTCATCAGAATTCAGATGCTTGGCAACGGGTTCATACTTAAGACCATTGCAACCTTCTGACAAGCAAAGTTAATAAGGAAGACAGATTCACTTAACAACCAGGCTACTAACTTATCAACTGCAGTGATTTACGTAACAGCTGTGGCAAAAAAGGCAAAACTCACTTAACAAAGGTCTCACTTAACAACAGAAATGTTGGGCTCAGTTGTGGTGGTATGTTGAGGACTATCTGTACCATACCTTTAGCAAGAATATATTACCCTGAAGAAAGTATTGCTTTAATGATAATAGTATTACTGTATAGTATTCTGAGATGCAACCTCAGTCAAGGACTTGTTCAGGAATAATCTAAAGCAGGGTTGTCCAATTTTGGCAATTTTACAACCTGTGGACTCCAACTTCCTGAATTCATGCTGGTTGGAGAATTCTGAGTGTTGAAATCCTCAAATCTTAAAGTTGCCAAGGTTGGACATCCCAGATCTAAACACTTCTTTAGCTGGTTTGCAGAACTAGTCTGGTGGAGGACTCCAACATGCCAAGTATATAATGCCTCTGAATTGGCAAGCTAAATTGAATAGGTCATTCATGATGAAAGTTTTCTTTGTGAATATTGGTTTGGACTTTGATTAAATGTATGAATTGTTTTTATTTGCATGTGAACCGCAATAGGTGTATCTTGCACAGTCAGGCTTCTTTTTTAAAAAAATAACCAGACTTGCCACAGTGTATGCATGCATATCAAGATTCTTTTATAAATAAGGCATAATTAAGCTGCATTCAGTGTTTTTGTATATGCACACTTGCTTATGAACGTACATGGCTTGTTAGTTAAATTGAAGTACTTTAGAAACTACCTTTTTGGTAGCCTTCCAGAAAATGTCCAGTAAGAAGTGATATGAACATTAGCTGTCCTTTTTTCTCCAGTTCAAATATTTAGTTCAAATTCCACTTTTCCTTACTCATTGCTTTTTCAGAAACTGAATTCACTACAGAAAAGAGTTGTAATAAGGTTGCTCTCTCTCTCTCTCTCTCCCTCTCTCCCTTCTCTCCTTCCCTCTCCTTCCATCCCTCTCCGTCCCCCTCCTTTCTTCCTTCCCTCCCTCCCTCCATCGCTCTCTCTCTCTCTCTCTCTGTCCTTCTATATCTTCCTTCCTCTGCTTTCTTCCTTCCCTCCCTCTCTCTCCCTCTCCTTCCTTCCTTCCCTCCCTTCTTTCTTTTTCCCTCCCTCTACCTCCCTCATTCTCTCTCCCCCTCCCTCTCCTTCCTTCCCTCCCTTCCTCCTTCTTTCTCTTTTTCCCTCCCTCTACCTCCCTCCCTCTCCTTCCTTCCGTCCCTCTGCCCCCCCCCCCTCTGAGTTGAGGGCTCCATTGCTGGAGGTTTTTTCCAGAAATAGACTGGACAGCCATTTGACTAGGGTAGCAGAAGGTCCCTTCCCTCGAGCAGAGGATTGGGTAGAAGACCTCCGCAGTCCCTTCCAGCCCTGTGATTTTATGTTCTGTTCTTTGCAGGTTGAACAAGTGAGCCAGCTTTGTGCACTAGTACAAGCCCAGCTGGAATACCACAGGCAAGCCTCAGAGATTCTCCAACAAGTTAGTCTCAAGCTGGAAGAAAGGTAGCTAAAATTGAACAGAAGTATTTGGGCACATGTTTTTGATATCGGGTTTGAAAACTGAGGTGAAATTACACTGAGATATGGCTGTGTTGCCTTTTCAATGGGGGAGCAACTTTCCATGGGTTATAGAGAAAAATACATAGAATCATTTAATTTTATTTTAGGGCTGGGACAACAGGGATGAAGTGGCTCAGAGGCTAAGATGCTGAGCTTGTCGATCAGAAGGTCGGCAGTTCGGCGGTTCGAATCCCTAGCGCTGTGTAATGGAGTGAGCTCCCGTTACTTATCCCAGCTTCTGACAACCTAGAAGTTCAAAAGCACGTAAAAAATGCAAGTAGAAAAATAGAAACCACCTTTGGTGGGAAGGTACCAATGTGCTCCTTTGGCGATTAGTCTTTGAAACGGAGATGAGCACCACCTCCTAGAGTCGGGAAGGACTAGCACATATGTGCGAGGGGAACATTTACCTTTACCTACCTTTTAGGGCTGGGACATGATACATTTTGCAACGGCTATTCCAGTGAAAATAGCTTCCCACAGTCCTCCATTGTTCCAACCCACAATTTGGCTGCCTATTAAATATGTAATTTCTAGAATGATGGATGATGTCGTTGCTTTTAGAGATGTACAAAACATCCTATGCATGGAATTATGGACACATACATTATCCCTGTGCATAGGCTTTCCTACCCCCCCCCCCCAATGTGTTTGCTCCATATATTCCCTTGATGGCAAACCTATGGCACACATGGCCTTCATGTTTGGCCATTTCTCCCCCCCTTTCCTCCGGAGAGTGAAAAACAATCCAACACACAAACCGGAAGTTTGGGAACAGACTTCCGATTTGCACATTGGGTCATTTTTCTCCAGAGGCTTCAGAACAGGGTTAGGACTAGAAAGGACAATTAATATAAATCCAACGAAAGGAAAGAGGCGTAAAAGACTTCCTCCCTCTCTCTGTCTCTCTCCCCCCCCCGCACCTCCTCTCTCCCCCCCCCATCAATACAGGGCTCGGTGCTCCTTCTTCACAGCCCGCAGTTGTGGGTGCCTGCAAAGCCAGGCAGGAAAGGAGAAGAAAAGAGGGTGGAAACTCTCCAAGTGTGAGCAAATAAAAAGAAACACCAAAACATTTGCAACTGCTGGGGCTGCAAAACAGGACATCCCCATCTCTTTGCTCCCTGGCATGCTTGGTGGAAGTTCCCCAATCCCCCCCTCTCTCTGTGCCCCCCCTCCCATGGCTCAGAACTGGGAGGAACCTCGCAGAGGAAAAGGAAGAGGTAGGAAAGGGGGGGGAATGGAGGAGAAAGAGAAGGAGAGGGAGAAAGAGAAACAGAGAAAAAGAGAACTACAACAGAGAAGATACTGAGCCCTGATGGGCTTGCTTTTAAGAAAAGGATTTGGGGGCTTGGACTTGGTGGTTCAATAGATCTAAGGGTTAAATAAAATGGCAGAGAGAGTTGGGGAGGGAGAGGTAGAGAATGTCAATTCCCGTGGAAAATGAGAAAGAAAATGTTTCATCCCACAGCAGGGCTGTGGGTCGTGGAAAACAGGAAAGCATCCGGCTTTCCGTTGGATGATCTGCTACTTTTCCTCCTCTATGTTTTTCCTGGCTTTGGGGAGGGGGTCCTTAGGTTGTCGAATGTCCCCCACCCTCAATCGCCCGCCCAACAAAGAGAAGTTCCGAAAGTCCCAGCAAAGGGGGCGAGGAGAGGAAAGGAAGATCCTAAGTTAGAAGATCCCAAATGAAGTTAGAAAGGCTGGGTCCCAAACTGAGGTGGCTTAACTGGGATAGGGGGAATAGGGGGTAGAGCTTCACCAAGGATCCTCTTCTCCTTTCCCCTCCTGAGATCGCCCCCTTTCCCCAAAAAAGCAGAGGGTGTCAGTATTTAGAGGGAGCATCTCCCAACTTCCCCCCTTTGTGTGTCACTCTTTCTCTCTCTCTCTTTCTCCCCCCATTTCTCTCCCCCCTTTCCTTCCTCCTCCTTTTCCTCTGCACGGTTCCCCCCAGTATCTTGCATTCTCCTTGCAAGGAGCAACTATATGGGACATTTGTGGGCTGTTGAAAGTCTTCTTCTTGTTCAGAGAAATATCACTAAGAGCTGATCAACTCACTTGAAGTTAAAATGGCACTGAAAAAAGTGACTCATGAACATTTTTCACACTTATGACCTTTGCAGCATCCCCATGATCACGTGATTTACATTCAGATGCTTGACAACTGACTCACATTTGTGATGGTTGAAGGTCATGGAATCTCTTTTAGTGACCTTCTGACAAGCAAAGTCAATGGGGAAGCCAGATTCACTTAACAACTGTGTTACTAATTTAAGAACTTGCAGTGACTCACTTAAGACTTGTGGTGATAGCTCCTTGTGCACCATTCACCACCTGGGAGCAGTCACTTACCTGCCCACTTATCAATCATCTGGGACTTACAACTTCCTGCTAGCTTCTCTACTGACTTACGTTGTTGGAAACTAGAAGGAGTTGGGAGCACGTTTTCAGTTAACACCTCATGCATCTTGCTTAACAACAGTAATGGGAGCTGCTGCAATTGTTGTGACCAAGCAATGTAGTCAAGTGATATCCCGCTTTGCAACCATATTGCTTTGCAATGGGAATTCTGGCCCAATTACCATAGTTAATCAAAGAGCACCTGTATCGTTACTGCGTTTTGTACTAACAGAAGTATCTGGACTGTCTTCAGGTACAGAACCTTATACGACTAATTTTTGAAATGACTTATATATAGACATCTGCCAAGAAAAGTCATAAAATGGGGTAAAAGTCCCTTAACAAATGTTTTGATGTGTGGTCATATGTTGAGGACTACCTGTATTTTCTCTCTAGAATCTCAGAACGAATAATATCTCAGAGGATCTTAGGGACTCCATGTTTTTCCCCAGGCTGATGAAATATTCTCGACACGTATTTACCTGCACTTTTTGATTTTTTTCTTGCTCACTGACTATGCCCAATCTTTCTGAATTTATTCTGCTTCTCTTTTTCTTGCAGTTGGACTCAAGTGATGTAATGCAATTAGGCCTTCAAAGCCCCATTTTCCAAGTTCTGCTTGGACATTAAAGAAAAGGAAATCATTCATTCCCCTATGAACCAAATAGGGTTCACCTGTCTTTTTTCACTGTCTAGCGATCTTGCTTGGTGGGTTATTTTTTGGATAGATTTTAAATCCTGTTTCAATTCCATATAGTCATGATGTTATATTTCCCTTTAGCCCTGGTCATAATGATTTGGATTAAAATTTCTCTTTTTTAAAATGAATTATTTTCTGAAAATTTCTTCAGGACTTTTGTTAATCGTTTCAGACTATTTTGAAGAACCTCATCCGGAGAGGTGGAGGGGATTCAAGAATTTATAGGCAGGTTAAGTGGTCATTCAGGGCATATAAAGAAATTTAATTTAATTAGGGCCTCCGTCGGAATCCTGACAGTGACATCATCTTGAAATAATTATCAAAAAATAACTGTAACTTGATTTTGCAGGGTTTAAATACTGTAGATAGAACCATAGTGTTTTTCAACTTAAAAATCTTATATTCCTATCCTAAGCCTATCTAGACTTTAACTATCATCTATCACAGTTTAAGGACATGTTGTACAAGTCTGTTGTTTAGTGAAATTATCATGGATTTTGACAAGGTGGCTTCAACCGTATATATTTGCCTATGTGCTTCGAATCAGCCTGATACAGACTTTCTATACCAGAAAAAGGTACTCTTGACATTAACCACAATGGACAAGTCCCCTCTATTGGATTCCATCAATAGAAATGTCAGGAAATTCAGTGAGCTTAGTAATCTGTATAGCCTCTGCCTTCATGGAAATGGGAAATGTTACTTCTAATTCTTTAAGCAGAAACTCAGGTTTCTGTTTAAAGAAAATAGGTTTGTAATAATCAGACCTTCAATAGAGGGTAAATCCTATAAAAGCTATAAAACTTCAAATCCAAGTACTGTGTTCTTTGACAAAAAAGACCAGGTATCTTGAAATATCTCCTGCATGCAACACCTTGGAGTCAGGGCCAAAAACTGATGTTTTTAGAGATTCCCTAAGGAAAGCAATTAGGAGACTTTTCATTCAGAGTTGTGTCTGTCCCAGAGTAAAAAAAAAATCATGGGAAAGTCTCTTTGCCAAAGAACATTAAAATAGGGTTAGAGATAGGAGTAGATTTAGGAATAGGATTACATCTCCTTGGAATCAGGGCTGAAAACTGATGTTATGGATAGATTCTTATAGGCTCTCAAAGATAAAGTGACTCTGACAGCTTTTTGTTAGGACTTCTGTCTGGGCCAGAATAACATGCATGGGAAAATCCCATTGACTATGAAAATGAAACTAGGCGTAGGGTTATGGGTAGGGTTGGGTCTCTTTGGAATCAGGCCCAATAGCTGATATTAGGGGTAGAGTCTTCAAGGTTAAGGGGGATACAGTGGCTCAGTAGCCAAGACACTGAGCTTGTCGATCAGAAGGTCAGCAGTTCAGTGGTTTGAATCTCCAGCACTGTGTAACGGAGTGAGCTCCTGTTACTTGTCCCAGCTTCTGCCAACCTAGCAGTTCGAAAGCATATAAAAATGCAAGTAGAAAAAATAGGAACCACCTTGGGTGGAAGGTAACAGCATTCCATGCACCTTCAGCATTTGGTCATGCTGGTCACATGACCACGGAGACATCTTCAGACAGAGCTGGCTCTTCGGCTTTGAAACAGAGATGAGCACCACCCCCTAAAGTCAGCAATGACTAGCACATATGTGCAAGGGGAACTTTTACCTTTTACCTTCAAGGTTCTCTAAGGAAAGAGAACCTGATAGCTTTTCATTCTGACTTCTTTATGGACCACAATAAAATACTGGGGAAATCCCATTGCCAGTGAAAATGAAACTAGAGTTAAGGATGTCACTTTCTTTAGAAAACCTCTAAAAATCTATCCCTAACATCACTTTTTGACCCTTACTCCAAAAAGAGCTAATCATAACCATAACCCGTTCCTTAACCCTAACCCTAGATTCAATTTTCATTGTCAATGGGATTTTCCCATATATTACTGTGCTCTACAAATACCGTATTATTCAGAGTATAATCAAAAAAGAGGCCGAAAATCTGTGTGCATCTTATGCACTGAATACAGCATTTTTTCCTCCTGAAATCCTGCCCCCTTCACCAAAATGGCAGTGCATAGTTTGTAGGAGGCTTTCAGAGA
This sequence comes from Thamnophis elegans, assembly GCF_009769535.1. Classification (NCBI taxonomy): domain Eukaryota; kingdom Metazoa; phylum Chordata; class Lepidosauria; order Squamata; family Natricidae; genus Thamnophis; species Thamnophis elegans. The sequence continues at coordinate 68,599,957 of NC_045543.1, read as the reverse complement.
GCTCCTGGGGGGTGGGGAGGGCAGAAATGAGCGAAAAACTGGCCGTTTTTTGCTCAATTTTGCCCACCCCAGCCCCCAGGAGCACTCTATAAGCTTCCTAATGCTTTTTTTTGACAAAAACCAGGCCCATTTTCGTGAAAAACAGGCCGTTTTTTGCTCATTTCGCCCCCCCCCCAGGAGCACTCTACAAACCTCCTAAGGGCTATTCATGCCCCCTTTTTTAAAAGAACCAGACCCGTTTTGGCAAAAAAGGGCCTGTTTTGGGGAGTTATTTTTTAAAAATTGCCTCTTCAAAACCTTGGTGCATCTTACACTCCAGTGCATCTTATACTCCAAAAATGTGGTATGTCTAAGAAGGCCAGAGGGAGATGAAAAAGGGGATGGAGAACCTCTAAGAATCTATTCCTAACATGAATTTTTGGCCATGACTTCAATGACAGCTACTCCTAAATCTACCCATAACCCTAACTCTAATTTCATTATCATTGACAAAGGCGTTTTCCTATGTACCATGTTTCCCCAAAAATGAGCCCTCCCTGAAAAAATTACAATACAGCAGCAGCCATGAGATGATCATGCTCACCACCTCCTGCACCTCAAAAATAATAAGACCTCTCTGAAAATAAGGCCAAGTGCTTATTTTGGAGGTTAAAGGAAATTAGATAATGTCTTATTTTCGGGGAAACACGGTATTTTACTGTGCTCCACAAACAAGTCCAAAACCAAATCCGTCACATTCTCTTTCCTTACTTAGAGGAAATCTTAAGAATCTATTCCTAAACCAAGTTTTGGCACTGACTCCATTGGGAGCTAACCCTATCCCAGAGGTGGTATTCTGCCAGTTCGCACCAGTTCAGGAGAACCAGTAGTGGTGGCGGTGCCTACCCACCCAGATGTCATCATGGACCTTCTGCGCATGCCCAGACGTGTACGCTCCCGTTACAGAACCGGTAGTGAAGAAAAGAGGATACCATTTTCATTCAGGCTTCTCCGTGGAGCATAGTAACATACATGGGAAAATACCATTGCCAATTAAAATTAAACTAGGGTTATAATTAAACTGATGTTAGGGATAGATTCTTAAATGTTCTCTAAGGAAAGAGAATGGGACAGATTTTCGTTCGGACTTGTTTTTTTATCACAGTAAAATACATGAGATAATCTCATTGACAATTAAAATGAAAGTAGTGTTAGGTTTAGCTTTCCTTGGAGTCAGGGACAAAATTTGATGTTAGTGATAAATTCGTATAGGTTTTCTAAAGGATTTAGGATTTAGGATTTTATTAATATTTATAGGCCGCCCTTTTCCCTGAGGGGACTCAGGGCGGCTTACATAAAATAGGGAGGGGGGGTACAAAACAATAAACATAAAACAATACATAAAAGTAAAATAGTACACAACATTCATTCATCATTCGGGTGGGGACAGATTGTGATCTTTATCCCCAGGCCTGACGGGATAGCCAGGTCTTAAGGGCTGTGCGGAAGGTCTGGACGGTGGTGAGGGTACGAATCTCCACGGGGAGATCGTTCCAAAGGGTCGGAGCTACTACTGAAAAGTAGTGGTTGCCAGTCGACACTGACTGGCAGATGGAACTCGGAGGAGGCCTCCAAGTAAAGAAAGAGAACATGACAGCTTTTATTTTTAAGACCACAGTAAAATTCATGGGGAAATCCCATTGTCAAAGAATATGAAAACTGAATATGAAAACTGAAGGAATTGCAGTCAGGAATAGCTGGGATATCTTAAAATGTAACTATCTGTGTTATTTTACAACGAAGGTAGCCAGTGTCGCCTAAGGTTCTCTTAAGCAGTGAATCAGCTGAACAGTACAAATAAAAAAGTATTACTGAGAACCTTTGTAACTCAGATACTGGCTTTCTGAATAGTTGGGAGATAAATAAATTTGTAGGGCTGAAAATAAAGTCCAACCTGATTCTATATTGGAAAGGTTTACGACCTGGTTTTCCAGCACGTAATGGTCTTAACAAGCAGCCACAGTCAACTCCAGTCCCAGCTTACAATCATCGTCTTTTAATGACCCCATAATCCTTTGCGGGGTGGAGTGAATGGAGCTGAGTGTTTACTGGCTGGATGCCCTTCCTGTTGTCAATGTGGAGTTATATGCAGCAGATATAATCTCAACGTGCCCAGAGAGAGAAATATATGCCTCTACCTAGGATCAAACTCACAGCCTCCTGATTGTGAGGCAAGAGTTCCACCTCTAGGCCACCGCACCACTCCCGGTCCCAGCTTATAATACATACCATAGTATAATACCTCAATGATGTATTCATTCATTCTTCATTGTAAAGGAGAGCCTGTAAGATCATCTTCTATACCCATTGAAATAAATTGAATGTATGGCACTGGTATTTGTATCAAATTCAAGGTATATATCAACCTGGTGAAAAGATAGTTCAAAATAGAAGCCTAAACTAAACTTGTCCTCTGTCAAGGTGTCCAGGAGAATCATTGAATGTGAATCAAATGTTTGTACAATTTATGCATTCTTTTTTTGTGGCAGATCATTATGACATTAATTTTAGGGCCAAAAGAATGAAGATGACTGTGTTTGATAATCAGGCAAAGTTTTACACGATGTACTGTAGTAGAGGTATACTTAATGGCTTGCTTGTAGACTTGCTAATTATGAAAATGCAAGAAAAAATGTTTTCCTTTATTAGTCTTAGTGGATTAGAATTGGATTAGTTCAAATTAGTAACTGCTCATTTTCTAACAGAATAAAAGAAACATCGGTTCAGGCCAGAAGAGAATATCAGCCGAAGCCCCGTATGACCCTGGAATTAAGTGACAATAATCAGCACAATGGAGGGCTCTCTAATGCTACCACTCCTAGGCCTTCAGGTAAGAATGAGAAAAGAGGAGATGAAAAAGAAATGTAAAAGAAAATTTCTGTAATTGTCATAGCTTCGTTGGATCCCGGTTCGGAGGAGCAGAAGTTGGAACTGAAACCATCTGACAGGGATGGCACGGTCCCGTCTGAATGAGTGGAGAGTCCGGGGGATGAGGACAAGGCACTCCCAAAGCCATCTGGCAATTAGGGGAAGGGGGACAGAGCAGGGGTGAGTTCTGGCAGGCACTACTGCTGGTTCGCTCATGTGTAGTGCAATTAAAATTGATCTGCGCATGCGCAGAACTCAAAAACAAAAACAAGGGGAACCGGTTTGGGGGCGTGGCAGGCCTCAGTCACTGCCGTTCCAGCAACCCAAGCCACCAAGCCACTACTGGTTCGGCTGAAACAGTAGGGACCCACCTACCGGCAGAGCCAACCGGATGGGGAGCTGCTTGTTAGGAGCAGATCAGCTACAGAGGGCCAATGGAGATGACTGGCTCCAGACCACCTCTGACAAAGAACAGCTGCCTCCCCTACCCGATCCATGGATGAGAAGAGCACAGTGTGGGGAGGATAGAGAAGGTCAGTGAGGCTGCTCACGAGGAAGCAATCCTGTCCCTCCTCACAAGGAACACCTGGGGAAGGGTGATTTAACCAGACACCAGGGGAAGGTGTATGTTTGCTTTGATGTGCACTTTTCCAGCTTTTGTGAATACTTCCTAGTGACACTTGGACTGTGTTTCTTCACTCTTTGGTTGTGGACTCTGGACTTGGGTCTCTAATTTTGGACAGTTGGACTGTGCTTTGGTTTTTGAAACTCTGGACCTATGTTGTGGACTTGGTACTCAGAGCCAAGGTGGCGCAGTGGTTAAATGCAGCACTGCAGGCTACTGCTAGATCAGCAGGTCAGCGGTTCAAATCTCACCGGCTCAGGGTTGACTCAGCCTTCCATCCTTCCGAGGTGGGTAAAATGAGGACCCAGATTGTTGGGGGCAATATGCTGACTCTCTGTAAACCGCTTAGAGAGGCCTGAAAGGCCTATGAAGCGGTATATAAGTCTACTGCTATTGCTATTGCTACTTGTGGGTATTGTTATTTCCCTCTTTGCCTCATGAGTCAGCTAGGACTTAGTTCATGGCGCCAGAAAATTCAGACTCAGGGAAAACAGGAATGGGGTGGAATTTCACCGGCACCATTGGTGGGTCGTTTTGGCTGAATTAAGTATGCAATAAATGGATTCTACTTAACTTCTGCCTTGCCAGTGTGACTTGGGTCAGAACAGAATTCTTCCTTTCTCTGGAGGCAAGCCTCTGATCCTGGGATCCTTGAGATGCTGGGGCGGGATTAAATGATTTTGAAATATTAGATAAGATTCACGAGATTCACAAAACCATCTGGGGATAGATGATCAGTTATACAGAGATCCATTTCTGTTGTTCCTTCCTTTGATAGAATGTCTTTTATCAAAGGAAAGCCATCTAGGTGGCAGGTCCTTGACCGATATCAAAAAGCTAAGCAAGATTGGGCTAGTTAATATTGAGATGATATTACTGGCCAAATGGAGATAAGAAAAGAGAAGGATGCATTCAGTTGTATCTCAAGAATTTCAGGAGGAGTTAACTTTAATTCCAAGGAGGTTTTTCTATTAATAAAAATCATACTCTGTAAAAGGTTATAAAATTTTAACATCTGGGTGGCTATTAGTCACTGGTAACATTTCATTCTTGCACAAATAGCATTTGCTGTAGTGGCATCTCATTTTCAATTCCATCCAATTATTTGTAAAGGAATACAAATAGCATTATGATCCACAAGGACTGAGAGAATACAGTTAGCTGCTAAATCATAGACTGGTATTGTGATGTTCTTTTAATAATATTTTTATAACATAATGTAATGTAAGGATAATATAACATAATCTAAAATATATCATTTTAAGGTAAGTATTGTAATAATTTACAACAAAGTGAGATGTAAACCAGTTCAAAAAGTAAGCTTTTTTTAAATAGCCAGCATATATTCAGGGCTTAAAATTATTTTAATAAGAGATTCATAAAATAACTGGAAGAATGAAGACTTCCTCTGGTGCTGATGTAAGCATAAACCAGGCATTTAACATTCGTAATCATAGAGACGCGGTAACTCAGTGGCTAAGATGCTGAGCTTGTCGTTCAGAATGTCAGCAGTTCGGCAGTTCGAATCCCTAGCGCCATGTAATGGAGTGAAAGTCCGTTACGTTACGTGTCCCAGCTTCTGCAAACCTAGCAGTTCAAAAGCATATAAAAATGCAAGTAAATAGGGATTACCTGTGGTGGGGAGGTAACAGTGTTCCATGTGCCTTTGGCATTTAGTTATGCCAGCCACATGACCACAAAGACGTCTTCGGACAGCGCTAGCTCTTTGGCTTTGAAACAGAGATGAGCACCGCCCCCTAGAGTTGGGAACGACTAGCACATATGTGTGAGGGGAACTTTTACCTTTACCTAATGTAATAATAATATAACATAATATAAAATATATCATTTTAAGGTAAGTATTGTAATAATTTACAACAAAGTGAGGTGTAAACCAGTTCAAAAAGTAAGTTTTTTTAAAAATAGCCAGCATGTATTCATGGCTTAATGTTATTTTAATAAGAGATTCATAAAATAACTGGAAGAATGAAGTCTTCCTCTGGTGCTGATGTAAGCATAAACCAGGCATTTAACGTTCCATAATCATAGGTATCACAATGACTCTGTTTTCTGTTGTATTTATTGCCCGTTCAGTATGCAGTGCTGGGTCTTATAATTGCCTTTAGTAAGCCCCACGTTTCTCTCTTTTATCTTTTTTTTCTTTCCACGCAGGTGGCGTGGCTATGGATCAGCCGTGTTGTCGAGCTCTGTATGACTTTGACCCTGAAAATGAAGGAGAGCTCGGTTTTAAAGAAGGCGATGTCATCACCCTCACTAACCAGATTGATGATAACTGGTACGAAGGCATGATTCATGGGCAGTCTGGCTTCTTCCCCATCAATTATGTGGAAATTCTTGTTCCTTTGCCTCATTAGGGTAGCCCATCCATCCTGTCAAAATTACTGTTTCTCCTAAATAATAATATTTTAAAAAAAGTAATTTGTTGGTACCACTGCTTTTGAAAAAAATTAAGAAAATCAATAAATGAAATGGCTGCTTATTCCACATCACAACTGTAAACTGCATTGGCCCCACGGATAATATTTGATTTTTTGTGTCACCCTGCTGCAGAGTAGTGATGTGTGATATTTTCTTAAGGCCGGACACGTGGGATGTCCAGGTTACTACAGAGATGTCTTTGCACTGTTGGGATGAGAGGATGTGCCAATTAATGGTGCAGGTCTTAGTATTATGGAAAGAAAGCAGCTGAGTGATTGGGTAAGATAAAGCATATTGACATTATATCATTATTTTCTTCTCTTTCTACAAAGAAGAGGAAGGGGGGGAAACCACGTCCTTGGACATTCCATCTTTCCCTATCCAAACAGCGGGGACACATCAGCCACTCACTGCGCTGTATTTGCTATATTCCAGGTGTGGCAGAAGGTATCTAAGGAATCTATTAGTAGATTTTGTATGTGTGGACAATTGTGTTTTAATTCACAATTGTTTAACACTAGCAACAACAACAGCAAAATTCTGCCTAAAATTGCTGACGTGAGGAGAATTAAGGGTACCCAGCTGTCATTTTAAAGTGAAAGGGTCCTACCGACTGCTAGTGCTCAGAACAAATTCTTTTGCTTAGTGTGCTCAGAGGCTCCTTGTTTTTTTTTTTTTTTAAATCTAAATGTATTTAGCTCTTACCTGGCTCTGGTTGGTGAATCTGGGGTTCTAGTTAAAATAATAATAATAATAATGCTAAACTTTTTAGTCTGCCAGCCCCATTTTAGATTGTTAATTCAAGAGCTGTTCAATATCCAGGTTACTTAAAGGCTTTTTAATAGCATCCAAAAGTTAAAGCAGGGAAGATTAACTTTGGACGTTAGCCTATGTGCTTGCTTAGAAAACTTAAATATTAAAAGCACAATGCCAGCAGAAGTCACAATCATACTTGGAGAAAACATTTTAAAAACAACATTCAACTCCTTTTACTTTGTGTAAAATCTAGGCATAAGAAGCATAATTTTAAAACGTCATGAGCCCTTTATATATTTACTAATAATAATAAGCAACGTACACCATGTAGTTTTATTTTCATCTACCTTGTGTTCTTTGAACATCATTTGTGTATATTCTGCCCTCAGTGAGGACTAAATAATAACAGATTTTTGTGTGTATGTGTGCTTAGGAATTATAGTGACACATAGTTACATACACAAACACATTTCAATTATTTTTCTCTCCATGCTGTCCTCTATGCATTTATGTACCACTTCCTCCAGTTGGGGTGTAAAATGGTGTCTAGCTGGTTTATTGTTGTTTCATTTGAATTACCCAGAATTCTGTTTCTCTATATAAATCTGTATATAAACCTTGTGCTGCTTCAGATGTGCCACTTCAGTATTGGACCATGTGAAATGAAGGCAGTCCTTTTGCTTTTCATGTATAAACTATACCATGAACAGTGTTGCTCTTTCAAATAAAAATGCTGATTGACAAGCCACAATGGTTATGTTTGCATTTTCTTCATTAATATTTGTGTTTAGTAATACCAAATAGCTGCAGTTTTCTATTCAAGATACTATAAGTAGGGGAGGAGTTCAAAAATTTCAGCAATGGGTTCTCTGCCCAGTTGCTGGTTGGGCGTGGCCATGGTGGGGATGGCTTAATTGGCCTCCTGCACCATGGTGTGAGGGCGTTTTCGCCTTCCCCAGGCTCTGGAGTCTTTCCTTGAGCCATCAGAGGTCTTCTGGAGCTCCTGGGAGGCCCATTTTTCCCCCTCCCTAAGCCTCCACGTGGGCCCTGCACTTACCTTGCATCCAAAATGGGCCGTGTGGAGACTCCTGGGAGGGGTGGGGTAGGGTGGGCGGGGCTGGGTGGAGCCAGCCAGGGGTGGGATTTGGAGTTCTCTGAAACAGCCGTAACGTTAGCAGTAGCAGCCGATCCCTGACTATAATAAATCTTTTGGTTAAGACAGCAATTGGGGCCAGGACTGCCATTGTTAAGTGATGGGATCATAAAATGTGAAGTCATGTGAATGGCTGCGTGCCTTTCCACCATAGAGCAAAACACGTCCTGCTGTATGGCCGTAGTGCGGCGGCATGCACTTTAAAGTGACGGAGCACCTTTCCGCCATAGAGCAAAACACGTCCCACTGTTGCGCTGCGGCCATACAGTGGGATGTGTTTTGCTCTATGGCGGAAAGGCGCACCGGCACTTTAAAGTGCATGCCGCCATACCACGGCCATACAGCGGGACCTGTTTCGCTCTATGGTGGAAAGGCGTGCCGGGACACGTGTGAAAATAAGAGCAAGATACAAAAACATAGGAATGAACCAGATCTACCCCTTTCCCAGCAACAGCTCAGCTCTTCTCTGCGTCCAGCCATCCAGTGAGCAGTCCAAGCTAGGCCCCACAGCAATGCATTGTAAGACAATTAGGATACTTGTCTTGTAGGTGAAGGGTGCACATCTTTCATCTAAACAGCTCCCATAGAATCCAGCAAATAGACTACCAAACCAATTTGGGCATCTCTCAAGCTACACCTCTAAGCACATCTGGCAGCTGTTCCATTCAGCTCCTGGGTAGGAGCCACCCATTCTAGTCTGCCACCAAAGAAGCTGCTGTATTTCACTGAGCGATGGGGTCCATCCAGAGATCCAGTGGGATGTCGGGGGGAAAAGACTGCCTCACCAGCCATAAACTTCGCACGTCACTGGTGTGAACCATGAGATTGCAGGAACGATCAAGAAAATGATTCAGAAAATATATTCAACATACTAAAACTTAGAATAGCAATCTTCTTGAAACAATTGAAGGACAAATTCACATTCTGTTTGGAGAGCCACACTGCACAAGTTACACAAGACTGTTGTCAAGGGAGCAGATGCACAAAAATCAGAGAATAGAGGAAAGCTATAATTCAGTGGTTAAACGGACAGAATTGTGTTAAAGTAACATTCTAGCCCCATCCCCACATTAAATTGGATCACCTTTTTGCTGTGGAAACACCAAAAAGATTAATTGACCCAATCAACAGACTCTATTGGCATTACAGCTTAGTCCCAAACAAGCCCGGTTGTGGTTAAACTAAGCTAACTTCAACCATGTTTGAGGAACATGAAAGTCCAATTGCTTTGTGTCGCACTCTGGTCCTCCAAGAAACAGCTGGAGGCATAGAGCAGCCAAACACATGACTCCATCCTAAATCCTGATGGACTTCAGCTGCTAAGTCAGGTCAATAGGCTAGTGGATTTCTCTGACCCCAAAATGTGACTTTAAATCCCATTTAGTCTGGCTGTACCTATACCAAAACTGCCACTAAGATGATTTAGCTGAGTGAGTGGCTTCAGTGGAATAAATGTTTTGTGAGAAAAAGGGTAAATGTTTTTGGACCACATAATACTGCAATCAGGATTTGAGATATCTGTTTCTCTATTATAGATAGAGCAGTAGTGGGATGCAACTCTTTACTACTGGTTCTGTGAGTGTGACTTGGTGGGTATGGCTTGGTGGGCGTGGCAGGGGAAGAATACTGTCAAATCTCCATTCCCTCCCCACTCCAGGGGAAGGTTACTGCAAAATCCCCATTTCCTCCCTATCAGCTGGGACTCAGGAGGCAGAGATTAGATAGGGCGGGGCCAGTCAGAGGTGGTAGTTACCAGTTCTCTGAACTACTCAAAATTTCCACTACCGGTTCTCCAGAACTGGTCAGAACCTGCTGAATACCACCTCTGAGCTAGAGGATACCTCTTTTTCTTCATTTAGCAGTTGATCTACTCAGCATGAAGACATCCAATCTTCCATGACCCTCTATAAACTCCACCAATAGAGTACTACCTATCAGTACATCCTAAGTCAATTTTCAAGTTCATCTATAGTATGGTGAGCATATTTCTTGGGTGTGGGGAGGATGGACTGGAAAGGGCAAATCTGAAAGAGAATAAACAATTTAATTCCTATGTTGATAACTTTGCAAAGGACAATTCCAGAGCCAACCCCCCCCCCCAATCTTATTGGAATGAAAATATCTAACATTAACTACCGGTACATATGTAAATTTATGTTAAAAAGACAGTTTCATTTCCATATTTTTTCTCATGAATAAGAAAGACTGTGCATTAAATTAAATGACCAAAATAAAGGACAAAAATGAGTTTTTGAAACCTAAAAGCAGCTTTCCGCAATACAGAACTATCCTTTGTTATAAAGATTTATGGCCCTGTAGGAACAGGATAATTTAGAACACCAACAACATAATACTATCTTTGTAACTTCCAAAACAGCTATAACCATGCCTTTTTTGTCTTTGTGTCATTCACATCAAACAAGTAAAATAGCTATTGGTTGTTTTATAAATTTCACTAACACAGTGTAACTTATTCCAAGTTGAAATAAGAGTATTTGGGTAACAGGCCAAAGTTAGATTTATAGATAGTCCTCATTTTACGACCACAATTGAGCTCAAAACTTTGGTTGCTATGTGAGTCTTCTGTAAAGTGAATTTTGTCCCATTGTATGACCTTTCTTACCCCAGATATCGAGTGAATCACTGCCATTGTTTAGTAACACAGCTGTTAAGTGAATCTGGCCTCCCTATTGACTTTGCTTGACAGAATGGCGCAAAGGGGGATCACATGACCCCAGGATGCAATGGACATAAATGTGAGTCAGTTGCCAAGCATCAGAATTTTGATCACATGAACACGGGGAGGCTGCAATGGTTTTAAGTGAGCTTATCGATCAGAAAAGTCAGCAGTTCGGCGATTTGAATCCCTAGCGCCAGGGAGTGAACTCCCGTTACTTGTCCCAGGTTCTGCTAACCTAGCAGTTTGAAAGCGTGTAAAAATGCAAGTAGAAAAATAGGAAACACCCTTGGTACAGTGTTCCGTGTGCCTTCAGCATTTAGTCGTACGGGCCACATGGCCACGGAGGCATCTTCAGACAGTGCTGGCTCTTCGGCCTTGAAACGGAGATGAGCACCGCCCCCTAGAGTTGGGAACGACTAGCACATATGTACAAGAGGCACCTTTACCTTTAACCATGTAAGTTAGGTTTGCCTAACTCTGGAGAATTTTTTAGAAATCACTAAATGTTTTGTGCAAATATAGCTAGATATCTGTAGAGGAAAAACTAATATTTTCTATTTTTTAATTCTCTATTTGCTCTTGTTGGCTTTGAGCTACAGAGTGAAAGTACAGACAGGCAATGCGGTCATAGACCTCACTGTGGTCTGTAAAGGTAAATTACTTATAGGAGTAACTGCATGAAGGCTGTCTAACTTTATACAATCTGGGAAGCTGCAGGGCAATCAAAACAGTAGATTTTATTCCTACATCCTTCAAGTCTGAGAATAGCTATAAATTGTAAAGTGATTATTTGTATGAAAGGCACATCCAGCTGTTCCTTGTTTGCAAAGGTGGGCAAGCCAGCTATTCTTCAGTCAAGAAAAGGACTGACAGAAGTTTGGCAATGGCCTGTGCCTACGTAAGGGAAAGTCCAGGAGTTTATTGCGGTGTTACTGTCTGCCACGTGCAGGAATTCTGAAACTTCCAAATAAAAGTCTAGGGCTGTCCCTAAGGTGCTTTTTCAGGAGGCAACTGGGCTTTCTTGTTTTTTCCTTTGAAGACATTTCACTTCCCATCGAAGAAGCTTCTTCAGTTCTGACAGGATAGTAGGGAATGGAAGGATTTAGATTCCTTGCAGACAGTTGGTAATCCTGTCAGAGTTGAAAAAACTTGGATGAAAAGCAAAATGTCTTCAAAAGAAAAAACAAGAAAGTCCAGTTGCATCCTGAAAAAGCACCTTTAGGACAACCATGATCTGGGTGACTGAGAATCTCTACAGCAGGAGTCTCAAACTCACATTGTCACGGCGGCATCACATGATGTATCGGGACTTTTTTCCCCCTTCTCTAAACCGGGCATGGGCGTGGCCACATGTGACTCATCTGGCCCATGGCCCAGACATTTGACAGCCCTGCTCTACAGACTATTAGTCTAGGGCTGTATTGAGATGGCCAACTGATTGGCTGGTGGGCCTTCCTTTGACTACGTTTGTTTCTTTGTTTGTTTGTTTGTTTGTTTGTTTGTTTGTTTGTTTGTTTGTTTGTCAAACATGTACAGGATAACAAGTATAGGTATGAACATAAACATGAACAAAGGAAGTAAATGCAGATAAATGGGGACAGTAAAACAGGAATGGTAGCAGTGGTAGGTTCCTGCCAGTTCTAACCTCTTCTATAGAAGAGGTTCCATAAATCTACAGTGCTGTTTATAACCGGTTCCAGCTCCCTCCCCCTGCCCGTCTGCACATCATCAAGATGAAGAGCAAGAGGAGGAATTCTGGGAGTTGAAGTCCACAAGTCTTAAAGCTGTCAAGTTTAAACATCTCTGGGGTTTTTTTCTAAAGGGTTAGGGGTGCAAGAGTTTTTAAGGGACAGCTTTAAGACTTGCGTGCTTCAAATGCCAGAGTTTCTGAGCCAACATTTTGGTTGCTAAGCAAGAGCGTTGTTAAGTGAGTTTCACCACATTTTACACATGGCCGGCAAGTCACTCCTGCAAAGCAGGCCACACCTACAGAAGAGGTTCTAAAAAATTTTGAAACCCACCCCTGGATGGTAGGCACACTGGTGCGCTTATGCATGCTCCTTTTACGGACCTCTTAAGAATGAGGTGAGGTCCACGGTAGACAGTTTGAGACTGATGCTATGCGGGGGTTGAGGCTGTAACAATGGAGTCAGGTAGAGCATCCCAGACATTGGCCACTCTGTTGCTGAAGTTGTATTTTCTGCAATCGGATTTGAAGTGGTTTATCTTGAGTTTGCATCGATTGATCTGCCTGTGTATTATTGTGGTTTAAGCTGAAGAAGTCGTTGACAGGCAAGATGTTCTAGCAGACAATTTTGTGTACTATGCTTAGATCGAACCACAGGTGACGCAATTCCAGATTGTTCAAGCCCAAAATTTCAGGCCTGTTGGTATAGGGAATTCTATTGTGAGTAGAGGAATGGAGTACTCTTCTCATGAAATACCTCTGAAAAAAATTGACTTTGTCATTTATGCTACGCCTATGACTTGCTGACTTTTATTTTTGGGGTTCTGGGTTGTTGTGTAAATCATGCTCACTCCACTGAGGACATTAAAACAAGTGGGGGGAGGGAAAGTGCAATATGAAGCTTAATCAAGAATTTTCTCAGCTTTGAATGACAGAATTCAGGAAATCCAATTGGAACAGTTTTTTCAAATTAGGCTAATGGTTCACTACTTTTGTAAAACATAGTTATTTTTTTTAGTGATACAATGCATAAGAACACACAAACCACTGTGCAAAAATCTTTTAAAACATGGTTTGTTGATTGTGTCACATTTGTTTCTCACATTACACTCAGCCAAAATAAATCAACCACAATAATTGGGTTATACCACACACTTAGCCAAAAACACACCATTAATACAATATATGAGCTTCATGAATGAGTAAACTTTTTTTAAAAAAAAAAAAACTAATATTTGACTTTTTTTCTATTTTTTTATAATTACATTTTCTCTTTGCTGATGACTGGAGATAGAGTAGATAGTGTGGAAGAAATTTTTAATTGGTTTGTGCCAGCTAGTGTAGAAATACAGAAGTGATTTGTTCTGACTCTTTCTTAGGTCCCCTATTTACAGGGTAGGTATTCATTGTGCCCACATAATAAAATATTTTCTATGCCTTTGAAATAATTCAATTTTTCCCCTTAATTCATCTCACCACTGCCTACACTACTGAAATCATAAGTGTTTTCTCTCCTACATTCATAATATAAATCTTATTGTCATATTCACTTTATGACTGTCATGTTTGTTTAATGACTGTTGCAAAAAAAAAGACATAAAATTGGATCTTGGTACATGTTGACCACTTAACAAAAGTCATTGTGGGCTCCATTACAGTCATCACTCCAGAACTACTTGTACCTGTGATATATTGCATACTGTGAACCAAACCTCTTGTGTTATTAATTAACAATATTTCTAGGTCAGCCACATGAATTCCTGCTCACCTTTTTATTTGGCCAAGAGGCCTGCTTCAGCTTTCAGGTAAAACAAATCTGTGCAGCAGCACATTATCAGATAATGTGAAGCCTTGTTACTAAAAGTGACACAGAGCTATCTCAAAAGCCATTGGAAATCTTCTATTGCTTTTATGTTCTTATGTTTGTAACTGTTATAAAATATGTGTGCATTATATATTGCTTATTATTCAGACATTTTAACGCATGTTGGTTATTCTAAATTAGCAGTCCTTGGCTTTAATAAGATATTTGTTTATTCAAAAACCAGCCCAATTATACAAAACAGTTAGTTAAGTACAGTTTTTAAGTCCATGCAAACCTGAAAAATAACAGTGATTTCCTAACTGATATGCTCATAGGCCTCTCATCCCATTTACTGGAGAAATGTATTTTAACTGCATTCATAAAAAGTGAACCAAACCCTGAATACTAGAGAGCCACCCTGATCTTAACTTACAACCACAACTGAGCCCAAAATATATGTTGCTAACGGAGAAGTTTGTTAAATAAATTTTGCCCCATTTTACAACTTTTCTTGCCACGTTTGTTAAGTGAATCACTGCAGTTGTTAAATTAGTTACACTGTTGTTAAGTGAATTTGGCTTCCCCAGGACTCTGCAGCTGTCGTAAATGTGAATCAGTTGCCAAGCATCTGAATGTAAACCATATGACCATGGGGATGCTGCAATGGTCATAAGTGTGAAAAATGGTCGTGACTCATAAGTACCTTTTTTTCAGTGCTGTTGTAACTTTAAGTGAACTGTTGTAGGTTGAGGACTACCTGTACAGGCATTCAGGACTTGGATCACTTTTCTTCCCATATTCTCCACTTGAACGCTGTGCAAGTTCTATATTATTAAGCAGTAGGGGGCCCTCTGACATTTTAAGATTGTTAACAGTGTCTGAAGCCAGAGGATATAATTCCCTTTTTTGCAGCTTTATGCTGTGGATTACTGACCAAAGAACAGGTTTTGCTGACATTTGTGCTTGAGACAGCTGTATAATATCAAAAGTAAACTACCAAATCTGTTTGTTGCAGTCTGTCAGCTGAAAATTAAGACTGAAGTCACAAAGGAGACTGGGAAATGTTAAACAGGTAACAGAACGTAATGTATTAGTTTGACCCTCATGGCGTTATGAGTCAGCTCAAGTCACCCTGCGTAAGATCTTTACGAGGGGCACCTGAAAAAGGAACTGGAGCTGTATTGCTACATTGCTGAAATAGGCACCCCAAAGTCATAGACAAAATGCATTTATTAAACCAAGAGCAATTTTATAAAATTGCTGCAATCTAGCATTTTAGCTGTGCTTGGGATATATCGATCAAAAGGTGTTTAAACTGATTAGTGTTGTCTTCTTACCATTACAGTAATAGGAACGCTGCAAGTGACTTATTCTACACTTTCCCTGTTGTCTTAAAAAGCATAATTTAGTCGATCATCCTTGATCGACTAAGGCCACGAATCAATCAATCAATAATTTCTATTACATTAAATTAAATTAAAATGCAGAACAATATGTTGCATGTTTGAAAATGAGACAAAGGGAGAAATTTGCAAGCGGTATGAATGAAGGTGGTTTGTTATTGTGGAATGGAATTGATGCATGCATTCATGGAAGTGAAAGTATAGGTCTGTGATGGCAAACCTATGGCATGCGTGCCCAAAGTGGCACATGAAGCCATGTTGCCAGTTTGTCTTCTGGGTTTATGGCACACGTGCGAGCGCAACGATCAGCTGTCCTTTGTGTGCACTGGTGATTGTCAGGTGTGCATGCATGCCAAAACCCGGGAGTTCAGCTTTTCCGGAGCACAATCCCTTCACACATGCAGCAGTGCCGAAAACCGGCCTGCACATATGGGCTGGCCCGCTGTTCATCAGGCACGCATGGGTGCAAGAACCCGGGAGTTCAACTTTTCCAAAGCTCGCGTGTGACATTTCCGTGTTAACTTTTCGGCCCTTGGTGCCGAAAAGGTTCACCATCACTGGTTTAGGTTGAATCGAAAAGACTTTAAAAAAATGTAAGCATGCACACGTAATCCCTGGCCTACAACTGCTCATTCGGCAACCATTCAAAGTTACAATGGTTGCCAAATGTGGTTATGACCAGTCCTCAGAGTTCTGGCTATCTCAGCCACCAATTAAATTGCTTGGGCAACTAATGTTCATGACCAGTTAAAGTGCCCCATGGTCACCATTTGCAACCTTCCCTGCTTTTCCCAAGAACTGTTGTTATTAGATGATGATGAAGGGATCTATTAGAACTTGGGAATGAGAATTTGGCCTTTTAATAACTTACTTGTTGAAGCTGAGCCATATCCAAAGCTGTGACCTCTAGCAGCAGATTCTGTGAATCACACCTCCCGTTCGTTTCCTTTCGGGGGAAACTAAGACGAGAACAAAATCAGTGAAAACAGCTTTTTCTGGCTCTCACGTTTCTCTTGAAATGACAACTTAGAGTGAGGAACATCAACAAGAGGAAGGATTTTTAGTCCAAAGGTTCGAGCAGAATGGGTCAGAAGGTCAGGCGAGATTTAGACTACAGTCTGTCAGTTCCCAACGGAGCTGAAGATATGAGATGCCCTGAAATAGCACATTTGACAAGTGATGCCATGACATATAACAACCCTTTGATTTATCAGCAAACATGTCTTATCACTTTCTTGTGGTTCATTTATTGAGCAGAGCTAGGCTGTGCCATGGATTGGAGTCCAAAAAATGTGCTGCTGGATCATGAATATTCACCTGTTTCAAAGGCTTTATCCAACTAGTGTATATCTTTTCCTAGATAAAGTGCAGCAGCTGTTTTAAAGATGTGGTGTCTCCATGGGCTCCAAAGGATCTATTTGGAAGTGCTGTGAGAATGGTGAGAAGCACAGAAGAGAAAGGGATTTGCAGCCATCGTGTTGCAGGGTTAACCGCTGAAAAAGTGAAATGTTTGAATTGTTGTCCCCAAGGTGCTTTTTTCAAGAGGCAACTGGACTTTCAGGTTTTTCTTTGAAGACGTTTCGCTTCTCATCCAAGAAGCTTCTTATCTCTGACTGGATGGTGGGGAATGGAAGGATTTATACTCCTTGCAGGCAGCTGGCCATTTGCATTCTTTTAGCAGATCATTAAGGTCACCTGGGGGTTTATCTGTCCTCAGGGTCACCTGAGTGGTGCAAATTGGTGTGGAGCCTTCTCGAAACTGCTGAAAGGACTGTGTTGTTGATTGGAGAGAGGTGATGTCATATCCCTCCCCCTCTGTTGAGCGAGGGGCTGTTCAAGTTTTGACATAGATGGCCTCTTTATAGATGGTTTGAAAGAGGGGGCAAGCAGGCCATCTGTGTCAAAATTGAACACTCCTCTCTCAACAGAGGGGGAGGGATACGGCATCATCTATCTCCAGCCTACAACACAGTCCTTTCAGAACTTCCAAGAAGGCTCCATACCCATTTGCACCATTGAGGTGACCTTATTAAACCTCCAGGTGACCTTAATGACCCACTAAAGGAATGCAAATGACCAGCTGTCTGCAAGGAGTATAAATCCTTCTATTCCCCACCATCCAGTCAGAGCGGAAGAAGCTTCTTGGATGAGAAGCGAAATGTCTTCAAAGAAAAACCAGAAAGTCCAGGTGCTTCCTGGAAAAAAAAAGCAGCTTTGGGACAACCATGACCTGGATGACTGAGAATCTCCATAGATGTCTGAATGGTGGTTAAGTATGATTTATGTAAGCATTACAAGCTGTTTCCACTTTTGTTCTTCCCATTATAAATGGGCAATAACTTAGACAAGGGAGATGTATTGCAAGATGATATCTTAGGCAGCCTCATTCATTCATGTATCCTAGTTATATCCTGTCAGAACTCAAGGCATGGGTTCTCTCTTTATTTTATCATTGCAACAATCCTATGAGGTAGGCAGAGTGGAGAGATGGCCCTTGTTCAGAGCCACCCAGGAGCATCGTGGCTAAATCAAAATTTGAACTTGAGCCTCCCCACTCCTAATTCAGATTCCCAACTATAAGGCCACTATAGGTTTGCTCTCTCTATAGAGAATGCTCCACAGACGACCTACTGCAATGCACGAAGACAGGAATTCTGAGAAACGTGTTTTATCCATTTGGTTCAACGATAGGTCAATTAAGAAGTGCTTTTCACTGGAAGTGCTATTTAGGTTCAGCAGAGGGGAAGAGAAAGAGGGAGAGGGAGAGAGGGAAGCCCCAGGGGAACCAAAATATGCTCTCACAGTTAACATATTGGCTGACTGATCTTTCCTGGCAGGCAAACAGACATCTCCCCAAAGGTGTGGCTCATTCGTAGACCTGAAAGCTCAGAAAGTGACTCTGGCAGGAAGTTTGGGTGTGTCTTCCTGCCTCAGGAAGAAAATACAGTTTTTCTGCACTGTTTGCCAGGATCAGCCTGGGAGTTGTCTCCATGCAGGCTGTTTTTTCTTTTCTTTTTTTGACAAAAATGTAATTCCCAATTCCCAAAATGTCACAGTATACCTGAGCCTTAAAGGCACAACAGCACACTAAGAAGAAGAAAATACGCCTGTGAGCAGGCTGCTTATTCCTTCACTCCTTTTGAAGTCATTGAACCCTACCAGGTGTGCGTGGATGTCTTACTCTTTGGTTGACATTATAATGAAGTTCGCAGCGCTTTGCCAAATAACTGTTGTCACTTGCACTCTGTAGTAATATAGATATACACACAGATTAGAATTATTTTCCCCTACAAGCACCAGCAATGAATTTATACATTTACTTAAGAAAATGCATATGCTGTTTAGGCTTCTAGCAGATCTAAAGGCATCAGGCAAAAACAGAATTTTAAAAATCATCAGGATGCAATTAAATTTAACAAATATAATCACTAGCATAAAAAAAACAAAATAATTGTTAAAATACAAAACTATATATAAAAGCCCTAGTGACTGCATCTTTTAGTCTCTTGCTAAACCTTAGTTCAGGTCTAGTAGCATTTCTTCCATAGTTCGAGTGCTCAATGAGAAAAAGCCAAATTAGGTGCTCGTGTTAAGTTTAGCTATGATTGTACCAACAAAAGTCATTTTTGGAATGACTAGCGGAGAGTGGATGCATAAAGGGGTGGATTCAGGCGGTTCAGACCGGCTTGGGAGAACAGATGGTAATTGTGCATCCGGTTTGCCAAACCGGTAGTTGGAACAACTGGCTGGCCCCTGTCACCCACCCCTCCCAGGAGTCTCTACTGTTCATCATGCCAGGTAAGTGCAGGGCCCACGCGAAGGCTCTGGGAGGCTGAAAAATGGCCTCCCAGAAGTTCGGGAAGTCCATAAATGGGCCGTAAAGGGCCTCCGGAGTCCAGGGGATGTTTTCACCCTCCCAGAGGCAGGAGTCTGGGGAGGGCAAAAATGACCTGAGTACGCTGTTCCCCCCATTCACGCCCACCCAGCAACTGCACAGAAAACCGGTGTCACGTTCCGGCGTTCACGTTGCATACAAACAGAGATTCAGTTTTTTTGGTGAAAAACTTTTATCTCTATCTAAGAAACTATGTGATAACCAGCACTAAGTGACAATGATACAAAGGTAATCAAATCCAAGTCAGTTCTAACCAAATTAACACCATCACCCATATATATACAGTATACCATTATCCCACCCAGCTCCACCCACAACTCCACCCAGATGACACCCACACACCATCACCAATCACCATGACCCACACCCTCAGGCACACCCCCGCTCAGGGTCATCATAGCTTCTTTCCTGGTTAGCCGCATCCAAGCAAAAGAGTTACATCAGAGTAGGCAGTTGCACCCAAGTAGAAGAGCCACATGCAGCTACAGGCTCAATCGACATCAGAGAGGTAACATCAACGTGGCAGCGTTAGTGGCATGTAAGCATGGCCGAGCGGGCATGGTGATGGACAGGTTCCCCCTGGATGGCAGCCTGAGGGCTGACAACCGGTTGCTAAAAATTTTCAAACCCCCCCCCCGCCCCCCGGGATGCATACTTTTAAAATTGGTGGTCTTGTAAATAGCTTGGTGCTAAATTGAATACGAATTTGCTGGGCAAACACCTTGAACAAATTGAAGGAATCCTCTGGGATTAAGTAGAAACCTTCAAGTGACACTAGTCTCCAGGTATGGTGCCATCCTTTAAGCAAAACTGTCCTCAAGGACCATTCAATGAAGAATATATAATAATAATCTAATTTGAGCTACCAGCATTCATGTCTCCAGAGCTTCTCCAGGTAGGAGTGAATCTATTTATTTTTTATTAATCTATTTGTCAAATTTCTACACCGTCCATCTCACCTGAGTGGCCTTCGGAGTGATATACTTGCATGTAACAGCCAAAACTGATAAACGATTGTCTTTCTACTGATATTATATGACTATCTGGTGGGAAAGCTGAACCTAGTACAAGGTCCACACCCTGGTTTGTATGAATTCCAAATCCTGAAATCTACCCCAGAATTTTTTTTTTAAAAAAACCCTTCCCATTATCCCCTTATACTTCAGTTTCTACTCCTTTATTTATTTATTTTTCTATATGCCAGAGATTTAGGTGATGTTCAAGATGTACTTTGTTCCTTAGAGTATAATTGTTGCTTTATTTTAGTTCTGTCTTTGGTTATAAACATGCCTGGGTGTGAAGCACACAAAATAACTCTATAGCATTGCAATTATATACATGTTTATTGAAAAAACACACATCTGCTCACCTATTTTTTCCTTCTCAGTGTTCTCTCCCTGGACAGCTTGGATTATATATTACAGTTTCCTGAGAAATAAGATGTCTTTTAGATATTTAACACCTTATCACCTCTGAGTGTAAAAGAAAAAGGGGATTTTGTTTCTCTCTATCCCTCTCTCTCTCTCTGTGTATGCACATATATTATGTATGTATGTATGTATGTATGTATGTATGTATATGCAAGTAGAAAAAATAGGTACACCTTTGGTGGGAAGATAACAGTGTTCCATGCACCTTTGGCGTTTAGTCATGCCGGCCACATGCATATGTGTGAGGGGAACCTTTTCCGTGTGTGTGTGTGTGTGTGTGTGTGTGTGTGTGTAAGATGCACACACATCAGAAGCCAACTTTCCTCTTCCCCCTATTCATAAAATCAACTAATTTAAGGGAGAAATGGAAAATAATATTGATTCTTGTGCCAATGTTAGTCCTGTAGCCTACGAGGTGCCTGATGGCAAAGTCAGCTTAAGCCAGATATCAGAGTGATTGAATCAAATTTGTACAATGGCTGTCAATCTTGAGGCTGATGAAAGTCAAAAGCCCCAGTATATCTGTTTTCAGGCTGCTGTTACGGCTGAGCTGATGAAGGTCATATAGAGCAAGGGAGAAGCAACACATATTTTCCCTTGGGTTTTGATTCCTCCCTGTCCCACCCACACCTTGCTATAACATCAGCCTTTGGCTCAAGAAGATTAAACATATTTGAAGTTAGCAGAATCTAGCCTTTCTCAGCTGGAAGCCACCCTGTTTTTAATAGCTGGAATAATTTTCAAATGATTTTTCAAAGAACCATTTGAAAATCTACCTAAGAGCAACGGAGTTCAAGAGTTCAGGTCCCATAACAACATGATAGTAGCATTTAGTAGCTTTAAATCATCTGAGGAAGAGAATTTCAGGGGAGAATATAAAAGGAATGGTAGGAAGGAAGCAGAAATTGGAGATCACAATTGCAGGAATTGGGTATGGCCAGTCTATAGAAAAGAAGAACTAGGGATGACATGATAGCTGTCAGGTTTCCAAGTAACACCCCAAACAAAATAAGACTCCGAAGTTCCTTAAAGTTCCACTTTATTAGGGATGTCATAATGGCACATCTGGGAAAATCCGAATCTGAAAGCTTCCAGGTTTTCCCCACCCAAATGAAAGTTCAAGCCCCCGTCCATGTCCGTCACATGGCCCAATCAGGAACCGTCCCAACTGGAGATGCTTCCCAGTCATACCCCTCCAGGTGCAGGGCAAGATGTCCTTGACTCTCTGAGATGTTACTATGACTATATATCTCCCATACTACATATAATCCCCCACTCCCATTTTCCCACAGCATTATATGTGGCAGGCCTGAAGGTCCAATGGAAAAGATGACTTCCAGGCCTGACAATAGCAGTATTCCAATATTTGAGGGGCTGCTACAAAGAAGAAGGGGTCAACTTATACCCAAAAAGTAAGCTAGGAGCTCAAATTAAATGAACAAATAGGCTGTATCTGTAAAAGAACAACTCTGGCGTTATCACCGTTCATATCTCAGGTGAGCTTGCTGAGTCTCCTAGCGCAGAAAGCAAAGCAAACTTTCCAAATTGCTTGCATATTTTCCTTTTTACTAAAGAAACTTCTTTGACATCATTAGGCCAAGAGACGTGGGTGAGCTGAAAGGGAAGGGAAAATCTTTACAACCTGTTTGGCAGGCTCCATTATGGTCATAACTTAAGGACTACCTGTAATATGGATCCCTACATTGAACAGACGATTGGACTTTAATAGCTAAATGGCCCTTCTAATTCTATTATTCTAGATTATAGATGCTACCCACATTTAAAAGCAAAATGGACCTTACTTCAAATTTTCTGTTCCCTACTTTGCAGAGTAGGGGAGGACGCGGTGGCTCAGTAGCTAAGAAGCTGAGCTTGTCAATCAGAAGGTCGGCAGTTCATCGGTTCGAGTCCCTAGCGCCGTGTAATGGAGTGAGCTCCCATAACTTGTTCCAGCTTCTGTCAACCTAGCAGTTCGAAAACAGGTAAAAAATGCAAGTAGAAAAATAGGGACCATGTTGGTGGGAAGGTAACAATGTTCCATGTGCCGTTGGTGTTTAGTCATGCCAGCCACATGACCACGGAGACGTCTTTAGACTGCCGGTTCTTTGGCTTAGAAACAGAGATGAGCACTGCCCCCTAGAGGCAGAAATGACTAGCACACATGTGCGGGGGACCATTTACCTTACTTTGCAGAGTACTTCATGGAAAAGTACATTTTAAAAATAATCCTTGTCCTCTTTTGCAGAAATGCAGGGGGAAAACAAGTAGAATACAGATGTTGGATATTCCTGTTATACAGAATTAAGTGACACACTAAGAGAAACATTTAGCATTCGTTTTGATTCTGATTGCCAGCTATGTATTTTTTTACATTCTTCCACCATATTAAAACATGCTTGATAGATAATATCTTGAATAGAACAAACTTGAATAGAAAAATTGTATAGAAAATTCCTCATAGATGGCCTATGACCATGATGGCAAACCTATGGCATGTGTGCCACAGGTGGCATGCGGAGTCATTTATTAGGGCACGCGAGGTGTTGCCCGGATAGCTCCAGTGCACATGCACTGTTTTTTAGGCCGTTTTTCACCCTCCGGAGGCTTCCTTTTCCATGAAAAACCAGCCCTACAGGCAAACTGGAACTTCAGGAATGGACTTCCGGTTTGCTCGTAGGGCCATTTTTTGCCCTCCGGAGCCCTCTGGAGGCTTCCCTGAAGGCTCCAGAGGGCTTTTTCACCCTCACCATTCCTGAACTTCTGGGTGGCCCTTAGGGCCGGTTTTTCACCCTCCAGAGGTTTCAGGGAAGCTCCTGAAGCCTCCACGGGGCGGGGGGGAGGGAGTGGAGAGTGGGGAGGGGAGACTGTTTCACCCTCCCCAGGCTCCTAGAAAGCGTCTGGAGCCTGGGGAGGTCAAAAAAAGCATGCCTAAAGTGGGGCGGAATGCTGGCCATGCATGCAGGCCCTGGTGAGAGTCATGCGTGCATGTGCAGGGGTCATGCACGAATGTGCAGGGGTCATGCACGCATATGCACTGGGTCATGTGCATAACATTATGGGTGTGGGTAAACTTGCACACAACCCCTCTGCGCACCCCCCGCTTTTGGCATGTGATCCAAAAAAGATCAGTCATCACTGGTCTATGAAGTAAGTCCAAGTCACGTTAAACAGTTATCTGTTTGCTTTGTTTAGTATAGTGAAAATATTTAACCACCTTCAACAATAATATAAAACCACCAGAGTTACATATCTTATATTCAGAATTCTGCCTCAGTTTATTACAATATTGTCTATGCTTTTTCCTGTATTGATAAAAGAGAAACTGAAGCTGACTAGTCAATATAACCATCAAATCCATATTCTTGGACCAATTCTTAAAACAAGAGTGTTACCTTATCTATATCACAGATATCATCAGCATTGTTCAGCGAGTCCCTCTGGAGCACTACACATTTTTGCTGATTTGCACAGGGTGACTTCATTCTTCATCTGCATTAACAATATGTACCTCTGTAGTCATGAGGTCAATTTATGATTTCCCCAGTGGCTTCCATAATCCTTCCTGAAGGCTCTTCATTAAGAATCTCCTTTTCTTCTCTCATCCTTGTCCCAATGGAAGGGATAAACCATGGATGCCATTAAAATGACTTTTGCCATCAGCATTCCACATGAGCGGGGAGCTACTTTATGGACCACACAGAATAGTGTCCTGCATTGCTTATGCCATTAAAATTCAAACATTAGGTTTAGAATTCAAAAGTGGTAAACCTCTGGGACCTTGATCGTAATAGGATTTTTGAATTTGCTTCTGCAAAAGTTGTCCCTTCTTGTTGTTTACATTTCCAACATGAATTTGAAATAGCAATTACATGTTCTTCATTTGTACACAATTTGCTTCAAACTCAGTCTCATAATGTTCAAAACCACAAACCCTTCTGTCTACATTAACCCTTTCTGATCATTGGGGGGGGGGAACCATTGGCTCAGAGGTGGTATTCAGCAGGTTCTGACCAGTTCTGAAGAACCGGTAGCGGAAATTTTGAGTAGTTCGGAGAACTGGTAAATACCACCTCTGACTGGCCTCACCCACATCTCTTCTCTGCCTCCCGAGTCCTATCTGATCAGGAGGAAATGGGGATTTTGCAATAACCTTTCCCTGGCGTGGAGAGGGAATGGAGATTTTACAATATCCTTCCCCTGCCATGCCCACCAAGCCACACCGACTAAGCCATGTCCACAGAATCAATAGTAAAAAGTTTTGAATTCCACCACTGCATTGGCCACTATATCCCTATGGGAGATACAAAAAGAAGCACTGGATGCCCAGTGTCTCCTCTCTTGTTAGTTTTGGTTCTTGAAGTACTGAATAGAGATATAAGACAAAATGAAAAGTTTGTGGGAGCAAAGATTGAAAAAAGAAACATATAAATTAAGGGCTTTTGCAGATGAAGATGCTAATTATAAATTTGAAAATCAAAGATAAAACAAAACTGATGAATAAAACGGTTTTTAAGATTGATATGAAATATCTGGGTATTGCTGTGACAAATATGAATTGTATGTTATTTCAAAATAACTGTTGAGACATGGAATAAAGTAAAAAAAAGGATGGTCTAACCTTTAGATATGGCAGTATAATTTACAGAAACATTTAAAAATATTAAATATATGGAGTCAAAATGTGACGAGCAGGTCAACTATTATTAAGAGCTTTTGATGGCATTTTGAGTTATATAGTATAGTCATGCTAAGGTGTTCCATAGCTGCTAAGGAAGTTGGGCAACTGATAACTTGCAAACCTCAATGACATGGGCAATATGCCAAGCTCGGTGATTCTCAACCATAGCTTTATCAACCATCTGGGACAGCATTAGATTCTTGCCAGGCTTATAGACCAGTTTGATTCTTAAAACCGCAACTGGAAGAAAAGTCACTGAAAACTACAAAGTATCTCAGAAAGTTCCTACCAGTGGTAGTAAGTTAGTTACATAAGACATACATTAGCTAGTAAGTGCCGAGACAGACATATAACAGGACTCATTCCTACAGAAGAATCCTGAAAGTCCATTTGGAAGCATCAGTAGATATTTTAATTTTTAACTGAGGTTTCAATTAAATGCATTGGTGTTCTAAATGTTTGGTTTATGCTGAATTTCCGGTTCCATTATTCTGCTTCATAAAGAGCATGAAGGTGAATGGTATATTTGTCAGATATTTAATATGCTTATGCACATGAATAATCAGTTCCCAAACCCTTTGAACTTGTTCATTGAACTCCTTTCTTTGAACTTCTTCCTTGGAGGAAGAGGCATGTTTGAAATGACCCACATTTGTTTCGGATGGATCGGGTATTGAAATTTACATAATTATTTATTGAATTTCAGGGTAGCTATTGTAGTCATCCTTTAAATATCTCACATGTTCTGCCTTAGTGCAGCCAAACACCAGGGTGTTATCAATAAACACCTTAACACCAGGGACCTCATCAAGCATTTGCTGGATTCTCTTATAAAAGATTCCTAAGGTAGATTCAGGCTGAATGGGATCTTGTCAAAGCAGCATTTCCCCAAAGATATATATTAACTTACCTAACCTTGAACTCTTCTGATCTAATGGAACCTACCAAAATCCAGAAGACACATGCAAAATAGTTCGCACCGTTACTTCTTTTTTGCCTATTTCTTTGGGTGCAAGTACTGCTGATGAGACATTTCTCTCCTTTTTAAAAAAGAAATTACTCAAAAGCATACATATTCAGGAAATTCTTCTACCCATTCTATAATTAAAGTCAGTAAGTTGCTCAGTTCATTCTTCAGATATTCTCCAATAGAACTTTTCTAAGGATGGTGTATATTTGGAAAACATTTAGCTATCTAGTTTTATCTATCTAGTTGCTCCTCCATGTTAGAAGCTATGATGATTAATTTCTGATAGTTTTCAAACCCAAAATAGGGAAGTGGGCCCTATGACTACAGCACTACTGGCTGATCTCTTGCTTTCAATTGGAAAAGAGCTATAGTTTGGACAGTTCCTGACATAATTGTTCTACCAACTAAGTATCTTTGCGGAGAGCTGTCATAACTTCAAACAGTTGCTAAGTGTCCTGTCATAAATCAAGGAATACATGTAGCCTAAAACAACTTCATAAGGAAGATCTTGGATCTTCCCGAAGCCTCTAAGGATGGATGTAGAATTACCTTCAGTCTGTCAGGCTTGCAACCATATTTCCTTTTAGATCTTTGGCCTGCCACACTTTCTATTATTCTATCATGCATTTTCTATTGTGGGAAAATGTGAAGGGGATTATAATGAGTTAGATAATATGTAGCCATAACAAAATTCTTTCTAGAAAGCCAGGTGTCTCTGCACCTGGCCGGAACTGGATGGGTAGAACTGCCATCATGGCAGTGGAAGATTGGACCATGTGATAGAGTTTTGGGTGTGTGGGCAAGATCTTGAACTTTCAAGTTGGTGGGAAAACTGGGAAGCTAACTTACAGATTCGGGTTTTCTGAGATGTGCCAACATGGCTCTCTTTATAAATTTGAACTTTGAGGAATCATTTGCCTCGGACTCTGATTTACTTTTGGATGCAGTGACGTGCAGTCAGGGGAGGCAGGGGAGACAGGGCCTCACCACTGTCATCATGAAAAGAAAATAAAATTAAAAGGAAAAAGGCTGAGATAGTTGCTGCCAGAGTCACAGTGGATGACTCTGCTTAGTGCTTAACTGTTTAAAAAAGCCTCTTTAAAAAGTGCCCTCTGCAGGAGGAGGCGAGAGAACCACATGCCTCATTTAGTCTATCTTTATGATCACTTGAACAGAGTTAAGCAAGGGTTAAAAGCTGAAAATTTCCTTATGTAGATGAGGCACATGGTTCTGTCGCCTCCTCCTGTAGAGGGCACTTTTTTAAAAACAGTTAAGCAGAGTCATCCATTAGAGGCTCTGTCAGCAGCTAACCCAGCCTGACCTCAGCAGCTCTTGCCTTTTTCTTTTTACATTTTTTACATTTTCATCATGGCAGGCAAGAGCAGAGTTGAACTCCTCTGTGACACAGCTGGAAAAGGTATGTGGATCAGAGGGAGGGGGGAGGAATTTAAAATTAATGTAATTTGTAAGTAATTGTAATTTGTATTATTGTAAGTAGTGTGTGTGTGTGTGTGTGTGTGTGTGTGTTTTACCTGCCTCTGCTAGAGCGCGGGCTGGCACTTTATTTTTTATGTGGGACATAGTGGCCGGCAGGGCTCTTCCACCTCCCGCGTCTCCGATCCCACCTTCCCCCTCCAAACACCCCGCGGGCCTGGCTCCAGGTGCCCGGAAGATGGGTGCCGTCGAGTGGGACACATCCCGCTGCATGGCGGACACGGTGGCAGGATTTTAAAGTCCTGGCACCATGTCCACCATACAGCGGGACGCGTCCCCCTCTAGGGCGGACATGGCAGCAGGGCTTTAAAGTCCTGGCACCATGTCCGCCATAGAGCAGGATGCGTCTCACTGTATGGTGGACATGGCACCGGGACTTTAAAGCCCTGCCGCCATGTCCGTCATAGAGCGGCTTTTGCCCGCTTGCCTCACCAGCCATAAACCTCACTGCACGTCACTGTTTGGATGCTATTTGGAAACTTGACACAGTCATTGTTACAACTTTCACTGTTGGGGCACTGTAAGAAACTAGACTTTGTTTTTTCCCCATTACACAGCTGGGACTCCATGGATCAAATTTTTGTTGCTTACCTAATGTATTCCCAACCCTCTGTGGGAGAATTAAGCTCCTGGATCAGAGGAAAAATTAGAGACAGGGATTTTGGTTTTGAAAAGGATGTCAGTAAAAGTGCTACTATAATGGAGACATCCAATATTTCATCTTAAATCGATCGCTTAAAAAAAAGATTTAAACCTCTGTCAGTATCTGGTTAATATTTCCAGCACCACGCTGAGAAAGGGTTTTATATCCCTTTGCTTGCACATCGTGCCTTCAGTATATCTGGAAGAGGGGAATTTGTAAGTGTCCTGTTGAACAGCACCTCTCTCCCTGTTAGCATCAATCAAGTAGAGGATATTATCCACTTTGTCCTTCAACGCTTCATTTAACATGAGATCAGGTCCAAATGAAAGGTGGATTCAAGGTTTCAGACCTCAATCTTCCTGCAGATACTGTTTCCAGTTGTTACCTTTGCTTTGTTGTCATTTAAAGAGAAATATTTTTTTTTAGTTTTTACTCGTAGCCCTGGCTTTATTTTATTTTGGCCTCTTTTTAACGAACGCTCCTTTTATTACCGTGTTTTATTTTATCCTTATTTTGTTTTATTGTATGTTATGCGATGCTGTATTGTCACGAACCATCATTAAAATAATGAAACAAAATATGAGACTTCGGCACTTCGAAGTTAAAGAGCAAAATAATATTTGAATTTTATTTATTACTGACTTTATTGTTTGGCTTTTCCCAGAGAAATAAAACCTGAGATCCATATCCCCACATAATGCTAGGCTTGGCTGATGAAGCCATCCTTAGTGGGTGATGATGTTATGCTTACTGCTAAGCCAGTTTTATGGTTCGGAGTGATGTGTTAACTGATCCAATGTATACAATGTAAAAAGGTATCGTATGAAAGTATTCTACATGCGGCTCTCTTTGTATGGGAAGGAGGGCCAATAACTTAAGTCGCTTTTCTGCATAGACTGTAATTGTTAACTTTCATTCTCTCCAGTTTATTTATTAGTGCAGATGGAACATAGGGGAAACAAAGAGATGGCCTGGACAATTATTATTGATGATAAAGGCATGGTGTCCAAAACCTCAAAGTGATATTGACAACACTCCTTTAAATCTTATGCATGAACCACAAAATATGTGATTTTTCTTTGGTGGCTTTTAACTAAAAGTGCATTTTTAATACTTTTCCCTATCTGTTGGCCACAGCCAAATAAAAGCTTTGCAAGAGATGAAGGCTCTTGAAAGCTCAGCTGAACTTTTTCTTGTCCTAAACCATTACCTATCAGAAACAGGGATGGGTGCTGGGGAAGAACTTCTAGCTAAGATTCTGTGCAGTTCTGAGAACCCCCAAATCCCACTCCTGGCTAGCCCCGCCAACCCATCCACACTTGTATGAGACCGACAAATGAGCCTGCCGGAAGTTCAAGAAAACTGGAAATGGGTCTGTTTCTAGCCTCCAGAGGACCTCCGGAGCCTGGGAAGACTATTTTTGCCCTCCTGGAAGCTCGAGGAAAGCCTCTGGAGCCCGGGGAGGGCAAAAACATCACCACCCCGCCATAGTGCAGGAGATCAACTATACCACACCCACCATGGCCACGCCCACCCAGCAACCAGGCAGATAACCTCTTGCTAAAATTTTTGAAGCCCACCCCTGATCAGAAGCAGTGCTTATTATTATTGTCTACATATCTTCATGGCACACCTAGTCTTCTATGCAAGGAATCTGTCAGCTGGCAAAGCTTAAAGCTGTTTAGTCTGCTTACAACAATTCTTATTGACTGGATATGACTGCAATACATGAAGCAGCATGTTGCAGCCCTAAAAGCACCCATTTAAACACAATGCAGAAAATGTTTTACATGCTCCCTTTAATGCTGTCAGTGTGTAACAAAATTTGGGTGTAACTTCATTCAGTCATAGGGTCCATAAAAGTGCCCTTTGTTCATTTATCTGTTATTTTCCACTTTCATGTTTTGTCCATAGGGATCAGAGATCAGCCCTAAATATTGGATGAGAAGCATCTGGAAGAGATCATAGATATGTGTTTGTGGATTACCATATGGATTTATTATATCTGTTTCCATCCATATTTACAAGGAGTTCAGCCAGTATAGCAGTCTTATCCACCTGTTACTAGGAAGGAAGGAAGGAAGGAAGGAAGGAAGGAAGGAAGGAAGGAAGGAAGGAAGGAAGGAAGGAAGGAAGGAAGGAAGGAAGGAAGGACCAAGATTTCTATTTTTAAATCTATAAGGATTCAGAATGAATTGGCTGCCTAGTTTTTAACTGATTAACTGGTTCCTATTTCCAAGGAGTTCAGCCAGTGTAGCAGATAGTCTTATCCACCTGTTACTAGGAAGGAAGGCAGGAAGGCAGGAAGGCAGGAAGGCAGGAAGGCAGGAAGGCAGGAAGGCAGGAAGGCAGGAAGGAAGGAAGGAAGGAAGGAAGGAAGGAAGGAAGGAAGGAAAGAAGGACCAAGATTTCCATTTTTAAATCTATAAGGATTCAGAATGAATTGACTCCCTAGTTTTTAGGGAGATATCATAAATATCATTGTTTTTGTCAGTGAAATTTTAAATAGTTTTAAATTGTACATTTTTATCCAGTCCATTTGAAAATTAATTTACTTCCCCACAACAAAGCGTTTATGTTGTGTACTTTGTACCAACCTTCACAGTCTCTCCCTGTGTCCGCATTTTTTCCCTTGAAAAATGACACTCGCGATTTTGTATTTAAGGGATAATAATATGGTGAAAAGTCATTAAAATATGTGATGATGTTGCTTGCATATTGTAATTCAGTATTGTTTTTCATCACTTTAGACTGGAAGGGAGTGAGTTTGATATGTGCACTCTTTTCTTTTCACATCAGAAACTTACTAGCCTACCAGTTCTGCTAATTTTATGTTTATTAAGGATCATTCTTGTTGGTTTTGTCCTGGAAGAACATTTAAACATTCAGTTTCCCATCTGCTTCCTAAAAGAATTCAGCTTAAATTGGACAATATTTTCCTCAATATATACATTCACTGCTAAATCTTATTAAAAAAAACTTTCTGAAGCAGAATGGGTGTTCTGTTGCCATCAACTCCCATGCAGTTCCCCATCACTCTGAAACTGTGTTGATGAATTTCAATCAAATTGGCTGGGAGAAAGAAAACATGACTTTGGTTGATTTTCAGGGACACTGGGATGTGAAGGATGGATAGGACCAGTGGTGGGTTTCTACCGGTTTGGACTGGTTCAACTGAACCAGTAGTGGTTTGGCAGCCTGGGTCGCTGGAACTGACAGCGACCCAGGCCTGCCATGCCCCTGACCCAGTTCTCCGGGCAGCACCCTAGGCGCCAACATCTTGTTTTTTGCTTGTTTTTCACTTCTGTGCATGCGCAGAACAATTTTTATTGCACTGCCCATGCGCGCACAGCACGCATCAAGTGCAAGCACACCACGAGTGAACCAACAGTAGTACCTGCCAGAACCTACCCCTGGATAGGACAGTGCTCTAGCCTTGGCCCTTCTAGAAGATTTTAGCTCTCACCTTTAAAACCTTGAAAAACTGCTTCTGAAAAAAAGGACCCAGAATGTCAGCTTTTCCTTTTCTCATATGAAATCTGTTTAAAATTGATTCTAGGACAAAAACTGAACTTTTACAACCTAGTCAGATTTGCAGAAACAAAGATCCTGTATGATCTCTACAAGCCCCATAAGAAGTATGAAAGATATAAAATGCTAACACACAAACACATGCACACACACACACAAACATTTATACCTACACATACACACATTACATAATGAAACACATATGGTAATAATTTTAAATCAACATTGTGCCTTCTCTGTTGCAGTTCTAATGAAAATCACCTATAATTATTTTTAGAGAGTGAACAATCTTCTATTGGTTTTACCAGGTAATTTTTTCCAAATGCAAAGGATTAAAAAAAAACCCCTCAGGAATATTGCCATATTCACCTTTTTCTAAGTGGCCATGATTGTCATTTCATAGATGAATTGATTAATTTAAAAGCGTCCTCGACTTACAAACCACAATTGAGCCCAAATTTTCTGTTGCTAAGTGAGACCATTGTTAAGTGAGTTTTGCCCCATTTTACAAATTTTCTTGCTTCAATTGCTAGGTGAATCACTGCAATTTTTAAGTTAGTAACACAACTGTTAAGCGAGTCTGGCTTCCCCATTGACTTTGTTTGTCAAAAGGTCACAAAAGGTGATCACATGACCTTGGGAAACAGCAATGGTCATAAATATGAACTAGTTGCCAAGCACCTGAGATTTTGATCACATGACCATGGGGATGCTGCAATGGTTAGAAGCATGAAAAACAGTCATTAGTCTGTTTTTTAACTGTCACTAAATGAACTGTTATAAGTCAAGGAATACATGTGTTTTCATGCCCTATCTCTTCTTGTTTCTCACCACTCCAAATATATAACTTAACAATGATTCTCTGCACACGGATGAAGGCATTTCAGCTTTGGCTTTTTTTGAAGGGGGGCTTTTAAACTGTGACTGACTAAATTGTTGAAAGTGCATTACCTCTCCCAATAAAATCTGCAAGAAACCAACAAAAGTATCAGATAGAAAGAGTTATTCTGCAATATGGCACAGGTGCCAGTCTGTTTTATGTTCTGGCAGTGTTTTGTGCAATAGCACATAATCATCATTATAATCAAAATAAATGGAAAGCCTAAATGTAGAAATTACGATATAGCTACGTTAGCTTCAAAGACTAGGATCAAATCTGATTTTCCGAAGGCTGTAAACAGAACCTTTAATTCAATACTACAGATCTGGATTCCTCCAATTATTGTGTGGTAAAATTCCCCAAGCTGCCCCCAATCAGCCTAGCCAGTAATGAGGGATGCTGGAAGTCGTAGTTCCAGAATCTCTGGAGAGTCACATGTTTGATATTTTTGATTTAGTGCTTCAACCACAAATTCCCTAACAATACTTGATATTTCATTTCCTTCTATTATATGTTGGTTCTAGCTTTGGCTGTTGTTATTTGACTTTCAAATGGCCCTTTGCCTTTGCCTTTATGCTAGCAGGTTCTTCAAACCAAACCTGAGTTGTAAAAAAAAACCCGCTAGTTTTCTGACATTAGGTTCATTTCTATAGCAACAAAAAGGACTGTCGCAAATACAGGATTATAACTGTCAGGCAATAAGTTATTATCCACATGAACATACATCAAATAACAAAGAGCAAAGGGAATATAGAATGTGATGGGCCAACTGAAATGGTTTTAGGATATTTTTTTTGCATATAAACACAAAGAAGCCAGTCTCAAGTCAAGACCCAGGAGACTAGCAAAACATGGGTTGCTTAGTGGTGGATTCTTTAATCCAAAGGTGAGTCCAAATTGCATTTGAGATGTAGAGCTATTAAATGTAGAGCCAGGCTCTGGAAAAAGGATAGTAATTGCAGAGACAGGTAGCATCCATTCCTTCTTCTAGCTCAGTGATGGCAAACCTTTTCGGCACCAAGTGCCAAAAAGGGAGCATACACATGCGCTCTCTTCAGGGATGCACCCCGTAAGAGAAACTGCCAAGTGGGCATGCACGTGCTGGAAACCAGAAGAGCTGGATTTCAGGTTTCCATTGTGAGCATGCATACTGGCCAGCTGGTCTCCCGCTCACTGGCATACATGCACACGTGACAATCAGCTGGCCGGCACGCATGCGCACAACGGAAACCAGGAAACCAGCTCTTCCGGTTTCCAGCACTGCTGCACACGCAAAAAACAGCTGATCAGCGTGCACGCATGCACATCAGAAACCCAGAAGAGGAATGGGCAGCGCCGTGCATGCCAGGAGACATGGCTCTGTGCCACTTCGGGCACTCATGCCATAGGTTCGCCATCACAATTCTAGCTCCTTAATAAACAAATGGTTCCTGAGTAAAAAGTGTTTTTTAAAGGGAATATCTGTAAGTATTTTCTTTTACTCAGAAAAGGGGTACAGATAGTCCTCAACTTACAATGATTCATTTGGTGACCATTCAAAGTTATAATAGCATTGAACAAAGTGACTTGCAACTATTTTTCATATTTAAGACCATCGCAGCATGCCCGTGATCACAGGATCAAAATTCAGATGTTTGGCAACTGGTCCATACTTATGACTGTTGCAGTGTCCCAGGGTCATGGGATCCCCTTTTGCGACCTTCTGACAACTGAATTCAATGGGGAGGCCAGAATTCACATAACAACCATGTTACTAATTTATCAACTGCAGTGATTCACTTAACAACTATGGCAAGAAAGGTTTGCAAGAAAGCAAATGTTTCACTTAATAACAGAAATTTCGGGCTCAATTATGGTCATAAGTCAAGGACTACCTGTATTGTGGAGCTTCCTAAAAGAGTCCACTGAATAGCCTGCAAACATTCAGGCTTCTGACATTGGGAGCAAGTAATAGCGGTTTTGCAGATGTTGGCACTGGCTGCCAATTGGGTTTGATGAATGTTAAGGTGTGATTTTGATCTGTAAAAGTCCTTCTTGGCTTGGCATCCAGATAGCTTCAGGACTATCTTCTCAGGCCTATTCTGACCCCACTGATGGGACCTAGCAGGGAAACACTACTGCAAATAGCACATATTGAGTCTGTCATCTGCACCTCCATAACTGTCTGGTTTGGCTCTGCAATCCAACAAGACAGACACAGACTTCAGAGGATAATTAGAACTGCAGAAAAAACAATTACTGCCAACCTGCCTTCCATTGAGGACCTGTACACTGCATGAGTCAAAAAGAGGGCCATGAAAATATTTACAGACCTCTCGCATTCTGGACATAAATTGTTTCAACTCCTACCCTCAAAACGACGCTATAGAGCACTGCACACCAAGACAACTAGACACAAGAACACCATCACTCTGCTAAACAAATAATTCCCTCACCACTGTCAAACTATTCACTAAGGCTGCATTACCATTACTATTAGTCTTCTCATAGTTCCTATCACCCATCTCCCATTTATGACTGCATGACTGTAACTTTGTTGCTTGTATCCTTACAATTTATATTAATATTGTTTCCTGATTGCTTATTTGTATCCTATGACTACCATTAAATGTTGTAGCTTATGATTCTTGACGAATGTCAAGAATACCACCTCTGGGCATATGTGCCTGTAGAGAGAGCTATTGAAAGTTGTTTTGAACTGTGGCAGCATGTTTAAGAAATAAATTAAACTAAATACATAATGGTCATGATAAATGGTGACTTAGCACTGAGGATGATTACTTATAACTATGTATATGGTTTTTTGCTGAACACATCCAACTCATGGATTCACATCATTTCCCAGGATTCTGGAAGAGAATTTGGAGTATCAGGAATCTACAGGATGTGTAGCTGACACAAATATCTATTTCAAGGGAATTCTAGTTCCAAAGTAATATGTAATAAGATTAGCAAGAATTTGTATTCATAATTATTTTTTTACTGCATGGTATTAGTCTCCCATTTTTATTGCTGTGTAAAAGTTATCAAACTGGGGGTTTAAAGATCAGCCTTTATTCATTTTTCAAATAGCATCAAATTAATAATCTTCCCATAATCTGTAATTATTTTCTGAACCTTTTCTAATCTCGTGTTTACCAAGTTTTTTGGCAAGAGGAAGTTTTTTGTAGATGACGAGTAACATCTTATGCTTGATGTGGAGGAGTCAATTGTTTCTTGTAATTTTTTTTTACTTTTTCCACCTGATTTGTAAGCTATAGCATTGTGACTTGAACAGGCCTGATAATTTGTTCCTGTTCTATTGAATGTCTGCCTAGTTAGTATTTAAAATCTGAAAAATATTTTTTATCTTATCTTTTTTTTCTAACAAAGTTTGATTATGTTTATTGCTTGGGAGTTTGGTTTAGGAACAACTGGATCAGAGGTGGCATTCAGCCAGTTCTGACAGGTTCTGGAGAACTGTTAGCAGAAATTTTGAGTAGTTTGGAGAACCGGCAAATAGGCTGGCCCTGCCCTCACTGCCTCTCAGCTGATCTTCTTTTGTTGCCCTGAACAGGAGAATGGAGCTGGGAAGCAGGTTAGTGGGATGGGGATTTTGCAGTATCCTTCCCCTGCCATGCCCACAAAGCCACACCCACAAAGCCATACTATGCTCACAAAGCCCAAAGAACCGGTAGTAAAAAAATTTGAATCCCACCACTAAATTGGATCCTCTAGCCTCATACTCCCAAACTCCATAGTCAGTAATTTAGTGATAGCAGTGTTCCAATATCTAAGGGGCTACCATAAAGAAGAGTGGCTTAACCTATTCTCCAAAATATCTGAAGGCAGAACAAGATAGATGGAAACTAATCAAAGACCTGGAACTAAGGAGACATTTCCTGATAGTTAGAACAATTAATCTGCAGAATGACTTGCCTCCAGAAGTTGTGGGTGCTCCAACACTAGAAGTTTTTAAGAAGAGATTGGACAATCGTATATCTGAAATGATAGGGCAGTGGCCCCAATCTTTTGGGACTGGTTCCTTGGAGAGATGTTTTTCCACAAACCGGTGTGTGGTTTTGTATGCTGCCTGCATCCCACAGATGGTGCTTTGCTTGTTTGCGGGCCAATAGTTGGGTACCCCGGTGTAGGCTTGGACTAGAAGACCTTCAAGGTCCTTTGCAACTCATTTATTCTGTTATGTTCTGATCTCTCCTGTAACTTGTTCTAGAGAACCCTTGCATCTCCCACTCTTCCAACTCGACACCTTTCATTGTGGTTGCCATGGTGAATAAGTGAAAGTATGTCACCTACTATGATTGAAAGTAAAGGCAAGCTGCTCCTTACTGTTTTTAACATTTTACTCTTGATTATCTCTCTATAATTATACTCCATATTAATATCTATCAATTACTACTGTCATTAAAAATAAACAATTAACATTCCCACAATGTCAAATCTGTTAGTTTAATTAATTTTAGTGTTTTCAAAGGCATATTCATCAGAAAGAATATTACTCCTATTTTATAAAATCACTATTACTGTCCTTTGTCCATCTGAAACTTTCACAGATCACAATTTTTGTTTCCTTTTAAATTGAAATCCTTTAAATAGCTGTTTTCCCTCTTCTTAATTTCAAAAAGAAGGCATTCAGCAAAAATCTTTGATCTTCACTGCCATTTGGAATGTCTCTGTTAGGTTGTAATGTAATTAAACTGTAATGGTTTTAAGAAGGTGAGACTTTTGCCAGTCCATGAAGGCTGCATAACAAGGGCATTTTGTAAATCCCTTGGCTCTCAAGTCTCTTGACCCATAATCAACCAGAAGAAACTAAATTCCTGTGGCCTACTTGTGAGAACCAATTCTCCTAGACCACCGGTGGGTGATCCCAAATGTCTCCTTCCTCCAGAGAAATTTCTATCAGCCAGAACTGTGTCTTAGATAGTGATTCCATCACTGTGCTATCTCTG
The DNA here is from genome assembly GCF_009769535.1 of Thamnophis elegans. NCBI lineage: Eukaryota > Metazoa > Chordata > Lepidosauria > Squamata > Natricidae > Thamnophis > Thamnophis elegans. Next base: position 68,562,030 of record NC_045543.1, on the reverse strand, counting down.
CTTGCAAAGTGGAGATGGCTAATCAACCATAACAGCTCACTTGGAAGCCCAAAAGTGTTGCCTTTTTCCTGGAATCAATTGTTCATATCTTCGCCAGCCATATGGACAAGCCAAGACAGTGTGTGGATCAAGGCAGCAAGGGCAGAATCAGTGGTGGGATTCAGCCAGTTCGCACCCATTCAGGAGAACCGATTGTTAACTTTCTAAGCAGTTCGGAGAACCAGTTGTTGGAAGAAATCTCTTTTTTTTTCATTTTACAGGGCTAATCCTGTAAGGAAGGCAGGAAGGAAACATTCTGGTGTTGTTTCTAGCCTAATGTTTATTGCCCTGCTTTCGGAAACTGCCTCTCTGGTTAACCCTTATTACATTGCAAAAGCTGAGATGAAGCGCCCATCGACGTGAGTGATGTTGTGTTGGCCATGCCAATCCAGTCACATGATCACTGAGCCCTGCCTACCCAGCTGGTCATTAGGGCAGATAACTGGTTGTTAAATTATTTGAATCCCACCACTGGACAGAATCTATCCCCTTTCTCTGAAACAAGATCCAGAAGAAACTCAGATGGCAATTTAAGATGAAGCCTCATGCAGCACAACAAAATGTGACCAAATAACACCCAAACCAGAACAGTATGAGTAATTTTAATCAACAAGAAATCTGCAAAGTTATCCGGCAGGCCTGCAAAAATTTTGTTCCAGAATTTTCCCCTAAAAGATACTGGATACCCTTTGAACAGGATGCTAGGCAAGAATCAGCAAATATAATCAGTGCAGAGAAGAATGAATGTTTTGCTATTCTTATTGACACTGATTAGACTCACACCTCCTTTTCTGCCATACCAATATTATATATTAAACAGAATAAGCACTTTAGGAAATTTTAGAGGCTAGAGAAAATGTTTCAAGTTTAAAAAAACCGCCTGAAAGAATGAAAAGTAGCAAAATAATCACTATATGTATATCCTAAAATTAAATGTATTTGAGATACAGTAGGACTACTATTTTATTATGCATCTTATTGTCTGGGACGTCTTGAGGAATATAGGTCCAGAAAATATTCCATAATTGTAATTATCCGGACAAAGATCCTTGAACATAAATATACCTAACGCCTACAATGATATTAATGTTGCGGGAAACTTTTCAGCTGCTTCATTTTGTTCAGCTCCATATCTAGGAGCTACTTGGAATGGGGATTGGGCCAGAGACCTCAGCAGAATAATCTCATCTCGCATTCTGGCCATCTCTGTATTCCAGAAGAAACAGAATAGCATGGCAAATGACCAGGACATTCTTCAAGTGCTCTCTAGAAAGCCAATGGATCCATTTAATAACTGGAGTAAACCAATTTAAATTGTCTTACAGAGGTCTAGGCTGACATGATCCACGGCTTTCCATTTTCATTTGCTCTGAAATAAAGACTAGGTCAAGTTTACTCAGGAATCCTTTCACCCCAAGATAAGTGGAAATACAATCACCACAAGATAGGAAATACAATACATAATTAAAATTCTACTACTTTGATGGTATCTTTTTCCAAATAAAAAACAGATTATAAATAAAAGATATATAAAACAAATTGTAGATGGATTTTATATAAGTTTTTTTCTGGTTGGCTCATATGTGAAGTTTTATTTGGCTCATCTGTGAAGTCAAAAATGCAGGACACATTTAGAAGATTCCTCTTTGTATATTGCTTTGCCACAACAAAATTGCTCATAAAGCAGTCCTTAGTAAATACTTAGAAGTAGTATTTCACTGGGGGAAAATGGTTTTGTCACCCATATGCCATTGCAAAATCATCAGTTCTTTTTTTAAAGCTGCCATTTTAAAAAAAGTATTCCTACCAGCTTTTGTATGATTTATCAGGTTTCAAAGAGGAGGAAAAACGCAGAAGGAACTAGCCCACTTAACAATAACTCTATCTCTTCTTCAGTGTCATCTTTGACAAAATAAAAGCCACTGCCAGTTTCTAGTAGGAGACCATTCATGTTAATCTGTTTTTTTTAAAGTCATGATCACAGAATGAGAAAATTTAACTACTCAGACGTGGGATTCCGCCAGTTTGCACCTATTCGGAAAAACTGGTTGTTAACTTTCTAAGCGATTCGGAGAACCGGTTGTTGGAAGAAATCTCATTTTGTTTTTCCACTTTACAAAGCTAATCCTGTAAGGAAGGCAGGAAGGAAACATTCTGGTGTTGTTTCTAGCCTAATCTTTATTGCCCTGCTTACAGAAAGTGCCTCTCCAGTTAACCCTTATTACATTGTAACAGCTAAGGTGAAGCACCCATTGACGTGAGTGACATTCAGTTGGCCACACCCAGCCAGTCACATGACCACAGAGCCATACATACCCAGCTGGTCATTAGGGCAGAGAACTGGTTGCTAAATTATTTGAATCCCACCACAGACTCTACTACTTTCTTGGTTTAAGGCAACCTTCTTGGCTCTTTTTTTAAAACCCCACCAATCCTAATTCTCATCTCTTTCTTCTACAACACTAGTAACAACATAAGGGAACTGTGGAAGAAAGAACACATTGTACTTGATGCATTCTGTCCATTTAACTTTTAAATAATAATTGGATGGGGATATGTGGATATAGTTTTAGGGTGCACAAATTTCCTTGGCAACTAATAATACCATACGTATTATTGATATACTGAAATCAAATCTGGGTGTCCCGTTATCTTTAGGATGAAATAGCAGAACTACTATTAAAATAATGCAGTAAGTACATTATTAAACATAATGCATTTATGGAAAGCATAGCTAAAAGAATGTTTGTGGTTTCTCTTTAGGCTAAACTCTTCAATCATTTGAGAACCAAGATTGAGTTCAGTGAAAGATACAACAAACACAAAGTCTTATATGCAAGTATGTGATTGCAGAGAAGATTTCAAGGAAGTATTCATTAGAACAAGGCCATCCAGGAGAAGTGATAAAAAAAATGCATGATGGAAACCTTGCTCCTATTATATATGTTGCAGATATGACATATGTAAAAAAGGATCAAGAATTTGAGTGTGTAGTTGTGCTTGATAGGTTGTCTTTGGTTAAAAGTAACTCTTCTCCTGAAAATTTCTTTAAAATCTTGGTATCTTGCCTAGGAGAAAAAAGTATGCAAGACAATACTACTATTTTGCTGTCTGTCTGCTGAGCTTTTAAAAAATAACTTAATCTATTCTATAACAATATAACTCATTATGTTACCTTAGGCAGGAAATCTAAATGATGCTCTTCCATTATAGTAAAATATATAATTGTAAGATAAATAATTAGCAGGCAATTGTCATTTGATCCCATTGTTCCCATTAACAATAACAAAGACAAAGTAATGAATTTCAAATTTGATGACAATTGTAAATTATTTATTGATATTTAATTTTTCATCCACAATATTCTTTTTACATAGTCATTTATTTTGTTCCTTAAATGTTTTAAAATAATGTCTGTTAGTAATACTCAAATTTTGTGAGAAAAAAATGCTAGGCCCAATTAATTAAAACCCTTGGATTATTATTTTTTTCATGCAAATAAAACAAAGCCTCCAAAAAGGATTGTAAGCAGAAAAGAATGCATGTGTGTTTCTGTTTTAACACATCAAAATGAATTTAAACCATAAATATATTTATAACAAGAGTCATGGTGGCGCAGTGGTTAGAATGCAGTATTGCAGGCTACTTCTGCTGACTGCAGATTGCTTGCAATTCAAGCAGATCAAATCTCACCAGGCTCAAGGTTGACTCAGCTTTCCATCCTTCCAAGATGGGTAAAAGAAGGACCCAGATTGTTGGGGGCAACAGGCTGACTCTGTAAACCGCTTAGAGAGCACTGTGTAAAAGCACCGTGAAGTGGTATATAAGCCTAAATGCTATTTCTATAACAGTTAATAGAATGCAGTCTGAAAAACAAATTGTGGAATTCCCTTGGGATAAGAAAGACTGTGAACTGAGAAAAAAATAAATGAACAGCATTGCTCATCTATAAGAGAAGTTGCTCTTCTTTGACCCACCAGCATTTTCAGTTGAATACAGAGCAGGTGGCAGCAAAAAAGAGAAAAGCAGATGCTAACTGCAGGCCATACCTTCTGCATTTGTTTTAATCGATACAATTTCATTAAGAAGTGATGTTTGCTTGCCATATCTGAAATTTGGTAGAGGTTCTTCAGCCAAATAGAACATTCTAAATGCTTTTTTTTTTCTTCAGAAAGTTCCTGATTTTATATTAAAGCATTCAAATGTGCTTAGACCAATTTAATCTGTTAATAGTAAGTGCTTTTATTTGCCCTGAATGCTAAAGGAGCTATTGATTTCTGGCAATAAATCTAAATCTAAATCATCTAAATCCAAATCCAAATCTCTAAACTTCTAAACCTCTAAACCTAAACTTCTAAACTTTTAATCCCAAATCCTTTAAGTCTATTGAAGTCCTGATTGTTTCCAAACTGATACCTCAAAGAGTGTAAAACTCCAGTCATTCATATTTCAGACACCAAGTTGTATGTTAGATCTATTGTGTGTGACAACTTTCTCAAATGTGGAACACTTTGCAGGAGCTGGAACTGCAATTCCTAGAATTTCAAGCCACCATAAGACAGAATTCTCAAGAAGGCTGGTATAACTGATAATATTTTTATACTTTTAAAGATCTGTCTAGAAGCATTTCAAAATTTGGGGAGTGTAACCTTTATTTGCTATGGGATTATTTCTTAATTAAAACAGGATTGGAAAAATCTATGATCCTCTAGATGGTGCTAGTAGACCCATCCAACACGAACATTGATGAAGGAGTTAGGATTTACATTACCACACTCCTAAATGAAAATATTTATCTGCTGCCTTTTGCGGGAAAGAACTTTAAAAGTACTAATATAAAAAAAAGAGTGCAATTATTACAAGTATAAAATTTAACAACTCGTTATACCAAGCAGCCTGTGGCTTTATTTATTTTTTTTAAAGCTAGAGTTATGTAGGCAAGGACCGTAATTATATTGTGCACATAAAATGCAATTTGCAAAGCATTTGTAGCAAGAAAAAGAATAGTCCTTATAAACAATCCCCAATTAAATGTAACTTTCATTTGTACTAGAAGTAACAAAATTACAAATCTCTTATTCAACAGGGCACATATACACTAATGAGGTAATAAATCATTCTTTTAAAAAAAGTTTTATTTTACGAGTTCCTTTTTTAAAAAATAGCCATCATCTCTTGGTAATGGTGCTTTTGCAAATTTTGTTACTATGAAATTTTATACAATACATCCATAATGTATGTGGTTTACTAATTACTAGTACTGTTTTTAAAAATGCCAATTCTTGTAGTATATGCCATTTCTTGTACAGTTTTCTTGGTAACATATTTTACCAGTAAAACTCATTGTTTTTCACCACAGTAAGGTGGACAGGGCGGGCTACATTCAATATTGAACGTTATGGGAGATATATTTTGTTAACCAATATCACATGCAATTTGCTATATGAATAGTTACATTTTTAATATTTTTGGAAAAGACGTAATAGCTAGGTTTCCACACAATTGCTCTTGTGCTATTGGATTCACAAAGCACTTTGTTTCATAAACCATATTTTAGTTTGGTATGCTATACTAACTAAATGGAACATATGTATTTTTTAATGCCATGATATGTTTCTTGATATACTGTATACTGTATACTGAACCAGGTCATACAGATGAAGATGAGCGAGCAGAACCGAAATTTCCCCCTCCCCCCACAATTCATGGAAAAATGGTCATCCATGAAATCAGTCCATAGTGCCAAAAATGGTTTGGAACCGCTGTCCTAGTGGACCACACCAAAGTATGAGCCAGTAGTATGCTGCAACCGCCAAAACCAGCCAATGCAGTTCTAGAATGCAACAGAGAGATAGCATCAAGATCACAAGAAGTGATAGTACTGCTCTGTACTACATTAGTAAAACCACAATTGAACACTGCTTCCAGTACTGGTCTCCATGATGGTGAGGCTCTAGAAAGAATAAAGAAAAGTGCAACAAAGATGATAAGGTCAGAGGTGTGTTTCTGCCAGTTCGGCCCGGATTGGTCAAACCGGTAGTGGCGGTGGTGGGAGGCTCCTCCCACTCACCCCAATACTTCTGCATATGCGCAGAAGTGTTGCACACGTGAGAGAGAACACATGCGTGCACAAGCAAACTGGTAGTAAAACAAATGGAAACCCACCACTAATAAGGTGTCTGGAGGCTAATACATAGGATGAATGGTTAAAGAAACTAGGTATGTCTAGCCTATCAAAGAAAAGGATTCAGAATGACATGATAGCTGTCTTCCAGGACTTGAGAAGCTATCACAGAGAAGAAGAGGTCAAACTATTCTCCAAAGCACCTGACGGCAAGACAAACAATAATAGGTGAAAGATAATTAAAGAGTGATTCAACCTACAACTAAGGATAAATTTCCTGACAGTGAGAACAATGAATGAGTGAAATGGCTTGCCTCCAGAAGTTATGGATGCTCCATCACTGGAGGTTTCTAAGAAGAGACTGGACACCATCCCCTATAGCATAATAGCCCTATACCAGAATAGTATAGGGCTATTATGCTATAGGGGATGGTGTGTGTGCACATGCACAGGTGTGTGTGTGCATGTGGGGGTGAGGTGAGGTGCACACAGGGGTGGCACACCCACACATGCGCCCTATCCCTGCCCCCCATGCACATGTAGCCCCCCACTTCCCATCAGGGACGTGCAGTCACTAGAGGCAAGGGAGGCGTAGCCTCACCAGTCTCCTCAGGAAAAAGAAAGAAATTTAAATATTTTTTTAAAATAATTAAAGCCAAGATAGTTGCTACCAGATTCCAGGTCACAGTGGCTTGGTGTCTGCTTAGTGTTAACCAAAGCAGGAGGCGAGAGAACTCGGGGCCTCCTTTCCATAAGGAATTTTTCGCCTTCTAAAAGTTAAGAAAGAGTTAAAAGGCAAAAAAGTTCAGATGCAAAAGAGGCACTAATTCTCCCGCCTCCTGATCTGGAAGCAGCGAATCATGTTTTCTTGAGCACGCTTACGTTGGGCGGGTTATTTCGGAGGGCGTGCGTCAGAGGAGAGAGGAGTGGGGGAGAAGGAGGAGGCTCGCTCTTTGCTGCAGACCTGGGCGCTTGGCGGCTCCCACGATGCAAAGTGCCCTGCCCCCCCCTGCTGCCCCGGCCTGCTTCTCCAGGCTCCGCCGCTGGAAGTCCCGGATCACCTCTGGGGGAAGGCTGGGTGAGAAGCAGAGCGAAGCTTCTCCGTGGCCTCCCGGCGCTGCGCAGAGGCTCTTGCAGGAGCGCGTGCCAGCAGCCGGCGGCCCGGAGCGGCCCCGGCTGCGAGACAAGGCAGCGCTTAAAGCAGCCGCTGCCTTGTCTCGCAGCCGGGGCCGCTCCGGGCCGCCAGTCGCTGGCACGCGCTCCTGCGAGAGCCTCTGTGTAGTGCCGGGAAGCCGCGGAGAAGCTTCGCTCCGCTTCTCACCCAGCCTTCCCCCAGAGGTGATCCGGGACTTCCAGCGGCGGAGCCTGGAGAAGCAGGCCGGGGCAGCGGGCGGGCGGCAGCATCGGGGACTGCGGGGCACTTTGCATCGCGGGAGCTGCCAAGCGCCTTTGCTGCAGACCCGGGTGCTTGGCTGCTCCCGGGATGCAAATTCCCCCCCCCGCCGAGGCCGACCCCTGCCCTGCTGAGCTGCTTCGCAAAAGGATGCCCAGCTGAGCCTCACCAGGTATAAACCTCACCACACGTCACTGCTTCCCATGCATGTGCACACACCCCACATGATTGCGCCTCTGTGCACATGCACAAGGCACCCCACACACACCCTGCATGCTTGCATCTCCATGAACACACACAAGGCACCCCACATGTGCCCCAGCACCTTGTGCATGCATGCACAGCCCCCCCATGTGCCCCTCCCCCATGCATTCACGGCAGAGATCTGAAGCCCAGCTGGCTGGCAGGAGGCACATGCACGTGTGTGGCAGAGCTGAACTGGGGTGATGGCTTGCATGTGCCACCTCTGACACGTGTGCCATAGCTTCGCCATCATGGGTCTATATTCTAAGTAATAACTTAGAATTAACACTGCCTTGAAATATCTGGTAGAACAATACAGTAGTACGAATTTGAAAAATAAATAACCAGAATCACGGTATAACAATGATTGTAGCTATCACAGTATGTTACTAGCTTATATATTCCATCTTGGTGTTATGGATTTTGGTTTTCAAAAGTTTGCAGTCCATAGTAAGGGAACAAAGAAGATTTGGAAAATGAGGACTATAGTATAAATGAAAATATTTTCAGTATGTGTTTAGCAGTCTTTGCAGCTGTTAAATTATGCTATCTTATGCTACATTTCTTGGGATTCAGGATTAAGGTCAGACCCACTTGTAGAACCAAGAGATCCATGACATGCCTGATCCAATAAGAAAGTTGTCTTTTTTCCAAATTCCCCGAAATTGGGTGCATACCTTGAAGCTGCCTCCAGGCAACTTGACTTCGCAGAACTGGCACTTAACGGAGATGATCATATTAGAACTAACTTATTTTGGCAGCAAAATAGTAGTTATATATCTCGGATGAACTGTTCTTGCACAATTTCTCTAATGTATGAAGAAGCACAATCAGGCTTTTCTTCTGCATTTAGGATGTAGATATTTCCTTTCTGCTTGCTCTAAAACTACAGACAGAATGACTTCAGTGCTTCTGACAAAATAGACACACTGCAGCACTGTTTTTCAAACCTGTCAAACTTTAAGATGTATTCACTTCAGCTCCCAGAATTCCCCAGCCAGCATCTTAAATTTGCCAAGTTTGAAAAATGCTACCCTACAGTCTCAGTCACATATAAGTAATCAAGGAAGTAGAAATGCCAAGTTTTATCTGGATTGCAGTGTCCTTTCAGAAATTGGGGGTGGGGGGGGAAGCAATAAAAGAAGAAACACATTTCTTTTTTCCTCTCTTTCTTCTTGCATTCAGTATGTAATGGAAGACACTGTTATGTTCCACTGAGGGGGAATAAGGATTGTGCCATAGTTTGCGTTAGTTGATAAGAGAAATGGACATGAGGATATCAGATGCAATTTCAGGACAATTCTTTTTTTCACTGTACCCAAAAGAAAATAGACATTATTACAATTTGAAGAATTTTCAGGCTATTCTGCTTATGGTAGTTGGGAGTGGGGTAGAAGAGTGATCCTGAGTAGATTCTGGCCGGAGTCACTACCAGCCGATGCCGGTGACCAGAAGCTGCCTGGCAGGAAGCCAAACAAGAGGACCTCATGATGATCCATGCTTTGAAACTTCTTCAAGTAGTATGGGAGAAGCGCCGTTTCCATGAAAGCCATGCTGAGAGGGAGGCTGAATTCGCTGAGCAGGGGGAGAGGCGAGCGGATGACCTGTCTGAGATGGCCCTGGGGCCAAACACCAGAGCTGGTCAGGACAGAGGAGCCACAGCCACAGCAGCCATTCGAGCCCCTCCAATGCCAAAGATCCCTCTCCTTGGAGTGAAGTACGGAGGGGATCCCAAAGAGCTGGGGGTTTTCCTGGTCCAGGTTTGGAATTACATGCAACAATATGGAGAGGATTTTCCATCGGAGGATGGCATTGGAGGAGAAAGCGGCAGCCTGGACGGTCGCTTTGCATAACGATGACTCCCCCCTGCTGAGGGATTACAATGTGTTTATGACAGTCCTGAGGAAGCGCTTTGATGACCCCCTCACAAATTGGAAGGCAAGAACCAGGATGAAAACCCTAACCCAGGGAAGAAGGTCAGTGGCTGAGTACACCCAGGAATTTCATGAGCTATCTGTGCATATGTGTGGTCCAAGGAGTCTTTAATGGAAAGCTATATGGATGGCTTGAATAATGATGTATACCAGAGCTGTGTGAATAGGGAGGGGGCACGCAACCTGCAACACTGGTATCAGCTGACAGCAGATGTGGAGATTGACCTAGCCAGAAATCAATACCATCGAGGCAGCGGGAAAACCAAAAAAAAAAATCCTGCCCCAAAAGAGGCTCCAAAAGGAGAGAAGGAATGGTCTGTAACCAAGCCCCGGTCAACTTCCAGTTTCCATTGTAGGAAGGAGGGACATGGGGCTGCTGACTGCTACTCAAAGATTGGCCCCAAACCAACCACTGCTGGAGAGAAGAAACCAGACTGGCAACCAGAAAAACGCAGAGACACCGCCCTGAAGGGCGTGGAAGTTGCTAAGGATTTTCTCCCAACCCAGGAGGAAGAAGAGCCCCCCTTCTTTCAGGAGAAAGCAAAACCGACTTTAATGACGGCCACCTGGTAAATCCCCAGTCAGGCCCCCATGACAATTCGAGTAGAAATTACAGTACCCTCTACTGGAGTCCTTTTAGATTCTGGCTGCTCCTGATGTGTAATTAGCCTAGTAATGGTGGAGAAAATGAGTTTAAGACTGAGAACTATGAAAGTACCCATTGCCTTTTGCCAATTGGATGGATCAGTGACTGGAGGGAGGCGCCCATTTTGTAACTGAACCAGTAGAAATGTGCATGTTTTGTCGTCATGCCGGGGATGGATCAGTCCCTCATACTGGGATGACCTTGGCTGCGGAAATGGAACCCATACATGAACTATCGGAAAGGGTGTCTATGCATCTGTTCCACTAAACCACCAAAGGGGGAGGGAAAGATCTTCCACCTAGCCAGGGCTGCAGCAGACTTAGCAGCCATTATGCATGAGAAACTTGAAGGGGAGGAAAAAATTCCTAAGGACTATTGGGACCTCAAAGAGGTTTTCAGCAAAAGAGCTTCCGACAAACTTCCTCCCCACTACATCACCAATTGCAGCATAGAAATCTTCCCAGGGAAAAACTCCCTAAGCCCCAGATTTACTTGATGACTCCACGTGAAATGGAGGAGTTCCGCAATTTCATTGATAAAAATTTAAAGAGGGAGTTCATACAACCTGCTAGATCATGGGTGGCCGCACCCATCTTGTTCAGAGAGAAAAAAGATGGCTCTTTTCATTTATGTGTGAACTATAAATACTTGAATGATATATGCGTGGAAAACGTGTACCCTATGCACCTCATGAAGGATATGTTAGCTCATCTGGACAAGGGAACATTTTTTCACAAAATTAGATCTAAGAGAAACCTACTACAGACTCAGAATAAAAGAGAGAGATGAGTGGAAAACTGCTTTTAACTGCCCTTTGGGATGTTTCCAGTTTAGAGTACTCCCATTTGGACTTCAGGGGGTGCCAGCCGTCTTCATGCAATTAATTAATGAGGTGCTGCATGAACACCTGTACAAGGGGGTGTTAGTTTACCTTGATGACATCGTCATCTACACAGAAACACGTGATGAACATGTGACATTGGTGCGCTCGGTCTTGAAGAAACTGCTGCTGAACATTTTGCCAAATTGTCTAAGTGTGAATTTCACCAGGAGAGGATTGATTATTTGGGGTACCGTATTTCCCATGAAGACATCGAGATGGCCCCGGAGAAAGTCTGGGCTGTTACTGAATGGGCAGCTCCTTGCACCCGCAAGCAGCTACAAAGTTTTTTGGGGTTTGCTAACTTTTATTACCAATTTATCCCCTCATTCACTAGCATTGCAATGCCCATCATGAATCTCCTAAAATCAAAGGGAGAGACTAAACCTAGGCCTAGTAAGCCTCTGAACTGGACTATGGAATGTCAAGCAGCATTCAAGAAGTTGAAATGACTGTTTGCAGTGGAACCAGTTTTAAAACACCCAGACATGGATGTGGTCCAAGCAGATGCAAGTGACGTTGCCGTGGGGGCAGTGTTGCTCCAAACAAACACAGATGGAAACCTACAACCTTGCGCCTACACCTCCCGTAAACTTACAGAAATGGAAAGAAGATGGGCCATATGGGAAAAGGAAGCTTTTGCCATTCAGTGGGCCTTGATAATCTGGCAATATTTCCTGGAGGGGGCGAAACACCCATTTGGACTGATCATAAAAACCTTGAAGCATTGAAAACCCCATGAAAGCAACTGTGATTCATCCAGTCATCCCAGTTAAACACCTAGCTGCCCCAATGGTCACCAGGATCCAGGGAGCAGTGGATTTAGAGGTGCCCACTGACCTGATGGAAAACCTGAAGGAAGTTCTTGCATCTGATGACTGGTTGAAAAAGCATTCTGATGAGTGCAATATGAAAGATAGCCTTGCTTGGGTAGGAGCTAAGCTGTATGTTCCTGCCAGCCTGAAAACTGTTGTCCTTCAATGGGCCCATGACTCGAGAATGGCGGGACATTTTGGTTTTGTGAAAACTTTGCATTTGATTAAAAGGCAGTTTTGGTGGCCTTTCCCGAAAAAAGACATAGAATCCTACATAGCCAACCATCCTGTTTGTACAGCCGCCAAGAAAGCCTCAAGGACTACTTCAGAGTGTTGCCTGACCTGGTGCACTGTGAAAGGAAATATTGATGGATTTTATTGTCGAGCTACCAGAAAGTCTCGGGAATACTGTTATCTGGGTGATCACCGATTTGTTCTCCAAACAAGTCCATTTTGTACCTTGTTCCAAGATCCCATCGGCAAAGACATTGGTTAAATTGTTTATTTTACATGTGTATAGATTACATGGAGTTCTTGAAGTTAATAGGCTCCTCCCAGGGGATAAGCTCCTCCCACCATCTGCCGACTAATAGAGCTTGTGAAAGGGCTAACTCGGTTCAAGAGCAGGACCTTAGGTGCTATGTCAATTATCAACAAGATAATTTGGCTGACCTCTTGCCTCATGCAGAGGTGGCGTACAACGATTCAGTACATAGCAGTACTGGAATGATCCCTTTTAAAGTTGTATTTGGCCAGGATTTTGTGCCCATTTCTGAATTGCCTCAAGAGAAGCCACAGATTTTGTACTTTTCTGAGTGGAGCGACCAACTTCAACATTTCTGGCCAATGAACTGCAAGGCCTTAGATGCGGCTCACCAAGCGCACAAAAAACAAGCTGATAAAAGAAGAGCAAAGCCAAAAGAGTACCAGGTTGGGCATAGAGTGTTTTTGTCCACTAAGTTTCTTCAAACTACACAGAAATCTAAGAAACTAGGCCCAAAATATGTGGGTCCTTTTCCCATTGTCAAAATTGTAAATCCTGTATCAGTAAAATTGAAATTACCAAAAACTCTAGGAGGATCTATCCTGTGCTTCATGTAAACTTACTCAAACCGGAACACACATCTTCTATGAGTTCACCCCAACCTTCATCCCCTATTCCCCTCCTTATCCAAGGAGAGCAACATTTTGAAGTTAAAGAAATCTTAGATTCCTGGAAACATAGGGGACGTATCCAATATTTGGTGCCCTGGAAGCATTTTCTCCCTTCCCAGGCTGAGTGAGTGAAGAAATCTGATGTCAGGGCTCCTTCACTTTTACCATAATTCTATTCCAGGTATCCTGATAAAGCTTAATATTGATGCATATTATTGGATGTTATTGTTGTTTTCCTTTTTTATTTCTTTCTAGGGATGATGCCCTTTTTTTTAATAATAAATGTTTTTTTAATTTTAATTTGAAACAAGTACAACATCTTTCTTTACATCTGTAGAAAATGTATCAATCGATTACAAATAAACTTTGGTACATCTCCTCCACAGTCAACAAACATAACTCATATTAACTCGAGCATTTTGACTCAGATATTCATACATATCGTTATATATCCATTTTCATTTGACTGTAATTATTATTTAAAAATATTAATAAAAGTAATAATCTTGAACAATACATGCCCACACCAGTGGGAAAAGAAAAAAGCAAAAAGAAAAAGCAAAAAAAAAACAAAGAGGACAAAGGACAAGGCAGGAAAGAAAAAAAAACAAAAACAAAACACAGGTATCTATTATAAAAAAGAAAAAGTATATCAACTGGTTACAACATGCTTTGGTGCATCTCTTCCATTAACTCATATTAATTCAAATATCTTAACTCAGATGTTTACCACATTAACATCATTATACCTCCAGTTTTAGTTAACTATAGTTATTTAAACATCCTTCATCCTTAACTATGCCAAAGAATTAATCCATAACACATGCTGACATTTCATTTACTTGCTTGTAAAATCCTCTATTAACATCAAATCCTCATATCCTATTTTAGCTGAACATCCATAATATTTAATTATATCATATATCATAACATTTTCCCAGTATTAATTAACATTTAGCTGTATATATTTTATTTAGTTTTTTAATAGTGAAAATTATTGTAATTAATGCTCTTTATGTATAATCCAAAAATGTTTTCTCATATCCAATTGTTATTTATCATATCAACTCCACATTATATACATTACTATCAATATCAATTATTATTCAGCTATATCTGTTACAAAAAAGAGTAATTAGATTTAGCTAATTTTCAATTGTATTCTTCAGTCTATCAGCCAACTCCACATTATATACATTACTATCAATATCAATTATTATTCAGCTATATCTATTACAAATAGAAGTAATCAGATTTAGCTAATTTTAAGTTGTATTCTTCCATCTGTCAGCCTATGTCTCTCCAATAGCAAAATCTTCTCAGTCCAGTTGCCATTCGTTGAATAAATTTACCAAATGTTTTTATAAGCAAGTCCAAACAGAGATATCTTCGCACCTTTTTGCTCTGAATGTCACTGATGAGATAATAATGTTGTCCCAGGCTTGTAAAACTTTTCAAATTGACTTTAATTCTCAAGGGTGGAGTTTTCATTTCTCCTCCACTCTGTCTCTTAAAATGAATCTTCTTTATAGCTCCCCCCCTTTCCAGCATGGCATTCCTTTCTTCCTCTGAGATAGACCAGACGCCATTTTTCACATTTTCCATTTGTATTTCAGGAACATTCAAACATTCAACGATCTCACCTTTTCCTTCACATTTTAAAATCAAGTAATCCAATTTTTTTTCAAATTTTTGAAATGAATCAAACAGCTTTCGAAATGCGGAAAGAAGAATCTGGAATGAGCCCTTAGAAATATATTCCGACGCCATGATGTGTCGTAGTTAGAATTTGCAAGTAAAAACACGCTGGAAACTGTGCAATCTTATCTGATCTTAAACACAGCCAAGCAATAAAAGAGACAGATCGTGAAGGGCTAATTAGTAGAAGGTTAGCTTTACGACCCACTTAGAAAGAGTCAAGGGGGGGAATGTCGAAGAATTCCTTGAAGCGTTTAAGAAATAAAGTAACCACCGGTCATAAATCCATTAAAAAAAAGACCAATTCGCCGCTAAGTTCTTCTATTCTTTGGTTTCGATTAGCTTAAATTTTTAGTGCGGACCGTCTCTCTTTGAATAATAAAATCAGCTTACCAGATGACATCACTTCTACCATTCTTAGGGGCAACCTGCAGTTTCGGTTAGCATACAGCTAATCCAGAAGGAGCTGGCAAAAGGGGTTAAATTCCAAGCCCCCCAGAGACCTGCGAACGCCTCTGAGGTAACTGGATCTCCCCAAACCTTCACTGTCTCTTCGGGACAGCTAGGATCGAAAACGACCCTCCAATTTCCTTCGGAATAGGGGAATTTCAGGAATAGCCTGAAACTCCGTCTTCTCACTGCTAAGCCCCGCCTTCTTCCGGGATGATGCCCTTTCTGAAGGAGGGCCGAATGTCAGCCTCTGTTTTGCTTGTTTGCTATCGGCTGCCATAGGGGAGTGTGGGGGCTTGAGGTATTTGGGATGGGAAACTTATGGTACTGGAGGAGTTATCAGAAAGAGAGATTGGGTCTCACCATCTTCTGCGCATGCTGATGGCCTATGTTTGGACTTGGTCAAGGTCAACCATCTCTGCATATCAATTGAATGAGAAGTTTGAAGATGCAACTCACATGACACCTTAGGGAGTTGCAGATTGGTTAATGGGTATGAGTGATTAGGGGGTGGGGTGGGTAAACATTTGTTATGTATTTGTTCATACTTTTTTGGCTCAAATCTTGCTTTCCTTTCACTGCTATCTTTTCATAACCAGTAAAAGTATCTTTTATTCCACAAACAATGGAGTTGGGAGTTTTCTTTCTTGATTATTGATGGAAGCATGCCTGACATTTTCCCATGTATTTCACTGGGAAGCATAGAGGGTGGGGATTCAAAAAGTCGATCCCCTCATAACCATACCTATTGGCTAAGAATCCATTGGCAAGGTCAGTTTTGCTCTCCGAGTTCAAGGGGACCTAGTCCTAACTCTAAGTTGGTTTTTTTTCCCCTATGGGATTTGCCCATGTATTTCACCGGGAAGCATAGAGAGTGGGGACTCAAAAAGTCCACCCCTTCTAACCATATCCATGGGCTAGGAATCCGTTGGCGAGGTCGGTTTTGCTCTCCGAATTCAAGGGGGCCTAACCTTAACCCTAAGTCTAGAGTTATATAGAGTCTTGAAATAACTCATTAATTAATTATTTGAATTTGAAGGTTATCTTGCTAATCATGGGACAAAGATGTCTTGCTAACCATTTTTAGGAGGTATGTCGTCATGGTACAGTCATTTTCTCATTCCTAGGCCATCAGGAAGACAACATAATTTCATCTACAGTTTTAAAGGTATTTTTATTTATAAAGGTAAAGGTAAAAGTTCCCCTTGCACATATGTGCTAGTCGTTCCTAACTCTAGAGGGTGGTACTCATCTCCGTTTCAAGGCCGAAGAGCCAGAACTGTCCGAAGATGTCTCTGTGATCATGTGGCCAGCATGACTAAATGCCGAAGATATACAGAATGCTGTTACCTTCCCACCAAAGGTGGTTCCTATTTTTTCTACTTGCGTTTTTACATGCTTTCGAACTGCTAGTTTGACAGAAGCTGGGACAAGTAATGGGAGCTCACTCTGTTACGCAGTGCTAGGGATTTGAACCGCCAAACTGCCAACCTTTCTGATCAACAAGTTCAATGTCATAGCCACTGAGCCACCCCATCCCTCATTTTTATTTATGATTATTTGATAATTTACAGATCATCAAAATACAGCATATGACTCATTTATCCTATATGGAATGGACTCTTGCACTTTAGCTAGCTATATATAAATGATTAGTTTTAGCAGACCTGGTATTCAGCAATGTTGCAGGAAAATAGTAACTAATGTTATATACAGTCCCTCTTCCTTTTCACAAGCTGTCTGAGAAGTACAGATATTATAGGTAGAGATATGAAAAGGAAGGGTAGCATGTACCAGGAGGAGGAGGAGGAGGAGGAGAATGAGAAAGAGGAGGAGAAGAAGGAGAAGGAGAAGAAGGAGAAAGACTGCATGTCTTCTACTTCTTCCAAAGCAAATTGTGCTGAATGAATTATTTGTGAAACCATGTTGGTGATAATGTGATCAGGAACTGAAAACCTTCTTCCTAGATTAGGCACTATCCTCTGTTATGATAGTCTTTTGGGTTTCCAGAGAAATCAGTCATGTGGATTCCATACCTGCCTATGTAATATCTAACTGGACATGACATGGCTTTATATAACTGATTTTGGCAATCTTGTAAAACAGGGGTGGGGAATTGATTTTCCCAAGAAGGGGCACAAGAGAAACTGGGATAGTTGTGGAGGGCTGCTGCCACTGCCCCACCCCCTCACTACTCTGTGTCCTGCTGCTGCCATGCCCACATCCCCTGCTCCCATCGCTGCTGCCCTACACCACCATCTCCACCGCAATTGCCCACCTCCCCAACATCACCCTGCCCCCTGCCAATGCCCCCTGCCCCTACTGCTGATTCCCCACCTACTGCTGCCAATGTCACTGATGCCATGGACTAGACAGCAACAGGGTCCACTGGCTGTAAAATGTTCTAGAAGAGTGTTAGATTTCTTTTTAAAAGTTTGTTGTCTTTAAAAAATATTATAGACCCGGGTCTATAACAGGTCGAATTGTTGCGGCTGTTGATGAGTTTTTTTAATCTGTTTTTTGTATTTTGTTTTGTCTTGTTTGTTTTCTTTGTATTGCCCCCCCTTCCCTATTTGGTTTGTTAGCCGCCCTGAGTCCCCCCGGGAATAGGGCGGCATACAAGTTTAATAAACTATAACTAACTATAACTATAACTTAAAAGAAAAAGATTGACACATTCATTGATTTCAGGAAAGAAAACCAGGTTCCACCAGCTTTTGTGTTGCTGTTTTCTGCCCCCAGGTTGTAATGCAATTTTCCTGCTACTCAATGCCACTTTTTTTTTTACTTTTATGAGGGCAGGGTGACATTTCAGTATGTCCAGTGCTACTTTGGCTACTCCAAGGTTATTTCTGGCTGCTGTTGATCTTGACCACTTGCTGCCATCTCTCCACATCCTGGTATAGTGAAACTGAAGATAGTTCTTGTCACTTTTAGTTCAAAGGACAAGTCACAGGTGCAGCTCAGGGGTTTGATATGAAGTGAGTAGGAAGACCAATCCATTTCATAAACCTTCCAGAATGCTGGTGAGCTGTCATGCGGGTTAATTAATATGCAAGATAGAACTTTTTTCCACTTTTTTCTTTAAAGTCTATTTTGCTCAAAATGTAAACAGTCAATGTTGCAGAAAAAAAGAAAAATGATTGGTGAATTTTCATAATTCATGTGAAATGTGATTTAATTTTGTTCTCCACCAAAGATCTCCAGTTCTAAACTGTACAGCATCACATTGTCTAACCCAGGGGTGTCCAAACTTGGGAACTTTAAGGACTAGGGGAGACATGATAGCAGTGTTCCAATATCTCAGGGGTTGCCACAAAGAAGAGGGAGTCAAACTATTCTCCAAGGCACCTGAGGGTAGAACAAGAAGCAATGGGTGGAAACTAATCAAGGAGAGAAGCAACTTAGAACTGAGGAGAAATTTCCTGACAGTTAGAACAATTAATCAGTGGAACAGCTTGCCTCCAGAAGTTGTGAAAGCTCCAACACTGGAAGTCTTTAAGAAGATGTTGGATAGCCATTTGTCTGGAACGGTATAGGGTTTCCTGCCTAGGCAGGGGGTTGGACTAGAAGACCTCCAAGGTTTCTTCCAACTCTGCTATTGTATTGTATTGTATTGTATTGTATTGTATTGTATTGTATTGTATTGTATTGTATCAGATCACACCGCTTATTCCTTTACCCCGTGACTTTGGCAGCTGTTCTCCAGAGACATCGAGATAGATGCTATTATGGTATATACAATCCTTTTAACAATATGACAGGAATTGAAATTCCTGTCTCTTCATATGAAATATTTGGACTACTGCTTCTACGTTTTTCTCCTCTGTTGTGATTGGGGGAAAGTACAATGTTCTCCACTTCCAGTTCTTCAGCTACCACAACAGGGAGAAGCACAGAGGTCCACCATATGTTTTGTATGGAAACCAGCCTAGATTTCATCTGATTCCCACTGTAGCTGATAGCTGATGTAATGAAGCCACGCCTCTTTTGCGTTAGCTTGTGACTTAAACTTGGGACAAGTATGCTGCGATTCCTTCTTCTGAATTTCATTTGAACCTCCTATTGTATGGAGGATAGTAGATGACCCTTGCTACTGCCTCAGAGTTGTGTTTCAACTCACTGTGTGAATGGCTCTCCTTGCATGACAAGTACTATGGATTTCATCCGAGTGCGAGTGAAAGAGCAGGAGGAAACAGCCGATGTTTCATAACTGATTATCTTCTTGGATTGCATGTCAGGGATGTTCTACATATGTACAATGCTGAAAACTGCCTTGCCGCAAAGTTTAGTAATGCGGTCATTCACGATGTGTTCCAAGAGGTATGCAATGGGTGTGAATTTTGGGCTGCACTGTTTCTCTTGAAAAGAAATTTACAGGAAAAAGCCAAATAGTTCTCATGGGCAAGATAAATTTTTGCTGCAGACAGGTTATACAATAACATCTGCTGTTGCAAGATTTGTGCTGGACCATGAGGAACAACAGAAAACCATAATGAATTGGACTAAAATAAGCAAGGCCTCTGAGAAGATATATCTTTTCTGGGATGAGACAGCTTCTCTCTCAGCCTGTTTCAGCACCAGGCCCAACAGTGCAGGCATCTTAATAGAAATCAGTCACAATTAATACACAAATATAAACTGGCAGTTTATGAATTACACAGCTTACTGTGGTTCAATTATTCTTTTCGCTCGACTCACCCTCTTGCTTTTAAACATATGCACTAAGTATTTGTATGATTCTGAGGCAATATCCATCGCTAAAGCCCTGTGGGCAGGATTTTTTTTAGTGGTTCCATAAATACCCACATTCACTGGCTGGGATTAATGATTGTCAGTTGTGGTTGCAAGTCATTCTGATTGCAGATTAATAAATAACATTCTTTGTATTTGTTTTCCTTTCCCATCATTTTCACTCCATTGGTAATTTATACTTTTATTAAAATTTGCTTGCCAGTAATCCTGTTGTTCTGCTCAGTATGTTCCTACTCAGATGTTTGAGGTATGTTGATCCATTTTACGACTTACCAGTGTTGAAACATTCATATCTCTTTAGAGATAAGCAGTCCTCGTCTTATGACCACAATTGAGACCAAACTTTCTTTCGCTTTTTGGGCTCAAATAAGTCAAGAACAGAGACGGGGTGGCTCAGTGGCTAAGACACTGAGCTTGTCAATCAGAAAGGTCAGCAGTTCAAATCTCTAGCACCACGTAACGGAGTGAGCTTCTGCTACTTGCCCCAGCTTCTACCAACCTAGCAGTTTGAAAGCATATAAAAATGCAAGTAGAAAAATAGGAACCACCTTTGGTGGGAAGGTAACAGTGTTCCGTGTGCCTTCGGTGTCTAATCATGCTGGCCACATGAGCACAGAGATGTCTTTTGACAGCGCTGGCTCTTTGGCTTTGAAACAGAGATGAGCACCGCCCCCTAGAGTCGGGAACGACTAGCACATATGTGTGAGGGGAAACTTTACCTTAAGTCAAGAATTACCTGTTTCTGTTTGGTTCAAGAGTCCTTCAGATATCTATGGCAAAGAGGACATACATGTTTAAGAATGCTGAATATAAAACAATCAAAATTAGGAGTAACTAGGAAAGTTAAAAACCATAACCTAGAGGTGAAGAACTCCATCATCCACCCCCAAACTAGCAAGGGCCTTAGGCCAGGAAGTAGCAGTTTTCTGGCATTTCTGGAAGACCAGGAGTATGGGAGTGACCTTACCTTCAGTGGAAGAATATCCCAGCAACTAGTATTTAAAGTTATTATATCAGAGTAATTGCAGAAAATATGTAGCCATTATTCCCAGTTGCCAAATCTAACCCCTTTTAAAATCTGTCCAAATAGGTGATTACTGCTATATATTTGTTAGTGATTTTAATGTTGTCCATTATTACATCTGTCTTGGATTTCCCGCTTTCTTTTGGATATCTCCTTGGTGGAAATTGTATAAAGCAGGTCAGAACTCATTTTTCCCCCTTCTCTGTTATGTTTCTTCTGAAATCTGAAGAAAAAGGGACTAAATGACACGGTCAGGAGAAACTGGAAAAAAAATAAAGCTTGCTTTCAAAATTGGGCTGGATCTGGCTGAAGATTGTGGAGGCCTTTCTGGAATTCTATATTTTAAAAAAATATTTCAGAACATCCCTGTGAGAGAAGCATGTGGGCAGTTCAAAATATTGTCAATACTTTCATTCTATGCTTCCTCTCTTCTTTCTTGTCATGAGACATAGAGCAAAGCTATTTATAAGAGATTAAAAAGAGTTCCAGAAGCCATGCTCTTTCCCAAACTTGTTTCTGAGCTAAAAGAATAAGCATTCACTCCTCTCATTTTGGAATAGATCCAGTTCTTTTGGTCCCTTTTTCTGCCTTCCTTTTTAAGGTCTAATGAAGAAATCCAATCAAGATTACCTCATAGTAAAAGTAAATAGCAATAGCACTTAGATTTACATACCACTTCACAATGCTTTATAGCCTTCTCTAAGCGGTTCACAGAGTCAGCATATTGCCCCCAACAATTTGGGTCCTCATTTTACCCACCTGGGAAGAATGGAAGGCTGAGTCAATCTTGAGCCTGGTGAGATTTGAACTGCCAAATTGCAGGCAGCCAGCAGAAGTAGCTTGCAATACTCACTTTAACCACTGTGCCACTGTGGCTCATGCTCCCTCAAGTTAAGTTTGATACTCATAACTTCATGGAATTTTCTTGACAGCTATACATTACCTGAGTTTCTATTTCCTTCTTCCATGATATTTGTTTTTCAACATTCCAATCTACCATTTCCTAGTGGTGTTACATCCACATACCAAAAGTGTAACTTTTTTTGCAGGAAAACTAGCCAGGGTCAACTTGCTGCCATCATCTACCATGATGGTGAAAAAAGCATGTTAATTTATTTATTTATGATCTTTTTCTGCAAATCCTCAGTATTAAATTTTTTTCCCCCTCAACAGCTGCATGCGGCTGTGTTGGCTTTATCTTTAAGTTATTCATTAACCTCTTTGCTTGAACTCATCAGAATGCATCTCTATCTCTATCTCTACATCTACTCATATTTATCTATATGTCAGATATTCACTCTCATGAGAGATATTGTATGTTTGCTTCCACATTTGCCATTTTATTGACTGCTTAGCAGAGATCTGCTTTGAATTTTATTCAAAGTTTATTTTAAAAGAAGTTTAAAAGGTAGCCTTGCTCATAGAGTAGGCACTACAAACCAGAGATGGGTGTCTGCCGGTTCGGCCCAGATTGGGCGAACCAGTAATGGTGGTGGCCCACCCGCCCAGACACTTCTGTGCATGTGCAAAAGTGTTGTGCGCATGAGTGAGCGAGCGCACATGCATGAGCAGACCAGTAGTAAAAAAATTGGAAATCCACCACTGCTACAAATGCTTGGGCTATCCCTCTTACTTTTAATTAGCCTAAATCATCTCCTGTTATTTCTATTTAGAGACTGATTTGGCATCTTCGTGGCTCATCCTTAACTCAAGAAACAAGTTATAATACATTGTTTCCATCATCGCATCTTAGAGGCATTTATTTATTCATTCATTCATTCATTCATTTGTTCATTCATTCAATTTCTATGGACTGCTCAACTCAACCAAGTGAATCTGGACATCATGTTTAAACTGCACCCACTGCAAGCATTGCCTTTGGTTGATGGGTCTGTAATTAGATAATTAATATACATTAGCTTATGTTTACCAATTATTTGATTGATAACATTTTCACTATAAGACATCTGTCAATGGAATCAACATCTTTATATCCATGGCCTCTCCGCACCATGCAGTGTCAGCACCCTGGCGCTCTTGTGTCTCACACACAATGCTTGCGCTTTCCATGAAATGAACACAGGGCAAAAGTTCCCTCAGAAATCCTGCAAATTTTAAACAAAACCATTCTTTGCTGAATAGCACTGAGCATTCCCCCTGGTGCATTCTAGCTGGATGATGTAAAGTGCTCTGGGTGTGGGAGGCCATGCCATGAAGCACAGGAAATAGCTTAAATCTTCTCAAATGTTTATAAAGTTAAGTAAATGGGAAACGGTTACAGCTGACACTGCCAACCACTTCAGAGCTATTTTAGCGAGAAATACTATCATTACTATTATTTTTATAATAAATAATCCCTCTGTCTTAAAATCCAGTGCTGAATTAAAAGGTATGGGGGAAGAAGGCTATCCTAATATTGTGGGAGTACTGACCCTTTTGGACATATTTTGAATGCCTTTTTATTTATTAATTCTGTACTATCCATCTCTAGCTCGGTACTCAAATATATAAATAGAACAGGGCATTGTACTCAGAATTAAATGCAAGAACTAAAGTTTAACATTCCATTCCAACCAATTAATTGCTCAGGAAAGATAACATCCACACACATACTGTCCATGTCAAGATCTAGAAGCTAGAGAGAATCCAAAATAATAGGATAAATAGTTGCTGGAATTATAACCCTGCGTGACATTCTGAGAGGGCAGCTACCTTAGGAAACTAGAATCTCTCGGCACTCTGTAAATATATTTATTGCTAGCAAGTTAATGTAATGTTTAGAATCCCGAAAGATTGCCAATAGAATAATCAAGGCACGCTACTCTTGATTCTTTCCTTTTCATGCTTCCCACCCAATCCTGAACTCAAGAATCTCTGTTTCTTCTCTTTAGTATCTTATAGTGCTTGTTGTTTTCTCTAGACCAGAGGTCACCAACTGGTGGTCCATGAAAATTTTTTGGTGGTCTGCAGTGCACCCGGTAGAGAGAGATATACAGAGAGAGATGAGAGAGAAAGATGAGAGATCCTGGTGTTCTGTCTTCTGTGCAAAATGGGTCCAAATTGAGTGTTTAAGGTTGCAGAAATAGGCAGCCAAGGTAAGTGCCTGAAGGACCCCATCTGGTCACTGGGAGTCCAGACGCTTCAGTGAGCGGAGTGCTGGATTCATATTAGTGGTCTGCGGGATTTAAAATTATGAATTTAGTGGTCCCTGAGATCTGAAAAGTTAGTGACCCCTGCTCTAGACCCATTATCTATCACACCATATGACCCTCAACACAGGAGCTCAAGTTGAGATCGAATTAATCACTCGTTATCCACAAACAACAATGTAAATTACTTACAAGCCACACTGGCCAATTTTGGTTGAAGGCAATGGAGGCAGAGAAATACGTTTCTGATGTAAGAATCCAAATGAGTTTTAAATGGGCTTTATCTCACATTGAATATGATCAATCATAAGAATTTCTTCACATGTTCTTCAGCTTAGAGCCCACTAATTTCACTATTACAAGTTGCCTAAGGCTAATTTGACTTTGTAAGAAGAAATCTGGAGCTTAAAAGCTTTCCCATGTCATCTCTGCTTTGTCCCAGTGACAATGTCTGGAAATTCCATTAAAATATTCCCCCTCCCCCCCCCCAAAAAAACCCCATCTGGCTCTATCGTTGTCAAGCAGTTTCCTGCAATAACCAGCCATTAGTCTAAAACTGATAAGGGACTTCTTTATTCATGATAATGGAGTTATATGAAGCTTCTTCATCTTTTGATCACTAGGATCACTGACAAGACTAGCAAATCCAAAATTTACTTTTCTCCTACAGTGTGGCCAGCTATTGGCTGTGAATAACTCCATGATTGTCACGGATGACCTGAAATCCTGAGCCACTTAGTTAAATGGGCAACCTCAGTATGAACATTGAAATCCCTTTGGTGAAGAAGCCTAGGACAATCCAATGCCACACTTCACATCACCTGGCTGATGTCATGAAGAAAAAATGTTATATGGTATTTCTTTAGTGTCGCAGCCATCCAAAGGCAGCAGTATGTATTCAAAATTAACATTTGGTTAACAAGAATATGCCTACCCCACTTTCCTGCCCTTCGATAATAGACTATAAAATAGGGAGTGAGATGAAGCCTCACTTGCTCTGTCAGACAATCTCTGGGCAACATGCATGATTACCACCTCTAGCCACTTTTATCTAGCACTGAACAGCAAGAATTTTAGTGGGGGTGGGGAGTAGCTATCACCTTGACTTTCATTGGGCCAAAGTTACATTGATTTGCACAGGGGAGTCCATGAGTGGCCCCCCAAATTAGGCTCAACCAATTATTAAAAAGCATTTACAAACCTTTGTGTTCTATTTATCAAGATAGCATCAAAAGATGCCATCTGATTTTTGATTCAACTTGGATTTCATCATGCTTAGTAATAAATCTGAAATAAATTGGTATTGGAAAGGCTTCTTCAGCTGCATGATTGTTTTTGAATGTCTCCACTAAGAAAAAAGGCAAACGCTGAAGGATTGTCTTAATGTGGTTTCCATTTTCAAAAATATGCCAGATCTTCTGCTATGAAGAATCAGTGGCCCTCCAAACATTGTTGAAGCACAGCTTTTGGCATCTCTGAGAACGAGTGATACTGGCTGGACCTACTAAAAATTTCACATAGTTGTATTGGAAGACGTGAATTCCTTTATCCTTACTACTTTGCTATTGTTCACTGCAACAGGCAAATACTATTCCATTTTACATTTTTTATTGTTATCATTTCTTTAGTTATATTTTTGCTGGATTATTAACTGTAGTTGAGAGGTTCTTGGTATATTTATTTATATTCTTTTACTTATGGGTACACAGCTTTTAGATTATAACAAAATGTAAATTTTAATCTTTTCAACCTCATATTTTCCATTACTCTATCTGTATATTATTACCAGAATTTAACCCACTTTTTCATACATTCCATAACTTCTTCTATTTCAAATTTCAATAAAAGTTTATATATTTTAGCAATTGCATGTTCATTATTTGTGCACAATTCTACTTCAGACTCTTACAACATAGGTTGTCCTTAATTTACAACAGTACATGTGACCATTCAAAGTTACAATGGCACTGGGAAAAGTGGCTTATGACCATTTCTTACATTTATGACCTTTGCAATATCCCCATGGTCATGTGATATACATTTGGATGCTTGACAACTGACTTACATTTATGATCGTTGCAGTGTCCAAGAGTCACGTGATCGACCTTCTGACAAGCAAAGTCAATGGAGTTGTCAGATTTACTTAACAACCAGATTACTAATTTAAGAATTACTGTGATTCACTTAACAAATATGGCAAGAAAAGTTGTAAAATGGGGGGAAACTTCTCACTTAACAACATAAATTTTGAGCTCAATTGTAGTCGTAAGTTGAAGACCACCTGTCCATCTTTTGTTCTACTTTAAAATGTCCTAATTGGTAGACATTGGTATAAAACCATTGACAATTATATCTGTCACCAGTTCTTTGATTATGTTTACTTATTATTTCTCTTCTATAAAATGCTTCTTGTGTTAAGATCCACAAAGGGGTTTTCAGTAATCTGGGTTTCTACCTATTCTATATTCTCAATATGACATGTCTAACATAATAATGTTTAAAATCCATATTAACCTTGATTTTGTCATATTTTTGTCACAAATATCCATGCCATTCAAATTTCAGGTCACATCTTTCTAACTCTAAAAACCTTCTGTTTCTCAGCAGCATTCACTTTTTCATCCAAGCCACATACATCAAGCTGCAAAATAAAATTTCAAAATCTGGTAAACCCAATTCTCAACTTCCCTTTGCATGTTGTAACACATTACATTTAATTCATTTTTCCCCCTGCCAGACCAATTTTTGATGTATCCTTCTCCCACTAGTTAAATGGCATAGCAATTGACAAAACGTACTGTCTGAAAAGAAAACACCATTCTAGGTAAGACCTTCATTTTTATTACAGAAATTTCCCCCCAACATTGACAATAGTAATTTCTTCCATTTTAACATTTCTGGTGAGGATTTGGAGTTTCCACTGAGGATTCACAGTGAATTAGACATCCCTGAAGAAGTAGGGATGGTAACGCAGCCTAAGAGGCAGTCAGTGAAGTCTTTCTGGAAAAAGGAGAAATACTGAGATTGTCTACTTGCATTCTGGACAGTTGCTCCTTGTGCGTAGATTGCAAGAACTGAGATTATTGCAGTCTGCTTGTGTGCTGAGAGGGCGTTTCAATAATTTCAATCATGCTCATAACCGTAATGCAGACTGAATCTTACCCATTCCAGTATATAGCAGGATAGAATTCTCAAACTATTGACAAGGATTCCATAAAGTTATTCAAATTGTATGACATAGTATGTTTCCCAGAAACTTGGATGCTAGAAAATCAGTTTGATATAACATATCTGTTGTGGCCCAGCAGGAGCCGTTTGAGCTGCCACCAGACTCCGACAGCGAGGGGTCCTATGAGTCAGCCCTGGAGGATGTGGAGGACCCTGGTCAAATTTCTACTACTCAGTCAGGGTTCCGACTCTGAGCAGGGCGCAGAGAGACTGGTTGGCCACCAGGTGGCGCCTGAGACTTGGATCAGTGGGGAGGAGACAAGGGAGAATGATCCAGAAACCAACTGTGAGTTGTTCCTGGATGCACGCCGTCGAAGGGCTACTTGGCGTCAAGAACAACTACCTAATTACAGGATGTAATTGCACTCAGCTGATGGTCATTAGGCTATTCTCCAGACTATAAAAGAGACTGCTTGTGCCATGCCTTCTTGCAGAAGTCAACTCTTTGACTAAAGAGAAACAAACTTGGCAGGCTGGATTGCTGCCAGAGTTTGTCTGAATTGCTACTAAAGTTTGTCGGCCTTGCTGCCAAGGTCTTTATCTGTTTGTTTACTTGGCTTTCAGCCACCAAGAGTCTGAACTTGTTATTAAAGGACATTCTCATTTAAGCTTGTCTCGGCATTTGTTACTGGCCAGAGGAGGGGGTCAGAACACATATCTATCTGGTTTCATATCATGCGTCATTCCAGCAAGGAAATTATATTCTATGGGCTTTCCTTTTTTAGGTTTGGTAAATAGAAAGTGAATCTAAAGGCAGTACAAATAAATTTGGATTGTAATCCCTCTTTCCTTTTAACAAGATTTATGATAAAAAATAAGACTGCTCAGAATAAATATTAATAATTATTTATCTATAATATTAAATGTTTATGTGCCTCTAATAGGTTCTAAATTCAAAATAAGGACCACTGGGCTATCCCTGAAAATAGAATTAATGGTCTAGAAAACAAATTTATACTAGATACTATTATCATAGTAGAAGATCTTAATGCAAGAATAATAAGAATATTTATTGATACTAAACTTTATTAATTATTAATTAATTAATTAGAAAAAAGGTAATAAGATCTAAATAGCAAAACAGTTAAAAGTTAACACTGATGAACGGTCCCTTACTTTCCCTTATACTTAAACCTGGCAGGGCATCTAAATTTAAATTGAATTTTAACATTTTGAATGGCTTTTAGCCCAGAGATTCTTTTGGCAATTTTACATGAATCAATGAGTAGAACAATAATAATTGAACATTTCAAAACATGGAGGTTATTCCACTAGGCTGTAATGATTACCAACCTATTATATTCATTTTTTTCATTTTATTTATTTCGTTTGTCAAACATGTACAAGATAACAAGTATAAGTGTAAACATGGACATGAACACAGGAAATGGGTACGAATAAATGTGGAGAGTAGGACAGGGACGGTAGACACGCTGATGCACTTATGCATGCCCCCTTACAGAATATTCCTGAATACTGTCTTTGAAGATAGTGGAAAGTTGAAAATACATAATGGCCACATGTTTATACTTAAAGGCCATAAAAATTAAAATTGTCTGTTAATTTAGGTTATAAAATCACTGGAACAATAATTCAAACCATCAGCAGATACCAGCTTAAATTGATTAATGCTGATCCAATCTTTTCAGTTATCCTGAACCACTAACAACAAATAGTTGACCACTTAAAACTAGAATTAAGGCAGAGTGCCTCTAAATTAAGTTCAATTCACCAACAACATTGCCACAAGTTTGATATGGAATGTAGAACAGCACATTGCATGGTTAAGAATTTGGCAAGGAGAGCAAAAGACAGTTGTTCCTCATGGATAATTATGGAAGAAGAAGGGAATATAAGCTTAGGAAGTAAAAGGAACATAAACTTCTTCTAGAGCAAAAAAAAGACATTATATCAAACAAATATATGATATTCCCTCCTATCCTCCATAGATTCTAAAGGCACATTATTGATGAATGTGATAAAACTTATAAATGAATGATAATGATAATATGGGAAAAGATACAAACATCTTAGAGGTTAGACTGTCCAAAGAGACCTCAGAGAACCCTTATATTAAAGATTTTGTTCCCTATCCAACTCGAGGTAATGTAAAATGTTATGATGCTACATAAAGAACAATAAAATTCTGGGGTACAAGTGGTAGTCAACCAATTTCTTCATTCCTCTTGTAAAAACCAAGTTGTTCTTTACTTTTCAGATGCAGTAGAGTTATGCAGAATTTCTACCCTTATGATATGGAATTATTTCAAAACAAGCTCCTCTGAACTTTTTTAGTTGTACCTATCCCACTTTTCTATGCAGAAACTGTATATATCCCCAATTAAAGTTTGAAGGACATTTAATAATCGGCTAGATTCCTTTTAGTATCTGATCCTTGACTTCTCAAGCAATGTTTCCTGGAGCAAATGAATTTCTCCACTTCTTGCACCAATTGATTTACTTTTTATCCAATTCTACGTATTCCTTTGGTTTTTAAATTATTTTTTAAATTCAAATAATGCAAATAATAATCTATTATTTAAAAACAGGGTGCTGGCTGTCTTTGCCCAAAGAAATGTGTTTAATTTATCAGAAAATAAAATTACCCCTTTGTATACCCTTAATGAAATCAAAATTGAATGTGAACATCATCTGAATTAAGTTACAGTGACATCCCTTCAAGAGGCACCACAAAACTATGGTTCCAATAAATGGTATTAGAGGGACAATTTCTCAATAGCTCAAATTGTATGCACTTCTACCCTTGTTCCAAGGAAATTATAGAAGATTTTACCCATTATTTATTGTATTGCCTATTTCCACTTCAGCAAATGGAAAATTTCTGAGAACTACTTGATAAGAAAAGCATTTTGGCCTGATTCATATAAAATTAAATATCTAATGAATTTGGACAAGAAGACCATGCTAGGGAAATTATCAAGTTTTGCATGAGTTACTGCTAAAAATATTTTATCAAAAGTTTCTAATGTGTTCTAATATTTTACTTGCTGTTATAACACTGTTTTTCTGTTTTTATTTATTTTTGTACATTGTAATGAAACTTACTTTTGAGCAAATTGGAAATAAATTAGAGAAACAAACTAGACTTTTGTAGAAATATTTCTGGTTTACTATTAAAGAGTGCAAATACTTGGTGGATTTTACAAAACAAAAGATAAAGATAAAGATAATACTGTGATGCAGACTTTAACTACAAAATGCAAGTTGAGATGAAAATATTAAGGGCATAGAAAGACAAAAGAGAAAAAAAATCATGTTGATATTATAACACCATAATGGCAATCACCAGAAAAAAAACCAGAATAGAGGGGAAAGGAGGACTGGTAGGGTAGAATTTAGACCGTATTTTGTTAAAAAAAATGTTTGAGCACAGGGCCAATAAATGTGCTGAAACATTTGACCCTAAATTTGAAAAAAGAATGGATTTCCCCATTGGCTTTGCTTGTGGGAATCTGGCAGGGAGCATTGGAAATCAGAATCACATGATTGTGTGATTGCTGCAACAGCCCCAACACTCTCTCTCTCTCTCTCTCTCTCTCTCTCTCTCTCTCTCTCTCTCTCTCTCTCTCTCTGTGTGTGTGTGTGTGTGTGAACTGATCTAAGTTAAGTATCCTGGAAATTTTACTTCTACTAGAATAATGGGTCCCAGATTCTTTATTGTATACTTTAAATTAGCAGATTTTTGCACCTTGATTCAAAAACTGTTGCAGGAAAATAGACTGGGCTAACTTGAGTGTTCAAACAGTCTAAATGAGGATTTTAGTAGTATATAGTTAGATGCTGTATTATGCTAAAGATTTTTTCTCCCTTCTGATGAAGCACAATGCATAAAACTGCTTGTTATGGTGCCCCAAAATGATTATAAATTTGTCAGTCCTCTATATCAATTCATTACAGAGCTAGCTGGCTTGATGATAGAGTTCTGTCCAAGCTGAACCCAATTCTAATCTCAGTGGGTTGAATGATATACATGAATTGCATATTTCACACGAACTTTTTCTCACATAAAGTTATCAGCACAATGTCTCATAAAAATCCATCTGTTTTCCCCAATTCACATTTTCATTTTAGCTTCCCAAGCTGATGCCCTCCAGATGTGCTGTAACTACAACTCCCAGAATCACCAGCCAGCATTTGGGAAATCCAGACCACGTGGCATTTTAAACAAGCAGATGTTTTATTTGAACCGGCTGTTACATTCACATGACAGGGGTCTATGGGGCAAATTATGTTTCCAATGTATGTGTTCTAGATGCCTATGCAGGACCTCATCCCAACAGTTCTTTAAAAACCATATCTATACCAGGAAAGCTAATATTGGATCATTGTTAGGCCATTAAAAAATTGAAAGAATATCAGCAATGACACTGACTAAATAAAAATTAAATGACAGAATCATAGTAGCATTATCTAGAAATGTTTTTTTTTTATTTATTTATTTATTTAAATATTTGAAATTATTAGCTGGTCAATTCTAGTGATCTCCTGTTAACAGTGAGCTTGTCGATCAGAAAGGTTGGCAGTTCAGCGGTTCAAATCCCTAGCACCATATAACGGAATGAGCTCCTGTTATTTGTCCCAGCTTCTGCCAACCTAGCAATTTGAAAGCAAGTAGAAAAATAGTAACCACCATTGGTGGGAAGGCAACAACGTTCTGAGCGCCTTCAGCATTTAGTCATGCTGGCCACATGACCATGGAGACGTCTTCAGACAGTGCTGGCTCTTTGGCTTTGAAACAGAGATGAGCATCGCCCCCTAGAGTTGGGAACAACTAGCACATATGTACAAGGAGAAGCTTTACCTAATGGCTTAACTATATCGCTATCCTTTATAAACTATATGACTATATGACTATGTGTTTTGATATTAATACCATAATCATAATAGCCCAGAAAATTGCTATAGTTCATTGTTGGGAGATGAATCTCATCAGGCAACTTCTCCATTGAGCCAGAAGTAAAGAAAGCAATTCAGGCATGATAATTGCTGGCAGACTTTCAGCCAATCACTTCCTCTGTAGAAAAATAAAATTAGGAGGATATTACTCCAAGCTCCTGGAGGATAGGGATAAGAGAAATTTACTAAAATCAATACTGCCCCTCAATTTGGCAAGGTATCAAGATGCCAACAAGTACCCTTAAATAGTAAGTGCAGTTGTTCAATGCAAAATGAATGCTTCATAATAATAAAAAAAACAGAAACATATTCCTCATTGAGATCATTGGTATGTAAAATAAATGTGCACACTTACTAAGGAGAGCCAAGAGTAAACAAGAAGCCATTCTATTTAACACTGCACTGACATGTTTCTTTGAGACTCATGGCACACATTGTTACCATGGGGACTTGCATCAATGTAATGAAAGATTGAATTTGGTGTACTAGCTAGAGGATCTTTTAATAGTTGAAGAAGCATAGTGTTTTTAAATTCCTAAATCTGGTTTACACAACATGCTGAGAAACGTTATGGGTGGATTTTGTATGTTGTCCTAAATGGAACTTGGGCCAAAATTGTGGCTGAGGTTGTTTTATTTAATCACAATCTAAAATTGTGGGGTGGCTTTGACTTGTTTCAGTTATGGCTTTGAGTGTTATCCAAGCTCAGATTAATGGCTAGCTAGAAGGAAGGAGGAGGTGAGGATGGGAGTAACAGCAGAGCAATGGCATTGTTAAAACACATACACACACACACTCCTACACACTCCTACCCCATAATGTAGAAAAATCAAGTAAGGTCTGATGGCATGACTAACATATTTTATCAAAAGTAATACACTTTTGTGAGCAACATCTGACTTTATCAGAAGCACAGAGTAGCTAGACTGGTGTAAGATTAATGCAGGTTACTTCAGCAATTTCTCTCATTTAGTAAGTTTATGTATATGTATAGTAAAACAAATTAATTAGCGCAATATTGGTTTTTATAAAGCAGTATACTGAGAAAGGAATATATTCTAATACATGCAAATTTTTATATCCACTTTTGAATGAATTTGTATTTGAATGCATTTGAGAATTATTAAGGAGAAGGTTTTGGTTGTTTTGTTCCACTAAGCTAATAACATAATTGTTTCTGGCATGCCAAAATTATACTCTAAGTGGTTAAGTCCATAAAGGAAGGAACAACTGAGGCTTATTATCCATTTTTGTTTAGACGGATGAGCTGTAGTCATTTTAATATATTTTGAAATTAATATTGTTTGGCATTATAATTAAATGTGTCTTTCGTTGTTCACTCACTCTTGAGTACTGATGTGGACTTAGCCCTGAAGGGATTACAGAGCAGAGAATTTCCCCCCGCTGTTGAAGTTTGTTTCCTGCACAAAGAATGGAATGCTACAGAAATCAATTAGAAAACTATCTATCCCTAAGCTAATTGCCGAAAAAAGACAGCAAAAGGGTTGGGTAGTTCCACTTGCAGTGGAGCTTGTGATAAGGTTATTTGAAAGCTTTCATAATCCAGGCAAGGGTGACCTTTGACAGGAAAAATAAACTTAAACAGAATTGAACTATATTTACAATCAAATAACATTCATTTTTGAGCAGACATGCATATGAGTATCCTGAAAGACTCCTTGCTATGGACAATTTCTATTAACAATCAGTAAAGGAATTAATGAGTAAAACAGGAATGCACATGTATTTTATCCTAAACATGATTATCTGAAAATAAAGCCCATTAAGTATTTGGAATTTCGAATAACATATGATTATTAATTATTATCTGAGTACATCAAGAGCTCTTCACTATTTCTACTAATACAAAAGCAACAAATACTAACCAATAAGCAGCAAAGTTACAATCTTAGTAATTAACCCTACTTAATTTATCTCTAGGCTGTTGTACAGAATTTCTGGTTATGATCAATCTATATTTATTCAGTTATATAACACATCAAATAAATTACATCCAACAGACAACTGGACATTATTGTACAAAAAGCCAGCAATATTAATAGATTAACAGAATTGGAAGGGACCTTGCAGGTCATCTAGTCCAACCCCCTGCCTAAGTAGGAGACCCTACATCTGCCTCTATCTAGGATTGAAGTGACAACCTCATGATTGTGAGGCAAGAGCTCCACCTCTAGGCCACAGCAGCAGGACTTAAATAAATAGTTATTTTTTTACAGTGACCAGAAACATTTGATAATCTACTTAAATGGAAGAAAACTAGCTAACTGCTAAGTAACAATGATAAACAAAATACATATATACAGAGTGGGAGGGACAGGTAAAGGGAATGTAATAGTCCAAAGAATATTTTTAAATCAAAAGTTGAAAGGTTGCTTTTGCCTCTTAATTGTGAAATTTGATTGCTTTCTGATCCTGGGGACAATCTAAATTTTGCAGAATTCTTACATGATTAGCATTATTTACATGAATATTTATGATACGTCACTCTCTCCCTCCCTTTCTGTTTAGATTATGTTTTGAGGTTAGGAATTTGTTTTCTTTTGGAAAATCAAGTGAGAAACTCAGTGCTTTGGTTCTATATGACGTGATCTTAACATAAGGCTTATAAACCCGTTTATTGTAAAGGAGTTATGTCAAACTCGATTTCATTGAGACCTGCATCAGGGTTGTGTTTGACCTTGGAGGGCCGGCTGGTGGCCATGGGTGGGCTTGGTCATGGTGGGCGACCCAGGTTCAAGATGCACTTTTTCCTTCTCTTCTTTCTTTGTACAGTTCTTTACTGTAACCGTTTCCCTATCTCTTCTACCAGATATTACGGGCAAACATTTATTACTTATTCCTCATACTCCTCTAAACTTTTTATTTCTAAATTTATACACCATTGTTTAATAGCAAATAATAATAATTTGAAATATAGCCAAGTGGTCTTAGTGTTGGTCCTGTCTGACTTAACAATACAAATGCCCTAAATTTTAAATATGATTCCATTTTTCAAATTTCCCCACATTCTCAATGAAACTCACTTGGTCTTCAAGATGTTAATATTTGGATATGGTTTTTTCCCCCCAGTTATTCTTTCTACCCTTTCCAGAAAGCTGCAGGCATGTAACTATTGATAACTTGGCTTTCATTTCTGTGTTTTAACCATTTAGTTGAATCTGGCTCTTTGCGACTTTATAGGCAAGTGCTCTCTCTGTTATCCTGTCAAACACAGCTTCTTTCAATTGTTGGATGTTCAACTTCGTATCAGATTTGATATTATTAAGCCAAGTTCAAAGAAAATCAGATGTAGTTTTGTGATGGGTCTGGTTTTATATGATTTAACACCTCTCTGTAAGTTACTATGCCTGTACACAGTTCAAAGGCATCAGTTCTTATTTAATCAGCCATTCTCAGTGTCCAATTCTAATACCCATACCCCATAGGGAACACTATTGCTCTAAGTAGCCTGCTTTTTGTATTTATATCAATATCTCTGCTTTTCCAGATCTTATTCATGTTAACCACCAGTGACATGCAGTGAGCTTCATGGCCTGTGAGGCAAGCGCAAAAGCCCCGCCAAAGCCCCGGCGCCGTGTCCGCCATAGAGCGGGACCGGGACCCACTCTATGGCGGACGCGGTGCCGGGACTTTAAAGCCCTGCCGCCGGGGCTTTAAAGTGGTAGCAGGGCCCCAGCGGCGTCCGTCATAGAGCGGGACCGGGTCGGGACTTTAAAGTCCTGCCGCCGGGGCCCTGAAGTGGAGGCCCGTTCATCTCACCGGTGTGCGCCCGCTCCATGAGGGAAAAGAGGGTGATGTCCTCCCCGGGAAGCGGCCATTGAGGTGCTCCTTCCGTGCCCTCCGAAATAACCACCCAACATAAGCATGCCTTCCTCGTGGCTCCTCTTGACCAAAAAACGATTTCTTTTTCCACAGTCGCTCAACTTCAAACCTGCAAGGCATGATTTGCTGCTCCCAGGTCAGGAGGCGGGAGAATCAAAAAGAAATCATTTGTTGGTTCCTCCTTTGCAGACGGAATTTTTTGCCTTTTAACCCTTGCTTAACTCTTAAAAGGCAAAAAAATCCTTATGCAAAGGAGGCCCATAGTTCTCTCGCCTCCCCCTACAGTTAACACTAAGCAGACTCAAAGTTACTGTGACTTGGAGTCTGGCAGCAACTACCTTGGCCTTTTTAATTATTTTAAAAATTCTTTCCTTTTCCTGATGAGACTGGTGAGGCCCCGCCTCCCCTGCCTCCACTGAGTGCACGTCCCTGTTAACCACTGTAGTGCAGCCTCAGGTTATCCTGTGTTTGATTTCAGGAGCAGAACTGCCATCGTTAACAATTTTAGATCCAAGGAAGATAAATTCTCAAATTAATTCAATTTGTTCCTTATTGTTTTTAAACATCTCATATGTGTCTGCTGCTGTCATTATCTTTGTTTTTCTGATGTTAAGACTCTATCCTACTTTTTCACTTTCCTCCTTGATTTTCTAGAACATTTTTCCAGATCTTCGTTATTTTCAATCAATAATGTTGTATCATCTACGTACCTCAAATTATTTATGATTCTTCCCCCAATCTTCACTCCAACATCAGGTAGTTCCAGATCTAATTTCTGCATGATCACTTCAGCGTATACCATATTTTTCAGAGTATAAGATGCACTGGAGTATAAGATGCACCAAGATTTTGAAGAGGCAAATTTAAAAAAAGTTTTTGCACTCTGCTGGCTTTCAAAAAACGGCTCATTTTTCACGAAAATGGGCCCGTTTTTTGTCAAAAAAGGCATAGCCGTTAGGAGGCTTCCAGAGTGCTCTTGGGGGCTGCCCCCAACAAGCAAAAAACAGCCTGTTTTCCACTTGATTTTGCCCTCCTCAGCCCCCAGGAACACTCTGGAAGCCTCCTAAAGGCTATGCATGACCATTTATGCAAAGTCGGGTGGGGTTTCGGGAGGCCAAAAATGCTGTATTCAGTGTATAAGATGCACCCAGATTTTCACCCTCTTTTTTGAGGGAAAAAGGTGTGTCTTATACAGTATATTGACAAAAAAAGCTGATTAAATACATTCCTGTCTATCTTCCTTACTGATCCCGAACTGATCTGTGTCACCATACAATGTTCTCACTGTTGCTCCTGATCAGTGTACAGTGATCTGATGAGTCTGATCAGGCGGATTGGACAACAAGATCCTACACAGCTACTCATAACCTATTGTGTTCTACACATTTAAAAACCTATCTGTAATCCATAAAACACAAAAAGGATCTATAAAGATCCTTTTGAAATTTTGATTTTTCATAATCCATTTAATATTGGCAATGTCATCTTGAGTGCCATGCTCCTTTCTAAGTCCAGTTTGAACATCAGGTAACTCTTGATCAGTGACATTCTGTAGCCTCTATTTAATGATTTTTAACACTCTTGTTTGCATGAGAAATCAATATAATCATGCAATAGTTGGAGGAGTCTCTGGCATCACCTTTCTTTACTAATGGAATAAAAACTGATATTTTCTAGTCCTGAGACCATTGGCATCTAGTCCATGTCTCTTGACATAGGGCAAGAGATATGGGTTAATTGGTCTTGGTAATTCTGCAGGTATTCCATCAAAACCTGCAGCAGTTTCCCCATTCCCCCTTGGCCCATTCTACTTCTTCTTTCAAGATGTTTGGTTCTTTATTAATTAGGCTGTCATCTTTGTCATCTTGCTGGTAAGTCAAAACTGCTATAAAGTTCTTCTGTATATTCTTTCCATCTATTCTCAAACTTCTGCTGGTCATTTTGTACATTCCCATTGTGGTTTTCAGTAACGCTATGCTAAAAACGCGGCTCGCTTCATTTTCACTATGGCAAGCATGAACTTAGTAGATCCTTTCATATTAGCTTCTTCCAGAAGAAGCTTCTTCCACTGCTCCTCACACTACTTATTTTTGCCTTTTGGATTGGAAAATTGCCAGCTTTTAAAACTTCATCCTTATTATCTTTGGCCACCCTTCGCTGATCAGCTATTTGTCTAGTATCATCAGATAGCCCCTTGTTTGTTCTCTTTGGTTTTGCCACATGCTATTCAGCAATTTCTTGGATGTCTCACCACTGTTCATTTGGGTCTTTCCCTTCTAAATTGAGTAGCACTTGGAGGTTTATCTGTGTCCTCAGGGTCACCTGAGTAGTGCTCCTGGTTGCTGTAGTCTGCAATGTTTTTTCTGGAAATCCATTCCTACTCCTACTCCATTCAAAGGGGGTTCATCCCAAATTGTATAGTTAAAAGTCTGAGGAGATTCTCAGTCATCCAGGTCACGGTTGTCCCAGAGGTGCTTTTTCAGGAGGCAGCTGGACTTTCTTGTTTTTTCTTTGAAGACATTTCGCTTCTCATCCAAGAAGCTTCTTCAGCTCTGACAGAGTAGTGGAGAATGGAAGGATTTATATTCCTTGCAGACAGCTGCTCATTTGCATCCTTTTAGAGGGTCGTTGGAGGTTTATCTGTGTCCTCAGGGTCACCTGAGTAGTGCTCCTGGTTATTGGAAGAATGAGGCACGGTCTAGACAACTACAACTATTTAATTACTTACCATGCTTTTAGACCAGCCCACTCATCAACCTTGTAAAGGTAAAGGTTTTCCTTGTACAGTCGTGTCCAACTAAAGGGTTGGTGTCGATCTCTGTTTCTTAGCTAAAGGAGCCAGCATTGCCGTATCATGTGGTCGGCCTGACTACTCACTGACATGCACAGAACCCTGTTACCTTCACACCAAAGTGGTACCTATTTATCTATTTGCATTGCATGTTTTTGAATTGCTAGGGTGGGCAGGAGCGGGGGCAAGTGACAGCAGCTCACTTGGTCAGCAATGTTTGGGTCTTAAACCTGAGCTGTCAGCTTTCCAGCTGACAAGCTCAGCATCTTTATTTATGTTGGGCTCCTTATCAACCTTGCAGACCAGCACATCCCAAGAGGTTTCTGTCAATCAACACATTAAACACATTAAAAACAATAATACATAAACCACAGTCAATAAAACACCCTCTCCAGTAATCTAACAGCAACCATTTAAGAATCAATGCCCTATGAAACAACTTGGTGCTCACAGCCTTCCCAAATAAGAGAAGAGGGGATACCATATATGTTTCCGAGGATAAGAGATTTCAAGAGGATGGAGCCATTATGAAAAACATGAACCCTTACTGTGGGGGAGGGAACCCTCAAGATCCCAATCTGGACCAGGGAGGATAACTAGGCACCAAGCCATGAAACCAGCTACTTGATTGTGTGGTGAATTTATGGTTTAACTTATTATGTAAGATTAAGTTAGCTGTAGCTAAGCATGTCATGTGAACACAGCCAAAATGTCATCACAGCTGGGTTTATATGACAACTGAACCACAAACAAGTCAGCCACATATTAACCTATCATACCTATGTTATGTTATCATCCAGCAAACGGTTTAGTGTGTCATGCATGCCTAGAAAATTGGGCTGAATCTACTGCAATAAAGTTTGCCATGAGAATATGACCCACAAGTCTCCATGGAGATTGTAACTCCACCCAATTCTGTTTGCGTTTCTATTCCCTAATCTGTCTTTTTATTAACTAGGAGCACCTCTGTTTAAATTAAACTGCGATACTACTCAACTTGTGGCATTAACATATTCCAATACATCTCTTTATCCCTGCAAAATCTTTGTAACATACTGCCTTAGTCAATATTTTTCATACTTGAAGACTAGGATATACAAACATACTGAAAGGGTTTTGACAATTTCATCTACATAATATTTATAGTATTAAACTCTGGGAAAGCACTTGAATCTCTCGCAAAAAACCTCATGCAAAAGAAGTTTATAGAAATGTTTACAGGTCTTTGGGGATCTTACTAACTTTTGATTTTGCTAGTTTATGTATATAAAAGAAAATATTAATTCATTTTTAAAGCCTCAAAGCACTATTCTAACTTCATAAAAAGGCTGTGAGAT
The DNA here is from genome assembly GCF_009769535.1 of Thamnophis elegans. Classification (NCBI taxonomy): domain Eukaryota; kingdom Metazoa; phylum Chordata; class Lepidosauria; order Squamata; family Natricidae; genus Thamnophis; species Thamnophis elegans. The sequence continues at coordinate 68,521,609 of NC_045543.1, read as the reverse complement.
CATTTTAAACTTTGGGAGAAAAAGGGCAGTACATTTTCAGTGTGAAATTTGGCATGCCTTCTTAGAGTTTAAAAGTATGATCTCTCTACACATTGACATTTGGTCTAATTATTAATGAATGCCAGTAATTTCTTCTAGCATATTTCTGTAGCTTTCGGTTACATGAAAAGGTAACTAAAATGCATTATTCTATCAATGTCCACTTTGCACATGGAAAAAGAATGCCTTAGAAAATGTTCAGATGTTTATATCCAAATATATATTTCAGCTACAGTGCTTTTGTACTATTTTAGTACCAATCCTCACATTTCATTATTCACCAGAAAACGGATCCAACACCTGCTGAAGCAAATGGAAACCTTCCAATTTCATTTTCTGTTTGACTCTGGTAACTGTAAAAAGAGGAGGAAAATAGCATATGAAAATGTATCCATATTCAAATGCTTCCAAGGGATATGAATATGCCCAATAAATATGTGGTTAGATGAAGATATAAACATCTCGAATTGTTCCTTCAAACATCATTGGCTCATAATTCTAAAGATTTAAACTCTTATAGTGCCAGAATAGATAGGGTTAAGTTCACCATGTGCACATCAGGTTGAAGATTCATTACAACAAATAATCATAAATATCAGATATCTCCTTATCTTTGAGTCAGGGAACTTTATATGAAAGTTAAAAAAAATTAATATCCTCATTTTTTTCTATGAGGAAGATGTGCAAAATATCTCAGCAGTGGTTTATATAATGCACAAAATATGAAGACAGCTATGTCTATTTTCAAACTGTATACAGGTTAGTTTTATTTAGGGTCCTAATACAATGCATTTGGCTTTTCAGTTAGGTGTGTCCTTTCTCAATGACCCAAGTACACAAGGTTGCCACAAAGCAGAGGGAGTCAGGCTATTCTCCAAAGTACCTGAGGGCAGGACAAGGAGCAATGGATAGAACCTAACCAAGAAGAGAAGCAACCTAAAACTAAGAAGAAATTTCCTGACAGTTAGAACAATTAATCAGTGGAACAACTTGCCTCCAAAAAATGTGAATGCTCCAACACTGGAAGTTTTTAAGAAGAAATTGGGCAACCATTTGTCTGAAATGGTATAAGGTTTCCTGCCTAAGCAGGGGTTGGACTAGAAGACCTCCAAGGTCCCTTCCAACTCTGTTATTCTATTTCTATTCAATTTCTACAATGTTCAGACACTACATTCTAAGGGAGTATTCACGCCTAAGCAGGGGTTGGACTAGAAGACCTCCAAGGTCCCTTCCAACTCTGTTATTCTATTTCTATTCAATTTCTACAATGTTCAGACACTACATTCTAAGGGAGTATTCACACATATAGTACTCAAGATGAAAGTTGAGAAATAACATGACAATTGTTGCTGTTACTTTGCAAGAGTTTGGGGAATTGAAGCTGTATTTTTCATAATTCCAAGATGACAGTGTTTCTTTTTGCTTGTTTCTTATGATTTTCTTATTAGCAGGCTCTATAGGCAATTCAAAGTATTTAAATCTGAGAATTGCTTTTTTTAAATTATCAAATATTTTAAGAAGAGTACCTAAAGTATCCTAAAGAGTTCTTACTATCTGTAGACTTTGCAGAGAGGTAAAACTTTACAGACACACACGCACGCATGCACACACGCACGCACGCAGGAAACAATTGTTGTATGGATTAAACTGAAGCAGACATTTTCCTCATCTTTCTATGTGAAGGAAAACCTTACTGCCAGTTACCTGCTATAAAAAGTGACATTGACCTAATCAGCACTTTTCTATATATCCGTGATGGTGAACCTATGGCATGCAGTGCCCTCTCTGTGGGTACATGAGCTGTTGCCACAGTTCAGCACTGCCTGCGTGCGCCTCCCACTGGCCAGCTGGTCTTTGGGTCTCTGCCGTGCATGCATGGGGGGCGGGGCACATGCAGCTGCCTGCCCGCACATGCATGGGAGAGTGTTTGGGGGTTGCATGCGTGGGGGGCAGGCTGCATGTGGGGGGGTGCGTGCACATGTGAGGGGCTGCACATGCATGCTGGGGTGAGCCACATGCACATTGCCCTGGGGGGGGGCAGTCACACACGCACACTTTGGACACTCGGTCTGGAAAAGGTTAGCCATCACTGCTATATATCAAGACAGACAACCAGAGTAGGTTTTCTTTTAAGTAAGCATCTGTGGGCTACAAACTAGTTTATATCCATATGATTTTGGGTTAAATGCTTTAGGAATAAGTTCTGTGGTTTCATGTTAAACTACTAATTGTTACTGTATGCAGTTATCAGTACATTTGGAGTTGGTTTCCACAACCTTTTTTTGCCAATTTTTAAACACATCATTGCAATTGTTAAGTGAATCATATGGTCATTAAGAGAATCCAGCTTCTACAATTGACTTTGCTTGCCAGATGCCAGCTGAGAAGGTCACAAATGGGGATCTCATGATCCTGGGATACGGCAACCATTGTAAATACCTGCTGGTTGCCAAGCACCTGATTTTGAATCATGTGATCACGGAGATGCGGCAATGGTTACAAGTGTGAAAACCAGTTGTAAGTAACTTTTTTCAGTGTAATCGTAATTTTAAATGAATAGTTGTAAATTGAAGATTGCTTATATATTCCTAGAGCCTATATTTTATTTGAAATTCAAATTATCTGAATTTGCATGTGACCCCTATATTTTATTATTGTTATGAATTCATGGCATTCTACATTGCAATCCTATCAGGTCCTCCTGGCACGATTGCATATGTGGTGCTCAACCTTAAATGTGGTGTTCCAGATAACATATTTTGGAGGCGTGGAGGCTTCCAGGCTAACACAGGGTACTCTTCCTGCAACCATGCTTTGTGAAAGCTGGGCCCACCCAATATTAACATCTTGGAGTGGCTGGGAAGTTTTATACTCTGGCAAGAAGGGTTCTACAGGGAGATGGCCAAGTGTGGGAGAATGGGACATGAGCACAGTATTTGCTTACAGTCCAGCCAATTTTGTATGTAATGGTGGCCATGACTGACGCTTCTGTGGCAGCTGGCCAGATACTCTAGGTATAGCACTACAGACTTGCTCCTTGTTGCCAACTCTTTTATGCGCATGAAACTATGCATGTCTTCATTCCATACTTGCCCAGAGGGGGGGAAAAACCCTACTTCCTGCGTCTTTTATAAGAAGATGAGGCTTTCAAGAAGAGACTGGACAGCCACTTGTCTGAAATGGTATAGAATCTCCTGCTCAAGCAGGGGATTGGACTAAATGACCTCCAAGGTGCCTTCCAGCTCAGTTGTTCTATGTCTATGATACGACATTGTGCTAGTAAGTCTCTATGCTGTTTTGTTTTTTTCATCTTGTCTGCTAAGATTAAGTTTAAGGCCTATCATGCTTTCAGCAAGAAATGGAGTACTGTTACTTACAAGAAGTCTGCTGACATTTAGAGGGTCATTAGCTTCTCCAAAAGTTGGGTCTGCAGGAAAGAAGCATAGATTAGAAAGAAGATACATCACATCAAAAGAATATACATCACATCAAAAGATGACATATCTTAGGAGGGTTTTATATGCAATATATTCTCCCATATGTCCAGCAGATCCCTGCCTGTGCAGTGCTGTGTGTTATATTGTTGTGCTGCCTGCCATACTGTCAAGAGGCTTGAGATTTGAGATTTGAGAAGTTTATTTATATGCCGCCCTTTTCCCTGGGGGGACTCAGGGCGGCTTACAACTCGAAAAGGGGGGGGGAAACAAACATTTAACACGTAGGACAGTACGTCATTAAAAACACAACATTCATACCATTCGGGTGGGTTACAGTCTTTAGCCCCAGGCCTGACGGGATAGCCAGATTTTGAGGGCTGTGCGGAAGGTCTGGAGGGTGGTGAGGGTGCGAATCTCCACGGGGAGATCGTTCCATAGGGTCGGAGCTGCCACCGAGAAGGCTCTCCTCCGCGTGGTTGCCAGTCGACATTGACCGGCAGATGGGACTCGGAGGAGGCCTAATCTATGGGATCTAATAGGTCGAGTGGAGGTGATTGGCAGTAGGCGGTCTCTCAAGTGGCTGCCTGCATTTCTCTGCAAGATAGTCAGCATGGGTTTCCTTGGTGAGGAAAGCATAGACATGCTGTGGGGAAGTTATCACAAGGATGGAGATGAACCAGTGCTAGCATGAAACGTAGAGGTATCATGATCAGTTGAGGCCTCATTGAGGTGCAGTTTGCAGATATGAAAATGTTTTTTGTTTGCTGCAGAGGGATGCCTATGGGTAGAATGCAGGCATTACATAAATGCTGGCACAAGCACTGGGAATGTGAGTACGTTGGCAGGAAACATCTTATGCCACCATACCAGGAGTGAAATCCAGTAGGTTCTGACAGGATATGGAGAACCAGTAACAGAAATTTTGAGTAGTTTGGAGAACCAGCACATGCCACCTCTGGCTGGTCCCACTCCCATCTATTCTCTGCCTCCCAAGTCCAGCTGATCAGGAGGAAATGGGGATTATGCAGTAACCTTCCCCTGGAGTGGGGAAGGAATTGAGATTTTGCAGTATCCTTCCCCTGCCATGCCCACAAAGCCACACCATACCCACAAAGCCACACCCACAGAACTGGCAGAAAAAAAATTGAATTTCACCACTGCACCATACTATGGAGGCAGAGTGGATGGTACCTTAAGTGATTCTCTTTTCCTTCTCCGCAGCTTAAGGAGGACTTTCTATGAGTAGGCATGTATCTGGTACTGTGGAATGAATGAATGAATGAATATTAGCTGCAGCTAAAAATCACAGGGACAGTCTGGAGCATTAGTTTATAATGAAATCCATTTGTGTGTAAAATGTTTTGTGAGAAATTCTCGTGTACCAATAATAATCTTTTTAAAAAATGGATTGTGTATTTGACTATACTCTGAGTATACTCCCTGGTATACAGGTAGTCCTCAATATATAATAGTTCATTTAGTGACCATTCAAAGTTATAACAGCACAGAAAAAAGTGACTCATGGCGGTTTTTCCCACTTACAACCAGTGCAGCATGATAAAAAATTCAGATGCTTGGCAACTTATTCATATTGATGACATTTGCAGTGTCCGGGGGTCACACGATCCCCTTTTGCGACCTTCTGACAAGCAAAGTGAATGGGGAGCCACATTCACTTAACAACCAGGTTACTACATTAACAATTGCAAGGATTCACAACAACGGTGGCAAGAAATCTGGTAAAATGGGGCAAGGTACACTTAACATCTGTTTTGCTTAAGAATGTTGGGCTCAATTCAGGGGTGAAATTCAGCAGGTTCTGGAGAACCGGTAGTGGAAATTTTGAGTAGTTTGGAGAATGGTCAAATGCCACCTCTGGCTGGCTCCAGAGTGGGGAGGCAATGGAGATTTTATAGTATGGTTCCCCTGCCACGCCCACCAAACCATACCCACAGAACCGGTAGTACAAAATTTTGAATTTCACCACTGGTTGTAAGTCTAGGACTGTTTTCTGCATTCCACAAAGTCTATTTTAGGGGCCATACAAACAATACTGTATAGCAGCTTTTAATGTACGCTTACAAGGTCACGGGCAGGTGAAGGAGTTGTAAATACGCCTCTTGTAAACCACGCTTGGGGTTCCCCTCCCTCCACTCTGTTGTATGTCGTACATCCAGTTAAAGGAAGGAGGGCAGCGGCCACCCGCTTTCTGCATGTATGAAATCGGGACTCGGAGAAAGAAGCTGCCCGGGGGTCCAGCGGCGCGCGTCAAAATTCCGATCCAGCGAGGCTATTCCTCGGGGGAAATCAGCGGTATCTCTTTAAGGCAAGTTAGACGGGCGACGCCCATTTCCACTCGCCCGCCCTGCAAGACTTCTTTTTAAACGTGCCTTTTTTCCTCCACGCGTAGCGCCTCGAGTGAACTCCGCCGCTACGGCTAAAAGCGAGGAAGCCCAAGTCAGAGGAAAACAGCCCCCACCCACCCACCCACCCACGGCGAAGCGCTGCTGGGTCGCCGCTCTCCCTGCGCCCTCATCGCCCAACCAGACTAACCGGCGCGGGGACGGACGGACCGAGAAACAGCCCCACCACCCGTCCCGTCTCCCCGAGCTCATCAAGAGCCGAGACACGCAAATCGGGCACGTTTTATTTGTTTTTTCCCCCCGGCGAGGCTTTTCCCAGGTGCCGCTCCGATCGCGCGCGTGTCCCGGTCCCCGCCCGTCAGGGAATCGGACGGCGAAGATTCGAGCAGGAGGTATTGGAGAGGATCGGGGCACGATTTTGCGCGCCTCCCTCTTTTCCCGCCCTTGGAAGCGAGAGGGGTGGATTAAAACCATGGCAGCGCCAGGACGGCAGTCACACTGTGGCCGGAGAGTTGCCTCCCTCTTCGCAGTCACCTTGTGGTTCCTTTCCTCGGCTCCACAGGTAAGAGGCGTTGCGTCCCCGCATTTCTCCCCCTTGGTTATTTCGAGTACCTAGCTTCCCAGTGGGGGAAAGTGACAGGTGGATTCTCAGGTGTGTGTGTGTGTTTGTGGGTAGTGTGGTTGTTTGAAACCAGCGTGAGTGGATTCAAGGTGTCCATCTGAGATGACATATGTATGTTTCTTCTCATCTTCATTTGTTTGGTGGGCTACTAAGGGGTCCCGGATGGTCCTCGGATGCCCTCCACATCATTGGCTTCTGGCAATTGTAATCCCAGAATTTCCTAACAGAGATCTGAGCTCACTGGGAATTTCCTAACAAACTGAGATTTGAGCTTCCTGGCAATTTCCTCCAACAAACTGAGATTTGAACTCATTGGGAATTTCCTTTAACAAACTGAGATTTGAGCTCACTGGAATTTTCTTCTAACAAACTGAGATTTGAGTTCACTGCTTATTTCTCCCCCCCTCCCCCCAATGGCAGATTCCATGGCTGGGGTTGACAGGTGTCACTTGCTCTAAGAAACGGTGTTAAAGCTATTTTAAATACTTGACCTTTGATCTGTTACATCGCAACTGCAGAGAACTTTGAACTTTCAGGACATGACATATGAACATCAAAAATGTCTTTGGCTTGCAGAGTTGGGCATATTTTATGCTTCTACTACAGATAACCTCAGGAGAGGTTAATTTCTGCCACTGCTTATCTGCCTTCAGAAACTGCAAAGGGGGGGAAATCTGTCCAGTTCCAGAAATTTGATTTCTCCTTCATTGCATATAAGTGGACGAGAAAATAAAACCTAAAAATGGCTTTGGGAGGTGAGTGTTAGTTTTAATCCATGAATAAGGGATAGGTTCTCCTCGGTAAACTTTTCTGGAACGTGTGAGCAGATTTGTCAGTTTGTGGTAAACTGTCAACTTGAGGGAGGGGAGGAAGAGCATGAACATGGGAGCTTGCCTCATAAGGAGAAAAAGATAAAAAAGTTAGAAATTCCTTAACACCGTTTTTGAAGGACATATTTCAGAGTTGAAATTTTAACTTGGGTTGGAATGCATGTTGCCACATTGGTTTCCCCATAAAATGAGTAAATCTTCATTTGAGATACTCTTTTGTCTAAACCTGCTCTTTTCCTCCTTAGTGATATAAATAATGAAGGCTTTTTTCAAATGCTGAAAGAACCTATAGATATTGTGTGGATTGTGCCAAGATACATCCTATTAACTTTTTACTATCTGTACAGGCCATTATGTAAATCAAGATTGTCTCTTTTCTTTTTTCTGCGCAGAAGAAGCATGAACTTGGCATATACTAAATCCCATGGTTTCAGAACAAAACCTATTGTGTGAATCCTACTACATTCTACTGAGTCTCTCATATTAACCTGTAGGACACCAATTTTTAATTAAATGACATTATTTGCATTATTTAACTAAATGTGTGGTCCCTTTAAACACAAATCACTTTTCTAATTTAACATCACCAACCATAGCATCATGATTGCATTTTGGAACATAAGTTAATAAACTAAAATAGGTCTGCTGTGGAGAACTTTGGAAAGCTGTGTTTCGTGATTGCATAGTACAGTATATTCTCTTTCTTGTCAATATTAGATTTTCAAAGTTTTTACAAGAATGTTTAGACTTGGACTGAAATTTGCGATCCTCTTGTATTGCATTGATCTAGATTTAATCTTGCCACCTGGAGTCTCTGTAAGTTGGGCAGCTATAAAAATTGTTTAATAATTTCATTAAAACATTTTAATAGTGCACAATGCATCGGCTGTCTTGGTTTTAAAAATGCAATCTACACACACAATATTTAAAATGTATTTGTGATATCTGTCCTGTCTGTCTGTCTGTCTGTCTGTCTGTCTACAGTGCATTCAGAAAGTATTCAGATCCCCGTCACTTTTGTCAACCTGATTCTGCTGTTGTTGAAATTCTTGTGCCTCCCGTTTGTCTTGATCGTTGCTGACTCCTTGAATGGAGTCCACATGTGGTAAATTAAATTGATTGGGCATGATTTGGAAAGGACACACCTCTCTATAAAAGGCTTCAAATCCAGGGGTGATATTTACTTACCTTCCCTACCAGTTTGCAAATGTAAGTGTGCATGCGTTAAGCCTTCTGCGTATGTCCTTTTCACTAAAAAAAAAGGGCCTATATGGGATGCCGTAGAGCTGGGGCGGGTGGGCGTGGCCACCTGCAATTTTTGCTACTGGTTTGGGTAAACCTGTCTGAACCGGTAGAATACCACCTCTGGTCACAGCTGACAATGCACACTATCGCACAGCAAAAGCCATGAGGTCAAACAAACTGCCTGCAAAGCTCAGAAATATGATTATTGCAAGGTACAATTCTAGGAAAAGCTACAATAACATTTCTGCTGCACTGAAGGTTCCTAAGAGCACAGTGGCCTACATAATTCTCAAATGTAAGTCGCTTGGCACAACCAAAGAGCTGGTCGCCTGGTCAAATTGAGCAATGGGAGGGGAGGAGGACCTTAGTAAGAGAAGTGACCAAGAACCTGATGGTCACTCTGACTGAACTCCAGAGATCCTGTGTGGAGATGGGGCAGAGTTCCAGAAGGACAACCATCACTGCAGCCCTCCACCAAATTGGAATTTATGGAAGAGTGACTAGATGGAAACAACTCCTCAGTGCAAAACACATGAAAGCCCATCTGGAGTTTTCAAAAATGCACCTGAAGGACTCAGACTGTGAGGAATAATCTCTCCCTCTCTCCCCCTCCCTGCCCCCCCCTCATATATATCTATATCTATATAAATAAAAAAAACAGTGTATCCCTGACCATATTTAACAAATTTAGATGCCCAATAATTTATTAAAAATAATGTAAATCAGTATAATGGTTTTAGACTACTACAAAGAGAATGGATTGCTGGAAAGCAAGACAGATAAAGAAGTTTTTACTTAAATACTTTAGAGCCGCTTATATGATGAAGTTTGAATTACTTCTCTCTAGAGAATTAATGCCAGTTATGGAGTAGTACTTTCTCTCCATTGACACAACATGACAACAACAATAGCTAGGTTTCCTGAGAAACTCAGACAAGCTCACAGTGAGAAATTGCTGCACGGACTGTCTTTTATAGTTTTATAAGTCATAGAGATGTGGATTGGGTACGGAAGCCAAGAAATACTTTGTCCAGCTCTATTAGGTAGGATCCATGTTTTCTGTTGAAAATCTAGTACTTATTACAGAAGAGATAAAATATGCTGGCTTTCTGTATGCTTGAGTAATTGTGGGTTTTGTTTTGCTTCTCTTGGTTGTTGTTAAAGTTACCCTCCTCTGTTGGCTCAAGAATTCATTTTGTTCCAGAGAAGGCAACAGAATCAGAGGCTTGGAATGCTGCCAGAAGCAAAGAAGAATGCCCAAGCAGCTGCAAAGGGGACATAAAGTAATCATTTAGAATCTTCCTTCATTGATTTCATTAAAGAGGGTTGCTCTCATGGAACTGTGGATTTGTGCAAATACTCCCTGGACTATCTGGCCAGCTAGCTCACAATTGCCCTGGCTAGAAACATCCCCATTCCTCTCAGAGATCACTTTTCCAAAATATCATTTCAGTATGGTTTTAACATTGTTCTGTCAATTGGCTTTAGTTAAACAGCTAGACGTTTATCCAAAGTTTCTTTCATTGCCCGGGATAAGGGGATGGATTATTTGTCCTGTGTCATCCCAAATACAGCATTAAAGATGCTGGCGTGGGATTTTTTTTGTTCTGAAATCTATAATTGAGCTTAAGTTGGCACAATGTAACTGTTCTTTTGCCTGCCAATCATTTTTACTTGATGAGTGTAGGGTTCTTTTGGACTTTAAAATTCATGTTGTCATCACCACACATCTGGATTAATGCAATGTGATCTATATGGGTATACTTGTTTGTATAGTTATGTAGCACCAATCCTATGACCACTGCATTACATACAAATAAGGTTCCAGGTGCAATTCAAAATGCTCTTTTTTTTACCACCAAGCCGTGGTGAGCCGCAGTGGCGGAGTTCAGTACTGCAGGCTACTTCTGCTGACTTCCGGCTGCCTACAATTTGGCAGGTTGAATCTCACCAGGCTCACGGTTGACTTGGCCTTTCATCCTCCTGAGGTGGGTAAAATGACTACGCAGATTGTTGGGGGCAATATGCCAACTCTGTAAACTGCTTAGAGCAGTGATGGCTAACCTTTTTTGGATCGCATGCCAAAAGTGGAGGGGAGTGCAGGGGGGTTGTGCACAGGCGTGCCCACACCCATAATGCTATGTGCATGACCCAGCGCGCATTCGTGCATGACCACCTGCACATGCGTTCACAACCCTCCCCTGCACCTGCACGCACGTCCAGCATTCCCCTCCCCTGCTTTAGGCATGCTTTTTTTGCCCTCCCCAGGCTCCAGGCACTTTCTATGTGCCTGGAAAGGGTGAAAACAGCCTCCCCTGCTCCCCAGGGGCTCCCCGGAGACTTCAGGAGCTTAAAAATTGCCCCTATGGGCAACCCAGAAAAACCAGTGAAAAACTGGCTGTATGGGCAACCCAGAAGTTCAGGAACGGTGACTTCTGGTTTGCTTGTAGGGTTGTTTTTCACCTTCCGGAGCCTTCAAGAGAAGCCTCCTTAAGCTCCGGAGGGCGAAAAACGGCCCTACGAACAAACCAGAAGTCCATTCCTGAAGTTCCAGTTTGCCTGTAGGGGTGGTTTTTCATGGAAAAGGAAGCCTCCAGAGGGCGAAAAACGGCTTTAAAAAAGCGCATGTGCGCTGGATCTGTCAGGGCAATGCCTCACGTGCCCTAACAAATGGCTTCGCATGCCACCTGTGGCACACGTGCCATAGGTTCGCCATCACGGGCTTAGAGAGTGCTGTAAAGCACTGTGAAGTGGTATATAAATCTAAGAACTATTGCTATTGCTATTAAGCTTGAGGTCAAAATGCAGAGCCAGCTCTTCAGAGAGACAGCCTACATTACTCATCCAGTGTGGACCTCCCAACAATATCTTTTAATGGTTCTCCATGTAGGGGAGTCGAAGGGGACCAGGGTTCACAAGCAATGTTTTTCTGCAATAGCCTCCATGTTATCAAACAGTTTGTCTCTTCAAGATGTGATTGGCACCCTTCAATTATTATTGGCCTTTTGGAAACTACTAAAGACAGAGTTGTTCCACACATAGAACCTTTGGGGAATGAATGGCCACATTTGAGCTGTTCCATGCTTATTTGAATTTTTAGTAGCTTCTATGTGTTTACTTTGTTATTGTGCTGTAAACCACCAAGAGTCCTTTTTGATGAAAAAGGAAAGGAGGATATGGAGAAAAAGAAAGAATTGTAGCATACTTAACACTGATCTTGATTCCAAGAGATGAAGTTCAAGGACGGAATCCAATAATTACTTTCTTGGATTGTGTTCTCTCATTTTCCCAGAGGGAATGATCCATAACCAACAACTAATAATAATTTATTAAATTTATGTGCCACTCAGAGTTGCTGGTAGTTGGAAAGTATATTAAATTACTTATTGTTATAATTGTTTGCACAGTTAGACTGGATTTGGCATTTTTACCCACCAATCACATTCTTCCCAGGGATTTGGGATAAGCAAATGTTGTTATTTGATGGTGCATTGTGGCAGATTGTAAGTTGTTCCAAGTAAAGCTACCTTTTGATGGTGATTTTGTCAATGCCAATGATTGCACCCAAAATGCCTGTTACTATTAATATTGTCTTTGCTTTCATCACACACTGTTGTTTGATGGTATTTGCATTTGTTGCTTTGCAAAAGGCTACATATCACATTTTTAAATACTCTTACGAAGCCACTGGAGGAAATCCAGAAAGGCTTAGGTCTTAATATGTGTTTTATGATTATGTGAATAGCCCACAAATATTTCTTGTTTCCTTCAACAATTTTTGGGAAAGCTTTGGAAAATCTGTGCAGATATCTGAATACATATTGCAGATGGATGAGAACAGTAAAACTAAGACTGAATCAAATAATCTGGTGATTATAACTGAGTTCACAAATCTAAGCCACAAGGTGTGGGGTTTTTCTTAATTTAAAGGAAGTAGACCTTTTTACAAAATTTCATGCTGTAATTAGAGAATGGGGAAATTGTAACTACCCATTCTTCCTCACTGGCCTTTCTGTCCAAATTTCCTAGGTACTAGAGGATAATGAGAGGTGGTATTCAGCAGGTTCTAACCAGTTCTGGAAAACCTATAGCGGAAAATTTGAGTAGTTCGGAGAACCGGTAAATAACACTTCTGACTGGCCCTGCTCCCATCTATCCTCTGCCTCCCGAGTCCCAGCTGATCAGGCGGGAATGGGGATTTTGCAGTATTCTTCCCCTGGAGTGGGGAGGGAATGGAGATTTTACAGTATCCTTCCCCTGCCATGCCCACCAAGCCACGTCCACAGAACCGGTAGTAAAAAAATTTGAATCCACCATTGAAGATAATGACACCTGACAGACCACATATTCTCCAAATCTACCTCATTGTACTTACTCAGTAATATGTATATGGGGAGGTTCTTAAAGACTCTTTGAAATTTTGCATTGATACAGTTGTTTATGGTGGTTTATCAATTAAGATGAATAATGCCAGTCGCATTGATTGGTGACAGTGTATTTTGAAGCTCAAAATACACTGCTAGTGCTGCTGCTGATCACCCTTAAAAATGTAACAGACTTGAAATTAAATTATTTAAATTACCTTTATAAATATGCCTGAGACCTGAAATGGAACTTTTTTCATAGTGCCACTGTATTTATGTTTTTTTTTTCTTATAGCTTCTTTAAAGGTTCTAATGTTCCAGTCATTTTTTAAATAGAGTTGTCAAATCTTCATTTTAGGAACCAGAATGGTTATATTTTAACTAGATGTTTCATATTTTTATGTATCATGTCATTGATAACCATCTTTAAAATTATATTTCAAGGCTTTGACTTGAAAGCATTTGACTTGAAAATGTAAATAAAATAGTCAAATTAAAGCATCATAAAATACATTGTAATAAAAAAGACAGAACCGAACTAAACGAAGCTGGACCCATACAAATCATTAGGAAATTAATTACGATTAGGAAAGAGATCTGACCCCCCAAGATGTGACTGATGGCTGTCAGCATCTATATTAAATGAATGGGACAAATTCATGGAAGATGAATTTAACAGTAGCTACTGTATGGATTTCTTATAAAAATGTGATCCACAAAACATGCTATGTGATTTCTGTACTGGAGTTTCTCACCTTAGGTCTTTCCACTTTAATACAAAACATAGGTGCAGGTATTTATTTGAGCATCCTCTTGGCATAGAATTACAATATTTATTCACTATGGTATTTCCATGTAGAAGAAAAGAAGCATAAGCCTTTTATCAGTTGTGTATGGAAAACATCATTAAAGATGTTAGCGTTCAATGAAAGTTGATCTATTATTATTACATTGTCTTGTCTAGCTGCATTGTAGAAATTGTCCTTTTATGTGTACTGTACAACTTGGCTTTAAGCTGAAAAGGAATCATAAGTTCTCAAATAACTTCAATACTATTATATAATAGTAAAATGAAGGGTATATGTATGATGTTTATTGTAAAATGTACACATTGAAGTAAATATTATATACTACAGTTCTTTCTCCTCTTGTGAAGAATAAAAAGGCTTCTAAAGTTATAAGCCAATTCTGGAAGTTGTGGCATGTTCTTTAGCATCTATTCTTTCACTTTGATTTGCAGAAATTTATTCGGGGAAAATGTTGTGTTGCTTTTGTTGAAGAAATGGAAACTTGTAGTGAGTACGGTACTTATCACTGTACTTTAAACAATAACCTGTGATTGAATTTTTGACTGCCAAAGGAATCTCTACAATTGAAATTCCCCACCGAATACAAGTTATTTTTGGTGATTATTATGATTTGAATGAGTGCTATCCATTGCTGGGTCCAAAAAAAAAGTGAACTGGTTAAGGACAATTGGTAGTGTATTGAAAAGAAAATTGCAATCAGGTTTGGAATTTTACAGGAATGTGTAAGTCACATTATTGATCTTCAGTATTGGAAGATTGCAAGATGGGTTCCTTGGAAAGGATGGCAAAGTTAAAAGTTTCAAGACCTGAAATTTTCTAGCAATTGTCATTCTGCAAGAATGAAAGTAAGGCATTTCTTTCCTGTATTTAGATAGCTGAGAATATGGTTTCATCATTATAAAGGAGAAATGAAATATTAGTTGAAGAAAGTCACTGCAGGATTTGATCAATGAAAAAAAATCAAAATCCAAACTTTGTAGGGAAAGCTCATGGTTGTAGTCCTTTGGGATACAGGTTGTACTACAAAATAACATTATGTATACTGGTTTGCATTGTATAAAATAAAGATGGGATATAAATCTAATAGTATTAATTCAAAGAGATTTTCTTGAACTAGACACTGCTATTAGCGCAATACTCAAAACATTGAGACAACAATTAAGCAGAGATTGGAAGCCCAACAAGGAAATGATGCTGCAATATGATAATCTTAGGCCTCACACATCACAAGCTGAAATTGGATATCACATAGTCCAAACTTAGTGATATCTGACTCTTTTTCCTCCAAATTGAAGGAATACCTTTGTGGGCATCTGTGTGACTCAAATGATGAGATGGAAATAACAGTCAGGACTGGTTAAAGGGACACGGTGTCCACTTCTTTGGAGGCAGTTTTAAGAAGCTTATCCATCATTGAAGTGTCTTTGACTTATGACCATTTGTTTAATAGAATAGAGTTGGACGGGACCTTGGAGGTCTTCTAGTCCAATCCCCTGCTTAGGTAGGAAACCCTATATCATTTCAGACAAATGCTTATTCAACATCTTAAAAATTTGCATTGTTGGAGCATAAGTTCTGGAGGCAAGTTGTTCCACTGATCAATTGTTCTAGCTGCCAGGAAATTTCTCCTTAGTTCTAAGTTGCTTCTCTCCTTGATTAGTTTCCACCCATTGCTTCTTGTCCTGCTCTCAAGTGCTTTGGAGAATAATTTGAATCCTTCTTCTTTGTGGCAAATCCTGAGATATTGGAATACTACTATCACGTCTCCCCTAGTTCTTCTTTTCACTAAACTAGGCATACACAGTTCCTGCAACCGTTCTTCATATGTTTTAGCCTCCAGTCCCCTAATCAACTTTGTTGCTCTTCTCTGCACTCTTTCTAGAGTCTCCACATTTTTTCTACATTGTGGCGACCAAAACTGGATGCAGTATAAGTATGGCCTTACGAAGGCATTATAAAGTGGTATTAACACTTCATGTGATCTTGATTCTATCCCTCTGTTTATGCAGCCTAGAACCGTGTTGGCTTTTTTGGCAGCTGTAATGACTATTTGAAATCTGAAAAGTGACTTGTGTCTGGTCCTCAATTGTCCGACTGCAATTGAGACTACATTTTGGTTGCTAAATGACATGATAGCTGATAAAACATGGCTGAGTCTGATTTTATGACCATTTTTACTATGATCAAATGAATCACTATGATCATTAAGTAAATAATGTAATTGTTAAGTGAATCATGTGATCATTAAGCAAATCCAGCTTCCTAAATTGACTTTGTTTGTCAGAAGCTGGCTGGGAAGATTGCACATTATTATCATGTGACTACAAGACATGCAATGGTCATAAATGTGAGCCAGTTGTCAAATGCCTGAATTGTGATCATGGGATTGCAGGAGTGTGCAATAGTCATAGTTTCGAGGATGGATCATTAATCACTTTTTCTGTGAGGTTGTCATAACTTTGAACCTTTGTTAAATGTATTGTTGAAATTTGAGGACTAAACTACCTGTAACTAAGCTACCTGTAATTTACTAATTGAGTAAAATTGGTGTTTTACACATGAAGAAAGAAGCTACTTCAAGGTTGAATAATGTCAAGTTTTATCAGAATATTGAAAATACCAATGCACTTTTCCCATATGATCTTAAGAAGCTTCCATTCAAATTAAACTGAAAGTAGTAAAATCTCCAGGATTCAAACACTCTTTACACACACTGTTCTACTCCTACTTATTTTAAACAATTTCCCTGAAAATAAGTAGATTGACTGTAGAGATCTTTTCCTAAATGTTAACGATAGCAATTTGGTAAAAGGGAATAAAACAGGCATATTGGTGAAGTTGTGTAGTTCCATGTTAATAAATAACCCTGGGTAAAGTGAAAGTCACCTTGCATTTTT
Source organism: Thamnophis elegans (assembly GCF_009769535.1). NCBI lineage: Eukaryota > Metazoa > Chordata > Lepidosauria > Squamata > Natricidae > Thamnophis > Thamnophis elegans. The sequence continues at coordinate 68,505,003 of NC_045543.1, read as the reverse complement.
ATTCTCCTTGCTACCTAATCTGAAATTAAAACAAATCTGTAAAATGACTTGTCTTAAACTATTTTAATAAAAGCACTTGCATTTTGCAAACACTATAACTATAAAAGCATATAATGTGTGGATTGTAAAGCAAACATCTCAGTTTTTATGCTTGCATCTGCTATTCAAGTACAGAGTGGTCTGATATATAAATACTGTTTGTGGATGGGAATAAGAGAGAAGTATGAATACAATATGATCAAATGCCTAACATACCAGTAAATGTGTATGATTCCTTGCCTACACAGCCCACCGCTTGCCTCTCTGTCTATGAATATTTTTAGAAGAAACCATTAATGGAATGTATTGCAAACATTACTTGTATCAAAAGGTACACATGTATATGTTGGTTTATACCTACGATGGCATTTATGTAGACCTCCAGCATACTTCTGTCTACCCTTTTACACAAGATAATTATAGTGAGTACAAGAAGAAATATTTGGGATTCATTATGAAAACCCTATTTGTGCATTATGCTAATTTGTCATCTACTTTGTGAGATGACTCCTATTTTTTCAAATATTTGTTAATATTTATATATAGATAGTTCATATTTTTACTCCCACCTTATTGTTTCATTCCAATGAGGAAGTAATTGTCTAGGACGATGTTTATCAGAATAATATTTAAAAATACTGTCTTTGGGGATGGTAAAAACTTTCTCCTGCATAAAGAATTCTAAAACAGAAAGACACATGACAGAAAATCTAGGGCAGTGATGGCTAACCTTTTTGGTGTTGAGTGCTCAAAGTGCATACACAGGTGCACACCCATAATGCGATGTATGAGTCCCCTGCATGGCCCCCATGCATGCACACATGACCCACCCCCCACATTCTTGTGCACTCCCCATGCAACCCATCCCCATCCCATGCAACCCATCCCCTGTGCATGTGCATGCGAATCCCATGCGTGCACCTCACTCCCACACATGCACGGCAGAGACCCAAAAATCATGTGGCCGGAGGGAGGTGCGTATGCATGCATGGCAGAACTGAGCTGGGGCAATGGCTCGTGTGCCCGCAGAGAGGGCTCTATCTGCTTGCCATAGCTTCGCCATCACAGAACAAGGGCAATATACAATAATATACTATATCTTGGCCATTCTGTGAAACAGGAAAATATATAGCTTGTGTATGTTTGTTTGTTTGCTTGTTTGTTTGTGGTCTTACAATACCTCATAGTTTGAATAAATTATTTTCTCCAACTAATTCAGTCAATAAATTGTTCTTTCTGGTCAAAAATAATAGGGAATACCAATTTCTCTGATAACCAACTAAGGAAGCAGATATCTGCACAAGTATTTGTAATGAATAGTTTACTTTTTTTTTAAAAAAAAGGGGGTGCTTGGTTGTTTAATTCCAAAGAATGAACTTTTCACATGTGGTGGCAGTTGAAAGAGTTCTTATTGATCCTTCAAAGAGTTGAAACAGAGCTCAGTATGACAGATATGATGAATGCCAGAGAAACTGTTGGCCCAGAAAGAACATATGGTGCTTGTGTTTGGATTTTAGAGGTTGAAGTAATGGAGAGCAAGTCACAGATGGAGACTATCTAGACAGTTCCCCAGGGAAAAACATGTGAAGAAGGTTTGGGAGTGATAGAGTACTGTCAATAGCCCTGTAAATGAATATTGATGTACATTCCTTTCCAGTATTTGTTGAGGGTGGAATGGAACTGAACCATGGTGCTGCCTGACGAGAAAAGCCATCAGCCAATCATGGGATGATGGGTAATTTGCTATTTTAACATTTAAACTTGGAGCAGATGTTGGATTTTTGACAAAGACAAATTGAATACCTTCAGTTGATGTATCTGCTGTTTCCCTCCCTTCACTATTCTAATAAATGCAGACTACAATTTTTTTATTCCTAATATGACCCTGCAGAAGAAAGATACAATAGGTTTGCAATGTCAAGTATGAGGTGAGAAAAATTGCCCCATTATTTAACTTGTCTATTTGATAGATGTATACAGGAAAGACCACACAGATGCACGTGATTCGATGCTGCTATGGTTGAGGAGACCCAAAATAAAATGTGAACTTTCAGAAGAGGACTATTATTGCAAAGTATCTAACAAAGGAAACTTAGTTCAAACTGTACAGTAGAAGTCTTTAACGAGTTTGTAGGTACACTGGTCATTTTGAGAGCATGGTATGGATGGTGTAGCTTCTATGTGTGATTTTTACACCCCCCCCTCCCGGTTTATAAATTAGCTGCCATTGAGATATAGCCAGGCACTTACATATCAAAAGGTAAAAAAAATTACAATACAGATAATCCTAAACATATTTTCCCGCATTCAATCATGTCTGAGTCTCATAAACTGCCTGGACAAGTCCCTGCAGTTTTCTTAGCAATGTTTTTTCAGACGTTGTTTGTCATTACTTCCTTTCTAGGGTTGAGAGAAAGTGACTGGCCCAAGGTTATCTAGCTTGTTTTGTGCCCATGATGGGACTAGAATTCACTGTCTCCCGGTTTCTAACCTGCTGCCTTAATCACTACCCCAAACTGGCATAATGTATGTATCAGAAGTGGTATTCAGCACGTTCTGACCAGTTCTGGAGAACCGGTAGCGGAAATTTTGAGTAGTTCAGAGAACTGGTAAATACCACCTCTGATTGGCCCCGCCCCCATCTATTTTCTGCCCCCCCCGAGTCTCAGCTGATCGGGAGGAAATGGGGATTTTGCAGTAACCTTCCCCTGAAGTGGGGAGAGAATGGAGATTTTACAGTATCCTTCCCCTGCTACGCCCACCAAGCCATGCCCACAGAACCGGTAGTAAAAGTTTTTGAATCCCACCATTGATATGTATGTTTAGAGTTATCTCAACTTGTATTTTTTAAAAATCTATTAAGTTAAATTATAATTTGTCTATAAGGTGTTTTTATTATAATGACTCATACTTTAAAAAAAATTATATATTGAAATAATTGATGACACACTCTTTACATACTTGTAATGTTTTGGCTAATAAAAATGGTTAAGGTTGCAAAACAATGTATCATCAGACACATGTTTTGTAGATATATATCGGATTTTGAAACCATACTGTGGATACTGTCACAAAATATTTACTCTCAGAGGGATTTACACTTTCAAGTTTTAAAAACAGAATCATAGTTAACAAAGCACCATTTATTGGACGAGGTTGCTTCCATCCATTCTAGCCCTTGGTGATCTTCCCTATTCTCACTCTTAACAAATTATAAAATAGCCCACAAAGAAAAAAAATATCAGTGTGTTCATATTTTATTACTGATCTTATTTAAAGACTATTGAATTTCCCTGTAGGACCAGCAATATATGTGAGTAAAATACATTTTCAAGTTACAAGTAATTTTTCCTTTATGTAAAGCTGAAGGTAGCTATGAGGTGTATTGCTCAGCAGCAACAGAATTGCGTTTATAAACTAAAAAAATGACAAATCGTAAGCAAGAGTAATTTATAGGAAAAAATTACTGGCTTTCTGAACTTACCTAACCACTACTTTGCATGTGTCCCTGCAGTCATTTTTTTCCTTTTTATAAGATGTCTCAGCTCTTAAGAATATGGAACTAATGTTTGGATTAATCTTGGATTAATGTTTTTGGAGTGCTTAACTATATTCCTACACCAGCAAATGTCAAAGGATAATCCTACCATTACAGAGAATGAAACTGCCAAATCAAAAGTAGTAGAAAAGCTTGGATGTTTGCAAAATATGTCTGAATTTCTTTGATGTGTTTGTATCAAAACAAAAGATTCCGTTTTCCTTTCAATATATTTCTACACAAATTTTTTTGGTGATATATTTTTTGCAAGAATCGTTTTGCCATTTCCTTAGGCAACAAATGTCTTGGATGAACTAAATCAAGCAAATCTGTTTAATTATAAAATCATTTTAAGCAAACTGGATCTTATTGATCATGACAGCTACTTCAAGCTGCTACTCTTGAAGTTGGGACATTGGCAAGTAAAATAATTAACATTCATTTATAGAATGACATTTACATATATTTATGGGATGTAATTGTGGTTAACTACACAATAATTGAATGTCCATATAAATATGGCTTCAAATCTTGATTTTCCTATTTGTTTCATTTTATGTTCAGAAATTGGACATAATGTTATCCAAGCAGAATTCTTCTATTAACAGATTGTCAGTAGCATAATATGAAACCCATTAATTATCACTGTAGTGTAAACAGAAGCAAATAGTTTAAATGGCAAAAGTCATGCTGCTGTTGGTTCTTTTCACATTAATTTGTTAAATATACGACATTCCATACTGGGCTTTGTAAGAATCTAGTGGGAATATTGTTGTAAGAGCCATCCAATTGGCTCATAGAAACAGTAGAACCATAAAGCAGGATAGCTGTTCTTGAAAAATGCAGCAAATCAGCCTTACTTTACTAATTATCTCGCAGACCATATTATTTTTCTTTATTTGTTATAATTTATTGTGTAGAACTTTTCCAGTGGTTCCTAACATTATTAATTTGCAATGTGTGCCAGCAATAATTTTAAAACAATAAGGTACCCTAATATGACTGTTAAAATGTTATTTTACTGCTGACAATAACTAGAAGTAGCACTAGCCAAATAATAGTGTGCTTGGTGAGAACAATAACATTAGCTGAATAAAGCAAGCCAATATCATATGTATTGCAACTGAGCAAATAGAGCAGTTTAAAGATTGCCTTAGGCTTTCTTGTGAGTTATTTTAGGCTTTGTTAATGCCTACATTAAAATTAGTGTAACTTGACTGGCAACAATTGCAAAGGCATTGCCCAAAAAGAGCCCTTCTTGCCCACTAGTTTAATATGAATTTCATACTGTAGGCCAGGGGTGTCAAACTTGATTTCATTGACCTCGGGCTGGGGTAGGCGTGGCCAACTCAACATCATTCGTGTTGAGGGTGCCTATGGTGGCTCGTGTGCTCTGCCAGAGAAAATGGGCTCCCAAGCTTTGCTTTCACTTGCGATGGCGTCCTGCAACCCTCTGCCAGTGAAAACAGAGCTCTGTTTTCACTGGTACAGGCACAGCAGGCCAGTCCTTTGTTGTTTCCAGGGTGGCCCACAGACCAGATCTAAGCACCCCGCAGGCTGGATCTGGTCCCCGAGCCTTGAGTTTGACACCCTGCTATAACCAGTTGATTAAGTGAAAGAAATTCATGTCATCCACCCAGAAGTCTAGGAAATTGGGATTTGTGGTGATATTCAAATAAATAAATGACTATTGTTTGTTAATGTTGTTGGTCTGCTATGTGAATTTGTTCAGTTGCATTCTTCATAGGAATTGAGTAAGTAATGATGGCATTTGTTTGGGTTGAACAAGGCATTAACTTAAAAACAGCTTGTTATGTTTAAATCCTGGAAACTGTAAATCTGTCTGAATGTTCTGCAACAATTTTTTCCCCATCAAAGATTAGGAATTTTCCAGGGCGCTGCTCTGGAGAGTCCAAGCAAGGGTTAAATATATCCAATCTGCCCAGAACTGAATTGAAACTTTAAGCCATGCCTCTGATGCTGACTATCTTCAGTTTTTTTCAATTCAGCTAGCCCAGTGGACGCACTTTCGAGTTTCTCTCCAATTCTACAGATTGCTTGGACTCTCCTAGAGTTAAAAATAGGGAAAATTCCCTTAATGTTTTCTTCTTGAACAGGCTCGAGAAGAAAATTCCTTTCTTTTCAATTTGGCCTTTTGCTCACCCTTTCGGTCCTCCCGGTGTCCTGTGTTCACTTGAGCCCCGTAGGGCCACAGGCAGCTGTCATGGGAGGTGCATGGGTTGGAATGCCGATGCCAGTGCTGTCGCAGCACCCCTGCTGTGGTGGAAACCCCCGCTGAAGGCTCCTTTGCTGCCGTCCGCGCTTTGCAGAAGCCAGCGTTCAGCGTGGATCTTCAGGGCTCCTATCTAGTTCTGGTGGCAAATTTGAGTTGCATTACTGATGCGGTGACCAATTTGGGACAGGAAGTTCCATCCGCCATTTTGTTTTCGCCGGTTTCGTTTCTGAGCACGTTGCCGCAGCTGCCTGGTCACCTGACTCACTGCAGGTGCCGCGTGGAGGCTCCTTGTCTGGTCTGACCGGCGATTGCACTGCACTCCTACTCTATCTAACGAGACCACCAGATTAGTGTGGCAAAGGATCGTGGCTTATCAGGTCACCTCCTTATCTGACATGCAAGGTGCTGAGAGCTGCTAACACTCGTGCCGCATTCCTGCTTGGCTGGATCTGATCTCAGTGACCTTCTGTGTCTCTCTTCTGAGCGCTTGGGTCGGTGGTCGGCAACTGTGAAGGTGGTGAATGGAGGTAGTCCCTGCCTGTCTCAGTTAGATCCCAACCTTTCAGCCATGGCGGATCAGATCCCTGAGAACTCAGAGCAGATTGGGCCCTCTTCCAGAGCTTTCTCCAGGCAAGCTGGCAAGGCTGCCCAGGAAGCCATCGGGGCAGCAAATCCTATTCTAGGCCCGGACCCAAACATGGATCAGGCCCGGATAAGTATGCCATATGTTTCCAGAAGGCCTTAGAGTAGCACTTTTCCAAGGCTCAGCAGCAGGCCCAAACCTCCCAATCGGTGTCTCCAGTGGAGCCCTCCATGGAGGTTCAACCAGATCAGAGGCAACCCATCTCTGATAGTGATGAGGAGGGCCAAGAGGTTTCTCCCACTGCTTCTCTTGCCATGATGGCTTCCCCAGGTCCTTCAATGGTTGACCAGGCCGATCTCTTCATCTGGTGGAAGGGCCCGCTCCTGTGGCCCCTTGGCATCCCATCAGCCGGCCCCCTGACCCATTCCAGGAGTTCGACCCATTGAGGACCAGGCCCCCAACCTTTCAGCAGAAATGCAGGAGGTTATTAACAGGGCTATATCCCAGGGCATAGAGGCGGGCATGCTGCAGCGAGGCAAGCACCCGCGCAAGACCCAACATCTCCAGCCCCAAGATACTCCCAGAGAAGCACCCTTCACCTAGCCTTCTCTGTATCCACATTCCTCTCTGGCCAGTGAGGATTCTGACTGGGAGGAAGAGGACGTCCTACCTAGGCAGGAACCTGAGTTTTCTAGGGACGAAGGGGTTGCATCCGAAAAGCCTGTCTTTTTGGGCTTATTTAAGCTTGCCAACTTCAAAAACATCTTGAATAAGGCAAAGGTCTTGACCCGCTTGGGGTCTACCCCCCCCCCCAGATCAGGCGACTAACAATCCAGATGACCTATCTGGGGACCTCTTTGAGGAGCCTGTGTCAGCCCAGGAGATAGTGCCTGTCCCCAAGCTCTTTCTGAATGTGGTTCAAAAGCAATGGGCACAACCAGCCACCCTTGCTACTCCCAGTAGCAATGATAAGAGGTTGTACACGGTAGATGCCAGTCTGGAGGACTTGCTTAAATTACCTCCCATTGATCCTCCTGTGGCAGCTCTTACCTCACCCTCTGTATTTCCTCCCGATTTGCTGGAAGGACTCAAAGCAGAGGACAAGAAAACAGAGAACACCTGTGACAAAATGCACTAGGCGGCGGCTTGGGCGATTAAAACATCCGTCTCGGCGTCCTTCCTCTAGGGCCACCTTCCTCTGGTTGAGACAGTTGCTGACCAAAATTCTGGGTGGGGATACCAAATTAAGGCAGGATGTCAATACGATTATGGCAGCCACTGAGTACACCGCTGACACCTGAGCACAGCCAAATTTGCCTCCCGGGCCTTGGCGTCCAATGTCACTACTAGGCGTTTCTTGTGGCTGAGGCACTGCAACATTGACATGTGCTCCAAGTGGAAGCTGGTTTCGTCACCCTTTAAAGGGGACAAGCTTTTTGGCATACAAATAAATTAAATCTGAAATCTGAAATCTGAGCTTTTCAGGAAGGTCCTGGACCCAGTCCTTGTACAAAACAAGAAAAGAAGGTGATGCCATCATTCACCAAGAAATCTGACTGGAAGGGCTCCAACTCCTACAGGAGGCAGCCCTTTCGGAATGGGGAGCCTTCCGCCAGCTCTGCCTCTTTCCATCGGCCATACTCACAGCAGGCTGACCGGTCCCAAGACTGTCAGTCATTTTGCGATAGAGGTCGCCAGCAGAATTTCTCCAGGTGTTCCTTTCGAGGGAGGTCTGGTGCCTGTCCTTTCAAAATATACAAGTGACTACCAATGGTCAGCTCCCATAGGAGGGCGTCTTCAGTTATTCCACACCCAGTGGGAGTGGATCACATCAGACTAGTGGATCTACAGACAATCCGCTTGTGTCTCACCTTGGAATTTCTCTCCCTTCCCCCCTGACACTTCATCCGCTGTTCCACCCCTTTGTGTCCTGTCAAAAAGGCTCTCATGGAACAGGAGATCGGGCATCTCAGGGACATCAAGGTCATAGAACCGGTTCCACCAGATGAGGAAGGAACAGGATTTTACTCCATTCTGTTCCTAGTCCCCAAAAGCTTCGAGGGGTGGAGGGGAATCCTAGATCTAAAAAGATTAAATTATCACCTAACTTACCGGAGATTCAAGATGCAGTCCCCGCAGTCCATCCTGGGCTGCATCAGGCCAGGAGACATCTTGACATCCATAGATCTCAAAGAGGCCTACCTTCACATACCCATTCGCAGAGCTCACCACCGGTACCTGAGATTCGCTTATGCCAGCCGCCACTACCAGTATTGGGCCTTGCCGTTCGGCCTGTCATCAGCCCCCAGGACATTTACAAAGATCCTTGCTGCAGTTGCAGCCTTTCTCAGATCTCGTCCTGTGCGGCTCCATTGCTACCTAGTCCTCATCCAGTTGTCATCACTTCAGCAAGCGATCCAAGACCTGAGGTACACCATAAAGGTCCTCCAGGACCACGGCTTCTCCATAAATTTGGAGAAAAATCATCTTCAACCAACGACCAGGTTGCAACATCTAGGCGCCATCATCGACACTGTCACCTGCCTGGTCTTCCTATCCCTGGAGCAGGTAATGAGCCTCAAAGAGAGGGTCATACAGGTGCAGTGGTCCCCTCATGCCAAGGTCGTGCAGTTGTCACAACTCCTAGGCAAGATGATATCGTGCCTGTCCATTGTCCCGTGGGCAAAACTCCATTCTCCTCCCTTTCAGTGGCTCATGCTGTCCTACCAGAGGGCTAACAAAAGCAGCTCGATGAGGTTATCGGTCTCCTAGAAAGTACGTCACTCCATCAGGTGGTGGCTGTCTCCACCCATGGTGAAGGGCTCCCCATTCAGGGAGCCAGAACGTCTCACCATCACGATGGATGCCAGCCTTTATGGCTGGGGAGCTCACCTCCACAATCAGCTCTCCAGGGACGTGCAGTCAGGGGAGGCAGGGGAGGCGGGGCCTCACCAGTGTCATGAGGAAAAGAAAAGAATAATTAAAAGGAAAAAGACTAAAGTAGTTTCTGCCAGACTCCAGAGTCACAGTGGATGACTCAGTCTGCTTAGTGCTAACTGCAGGGGGAGGCGAGAGAACTACGGGCCTCTTTTGCATAAGGAATTTTTCGCCTCTAACCCTTGCTCAGAGTTAAGCAAGGGTTAAAAGGCAAAAAATTCCTTATGCAAAGGAGGCACGAGGTTCTCTGCCTCCTGATCTGGCAGCAGCAAATCATGCCTAAGTTGCCTTTTTATTTAATTTTTTACATTTTCATCATGGCGGGCAGACAAGAGGAGAGTTGAAATCCACAGCTGGAAAAGGTATGTGGATCAGAGGGAGGGGGGAATTCAAAATATTGTAATTTAATTTGTAATTTTTTATTGTGAGGAATGTGTGTGTGTGTGTGTGTGTGCATGTGTTTCTTTCTTCACAGCGGTGGGGTTGGAGGAGGCGGGGGGCGAGGCGGCGGAGTGGGGCAGCGGCAGGGACGTTCTCGCCGCTGTGTCTGACAGGCCAGCCATAAATACAAGATGCCTGGCCTGTCGGACACAATGGTGGGATCGGAGGAGGCGAGGGGCAAGGCGGCAGAGCGCGGCAGCGGCAGGGACGTTCTTGCCGCTGTTTCCGACAGGCCAGGCTTCTCACGTTTATGTCCACCATAAATGTGAGACACCTGTCAGACACAGCGGTGAGAATGTCCCTGCCGCTGCTGCGCTCCCACGCCTCACCCCCGCCTTCTCTATCCCCATCCACTGTGGGTGTTCCCTCCCCCCAAGCCGTTTCATGAACGTCCGCTAACAAAGAATCAGGCCCCCGCCAGCCACGGCATGATTCAACCTCTGCTTTTCTTTTCGAGGTGCCCTTCTCCGCCTCCCAACCCCTCCTCCCAAAAAAACCCTCCAACTTCCAACTGTTTTCCCCCTTTTCACTTATTTTTTTTAAAGTAAAGGATGGCATTGCCAAGTGGAGAGCGACGTGCCAGGGGGAAATGCCAGCCCGACTGAGGCTTTAATGGGCTATGGAGGCGAAGGGGAATTAATTGGGTTGGCTCTTGGTTGGCACTGAAGGTGCCCTGAGTGGGGAGGGGGTATAGGGCGGGGCTTTCCTGTAACTGGCTGAGCCCTGAATGGAAGCGGCTGTTTTCCTGCGGCTTCTTTATGGTTTTGTCAGCAGCGGGATCGCTTCGTGCGGGCGCGATTCATATGAAGATGGAGACGTGGGGAAGCAGGGAGGTTGGCAGGAGTTGAAGAAAAGAGGAGGAGGCAGGGGGCAAGGCGGGGGAGTGCAGCAGTGGCGGGGATGTTCTTGCCGTTGCCGCGCTCTTGCCTCAGCAACTGTAATCCTCACCACACATCACTGCAGCTCGCGCAGGGCAGGTGGTCTTCGGCCGAGGCCACTCACAGCATCAATTGGCTGGAGCTGAGAGCAGTCAGATTGACCCTCCTCCATTTCCGCTTCAGCATACAGGGGCGTCATGTGAGAGTGCTAACGGACAATGTAGTGACAAAGGCCAGGGGGGCACTCGCTCCAGATCCCTGATGTCAGAAGCCGATGCCCTAGGTCGGTGGGCGGAGAAACATCTCCTGTCAATACAGGTGGAGCACATTTCTGGAGCAAGCAACATCCAGGCAGACTGGCTGAGCAGGGCCACGGTCAACCACTCAGAGTGGCTCCTGCATCCGCTTCTATTCCAATGCCTGCCCCAGAGTTTCGGCTAGCCTCTGGTCGATCTGTTCACCACCCTGGCCAACATGCACCTTCCCAGTTTCTTCATGAGGTGTCACAATCCGCAGGCCGAGGGCGTCAACACCTTGCACTGCCCATGGATGTGGGGACTGTTGTATGTGTTCCCGCCATTACCTCTCCTTCCCAGAGTCATCCGGAATATCCTGTCGGAGGCAGTGGAGGTCTTGCTTGTGGCACCGTTCTGGCCCAGGAGAACCTGGTTTACCAATCTGGTGAGTCTCTCCATCAATTCTCCTTGGCAGATACCACTGCACGAGATCTCCCTCAGCCAGGGGACCCTTCAACATCGAGAGCCCCAGTGGTTGCAACTGGCTGTCTGGCACTTGAGAGGGATCTCCTGAGCAGGGGCAGCTTCTCGACCAAGGTCATCTATACCATCCAGGCGTCCAGACCTCCCTCCACAACCTGGATATACGACGCCACCTGGAGGTCGTTTGCCAACTGGTGCACCTCTCACGGGTATCTGCGACTTTGGCCATGATTCCCGTCATCCTGGACTTCTTGCAAGATGGACTTGACAAGGGACTGTCGAACACTCCTCATTTGGACGTCATCCTACTATCCATAACTTTCTGAGAGGCGCAACCAATTTGAAGCCCCCAGTGGTCCACAAATATCCCTCATGGGACCTCAACGTTGTTCTCTGTGCTCTGATCCGTCCTCCATTTGAACCACTTCGTTCGGCCAGCATTAAGCATTTGACTTTTAAGACCGCCTTTTTGATCGCCATCGTAGAGCTGGGAGCTGGGAGTTTGGGAGGACTTGTGTTTGATACAACAGGACAGGATGGTTCTTCGACTGGACCCAACGTTCATCCCCAAGATCAACTTCTGGTTCCACTGGGCCCAGGAGATCATTCTCCTGGATTTTTGCCTGCATCCCAGGCACCCGAGGGAGAAGTGTTGGCACATGCTAGATGTCCACAGGATGCTCCGCAGATATGTCAAGCGCACGGCTGTGTTTCGTTGTTCAGAATCACTCATTTCTTTCCAACCAGCCTCCCAGGGCAGGAAAGTTTCCTCCTCTACTATCAATGGTTGAGGACCTACATTGCTCTCGCTCAAGTTCTGCAGTCCAAACCTGTGCCTAGCCATATCATGGCACATTCTACTAGGAGTGCCACTACCACGGCAGCCTGGGCGACGCAGGTGCCGATCAAGGAGATTTGCAGGGCGGCTACTTGGACTTCGTTATCTCCGTTTGTTCGGAATTACAAGTTGGACAAGTTTACCTCGGTGGAAGGGGCCTTTGGGAGGCAAGTTCTTCAGGGCATTCATACCAGCGGAGAGACCCTGAACACGACTGCTTCTCGCCCTAGTGACATTTAGCTTGGGTATGTCCCTTGCTTGGACTCTCCAGAGCAGCACCCTGGAAAATGACCATTGGCTTACCTGAAGGGTTGTTTTCAGGGTGCTGCGAAGGAGAGTCAACCTGGTTCCGCTGGTTTCAGTACAGATGCCTACAGTTCCAGTTGGATTTGTTTCTCTGTTGGATATGGTTTTTTGGATTTATTGTTGGACTTCTCAGCGCGTAACAGTTCCATGCCTTCATTGAAAAAATCTGAAGATAGTCAGCACCAGAGGTGTGGCTTAAAGTTTCAATTCAATTCTGGGCAGATTAGCTGTATTTAACCCTTGCTTGCACTCTCCTTCGCAGCAACCTGAAAATGACCCTTCAGGTAAGCTAATAGTCATTTTCAAAACCTCTGGATAAACACTAGTGTTATTTTCCAAGTCATCTAATATTTCTTATGTAGATCTAAACATATAATGCTTCTTTAATAGAGACGTTTTAGTATAAATTTAATTAAATTCCACTAAGATTCATATTGTGGTGAATATGCTATGTTGTTAGTCTAATATAGCATATGCTTATTACAATAATAGTTTGTTTTGGTTTCATATGGAATATTCCTTGCATAGTGTTATCAAGCACTGTTATGATTTGGATTTCAAGTTCATACTTACTTTTTAAAAAACAAACTAAGACTGAAAGATCAGGACCATGTAATAGCTCTATGAGCCAGACATTCTCTCTCAGCCCTAGAAGGTAGGCAATGGCAAACTACTTTTGTAAAAAATCTTGCCAAGAAAACTTGCAGTGACTACCAAAAGTGAACATTGACTGGAAACCACAAACAAACAGTGGATAGTATGTAACAGACAGATTGTCTGTGATAGACAATAGATTGTCTGTGATAGACAAATGATGAAAGGCACAATAGAGTGTAGGGTAATAGTCAGTTTATGATAATAGCAATAGACTTATATAATGCTTCACAGTGCTTTACAGCCCTGTCTAAGTGGTTTACATAGTCAGCATATTGCCCCCAATAATCTGGGTCCTCATTTTACCAACCTCGGAAGGATGGAAGACTGAGTCAAACTTGAGCCTTGTGAGATGCCAAACTGCTGACATCCAGTGATCAGCAGAAGTAGCCCACAGTACTGCACTCTAACCACTGTGCCAAAATTGGACTACAATAGGATTCTACTCCAGTTGAGAAGGAAGCATGGTGATTACACCTTGGTTGTTACCCACAAGTGAGAGAAAACATACTTTTTTTCCTTTGAAATGTTTCACAAATGAATAAATATTTGTGGGTCACACTTCATTTTATTCTTTTTAAGCAGAATTTATATTACAAAAATCTAGTTCTTCCAGTCTGTAAATTATTCTTGAATATTTCTGTTTTGGCATGACACCATGGTCGCTCCATTTTTGCCCCAATAAAAAAAAAACTGCCACTATATCATTTTCCTAGTATATATCCTTGTCCCAGTACTTATATCTGATCGTCAGCCACTGCTGAAGAATCAAAAAAGTTCCTTTAGTTGCCTGATTTTTGGAAGTAGTGTTTCCCCCCTTATCCTGCTTCAAGACCTTTCATTGGTTATGTTGTGGACTTCCTCAGTTAAAGAATTTGGATTGGTGGAATTCAGGAAGAGAGCCTTCAGTTGCCTATTAGGCAGATGGGCAGTTTCTAAATCTGATATTTAAATAATCTGTGGTGCGTGAAGAAAGCAGCTTGAAACAAAGCAGTTGACAGCAAGAATCTGCTCTTCCCATTGATTCTATTGTAATTTCCCCCCCTTTCAGATCTAGATGAAAATTCAGACTGCCAGAATGAAGCTACCTTCTTGCTTTTTTCATTGGCCAAAAATAAGTCATTATCAGTACTTGTTATTGGTACTAGCCAACATGACAGCAGATAGGCTGGGATCTGCATCTCTCAGCATTCACACAGATTATTATCTGCTAAAAACCTCCACTTGAGCATATTATTGGAATATCCTCTTCGGTCCAGTTCCTGGGCTTTTGTTCTGAAACTAGTTTGGCTGCAAGCATGACTAGAACTCTGCCTTTTTTTTTAGTGGGTAGACCTTTATAGTGATGATCCTAAATGTACACAGCCAAAGTATAATTGAAAGGATTCATTCGTTATAAATCTATAATTTGTATGGTGAGGAATTCTGTTACTGCATGAAAGCCTACGACCTGGCTTTCTTTCCTCAAATATGCTTTTTTTTAAAAAAGGTAGTTTGCAGCTGAAAGTGATTTTTCTCTTATAACCCATCTCAAGTGGCTGTGTCCTCACTATATTTTAGGATAGTATATACCTTCCCATTGGACTCCACAACAAAAGCTCTTTCTCATACTCTTCAACAACACTAGCCCAGTGACTACATCTTGGCTGCGCTGATCCAGTTGATACCGGATACAAATAGAAGAGGTGCAAAAATGCTGGCACTTGGTTAATAGCTTAAATAAGTGAGTAACCAACCCTTAGGAGGGGGGGGGAGGAAACCATTCAATTAATTGACATCATGATGGCAAAGAAGAAAGAAAAAATAAGGCATTGTACATAACAAATCAAGGAGATTTTTTACACAATGAATTATATTTAGCAAGTTGGAATTTCAGTTGAGAATACCACCAGTCATGTCCCTTAAATGTGCACATTAAAGCTTTATGGACTGCAATGCAGTATGGATTCATTCCAAGCATGGGATAAGGACACTATGTCCTTACAGCAAGATACAGCAAGATACAGCAAGATTTAGGATGGCATAATTTCCTTCTGGCATCAGAATGGGAGGAAAAGCGGAGGTGTAGTTCTGCTCTGATGTTGTATATAATGCATCTTTTGAAATTCATACAAGGAATAACCTAACCATTTGGGGAAATAATACAGTATCCTATGCATCTTAAAGAAGAAAAATCCAAGTAGCTATCAGTGGCAAAAGAAAAGAAAGGTGTCACTGTGAAGCTTTAATGGAGTATTAAATCCACAAAAAGGGGGAGGGGAAGATACCTTCAGTTACAGATCCCCTCTTTCTAGAAAAAAAATTGCACATTTTTCCTTTCAAAAAAGCTGTAGTCCTCATTGTACTTTATGGTCAACGTTTGATTTGTATGGAATTAGAACTTACTCCTCCTGAATTTGTATCCAACTTTCTGGTACATACTGTATTGCATATACAATTTGAGTTATAAACAAGATTATATGGGTTCCCTATTTTAAGTGCTGAATTAATATATAATGAATAATTGCTAGAAGGTTTGCTTTAATAGGTGAATCTAGGCATTGGTCTAGTGGTTAGGGCACTAGACTAGAAGTCAGGAGACTGAATTCTAATCTCACCTTAGGCATGAAAGTCAGCTGGTGACTTTGGGTCAGTCACTTTCTCAGCCCAACTCAGCTCACAGAGTTATTGTGGGGAAAATAGGAGGAGGAAGGAACAAATAATTTAAACAAAGAAACAACAACAAGAAAGGTAATGCAGGTGAACTTTTTAAAAGCTGCAATACAACATTAACTATTTTTTCTGTAGTTCGCATTTGAATATACAGCTTTATTTAGCTTTATAGACCTCTTAATTATTTACCTAACTTAATTTTTGTGAAGTTATACGCAAATCTCTTACATGTAAGAATGTAATACTTTCCTTAAACCTGATATTATCTCATTGTACCCCTCTACTGCATGCCATTTCTGATACTGACTTAATTTTTCCCAGTACTTATTTGTGACTTTATTCTCGTCCTTTGCCTTCTTTTGTTTTAAGAGTGAGCCAGGCAGTCTCAAACTTGGTAGTGAAAAACTGTGTTCTTGCTTTTAGTAATGTGATCTGCAGGACTCTGAATGCCTGAGATTTAACCATTATTTGCACAAATAATGATACTTAGTTGAGATAAATCAGCTTAATGAAAGTCCATTATTGTTTCCAAGATTGAAACAGCAAAAGGATGGTGATACTTTAATCAGTGAAACACATTGCTTAAAATATAAGTAAAATTGGTAATAAAGGTTTCCAGGGTATTGCTGCATTCTGCCTGTAGTATTAGATTTAAGACTTTTAACAGATAGCATGTAGAACTGGATTTATCCCAATCAGTTTAAATTTGTCAGAGCTGAAAGTCAAACAGAGGACCATGCAAGAATAGGAGAAAAGAAAACTCATTCTAGGAGTCTGCCAAAAAGAGATTTCTAATTACTGTAAGGCTGACCTTTCTTGTCATCTGTAATCTGGCTGTTGCTAAATGGCATGCCTGTATTCTCATTCTCAGTATGCCATATGAATGAATATATTGACTGAAATGTCTAGATCTTCCTCAAGATAAATGAATTATTTAAAATATCCATCTCCATCTCCCACCTTTTATACATATATGCCAAACTAATGCCAAACTAATTTTGCTTCTAGTACGAGGTAGAGAAGAGAGGTATATTCAGCACCATGGATGACATTCATTACATACTATCTATAGTTGCAGCTAACTTTTCAAAGTCATATTACACTTTAACATGAATTTGGGTCAAGTGTTTAAGGCACTAGGCTACAAATCAGGCGACCATGAATTCTAGTCCCACTGTAAACATGAAAATCAGCTGGGTAACCCTAGGCCAGCTACTCTTTCTGAGCCCATCACACTTAACAGGGTTGTTGTTATGGGGAAAATAGGAGAAGGAAGAAGTATTAGGTATGTTTGTTGCCTTGAGTTATTTATAAAAATAATAAAGGTGAGATAGAAATAAAAATGTATGTATACCTGCTGGATGTGTGTCATACTAGCATTTGAAGACATAAATCTTTAGGCTATTTTATGAGAATGAAAAGTCATATTAAATGGTTTGTGTGGACTTTTTATGTTTTTTAATTGCAGAATTCATTCAATATTGCCCTTCTTTTCAGTGTGTGTGGGAGGTGTAGTATATGTGTTTCGAATATTATTTGGATCAAGTGATTCTGACCTTTTGTAACCACAACATCTCTCTGCTTTCTTTTTTTGGATTTCCATGCAACTCTGAAAGAAGATAATTTCTCTCATGATAGTCATTGAGAGAAATAGGAGGAGGGAATGTTGGGTATGCTGCTCTGGGCTTCTAAATCATAATCAATTTCAAATATTTCTGTATAAATATGCTAATCAAACTACAGTATTTTTTCAGAGTATAAGACGGACCGGAGTATAAGACGCACCAAGATTTTGAAGGGGCAAATTAAAAAAATGTTTTTGCACTCTGCAGACCTCCCAAAATAACCCTGGTTTTTGCAAAAATAGGCCTGGAATATTTTTTCAAAAAAAAGGGCATGAATAGTCTTTAGGATGCTTGTAGGGTGCTCCTGGAGGGTGCCCCCCCCAAAACAAGCAAAACTGCCAATTTTTTTCGCAAAAATGGGCCCATTTTTTTAAAAAGGGCATGCAGAGCATTTAGGAGGATTATAGAGTGCTCTTGGGGGCTGGGGGGAAAAATTGAGCAAACAATGGCCTGTTTTTCACTCATTTCTGCCCTCCCCAGCTCCCAGGAGCGCCTCTGAAAGCCTCCTAAAGGCTATGCATGGCCATTTTGGTGAAGGGGGTTTTGGGAGGCAAAAAATGCTGTATTCAGTGTATAAGACACACCCAGATTTTCAGCCTCTTTTTTTGAGGGAAAATGGTATGACTTATACCATTATAAAAATATGGTATTTCCAATGTGTCTAAATTGGCACTCTCCATGCAATCTCTGCAAGCATAGAGTTCCTTGGCACCCATCAATATTTCTCACCAACCTGACTTCAATTAAGGATCAGTTAATTTATAAAAAGGAAGGAAGCCTTCTGCGTTTACTTACAAGAATGTGAGAATGATGACTGGATGTTTGGACCTACAATATGACCCATTTAACTAGAAAAAAAAAAGGAAAGCTGAGGGATGTTGGAAGCATTTAGTGGGATTAATTGTAATAATAGAGAGAAAAATCTCTAGTTTTCCTTCTCAGAAATAGGCATTTTGTGCCTGGAAAACCTAATTGTTTGTAGCCACTGGATGTGAATGCAAGAGATGCTTTTGAAATTTCAGTTGTGTCCTATCCAAAATTTAAAGATCTGTGATATAAATCATACATTTTAATGAATGTCTACGGAGATTCTCTGTAGACATTCATCCAAGTCATGGTTGTCCCAAGGGTTCTTTTATTATTAAATATTGTGGTCATAAGTCAAGGATTTCCTATAATTCTACTCTATTGTAAGGCTACATTAACAGAATCTTGCAAGTCTGAAAGTATAAACTTTCCACCATCATTTTTCATGGCTTGATCCATTATTGCAGCTGCTTCCTAAATTTGTGTATTTGACCCTTGGGGGCTCTTGCCTCTCTTGTCTGATGGTTTCCTAGGCAGCATCTCTTCTCCTGGTTTTCCAAGGTCTTCCATTAAAGGTGGGTTTTGTGCTAATCTTTCTTACCTAATATTGTTTCTGTCCTGCTCAGAAGAGGTTTTCATTAGCCAAATCCATTATCTTGCTGACAGTGGCCTTGGAGGGAATGTGCAACAATATGCTAAATTGCCTAAACCCTTGCCCAAACAGTGCAATCAAGATAATTTCACTTTGTCCTCTGGCATCTCCTTTTAATCAGCTCTGGTGCTCTAAATTATTAGCCTTTTTTAAACTTCCTAATTGTAGGCTGGCCTGATGAGAATGCTCTGTTTTTATTAGCAAATGTACACTTCCAAGAGGGTTGCCAAATCTTGTCTGATTATGACAGCAATGAGAAGGTTTTGGTTTTAATATTGGCTATGTCTGATGGGTGATTTATTTCTGCCTCAATAGATCTGGAATTTGAATAATTTCCTGGTATCTCTCTCTCCCCACTTTCTTTTTTCTGACTGTATTGCATTTGATATTTTGGTCTTTGACCAAATAAATTTAATTAGGGTATAATGTGGTCTCTGGATAATGCAGTGGAGACCAATCTGGCTGCACTTTTGTGTACCAGTTGAAGTTTTTGATTGACACACACAGCAGTCTTGGGTAGAGTGCATTACAGAAATTAAATCTGGAGATAACCAGTAGTATATGGCAGGTTTAGATCATTATTATCTAGGAAAGAATGTAGCTGGAGTATCAGGTAAAGCTGATAAAAAGCACTCTTGGCCATGGACTGCACCTGAGGCATGTGGAATGACAACTGGCTAAGCATGCAAACCTGGAGAAAGACAAAATAACAATTTACTACTTAGTTTGTTTGTTTGTTTGTTTATTGGATTTATATGCTGCCCTTCTCCCAAAGGGCTCAGGATGGGTACAACATTAAAAAAAAACACATATTACAAAAGTTAAAAAGGAAATTAAATAAAGTATCAAAAAACATACCCAATTAATATTAACCATACAATTTTAAAAATTAGATTAAAATTAACAATTAAATTAATCATTTATTTTATTCTGTTCAAGACAGGCTGGCTTGCTGGAAAAGGAAACTTTTTAGGGCGTGTCGAAAGGACCGGGGGTCGGGGATTATACAAAGCTCCAGGGGCAGCTCATTCCAGACGGAAGGCACTCCCACAGAGAAGGCTCTCCCCCTGGGGGTCGCTAGCCAACACTGTCTGGCCGACGGCACCCTGAGGAGGCCAACTCTGTGGGATCACACTGGGCGGTGGGAGGCTACTGGTGGCAGTAGGTGGTCTCTCAGGTACCCTGGGCCTAAGCCATGGAGCGCTTTAAAGGTCATAATTAGTACCTTGAATCACACCCGGAAAACAACCGGCAACCAGTGCATGCCGCCTAAAAGGGGTGTAACATGGGAGCACCTAGGTACCCCCATGATAACCCGCGTGGCCGCATTCTGGACCAGCTGAAGCCTCCGGGTACTCTTCAAGAGCAGCCCCATGTAGAGAGCATTGCAGTAGTCCAGGCGAGAAAGGACAAGGACATGAGTGACACATGCACAGGGCATCCCGATCCAGAAAGGGGCGCAATTGACATACCAGGCGAACCTGGTAAAAGGCTCCCCTGGTCACGGCTGTCAGATGTTCTTCTAAACTAAGCCGCGTATCCAGGAGGATTCCCACATTGCGGGCCCCCTCTGAGGGGGCTAAAATTTCTCCCCCTATCATCAAAGATGGAACAAGATGCACAAATCGGGATGACGGAAACCACAGCCACTCAGTCTAGATCATTCTGCCCCAGGCGCCTGATGGACCCTGAAAGGTTCCTGATGGAGCTTGGGACTTTTCCTGAATCGCTTGCTCACAGCTCAACCGAAGCCCTAGTGGATAGGGTGGCCACTGGGGCCTTGGATCACGTTGTGCCTTTGCGGCCTCTGACCCAGTGTCAATCCTGGGTAGCTCCCTGGTTTACCGAGGAGCTCCGGGAGATGAAACGCCGGAAAAGAAGCCTAGAGAGTGGTTGGAGGGCCAGCCAGTCCGAATCTGATCGAACACTAGTAAGAATTCATATTAAATCCTACTTAGTGGCGATAAAAGCGGCTAAATGGCAACATTTTTCCGCTCTCATCGCGTCCGCAGATAACTGCCCACTCGCCCTGTTTAGGGGGATCCATTCCTTACTTAACCAAGGAACTGGGAAAGACCCCTTTCAGGGTAGGGCTAAAGAATTTGTTCAGTATCTGCAGGATAAAATTGCTCAGATCTGGACAGGCTTGAACTCTGACTGGGTAGATTCGGGCGAGTTGATGGGGATGAATCTTGTGGAGACTATCTGGGATGAGTTTGACCCTGTGACTCCCGAGGGCATGGACAGGATTATGGGGAGACTCAGTGCTGCCACTTGTGTGCTGGATCTGTGTCTCTCTTGGTTAGTTTCGGCTTCCTGGGAGGTGACACGAAGCTGGCTCCAGGCGATTACCAATGCTTCATTGAGAGAGGGGTTCTTTCCCACTCTCTTGAAGGAGGCGGTGGTGAGGCCCCTCCTTAAGAAGCCTTCCTGGAGCCAGCTTCTTTAGCCAACTATCATCCAGTCTCCAACCTTTGCTTTGTAGCGAAGGTTGTCGAGAGTGTAGTAGCACATCAGCTTCCCCAATACCTGGATGAAGCTGCCTACCTGGATCCGTTTCAGTCGAGTTTCAGGCCCAGGCACAGCACGGAGATGGCATTGGTCGTGTTGGTTGATGATCTCTGGCAGGCCCAGGACAGGGGCTGCTCCTCTGTCCTGGTCCTATTAGACCTCTCGAAAGCTTTCGATACCATCGACCATGGTATCCTACTGTGACGACTCGGGGGATTGGGAATGGGAGGCACCATTTTATGGTGGTTCTCCTCCTACCTGTCGGATTGATCGCAGTTCGTGTTGACTGGAGAACAGGGATTGACCCCGAGGCATGTCACTTGTGGGGTGTCCCAGGAGTCGGTTCTCTCACCCCTCTTGTTCAACATATATATGAAACTGCTGGGCAAGGTCATCCATCGTTTTGGGGTAAGGTATCATCAATTTGTTGATGATACCCAACTTTTCATCTCTACCCCAAGCCACCCAAATGATGCCCTCAACGTGATGTCCTGATGCCTGGAGGCTGTGCGGATCTGGATGGGGAGGAATAGGCTCAAGCTCAGTCCCTCCAAGACTGTTTTGTATGTACCATAAAGTCAGTAGATGGAAAACTGCCAAAACAATATAGGTTATTCACTTATAAAATGGTTATACTGTAATCAAGAAAGCTAGATAATGTAACTGTAGAATACCCATACGTTCGGATCATATTCTCTGATTTCATATTTCAAAGCTTAACAGAATTGTATGTATAAATCCAGGCTTTCTTTAAAACAAAATGTGAATATACTGTTTCTTAATGTATTTATTTAATGTTTAGTTTAGAATGTATTAGGATCAGATATAACATGGTAATTCCATTACAAGAAGTTCATACAAGTAGTCGTAGACCAAGGGTGTGTGTGTTCAAACTGGCGGCCAGTGGGCTGGATGCATCATGCGCGGGCCACGCCCACCCCAGCTCCATAAAGGAAAAAAACTTCGTGATACGTCACGTGACGGCACTGTGACACGCCGAGTTTGACACACGTGTCCTAGACTTACAACCACAATTGAGCCCAAAATTTCTGTTGCTAAATGAGACATTTGTTAATTGAGTTAGTAACACAGTGAAGGGTATCTAGCTTCTCCATTGACTTTGCTTATTAGAAAAGTACATGACCTCAGGACACTGCGACTGTCATAAATATGAGTCAGTTCCCAGGTATCTGAATTTTGATCGCATGACCATG
Organism: Thamnophis elegans; assembly: GCF_009769535.1. Classification (NCBI taxonomy): domain Eukaryota; kingdom Metazoa; phylum Chordata; class Lepidosauria; order Squamata; family Natricidae; genus Thamnophis; species Thamnophis elegans. The sequence goes on along the minus strand of NC_045543.1, from coordinate 68,482,373 downwards.
GGGATGCTACAACAGTCATAAGTGTGAAAAATGGTCATAAGTCACTTTTTTAGTGCTGTTAGTCAATAAATGAACTCTTGTAAAGAGTAGGACTATCTGTATTGCAGTGGTACTTTTAATTAAGACACTCAGCTGATTCATCAGTCAGTTGAGTCAATGAACCAGCTGCATAATTTTAGATGAATCCTCTTACTCCATCTGAAAATCCCTACTTTTTCCTCTTTTCAGTTTTTGAAATGTCATGTCATTAAAGGCAAATGAAAATATTGTCATGGGTTGTGTGGGTATTCTGAGAGAAGCTGAGATTCTGCGAGTTCCACAGAATGGGGGAGGAATTATATTAACCCTAGAGTTGGTTTATTGACATTGTGATTGAATACAATAAAGTCATGGAAATGGTGTGGGTGGGGTAGAGGAATCCGAAACAAGTCAGACAAGAGATTATATTCTTTAGAGGGTAGGTATTTAGAGATCCATATCTGAACACAACTCAAAGAATAGTTCTGTCATTCAGAATGCAGCCCACTGATTCAGTCATGGATGGAATGACGATTGAAATCAAACTTGCCAGAAGTATTTACTTGTAAATTAATTTATATTGGAATACGTTTTAAAAAATGGTTTATGTTGTATTGCAATTGCTTTCAAATTTCACTTTCGTAATTCCTTTTCATAAAAGTAGCAGTGGGGTTACTCTAATAGAAGAATTATTTCAGTCGGGAATTAGTATTTTTCTATTCATAAGAAAAAAACTAACTGTAAGCTGAGTTTCTATGGAGATTCTCAGTCATCCAAGTCATGGTTGACCCAAAGGTGCTTTTTTCAAGAAACAAGTCGACTTTCTTCAGCTCAAGAAGCTTCTTGGATGAGAAGCGAAACGTCTTCAAAGAAAAACCAGAAAGTCTGTTGCCTCTTGAAAAAAGCACCTTTGGAAGTAAACCGAGTTCAATTGGATATATATCTTTTAGAAATGAAGAACTAATGTATGCATAATTAACAAAGGTAATTAAAATGCTATCTAGGTTCCAAAGAATATATGTGGACAAATCAGTATTTGGAATTAATCTATTTTCAGACACTCTATTGATGCTAAATCTGGGATTTCATGCAGTTGTCCTTTCTCCATTGGATTCTATGGTTCCCTAAAAGTATAATATGTTGTACTATAAAATACCCAATTGTAGTATAAAATTCACCTTGGGTGAAATTGAGATAACACATCCTAGTGGAATAAGAGAGGAAGTAGTTTCTTAAAATAAGATATTTGTCCTTTTTCAGTCCAAGCACACAAATGAGATTTATTTCATATTATAAAGTGTTTACAAGCAGTAATTGGCAGTGTGGCCATACTTTGACAGGGTTTACAGGAAAATAGAGCTTGCTTCTACCGAGTCCTGTGTTGAGTGGTGAGGCAGGATTAGTCAGATTCAAAGTGTTCATAGGAAGGTTTCAATCATTGTGGGGTCAGAATGACAATTCTCTGGATATACAGACTTCAACACACAGTCCAGGTTGGATGAATTCTTCCCAACAGAGAGGTGATGGCTAGCATTTGCCCTGATACAGGTGATGTAGGGTTACTGCCAGGTAAGAACCATTTAAGGCTAATACCACTCATCTCTGCTCTCCAGAGTGTGAGGCTTTTCTGGAGACTGGATGTTTTGTGTATTAGTTGAGGGAAAGACGCAGGAGCCATGGAATCAGAGAGTAAGATGTTTATTAGAAGATGACAGCGATTCAGATTCTGTTTCAACTGACACGGTATTTATACTCTCAGGCACAAGCAACTGTCATTAACTGTCACTTTATTACCCAATCACAGGCTGTGCTGTGTCCAGCCAATCAGGGCGCAGCACAGGCTGTTGCTGGGTATACAATACTCCTTCCCCCCAGTTATTTGCATAATCACCATATATTTGTGTGTTATCCATTTGTGTGTTGTTTATTTGCATTTTTTGTGTACATGTTCAACATTTACAATTCTCTCCTTCCCCCCAGTTATTTGGAAGTTTTGTGTTATCTGTTTATTTATTCGTATTTTTGTGTTCATGTTCAACATTTACAATTCAACATTTACAATTCTCTCCTTCCCCCCAGTTATTTGGCACATTTTCATATTCACATTTTCATATTCACATTTGCATATTCACATTTGCATATTCATATTTGCATATTCACATTTGCATATTCATATTTGCATATTCAAACTCTGGGCATGCTTGGCTAAATACGCATGCGTACAAGTTCCTTATCGACGTTGCCGATCCTGGAGGCTGGAGAGCTTACATGGAGGGAAACTCAAAGAAGTCCAAGCCTGTTGGTAACTTCGGTTGGACGTTGTGCTTTCTGTTGGCGGGTTTTTTTTTGCTGCGGCAGGAATGGCGTTGCGTTGCAAAACGCCTCTTGAGAAGAGCAGTCAGGCCAGGAGCGTGGTTTAGCGGCCATATTTATGATGATGTTTGTGCTTTGGATGTGTAGGAAGGTGATTTGAGAGCGGAGACGGCAATTTGAGAGCGTTTGAGAGCGTAGACAGCACTTTGAGAGCGTTTGAGAGCGGAGACGGCTTTGGAGGCGTCGGCTTTGTGAGGAGGTTTGAGAGCGGAGCCGGCCCTGGAGGCGGCGGCGTTGGAGATCCTGGGCTCGTTCGGAAGGCAGCAGGCAGGCTTATGAGCGGCTAGAGGGCTTCTGTGCAGCAAGCAGGCTTCTGAGCAGCTAGAGGGCTTCTGAGCGGCTATAGTTGCTAGAGTTGCTCCTTGGGAGGCAGGCAGCTTTGTAAGGGCCCTGGTGGAGCAACAGTTGGCTCCAGGCAGCGGCGGCTGGCGGTTTTGTAAGAAGAACGGCGGCAGCGGCTATGCTTGGTCGATATAGAAGGCAGGTAGCAGACTTCTGACAGGCAGGTAGCAGGCTTCTGACAGCTTCTGAGCGCGTGTCAGAGGTTTGAGGAACATCGATCTACAGCTGGGTCTCTTTTCCAGTGCAGATGGAAGCAGGCAGAGCTTCGCAGGCAGAGCGGCTGAGCTGAATTCCTCAGCTACAACTACAGTTCCACGTCGTTCGGTGGAACTAGTAGTGGCCATTCAGATACTAGGCAGCTAGTTGTGGCCATGCACTATGTATTTGGAGCCGGTTGAAGCGACTTCAAAACGAACGTGGTTTGTATTAGGCAGATAGAAGCCGTGAGGAGAATGGAAGGCAGCAGCGGCTGCAGGCAGGCAGGCAGTTCCAGCCGAGGTTGGCCTTCGCAGTCTGTGGCTTGTCCTTGGAGTTGGCGTGGCTTGTCCTTCAAGTTGGCGTAGACGGAAGGCTTCACGGTGGCTACTGCTGCTGCTGAGTGCATGCTGGCCATTTGTTCTCCGTTGTGACTTTTTTTCTGATTTTCGCGTTGTTTTCCAGGCTCTGCGGAATCGCAATCCCACCCTCGTCGCGGTTATACAATAGGATGATTGCTTGGGATCGGGACTCTTGCAGAAGTGGGTAGGTAATAACTCGGCCTGCCATGCCCCTGAACCGGTTCTATCGGTGGTGGCGCCATCTTGATTTTTCAATGCACAGAACAATCTTCATTGCTAAAATTGTTTTTTTTCTTTTCTAATGTGCGCACGCGCAGAGCGCACGTTTGGCATGTGCGTAAGCAAAGTGAGCATGCATATACACAAATATTTTTGCATGATGAACCGGCAATAATGCCGGCAGGAACCCACCTCTGGACCCTTGTTATCTGATGCTGGTGAAAGTGTTTTGGACTATTGTCTGCTGAGTCAGTTCCTGTTCCTCAGGTTGACATTTATTGATCCAAAGCATCTAGAACAGGCTTTTTTGGATGTCAGGATCCCATGAGTCTGAACATTTATTAGAGAATGTCCAATGAATATTAAGTGGTATTCTTATGATTGCTGCAGAATTAAGCTCCATTAATAAGAGTGAAGGGAAGAGTGAAGGGACACGGTGGCTCAGTGACTAAGATGCTGAGCTTGTTGATCAGAAAGGTCAGCAGTTTGGTAGTTCGAATCCCTAGTGCCTCATAACGGAGTGAGCTCCCGTTAGTTGTCTCAACTTCTGCCAACCTAGCAGTTCAAAAGCATGTAAAAATGCAAGAAGAAAAATATGGACCATCCTTGGTGGGAAGGTAACAGCGTTCCATGCACCTTTAACATTTAGTCATGCCGATGATATGACCACGGAGACGTGTTTGGACAGCACTGGCTCTTCGGCTTTGAAACGGAGATGCGAACCACCCGCTAGAGTCGGGAACGACTAGCACATAAGTGCGAGGGGAACCTTTACCCTTTACCTAGTAAAAGTGAAAGACATTTAGCATACGTTATATGTTGCCTTTTTTAAAGTTTCATTTTCCCCTCACTGCTAAATTGTAAGTCAACATTATGGAGATCATAAAATGCTCTAAAAGATTTGTCAAGTCTCCAATGGGCCTCTGTTGTGAAATTATTATATAAGATTCATGATCTTTCTTTGATGTACGTGCCATGGATTACAGATGTTCTTTGGAACTGATGCTAAGAACACTTCAACTTAATTATGTTCATTGTAATATGACTTACTGTTCAATATTTACTGTATGATTCAAATTAATAGAAGAACAGGGAAAGGAAGCAAAGATTACAATTGTCCTTTGGCATATTAATGTCAAAGAGTTTTTGAAAAATATGGTGCAGTTACATTGCTTTTTCCATATTCATAGAAAGCTGTTTTTTCCTCATGCTACCTTTTGTCCATTCTCAGAGAAGAAATAATATAATATGTGCTAGTTTTTACTGGTGAATATTTATTTATTTATTAATTTTTATGCCATCCATGTTTCCTAGAATTTGACTCTGGGCATTGGTCAGGTCTTTGCAACCTTTCAGTCTTCAAAATGAATAAATAATGATGAAAAAATACACTGAACTCTCCCCCACCTCGTTATTTAGAAAGCAGATTATGAATTGGTTAATGATAACATAATTTATTAATATCAACCTATTACTTTCATGATTAACTTCTAGAAGCACAAATACCTAGGACCAAAATGATAGCTATTATTTCACAATATATATATATTTTTAATCAAACTTGGTGCAATTTTGTATAACCTTGAATCATTCTTTTTATCCAATTGACAAATTGGAAGATTTAGCGTTTTGTTCCAAGATATAATACATTAGTTGAACTTTATTTCTTCCTTAAAATTAATGCTTCTAATTTGTTTTACCACATAAACCATGTTCCAAGAGTCATTTTTCCCACGAGGCTGGGTTAACATTTTAAATATTTAAAACATCCCCATTAGAGCATCTTTATGTAAGATTTATATATTAATCTTACATCTTTATGTAAGATTTATTAGTGGTTGTTGTGTCTCAACAATGTTCCTTACAGGCTATGCTGCCATTTTCCTTTTTGTGCATCCCCGTTTAATAGTGCTATTTAATTTGCAGATTTATGCCTACCTTTCTCTTATCATAAAACATAAAATCAAATAATAAATTCCCAGATATCTACTCTCTATGATCAAGCTACCTTAGTCTTGGCAGGAGGTGTGACTTGTTTTGGCTTTACATATTTTGTATCCTCTTATTCACCTGGGTTTTTTTTTTTTTGCAAAATGCAGCTTCTGAGCAGCTGCTTTAATGATCTTTGTTTTGAAGGATTTTTTTAAAGGTGATATGTGTAGAAGTCCAGTGTTTCTCAGCCTTAGGAACTTAAAAATCTGTGGCGTTTAGCTCAGAATTCCCAGCCAATCTAAATGGGGAATGATCAAGTATGCTATTCAGTTAATGGGCGCTTGGGTTTCAAAACATAGAATCGAAGAAACAGATATGTATTGATAAAAAAAATACAATCAAAGATGCTTTGTACATTTTGTCCTGAAGTGCTACATTTTTCAATACTTTCATGTCATTCTATAGTGGAATTTAGGCACTGAGCTAGCTCCAAATCTAAGTATTAAATCTGAGTATTCAGCAATGCTGTTTAAGATGAAAGGCATCCTGTCAGCTAATTCCTTCTTTCATACTAACCGATTCTAAAAATAGCAGTTACATGGAGTACATGACAAATGAAAAGAATTAAACTGTCATTTATTTAAGCATTAGCAGTCTATTTATTTAAACCCTTCATGGTAGGATGGATTCCATAGTAAATAATCCTGGTTGATACATATTTGTAACTAATGTATTTGCATATTTCATCCACTACATTTCTGGTTACTTATGTTAAATATTCTATTGCTTTGGCCATATTTAATTGATATGGCTTAATAACAACAGTTTTTCCTAAATGTTTTAACGTCTCACTTATTGGAGAAAAGAAAAGAGAAATCTACATTACTGACGGCTGTCACAGTAGTTTTAGGAGATTAAGAACACCTGTTAGTTGGCAACCTGTTCAAGTGAGTTTATTAGGAACAGATGTTGATTGACAGTGAATGTTTCCTTTGATTGATGTCACTGCTAAGATTCTTGGTTCTGTTATCTTCCGGGTGAAGCAGGTACTTTAAGTCACTAGAGGGAACAATTGATAATTGTGTTAATTATTTAGGTAATAGGATTGATACATATACGTTTAGCCTACCTTCAACCATTTATTTACATTTATTTGCATATCTTCTCCCCTTTCTTAAATATTTTTTTCCTGTACAATAGTTTTGTTATTGTTGTCTTTTTAATGGTTATTTTCATAACTCAATTAGAAACACTTAAAAATTGTCAAATACTTTTAATTTTCTTAAGAGGCAATAGAAAACAGATACTGAAAGGTTCTTCCTTCCATAGTAGTAAAACAGCCCCTAAAATTGTAACTGTTTTAAACCAAAATAATGTGTGCCTTTTGTTAAATCAGAAACAACTGCCCTTATGCCCTTACATGACTTTGGGTGGCCCACAAAATTTAAATTACAAAACTTAATGACAAAATACAAATAACTATCATATTAAAGCCATTTTTAAAAAATCATATAAACCTAATCAGCAATTAACAATCCATTCCTACTTACATATATTACAAGCAGTACTGGCATTCTGTAGGTTCCATGTACATGTATACATATGAAATAGACTGTGTTGTTTCTAAGCGTCATATATGTGGATATATGCACAATTTTGGATTTTTTTTATTTTGTCATATTTATGTAGTGTATATTGGAGGGGGTGACCGTTTGGGAGCTGTATATAACAAAATGTCATTTTAATGTATGACAATTACTGTAGTGTACATTCAAAGTGACAATAACATTATTCTAAGTCTAAAAAAAATAGCACGGCCAGAACCTAATGTACCATGGTAAAAGTGTCTACCATGCTTTCTAAAAGATAAGTGGGGCAGGGACCTATCTAATTTCCAGTGGGATGATGTTCCAAAGGGTAGGACTCATCAAATAGTACTTTAATAGACAGGACCCATAATGACACACACACACACACACACACACACACACACACCAGTGCCAGACCTAAAGGGATGTCTTATGGACAGCACAAGAAATGCACGTAGCCGACCATGCCATTTTGCACCAGTTGCAGCTCCTGGATCCTTTTTAATGGCAACTTCATGAAGAGTTATAGTAACACCTGGTAATAAAAAAGAATGATTTATTAATAAACCATTATAATAAAAAAGAGAATGGTTTATTTTCCTAAAATCCCTTGAACAATCTTGTGTTGGTTTCTTCTTCTAAGTGCATATTTACACTTTGTTAACCAAACCCATATTAGTCTAGCAGACAGGTATAAAAAAAACCTTCATAGGCTATATATGTCCCATCAGCACCCTGTTTCTAGGCCCTAGATTAAGCTAGTATTCTAGACCTCTCTTTTTTTCCAGTTTTGTGGTTTGGGGATCTTAAATGCCAAAATGGGTGCTTAAAATATTACATGTGATTAGGCACTGTTACATATCTCAGGCTCAGGGGGACATAATGGGACATAATAGGTCTCTGGAAGGCTTATTTCATTTCATTTCATTTATTAAGACTTATAGGCCGCCCTTCTCCCTGAGGGGACTCAGGGCGGCTTACAATCATAAGGGAAGGGTGCTTAAAGCATAGGTATCAAACTCAATTTCACTGAGGGGGGCAGGATGGGCGTGGCCAGAGTGGGCATAGCCAGTTTGACATCAGTCGTGTCAGGAGTGCCTGTGGCCTCCTGCAACTCTCTGCCAGTGAAAACAGAGCTTGGGAGGCCTAATGAACTCTGTTTTTGCTGGCAGAGGCACCGCGGGCTGGACCTTCACTGTTTAAAGGGCGGCCCCATGGGCCAGAACTAAGCACCCCATGGGCTGGATCTGGCCCGCAGGCCTTGAATTTGATACTCCTGGTTTTAAGCATCGCTTATACAAAGCCTGAAACATTCAAGACAAAACACTGTTTCTCCAGCCCAGGTTATTCTGGTGATTTCCCTCTTCTACTTGATCTTGTATCTATTCAAGGAAAAAAAAAACATTGCAACCTTTTTTTTTTTTTAAGCCTATTTAAACACTAAAAGGAGCCAATGTTCCATTACTGATGAATAAAATATTACTGATAATGTATGGACTTTTGCTATTACAGTATTTTAAACCTTACAACAATAATAAATAATTAAATAGAAATTTGCTCCTGCTTATTCTATATTCATCTGCATATCCCACTCTAATAACCCAAATGAGTTGAACTAGAGCCATCTATGTTCACACAATAATGGAATTTGGAAGACACCATTTAGTTCAAATGCCAGCTGAATACAGTAATCCACATTAGGGCATACCTGATAAAGGAGTATCTGCTTAACATTATGTCCATTTTTTGTTGATTTCTTTAACCGAACCACCATCATTTGTAATATTTTATCTTGTTTTGTTTATACTTTATTTTTTCTGAGCTTTTGTTTGCAATTCTGGTCAGTGATTGTAAGAAAAATGTTCACATTTAAATCATAATTATAATGAATTATAAGTTCATTATAAGTATTGTTTCCATTGTATCCATTAAATATAAAGGCCAAACTTTGTCTTACATGACATTAAATTTATGGACTAGTTGCTGTGCTGCCCACCAAGATAAATACAAATCAGATGAAGTAAAATATGTATCATGAAAGGAACCAGAAACTCATTGTATGGTTTTAAATATTTTGCTTTGTTTATACAGTTGTTTTAATCTGTATTTTTGATATTGTATATGTTTTAATTGTAAGCCAATTAATTCTATGTTCATGTCATGATTTTAAGCCACTCAAATATGAGAAGGACAGTTGAATGAATGAGTAAATCAATAAATTCATTCTATCTATCTTTATGTCTAGGCTGTTTGACATGTTTTAGATGCCTATATCTCAGCTAGGCTATGTGTTATTAATTAAAATCCTGAATCATATGGAGGGCATGTCTAAAACTCGCCCCCTTCCTCTACAGCAAGAAAAAGCATTTACAAAACTTGCATTTGCTTCCAAGCATAGATATATTTTGCTTCCAGGGATAGATATATTTCCCCAGCAATATTACAATATATTTTTTTGCTAAAAAAGGTAGACAGAGTTCCCCTTCAATTATTGTGGATATACTATATCAGTTATTAATTACCTCCCCTAGCTTGGTGTTTCTGAACCTTAGCAATTTAAAGAAGCATGAACCTCAATCCACATTAGAGTTGGAGATTACACATCTTAAAGTTGTTGAGGTCAAAAAATGCTGCCTTACACTATGTCTTTGCATTTCTAAACATACCTAATCAACAGGTGGCATGCTGGAGATAAAAATATCCTTTATTTATTTATTTTTTTAGCTTTTTAGGGAGTACTTAAAAAGTACCACTGAAATTGTTTGTAAGGTACTACATTAAAACTATGCACTTAAGTTGCACTTAAAAATAATTGCATTTATAGCATCTTTTTTTAATCTGCACAATAAGCATTTTGGAGTATATCAGTATTGCTTTAAAATGGACAAGAAATATGAATAGATTTCGGTACTGAAATTTGCCCAAGAAGAGATGTTATCTTCTATTTTTGTAAATGTACTTTTGATGGTAAAGTATGATAAATAGATGATAGATGATAGATAGATAGATAGATAGATAGATAGATAGATAGATAGATAGATAGATAGATAGATAGATAGGTTGATTCACAAGTGGAACTGAAAATTAATTGTAATTAGAGTATTATCATTTTAAAAATATTTTCATTCTGTTTTTTTCTATAATATTCCACTTAGGATAAATTTCAAATTTTATTGATATCAGTGGGAGATTTTTTGGTGTTCTCATCTGATAATTTGGAGACAGATAAGAGATAAATGAAATGATATTAAAAGTGCTGATCTTCCTAGGAGGTGGTGGAGTTTATACAGCTGTTTCAGTGCAGTTCTCAAACATCTCATTTGATAACTGTGTTATCTTTGATAAATCTTGAGAATTTTGATAAACATTTTCATTTTATTCAAGATTTTCAACTTAATCTTGCTTACTCTTTCTTTTTTATGAAAACATAAGTTTCCTTTTATTTTACTGTACATGATATCCCAAAGTTTTATAACCCATTGGTCCTGACAGTTTTTAATTGAGCTTTGTTTGTCTCTAGGAGAGAATACTACATTAAGCTTTAAGTGGGGCTGTGCTTGAGCAATACTTGAATATTTCACATATAATAGCAACTATAACCCTTTGAGCAATCTTGCTTCAATTCAACCTCAGCTGTGCTGATTATCCTTTCATCCAATTTAAGATGTTAATTCACTTTATAATTGCCATAGCAGGGGTGGCAAACGCATACAAATTCATAGTAATGCTGACTTTCTAAATCAGTCATTGCTAATGGTCACAATTAATGCATCACAGACTTGTGTATTTAACAATATACTGTCGGTTAGAATGATCAAGACCTGATGTTTGCTGCTAATTTGTTCCATCTTTGCTTGTGGATAGTAAAACAAAGCAAAAATGGGACGTTTGTGTTCAAACTTTACAATAAATGGCAGAACTTTCCCACATAAATCATATAAGATCTAGGCTAGTAGATTATCATCTTAAATTGTAATATACATTGTTTTGTTTTTCACTTATTGTATTGTGTAAACCCAGTCAAGAGTGAAAGCAGTCAATTGTGGTTTAGGCAATAAACTGTGGTTAAGCATACTGTAGTCTATCTGATTTCACACATTTGCTTAGTCTTATAAGCTAAAGATAGTTTTTCAGGAGCCTACTTGGCCAAAATGTGCTCATTGGAGTATTCAGGATAGTTGTATATGCGAATTTTAGAAAACATTTTATAATATAATCTTATGAATCTGTTCTTGTAATGGAGCGCAGATGGGAGTCTCTGTAAAAAGCAACTTCATGATTATCAGCCAATCTCTTTACTTCTGGGAGACAGTTATTTTACAGATTCTACATTTTTACTACAGAGTATTTTTAAAATGTTTTCTGTTCTCAGAAACCAATAAAAATATAGTACATTGTGTCCTATACAGTAAAACCTATTTCTTAGGCCTTGATTTTTTTTTTATTTTAGAACTGACATCTTGTAACTGACATGCTCTGGTAGAGCATTAAAAATAAAATGCAAGACAGAAGCTCTCTAATTTGCAAAAGGATAATAATTCTATGAGAGAAAATGCAGTCAAACTTTAGGTTTGCTGGAACAAACATCTCTGGAAACAAAAGCCAAAAGTGATTTTTCAAATATGTTACCTGAAGCCATGTTTAAAACCACAAAAATTCTGTTGTAGAATAAGAAGACATATAATCTTACTGCTGAATAGTTTTCCCCCCAAGAAAATAGCTAAAATAATCTACTTGTTTGCATAATATGTTTCTACAATTTGACTTGTCAGTCATCAGAAGGAACAGAAAAAAAGTTTCTGTGTGGCATCTTATTTCTTTATTTCTTCTTATTTTTTGCTTGTTTGGGGAAGCTAAGATTTTGACTAGCGTAAAAAGAACTGTTGTATGAATTATAACATTCTTTTTCCTCCCTTTCTGTGAAGAAATGTATGGTGTAAAAAGCATTCTTTGTACTGATTTGGGAGTAGATATTTGGTATTTCATTCTGAAGTATGTAGTTTGATTTAGAAACTAGATCTAATTTAGAAAGATTGAGAAAAACAAAATACATGTATAATCTTATTTCATCTATTGATGCTATTTGTTGTGGAAATTATGTAATCTACTTTATCCTGTAATGAAATGGAAAAGCAAGAAATTTCAAGATTTTAAAGTAGCACATTGTTCCTCCAACCTACCTCTCTGTCTCCTAAAATAAAGAAGCCAGTGACAATCATTCTGGCCTCATTCACACATTTCACTCAGCCATGGTGTGATTTGTGTAATGTATTGCATGAATGTATTGCATGAACCCCTGGTATCTTCAAGGCATGTCCCAGTTGGTGTTGATTGGGAGCAGGGGTGAAATGCTACTGGTTTGGACCGGTTCATTCGAACCAGTAGTAAAAAATGCTACCAGTTTGGGTGAACTGGTATTTTCAACGATCAGCTGTGAAGCACGATTTATATTACCTAGAAAGCAGGATTTCCTAATCTAAATTGTGTGGCATAGCAGATTCCCCCCCTTGCTGTTCTACTTACCTTTTCAGGCATGCTTGCTAGCAGGCTCCGCCCACATGCCCGGGTGTCATCACATCCATTTTTTAAGCTCTGTGCATGCGTGGAAAGTATGGCGTGCATGCTCAGATTTGGGAACCGGTAGCGAACGTAAGTAGATTTCATCCCTGATAGACAGTGAGAGACCCAGTCCATGGCTGTTCCTTTGTGGCATGCTGCTGGGCTCTCATTTTACTGACCTCGGAAGGATGAAAGTCTGAGTCAACCTTGAGCCGATGAGATTCAAACTGCTAAATTGCTGGCACGTGGCAGTCAGCAGAATTAGCCTGCAGTACTGCATTCTAACCACTGCGCCACCACGGCTCTGTATTCATACCCTGGTTATCTCCCATCTGGATTACTGCAACTCCAGAAGACTGGAAATGTCGGCTTGGACTTCACCTCCAATGGGAAAATATTCTAGAGTGTCAGGATCAAAGCAGAAAAGGCTCTTCTTCTCAACCCTACCAGCCAGTCTGATCTAGTAGCTTAGGTATGGGGCTAAATATTAGGAGACTTTGAATTCTTTGGGCCAATCACTTTCTTAATCAATTTACAATCTTATGGTTGGGGAAGGTGAAATAGAAAGTAGGAGCATACTGCCTTCAGTTTACCCCAAAATAAAAAGATAATGCATTGCTAGATTTACCGATCTTCATTACTTTCTGATTTGTTAAGACCTACAGCTTCCAAAGTGCTGTATTTTTCAGAGTATAAAACGCACTGTTCCCCCCCCCCAAAAAAGAGGGTGAAAATCTTATAGACTCAATACAGCATTTTTGGCCTCCTGAAATCCCATCCCCTTCATAAAAATGGATGTGCAGAGGGGTTGGGAGGCCTGCAAAGTGTTCCTGGGGGTTGGATAGGGCAAAAACTAGTGAAGAATGGGCCTATTTTCTTTGCTCGTTTTTGCACTCCAGTCCCCAGGAGCACTCTATAAACCTCCCAAAGCCTATGCATGCCCTGTTTTTTTTGCAAAAAATGGGCCCATTTTTGTGAAAAACTGGCCTTTTTTGCTCATTTTTGCCCTCCCAGCCCCTCCCCCCAGAGCACTTTGCAGGCCTCTCAAACTCTCTGCATGCCCCGTTTTGCACAAAAAAGTAGCTGTGTAGAGGCTTTGGGAGGCCTGCAGAGTGCAAAAACTTTTTTAAAAAAAATTACCTCTTCAAAATCTTGGTGCGTCTTATACTCTGGTGTCTCGTATAATCTGGAAAGTATGGTAACTAAAAATGTGTAGAGTTTTCTACTTCTTTTTTTCTTGGTTTCCACTTGGTTTCTAAAAATTTACCAAGGTGACTCATAGTTTTTATGTGAATGGAAATCTCAGAGCTATAGGCTAGGCTTAAAATTTGAGAAATATCATAGAAGAAAGCAGTGGGAAAATAATTTCTTTGGTATTTATGAGGTTACTAGGAGTTGAGCTTCACCTGAAGGAAGCCTTTTGAAAACAGTTCCTGCCATAGTCTATTCCTCTTCTAAATTCACTTTGATCCGGGATGTAATTTATTCACTTTCATTTAATAAGCTTTAAATTTTCTGGTTAGGTATATATAAACAAGGGCTTTGGCGATATTTCGACTTGCTGTTTTCTTGCCAAATAGTTACAGATAGAAAAATTGGATCAGTCAATGTGAATTATGAGTTTGCATGCTTAGATTATTAAACAGATGTCTTCATATCCAAGGCTGCTGTCTCTTATGTTGCATATTCTATTTTTACTATCTTACATTTTACAGAGGTAAATGTATACTACATTAAATCCATTGTTGAAAATAAATACATTAAATGTACATGTCTGGAAGAAAGACATTCTTACTGTTGTTGTCCACAAACCCAATATCTTATGCGTTATTGTAAATCAGTAAGCAACAATAACATTTTCATAGATTAATAAGAGCTTGCATGGCTTTAAACGTAGCTGAATTCTTTAAAATTACACAGACTTTGACTGCCCATCAATAATTCCAGCATTAATTGTAATATACCATAATGACTTGTTTGCGTTTATTTTAATGTTTTAATTTTTAAACCTGTATATACCGGTTTGTGACCGTAATGAATGATTATGCATGAAGATCCACACAGTTAGGATACTATTAGTGTAAGAATTAGTGCCAAGTATACTAGAAGTATTCCCACCATCGCTAATTCCAGCACCTGGTTCATTATTGTACTACAATATAGTACAAGGGGTGTCAAACTTGATTTCATTGAGGGCCGCATCAGGGTTGTGTTTTGTTTTGAGGGGCTGGGGTGGGTGTGGCCAGAGTGACGGTGGCCAGCATGACATCATTTGTGTTAGGGGTCCCTGTGGTGGCCCGAATACTATGTTAGTGAAAATGGGCTCCCAAACTCTGTTTCGGCTACAATGGTCTCCTGCAATCCTCTGCCAGCAAAAACGGAGCTTGGGAGTGCTGCTCGCGGCACTTGCAAGCTCCATTTTTGGCTGTGACAGCTTCCTGCAGTCCTCTGCCAATGAAAACAGAGCTCCATTTTCGCTGGCAGAAGCATAGCAGGCTGGCCCTTCACTGTTTCCAGGGCAGCCCAGATCTAAGCACCCTACAGGCTGGATCTGGTCCCCTGGCCTTGAGTTTGGCACCCCTGATATAGTATAATAAGAGCCATGATGACACTATGGTTAGAATGTAGTACTGCAGGGCTAACTCACTGCTCACTCCAGGAGTTTGATTCTGAACAGCTCAAGTTTGATTTAGCCTTCCATCCTTCTGAGGTGGGTAAAATGAGGATCCAGATTGTTGGGAGCAATATGCTGACTCTGTAAACTGCTCAGAGAGGGCTGTAAAGCACTACAAAGCTGTATATAAGTCTAAGTGCTATTGCTACTTATATGCTTATGTGTTTATTTACCTGGCCATAGGAATATTTGAACTTCTCAGGTCAAATTAAACACCTACTAAAATGCAAGGGACTATTGACATTGCGTTTAATAAATATGTTAGTATGTTATCTCTCAGGTTTATGGAATGGGACATAAGGGTAACTCTGATTGATTTTTCTATTTGCTTTAATGGGAAGAGTGTTGATTCCATTTAGATTTTGAAGTCCAGTTAGTTGCTCCTCAGCTATAATTGGAAAGATCTATTACATTTTAAAACATTTTATTGAAAAACAATAAATAGTTTTGGCTAGGTATCTGCCTGCAAAACTCTTTTCATGATTATTGTCTTTTTATGGACTGGAAATACTTTATCACAGCCATAATATGTTAGAATGATTATGAGATTAGATTCTTATTGGATATAATTTTACTGTATTTATCATCATACAGTGATGTATGCTTTAATAACATTTGTACGATAGGAGTAATCTGATTGCTAATATGTATTCTTTATATCTAAAATTTATTAAGTGTGGTTAGTAGCTTTTAAAACTGAATGAAATCTTACTGTCAAAATTTTAAAAAATCAGATGACGTTAAAGGAAATAAACAAGAAATATATAGGCAACAACCAATGTTTGTATGCCTGAATATACGTACATAGCCTTAAGAGAGAAATGTGAATTCAGAGGTATTGGAATATAAGCACATCTCTGTTATTCAAATATTGCATTAATTCTAGTTGAAATCTTCACTTACTGTATACACTGTACTTTTTCACCTTCCTGCCCTAGCTAATAGATAACTTGTTGAACTTGTACATGTAAATGGTCTTGCAACTTCAGTTAGTGTTAGAGAAAGGTTTTATATAACCTTATGCATACTTCTAAATCATATTAAAACTGAATACAATATAATAATTAATAGCAAAGCCAAATCAAGTTAGTAAAGATGAACAGATTTGGTTTGTTTGTGTATGTGTGTATATAAACGTATCCTTACTGATAGGCTTTGACCTTAAAAAAAAAAAAGGAAAAAATTGACTCGTTTGAGCTGTAGCGCTGGAGAAGGCTCCTGCATATTCCTTGGGCAGCGAAGGTGACTAATAAGCAAGTAGTGCAGCACATAACACCAGACATGTCACTGGAAGGCAAAATAACGAAACTGTGTCTCACTTATTTTTGACCATGTCATATGGAGAAATTCACTGAAGAAAACAATTATGTTTGGAAGAGTTAGCGGTAAAAGGAAACCAGGCCACCAAAGAACATGGAGGCTGGACACTTTCAATGCTGATGACAGAGCATAGAGAAACTCAAAGAAATAGTGCAAGATCGGAAGATGTGGAGAGAATAGAATTGCCAATAGTTAATTGAATGGATAACATCATCATCATCATCATCAATAAGCTAGACATATGATATAAGACAGAATGTGAAAATTGTAATTTACCTTTCAAAAGTTTAATATTTAGCATAACTTTTATCAGTGTGTATGTGCAAGCTTGAAGAAATTATTTTAAAAGAAAAATATTTTAAAATGACGTGGCACTAGAAATTAGCACTTTGGGGGTTTCTTAACAATATGATATTGATATGAAGTGTTGTCTTATTGCAAAAATCTCAGCTGTTAATTATATTAAGACTTTTAGCTGAAGAATTCACCTTTGTACTATATCTTTAAATTCTGGAATTTTGGAAGCACCATGAGCTAATTTTAGAGTTTATTTTCCTGTGGAAACATTGACTGTCAAGACAGCAGGAAATCATATGTTAAGAGCCAATGGTCAGGAGATGGAGAAATAGATATACAGTCTTTACATAAATAGTGTGAAAGTTGCATATAAATGGTAATATCTGCCATGCAAATACCATATCTTAGATAAACAATCCATGTTGACTTTGGTATAACTGCTTTTCACAGTTAAATCATTCTATACAGATCAGTTATAGTATATAGAAAACTGAGAAATTAATCCTTGACTTCAACTAATACTTTTATATATTTTCTGATGTGGCTTTAGCATTGTACTATGGTTTAGGAATTAACAGTCATGAGTAAAATGACTGTTTAGTCAGCTTGCTAATCTTAGTTTGCTAATCTTAGCAAAATTTATCAATTTTTCTTTTACTCACTAATAATAATTATTTGCATTGTGTTTATCCTACTTGTAGCACTGTGAACCTTCTGTGTAATCTGAAAATATTGAGGCCTTTCAGAAAAGACAAACAACTATTGTACTTAATTAATTTTGGAGCTGTCGTCTTTCACTCAAATACAATAGCTCCAAAGTTCTGGTGAGAATAACTTAATCTCCACAAATGCTTTCATATAGATATACCACATCAGGGGTGGGTTCCAGCATGCACTACTGCCGGTTCGCTCATGTGCCCGCTTTGCCCAGCACATGCGCTTGATGCGTGCAGTGCGTGCATGCGCAATACAATTAAAATTGTTCTGTGCATGTGCAGAACTGAAAAACAAGATGCCATGATCTCCAACAGAAAACTTGGGGAGGATAATATAACAGTGACTAAGGAGGGTTTTTTTTCTTTATTTATATTACAGTGATAAGGGGTTCTTTAGTAAGATCGTTTATTTATGTCCAAGAATTTGTGTCAAAAGAATTCATTTTTCTCCTTTGGTCTGCATCCAAAATATTCATAGAGAATGTTTGAGCCTCTCAATGTTTAGAACAACATTCCTTTATTGAGTGCTCTCAAACTCACTGAATTATTGAATAAAATAGTCAGAAACAGATCTTGGGGGGGGGGGGCACTAAAATAGAGAAAGCTATTTTATAGCTTTAAAGAGAAGGTAAAGAAAAGTCCATAACACTAATCAACTCTTCGATAGATCATAGATTCTAGGATGGTGCAGGAATGTTTTCTGCCTTAATCTTTTAGATAGGTTCCTGAATGTTTCTTGAGGACCAATCCCTGGAAATATATTTAGAAGATAGATATATGGACATATATGCATTTTATTACCAGTCCATTCAAATGAGTTGAAAAAGTACCAATAAAAACAGACTTTGGTGAAGAATTATTCAGAAAGTAGCAGATATTTTAAAGCCCTTAAAAAATCATCATTTTATTAATGTCCATAGGCTACATTATGATGTGACCAGCCAGGTAGGATATTGAAGAAAAATTCAGATGTTGGCTTTTGTATATATTGTCCCTGGAACAGGAAGAAAAATTGTTGCTATATATTGCCTGGCTCTAGAAGGCAATATAGGGCAGCAATAATAGTTTCATATTGGAATTGTTCTAGAAAATCAGTGTCACTTTTTCTTCCTTTGTGCCACCATGACAAGCTAACTAAAGTTAAAGAATTCTTAGTTTCTTGGTGTGTTTATTTCACTGTCCAATGTCGATGTGTTATTCAAATAATTGTTCTTTTTGCAGACTTTTTACCATTTTCAAGGAAGCCGCTTCTCCTGTAGGGAAATTTTTAATTTTGATTTTACAGTGTTATTCCAGCAAGAATAATTGTCCATGTGACCAAGTTATTTTATTTTTATTTATTTATTTATTAGATTTTCCTCCTCTTTTTATTATTTTTATTATTTTTTTATTATTTTTAAAAGTAACTTAAGGTGGCAAACATACCTAATATTTTTTCCTCCTATTTTCCCCACAAAAACAGATTTTGTAAAGTAGATTGGGCTGATTTGGCTTTTATGCCTAGAACTCACAGCGCCCTTGCACCTTAATTATTACACGAAACTGACTCCGATTTGAGAATAACAGAAATGATTCTGTTTGTCAGGAAAATAAAGATTTATGGGTTGGATAATAGTAACATTTCTAACCTTAAAAACATACACATAAGCTCATATTAAAATTATATTATGATTAAAACCATAAAATTATATTAAAGCATGAAAGAAAATGGTCTGGCCATTTAAAAGATCATTCTTGTTTAAAATCAGTTTTGCAGAGTAGTGGATTATTGTAACATCATGTTTTTTTTCATTTACAACCTGCCTCTGTTAAGACTCTTTTTCTAGCCATTGAAAGTCATTTCTGATGAGTGAATGTTCTGCTTAAGAGCCAGATTCCACTCCAATTTCCATTTATACTTTACAAATAAGAACAGTTATTCCCATTTGCCTCTCCTCGATTACTGTTGTGTGATTTCCCCCCACTTTAATGACTCTAAGAAGTAAAAGGACCTAAGTATTATACACAAATGCTGCTTTCTTTGACACCATCTGGAAAACTACTCCTGTACAGCTTAAACATGGGTAGGCGGGATGTCTGCTTGACACAATTCTAGGCCCAATGCTGTTTTAGAAATACAGAATATTGATAGGAAATTAAGAATGAAGATGAGGAGTAAAGTGGGTTTAATAGGACATTCTTATTTAAAGCAGTATTGAGTGTTTGGAATCTGTTATAATGTATCACTAAACTATCATATTAATCCTAATTATCTAGAATTCTATCGGCTTTGAACTGCTGACAATGCCCTGAATACTGAATTCTGAAATCATTGTTTGTTATTGTTTAAAAGCTTTTTTAAATAATTGTTTTCAAAGTTTGTTGCCAACTAGAATTGCCCCACTTTTTATCTTCTTCCGTAAAGAAGCTTCCTGTAATTTCCTATTTTTAAGAAGACCAGAGATGTTTCTTAAAAAAAAAAAATGCTTATATTTTTTGTTAACTGCTAGGCATTAGTCTGAAACTACAGTGGTATAAATACTTACTAAATAAAAAAGAGCTAAACTAATGGTTTATTAAGAAAGAAATAACAATAAATATATTTGTTTAGTGCCTGTGACCATCAAGGCCAAAATCCATCAATATATGTTCCAATGATCAACCGACTATTAGTTTATGGTTGCCTTCAAAAAAGAAACATGTAGGTAATAGAAGAAAAATGAAATTAGTTTTTCTTTAAACTTTCGTCCTCAGAGTGGTCTCAATCCAGAGTGAAGTAAAAAGGTAAAGGTTCCCCTCGCGCATACTGTATGTGCTAGTTGTTCCCGACTCTAGGGGACGGTGCTCATCTCTGTTTCAAAGCCGAAGAGCCAGCGCTGTCAGAAGACATCTCCGTGGTTATGTGGTCAGCATGAAATGCCAAAGGCACTCAGAATGCTGTTACCGTCCCACCAAAGGTGGTTCCTATTTTTCTACTTGCATTTTTTACGTGCTTTCGAACTGCAAGGTTGGCAGAAGCTGAGACAAGTAATGGGAGCTTATTCTGTTATGTGACACTAGGAATTTGAACCGCTGAACTGCCGACCTTTCTGATCGACAAGCTCAGTGTCTTAGCCACTGAGCCACCGCTTCCCTCCAAGGGTGAAGTAAGGAGCCTTTATTCCATGGGATGGAGATCTCACATGATAGTCGCTGTGAATTGGCATTTAAAAGCCACCCATTTAGCAGAAAGCAAGATGAAGAGGTCTTATCTTGTCATGCCTGATAACCATCATTCTTCAGATACAATCAGTTGCTTCCTAGTTTCCAGTTGTCTTTTTTTTTCTTTTTGTGGGCATACAAACATAAATTAAAAGACTGCAAATTCACATACCTTCTCCTCTTGTGCCATATGGTTTCCATGTGGAGCTCAGAGATATTCCTTGTAATATAAATAAAGTTGGATGCTGGCACTTTGCTTTGTAGCATTCCAGTTTTCTCTCTTGAATATCTTTTAAATAAAGTTCAGTTGGGGAAAGAGCCTGGTAAGAGAGATCTCTGTAGAACTTTTTTATTTGAGTTTTTTTTTTTATTATGATAGTTACACACTAGGTCAGTTCTTATCAAGCTGAGGTACAAATCAGAATGCACATTTTTTTGCAGAACATATTCCTGTTTTTTCATTCAGTTCCTTCATTAAAATATATTTAAAAATATGAATAGTTCAAAATATATTTTGAGAAGAAATAGTCAAATCCCTATATTTAGATATGGATCTATATATATATTGACAAAATGGATGCGGTGGCTCAGTGGCTAAGATGCTGACCTTGTTAATCAGAAGGTCGTCAGTTTGGCAGTTCAAATCCCTAGCGCATGTAACAGAGTGAGCTCCCGTTACTTGTCCCAGCTTCTGCCAACCTAGCAGTTTGAAAGCATGTAAAAATGTAAGTAGAAAAATAGGAACCACCTTTCGTGGGAATTTAAAAGCGTTCCATGCGCCTTCGGCCACACAACCTTTAGTCATGCTGGCCACACAACCATGGAGATGTCCTCAGACAGTGCTGGCTCTTTGGCTTTGAAATGGAGTTGAGCACCTCCCCCTAGAGTCAGGAACGACTAGCACACATGTACGAGGGAGCCTTTACATTTACCTATATTTTGACATGCACAAATTAGGACATAAAAAGACTGAATGCATATAGCAATTAATTTGAAACAACCATATGGGACATTTAGTTCCTTCCTTTTGGAAGTTTCTGAAAGCTGTATTTTGTGTCCCCCTTCATTTCCAAATGTTCAGCTAGGATTTGGCTGCATTTCTCTTGGGGTCTGTCAGAGACATTGGGGTCTGAGATTTTGGCAGAAACAAAAGCTTTGGACTGAGTCTTTGGTTCAACTCATCCTATTAGATTGGTGGCAAGTTGATTCTGATCTGGCATGTGATGGCATTTATAAAATGATAGATCTAAATTATAAATCTATAAAATGACAGGGCTAAAATTATCTGCCCCTTTTAAGAAGCAATTAAAGGTTCTCCATGTACCGGTCTTGTATAAAAGTTTACATGTTTCACATTGGGTATTTTTATACCTTGGCTTGAATTGGCACACTTTGTATTATGAAGACCAAGGGCAAATGGACTAGAAGTCCCTTGTATTAATAGATGTTGAATTAATAATCCATATATTGTTAAATGGCCATTGTACCTGCTCACAGTGTCATGAACATGATAGTCAGAAAATTATCAGTAATTTCCCTCTAATAAAGAAATGACAATCTTCCGTTTGCAAGGCCTGTTTTAGACAACAACTACAAAGATTGCTGGTTTCTAGCAGAAGTTAATTGATATTGTCTTCTTGTTAAATACTTCAGGTTTGGGTTATTTCCCCTGTATTTTAAATTTAGTACTTATGTTTTATTGGTCCAGAAATGTAAATAAATAATTTGGATTCAAAACACAGAGATCTGGCCATCTTTAAAGATCATGTTTAGTTTGGCCCTAAAACAGCCTTGGGTTTAGATATTATTAAATGTTGGAGAGAAATAAATCTTTCACCACTTGGCTTCTTTTTTGTTTTACTCCTGAGTATCCCTAAACTATCATTTATTTTATTTGTATCCTGCCTTTACTATTTTTACAAATATCTCAAGGCAGAAAATTTACCCAGCTCACCTATTTCCTGCTATTTTCCCCACAACAACCAGCCTATGAGTTGGTTGCCCTGAGAAAGAGTAACTGGCCCAAAGTCACCCAGCTGGTTTTCATGGCTGAGGTGGGACTTGAACACCTAGTATTGTGCAGGGGTGAAATCTACTTACCTTCTGTACCAGTTTGCAAATGTGAGTGTGTGTGTGCTCACGCCGCTCACATGTGCCACCTCCGGGCATGCGCAGGACCTTTTGAGTGTCCAGGTGAGTAGGACCTGCTACTGAACGTGCCTAAAAGTAAGTAGAACAGAGGGGAGGGGGAATCCACTGTGCCACATGATTTAGATTAGCTGGAAATCCTTCTTTCTAGCTAATATAAATCATGCGTCACAGCTGATCGTCGGAAATACTGGTTTGTCTGAATGGGTAGCTTTTTTATTACCGGTCAGTGACGTGTGGTGAGGTTTATGGCTGGTGAGGCAAGTGGGCAAAAGCCGCCCTATGTTGGACACAGCGGCAGGGCTTTTGGATGCCCCAGCGCTGTGTCTGCCATAGAGGCAGGACGCCTCTATGTCGAACATAGCAGCAGGGCGGCTTTTGCCTCTAGAGCCGCCCTGCCGCTATGTCTGCCATAGAGGCATCCCACCTCTATGGTGGACACAGCGCCGGGGCATCCAAAACCCCTGCCGCTATGTCCAACACAGAGGCATCCCGCTATGTCCAAAAGCCCTGCCGCTATGTCCAAAAGCCCTGCCGCTATGCCCAAAAGCCCTGCCGCTATGTCCAAAAGCCCTGCTGCTATGCCCAAAAGCCCTGCAGAGGCGGATAAAACACACACACACACACACACACACACACACACACACTACTTACAATAATACTTACAATAATACAATTACAAATTACATTAATTTTGAATTCATACCCCTCCCTCTGACCCACATACCTTTTCCAGCTGTTTCAGAGAGGATTTCAACTCTGCTCTTGTCTGCCATGGTGAAAATTTAAAAATTTAAAAGGAAAAAGGCAAGAGCTGCTGAGGTCAGGCTGGGTTAGCTGCTGCCAGAGTCCCCAATGGATGACTCTGCTTAACTGTTTAAAAAAGCCTCTAAAAAACGCCCTCTACAGGAGGAGGCAAGATAACCAAGTGCCTCATCTACATAAGGAATTTTTCAGCTTTTAATCCTTGCTTAACTCTGCTCAAGTGATCATAAAGATAGACTAAATGAGGCACGTGGTTCTACCGCCTCCTCCTGTAGAGGACACTTTTTAAGAGGCTTTTTTAAACAGTTAAGCACTAAGCAGAGTCATCCACTATGACTCTGGCAGCAACTACCTCAGTCTTTTTCCTTTTACATTTTTTTTTCTTTTCATGATGACAGTGGTGAGGCTCTGCCTCCCCTGCCTCCCCTGACTGCACGTCACTGCTACCGGTTTACCCCTGGTCGTAAGGTAGCGCAGTAGCTTAACTCCTAGACTAAACTAGCTATCTTCTTTTTGACAGTCAGTGAAGCAGACTTAACTTTTGGTCCTGTTATTTTTATTTAAATAGAATGTTAGCATCTATGAAACCTTTAAAACATTAGCTGTGGAGTCCTTTGTAGGGTCAAGTTGTGGAAAACAATATCTCCCCACTTTTTGCTTTGTTTTTTTTTTTAGTTTTATAGGTTTAAGGTGACCCATAGCTGATTCATGTTTAAGACACACATTTTACCACCTCTTCAAAGTCTCAGCATATCCCCGTCCATAATCCTAGCCCCATTTATTTTAGCCTGTAGCCCTACATGTCTTGTAGAAAGCACATGGCTCCTTTTAAGCTCATGGAAGTATGTATCCTTGAACTCCAGCATCAAAACCAGAATGAAGTTAGAACTCTTTCTGCAATAACTTCTAAATGTGAAGAAGATCAACTTAACTATGGAGATTTGGTTACACTTTTGATTCAGCTTCCTCATAATCAAATTAGGAAATAGAGAAAAATGCTGATCTCTATAAATACGATAAAACCTTTTCTTACAATTTCATGCCAAGAAAATGTACAAGCTTGGTTTATTTTTAGGATAACTTTCATTCCTGATAAACTTAAATGTTTTTTAAATAAGTGTAAAGCTGCTAAGACAAATATGATGTCCAATTATTTTGCAGTGAACCATTTTTACGTTCAAAGTGAGCTCTATTTTCTGTACTTGGGCTCTGTCTGATTGACAATTCTCTGTTGATGCTGGAGTAAGGCCAGTTCAAGCTTCTCGATTTAAGCACTTTGGAAGTTCACAAAAACTTACATCTGAGTCCAAATGTCTCCAGTTTGATCTGCTTTTCTCATACGTTGACTGAAAATCCTTTTACAGCATAATTGTTTTATTGGAAGCATTCTAAGTATAGGGTTGAGGTTCAGATGTAGAACTAAATAAAATAAGTTTGCCATTTCTTAGAGAGATACTAAAATAAAGGACGTTTGAATTTGTGTTACTTAATTTTTGCGTATCAGAATTTACAATTTGTCAGTTAAGTATAGAGGAAAGTTCAAGTGGAATCAGTGCACAAATACTATTTATTCTGGATTGAAATGATAAAGCTGCACGATTATCAAAATTTTGTTTGATATACTAAGACAGCTTCATGGATAACAATTTGAAATGCAAATACACTCAAGTTCCTTGCTTGAGAGATTTCCTTTGTAATGTGGATAACTTAAATCTCGTATATAGGCTATGAACTCATCTGGCATCGGTTTGAGATTATTAAACATTAAATCCCCATGATGGCAGCCCAGTATGGTATACACATGAACAGCTTGTAACTGGATGTTTTCCTGCAGTTGTATGGAAGTCTTTTCTTCATATAGAGCAGGGGTGTCAAACTCAATTTCATTGATGGCTACTTGAGGGTTGTGTTAGACCTCAAGGAGATGAGGGGGCATGGCCAGGGTGGGTGTGGCCAGCTCAACACCACTCATGTTGGGGGCACCTATGATGACCTGAGTTCTCTGCCAGCAAAAACAGGGTTCCCAGTTCCATTTTCGGGTGCAATGGCCTCCTGTAACCCTCTGCCAGTGAAAATGGAGCTCACAAGGGCTTCTTACGGCTCTCCCAAGCTCCATTTTTGCTGGTAAAAGCACCACAGGCTGGTCCTTTGCTGTTTCCACGGTGGCCTCACAGGCCAAATCTATGCACTCCATGGGCCGGATTCAGCCCCTGGGCCTTGAGCTTGATACCCCTGATATAGAGATAGATTGATACTAGGCAGCAAGCCTAACTAGTGATTTCAAAACTAAGTACTAGAATTTTTTGATAACTTGCTTACTAAAAAGAAATGTAGTTTAGATGTGGACCAAAAGTTATTAGTCAGAAGCTGCAGTAGGACATCATCTATGTGAAAGAATTCTGCTTGCCTCAACAAATGTTAGTGTTTTATATGAGGAAAATATATATTAGAGAGAAGTTAGGTAGATATGTATCTTTGTACCATTGCTGTCCAAAGCTACTAACAGAAATCAACAACAGTCCTACAACCTTTTTATTACCCCTAAAGTGCATCTTTCATACCTATTCAAAAGATCTTCCTATTTAGATTCCAGGCACAAATTCTGTTTCTATCCCAATTGAGACTGTATTGCTCTTTTCATTCCTCTGAATAGATGTGATCTAAATTCTTCTGAAACATATTTCAAATTCCACTGTGTGTTCCTAATGTGGTTTTGTACTACGAAGCCATCATAATCAAATCTGAGATTTAGACTTGGACGTGCATCGTTTCACATTGGCTAAAGCTATCCTGATTTTAATTGATGATTAAATGTTCTGGAGTAGAACATTGTGTGAGAAACTGAAATAATGCATTTTCTCACCCAAGGCAGTCCTGATACTGCAAGAAGGCTGTCCAGTGGCAAATCTTAAACATCCTGCTATAGATCTAGAACAGGGGTGTCAAACTCAAGGCCTAGGGGCTGGATCCAGCCCACAGGATGCTTAGATCTGGCCCGTGGAAACAGCAAAGGGCCGGTCACATGTGGCCCTCCCGAGCTCCATTTTCACTGGCAGAGGGTTGCAGGAGGCCGTTGCTGCCAAAAACGGAGCTCGGAAGCCCGTTTTCACTGGCAGACCATTCAGACCATTACAGGCACCTCCCAATATAAGTGACATCATGCTGGCCATGTCCCCCCCCGAGGTGAAACAACCCTGATGCGGCCCTCAATGAAATCAAGTTTGACACCCCTGATCTAGAAGGTTAATTAGATCTGACTGCCTTTATAATCTTCTGTGTTTTAATAATTTTATTAAGCTTATCAAGATATAAAATACATAAGAAAATGAAAATAGTAGGAAAATGAAGGAGGAAAAAGATAGAGGTGTAGGGGAAAGGGGAAAAAAAAGAAAAGCGTTGATTTCAGATTATTAGCACAATAAGATAACATTACAGCCTCAACTTTTTACTTTTACATATTTAATGCTAATCATTTCTATAACAACAAGCATACCTAATCAGCAAATCTCAAACAAAGTTTCATTCCCCTCCATCTCAAGTACAAGAAGTGGTTTCCAAGAAGATATAAAATTCAATATGTTCTTTTCTTTGATTAAAGCAATTAATTTAGCCATCTCTGCTAGTTCCATCAGTTTTTCAAAACATTTGTCCATTTTAGGAATTAAAATATCTTTCTATTTTTTTGTGCATTGTTGGTGCTATCAACATATAACAGCAAAGTTCTAGATTGTTTTTAATGAAATACTGACAAAGATGTGTTTCAGAGTGGAGGAAAAGGCTAAATAACTTGGGCATACACGGACAAGCACAAAGTCTAAATTGTTTCAAAACAATTTTGTACCTATGTGGAATTTTTCTTTTAATTAATTGGATAATTTCCAATTAACCCTACTGATAGACTCACAGTAATTAAGATGAATGTTTTTTAAATCAACAATGGTATTTTTATTTCACACCTTACCGATATTGACAACTGAAACTCCATTTAAACAATGGCAAAAGAGAGTTTCTAAAAGTCTCATGCCTGTAACCTTTAACTGGGCGAAATGGTATATTGTAGGGCAAAACAGTGAGCTAATGTACAGAATCCAGGACCCATGGCACCCCTAGAATTGAAATTTAACAAACTTTATAAACAATTTTATGACATAATACAAACTATCACAAAATATTTCCTGTAGTAAATTCGTAATACTTGACTGTGCTATACATTTCAACGTGGGTTATTTTCAAGGCAGATAAATATTTAATATCTCCCTGAATTTAAAAAGTAGTTTTTCAACTACATCAGAAACTGTCCCATTGCTGAAGGTGTTGAGAAATCTGCTAAGGAAATATTTCTGAAACAGTCCACTGGATCATGGGCTGTCAAGAAATAATTAGAAATTTCCAGAAATAATTAGAAAATGTCTATTTGCAGGTCCAATCTCTTTTATTATTTACAACTAGCTGATAACCCGGCGTATTTATTTATAGGGGAAAATGTCCAGACCAAATGTAATTTCTAATGTTGGATTTTTCCCTCTTACCAGAGGGAGCCTCCTTGTAGAGTACTGTGAAGCTGTTACCAAGGCAACTCCACTGTGCTGTACAGTAGAAGCCATTTTATGGCAGTACAATAGAAGCCATTTGATGGCACAACAAGCTGTATCTTAACAGAACACCCCCCCCCAAGGGGTGTTAGGTGTGTCTTACCCACAGTATTTTTTTCCAGTGTACATCATCTGTGTACTAAGTTTGGTTGAAATTGCTCGAGGCGTTCCAGAGTTATGCTGGAACACACACACACACACACGTGTGTGTGTGTGTGTGTATGTTTTCGCGGGTGTTTGTATGTAGGTCTTTGGTTATTCGGGTTTTCTCCTGCATAAAATTGGAAGAGTCTTGGCGACGTTTCGACGAAGTCTCCTAGAAGCACGAAGCCGAGTAAACCAGCCTGAAGATGACGAATGAGACTTCGTTGAAATATCTCCAAGACACTTCCAATTTTATGCGGGAGAAAACCCAAATAACATACATATATATATATATATATATATATATATATATATATATATATATATATATATATATATATATATATATATATATAGAGAGAGAGAGAGAGAGAGAGAGAGAGAGATAGAAATAGATATAGATATAGATATAGATATAGATATAGATATAGATGTTTTTTAAATTAATAAATAAATAAATAAAATAAAGTCTGAGGTGGGAGGGAAATGAACAATTAGAAAATTTTGGAATATAGTGTAGATGAACTCTGAATGCCAATTCCAGAGGAAAGAGCTAGTATGAAAGCACCATATCTTATTAAATTGGCCTTCATTTGAGATTTTTAGTCCTAAAACCAAGGAAAGACATAGTATTGATATTCAAGTACATAAGAATTATATACTTTTAATTATTGAATTATATAAAATAATTATATAAATTCTGTACCAGAAGTGGTATTCAGCAGGTTCTGACCAGTTCTGGAGAACCGGTAGTGAAAATTTTGAGTATTTCAGAGAACTGGTAAATATCACCTCTGACTGACCCTGCCCCCATCTATTCTCTGCCTCCCGAGTCCCAGCTGATCGGGAGGAAATAGGGATTTTGCAGTAACCTTCCCTTGGAGTGGGGAGGGAACAGAGATTTTACAGTATTCTTCCCATGGAGTGGTGAAGGAATGGAGATTTTACAGTATCCTTCCCCTGCCACGCCCACCAAGTCATGCCATGCCCACCAAGCTGTCAGAACCAGTAGTAAAAAATTTTTGAATTCCACCACTGTTCTGTACCAAATTGGCACCAGAAATAAAGGGTGTAAGTTGTAGTTATTTACATTTCACTTAAGTGTAACAAAAGTGTATAGGTTCTCTACCGCTCAACTCTAATGTGTGCAATTTCTTTTTAGTATTATTATTGATGTGTTATTCCCGGTCTACCATCTGTATTCGTTCTTGCCTGTAATAAAGCAGTTTGACTTACGGTTACCTCAGACGCCTATGCTTGATTCTTCCGCCGATCTAACACCTTTCATTTATTTTATGTCATTAATTTAAAAAGTATAAATAGAAATAATTCTTCATTCAGCTGTTGTTATGAAAAATCCTTTTTTCAACTGGTTTTGATGCCAGTTGAAGGTAACATTTATGGTGTTGCAGAATTGGCACAAGCCTGTCCTTTCTGTGTATTTGTACTGAGATTCTAAGGAAGATCATCTGTCAAAAGAGACAGAGGGAAGAATAAAAATATGTGTATTTTAAGGTGAAAAAAATAACTTTCAAGATTAGTATTAAATAGATTAGTTCCCAGTCATGAATTAAGTCACTCTATTTGACCTATGGATATAATTTAGTTGTGAACAATGCTTCTCTATTTTCCCATCTATCTCAAGCCATATTGTTTGCTTGTTTTTCATTCCCCAAATAACTTTTTAGCTATTAGTCAATTAGTCTTCTGGGAAACTATGATTTAAAACCGTTTTCCCTCAAATGTAGTCTTGCTGGGAGGAATTGAAATTTAACAATTAAATAATTGTGCTGGTAATAAACAAAGCTTTATACTAAACTACTTTTAATAGGAAAATGCAGCATAAATTGGTTTAAAACAATGACATGTTCTATTCTGGCTTGAATTTCAGTCCAATGTATGTATATATAGGAATGTTTCTGTTTAAAGGGATGTTTTCAGTATTTTAAAATAAAATTGGAACCCTATTGCAGAAATGCCTCTCACAACAGCCATTACATATATCTGTCATTTTCTATTGAAACTGTAGCTCAAAGAAGTATTGGAAATATAAAATCATTTTAAGATTCTCTGTTTCTTAACTATTTAATGTGAATATCTGTTTTGAAATAGATGTTGTTGCAAGATATATGCTATTACAATGACTTAGCCCTATTAGAGCTCAATTTATAGGGGAGAGTTGGATACAATTCTCTAGAGAAATAATTGTTTCTTACGTCCAGTGGTTTTAATGGATCCAAATTCCATTTAGATAATTAAATAGTTACTGTATTTCCAGATGTGCACCAATTCCTCAGTCAAATTCTATAGATATAGGTTTTAGTTTTAGCTGTAAAAGCCTATTTTCTTGTTCTGCTATAAATCCATTGTATATATATAATTGAAAAGGCACTTCAATAAGAAATTGGGAAACTATATGGCATTTACTTTCTAAATTTCTTCTTTCATTACAGTTCTAAGATTAATTCTCAATAGAAACACTGCTTCTCAAATATCTGGGATTTTAAATCAAAAATTTATCTAATGATTCATTCTGAATTCTTCATGTATTGAACATTTTCAAATAAACGAATTTTATGCAGGACAACTATTTTAATTGTGTAATAGTTAAGTGAAATTTAGACTAAGACATAGTGACAGAATCAATAAATGTCATGAAGGAATGGAGGTCATAAACCACATCAGTTCATTTCAGATATATGAAGCGCCCTCCATACAATTAACATCCAGTTTATATCACTTTCAGTATTCACAGATAACATGATACATAGAATAAATGTATATTAATTCCCAAAGATATATTTGGTGCCCTCTTTAGAAATATATTTCTTCCTGTGCTTTAGGCCACCTACTCAGATCATTAATTAAGCAGTCTTACTTTTGGACTGTCCAAATGGCGATTAAATTCGCAGCACAGGTGCACATCTGTTTTTGAAAAATCATTAGGACAAGCTCTTGATGGATTAGTTTCACATTCAGGGGCAAAGCTGAGTGCTTAAGTAATTGAATAAATTACACTCCTTAAAGTAAGAGAAATGAGCAAAATTAAGGATGATTTTTTTAAAACTATCCACAAAATTTGAGTGTGTTTTTACCCAAACAACAGTTACTAAAAAAACTTATTGATCATTCTTTCTGAATATATTCAGAGAGAAAAGGAGCTATGGCCACTTTCTCCCTTTTCTAATATTGTTCTCAGCCTTTCAGAACAACCAGTATGTATCACAACGTGCAGTACATCTGCTAAACATCTAATGGAGTCTTGCAGAATTTTCATAAAGTGGATTGTGGCCAAATCCTTTACTGTAAAATATTGTCAGTTCTGCAAAGGATATTTAACAGTTTTCACTGCAATAACCCAAAGAACTATTACTGAAGAAGAAATGTTCCTTTTCGCACCCTTTTTGCTCACAGTATAAATTTCCTTTCCTTCAATGAATTATTGCTAGTCAACATTGGCAGATATGTTCATCATACCTTGTCTCATTTCAGAATAAACACTAAATAAGCAATTCTGATAGGTGTAATGTAATTTTCTTGAAATTCTAAAAAATTGCCATTAATAATTTCTAGTTTTGTGTCTTTCCTCCCGCAAACATTATATATAGCAACCCATACTTTATCCTTCTATATCCATAGCAAACACATCTTCACTGCGGAAATGTTTTTTTTTTTTTTAAATCAGTTAGCAATTGGGTTTTGTCAAGATACTTTGTATATTCTTTAACCTGCTATCTTCCTCCTGTATTGAATTATAAACTCCATAATTTCCACAGTAGAATTCTGGAGTTAAAGTCCATCTGGACGACACCAACTTATAGAGAGCTTATTTAAGTAATTTAAGAGAATAATAAACCATGATAATGCTTTATGAAATATTGATGTTAGCTATAAAATGCTATGTGTAGATGACACTTTCTCATTATCATGTGATAGGGCACAGCATGAGTATCTGAACTCGGTTTCATTATTTTCATAATTTTCTTATGATTTTAGTAATATTGTTTTTGTTTTCACAAGTAGGATTAGAATGAATAATGTATTAAATCAAGTAAATCCTTCTAGTTGATGCAACACTTGCATGGGCTTCATATTCAGCATTTCTTGTGAGATTTTGAGAGCAAAAATAATGAAACAAAATAAAAATTGAATGGATATTAAAATTTTAAATGGGATTGATTGAATAAGATGCATGATTATATTGTTTTTATGCATGCTGTGGCATATATTGCAAATAAATAAGAAGCTAGTGTGCCACTGAGGCAAATAAAAAAGGGCATTTGTAATATTCCATAATACGTTATTTCTTTAGACAGATCCTTCTCTCACCAATTCTGTTCTTAGTCCCTATTATTAATTCAGTATATCACTTGCTTCTGTTTATAAACTGACTCTAAAAGGATTCCTGTTGAGTTTCCTTGCAAGGAGTTTTTCTTTTGATTTTTTTAACCTGCATGCTATAATTGTTACTAAACCTTTCTGTTCATGTAAAGGTTTGGTATTATTTTAAAATCTAAAATGCACATCTCTATTTATTTACACATGCTTTCAGACTTCTAAGATTCTGCTAATGTAGCCTTACAATAAAGTAGAATTCGCTCATCTGGTTGTGTTTCCTGTCTAGTTCACCTGGTAAGTTTGCCACAAATCTTGCAAGTTTTATCAACTCTTCCAATTTCAGGAATGGCCACTGATCCTCAAGGACTTAACTATCCACACCTGAGCACCTGTCAGCAGCATTGTTGCAAAACCAGCAGCAAGTGGGTGCACAAATGGCCAATTTTCAGGTTGCTGCAATGCAACTAATGCAACAAACAGGGCATTTGAGCCAACCCATGGCAGCATGATGGACGGCGGCTCAAGCAATGCTTATGCATTCATGCCTGCTTGCTGGAAATGTTTGGAGTAAACCAAGGTCAATTCCAGATATTCATTGCTCAATGCAAAATGCTTATGGCAGGCTGGCCAATAGAAGTTCTGAGCAGATCAAAGTGACTGTTGTGATGAATTTCCTGAAGAAAGCAGAAACTAAGTGAACAAGTACCTGAGGGGAAAGATTCATACTTGACAACTATCAGTACTTCATGCATAAATTTGAAGGCATTTTGGAGATCCCATACAGAGAACCACTACAAATGAAGCAATC
Source organism: Thamnophis elegans (assembly GCF_009769535.1). Taxonomy (NCBI): domain Eukaryota; kingdom Metazoa; phylum Chordata; class Lepidosauria; order Squamata; family Natricidae; genus Thamnophis; species Thamnophis elegans. The sequence goes on along the minus strand of NC_045543.1, from coordinate 68,448,802 downwards.
AAGAAGCAGAGACAGAGAAAAGTGACGTCATGTATTTCAGATTTTAAATTACTTTCTGGAAATGTAGGGTGCAATGGCATAGCCTTGAATGACCAGTTCAGAGAAGAGCTTATTGAGGACCTGAGAGATGAGCTTGAGAGGCAAGGCATCCCAAACACCCTGGAAGATCAGCATTGTGTAATAATAGGAAAATTAAGGCAGGGAAAGAACAATAAAGGGAATTGCATTTCCCCCATGCAAATCGGATCAATGGAGAGATGCCTGCCATCAAGAAAGAAGCAAAGAAGAAGGGATTTAGGACTAGGCTTTTTCCATATATTTTAAAAAGCTTCTTCATTTTGTTAAGTTGCCTAGAACAATAAAAATGTCTTTAAAAATAAGTCTAATAATGTGAACATTCTATAGGCATTTATAGTTATTGACTTACCTCTTTGCAGCAAGCAGCAAACAGCAAACAGCCTGATTAACACAAGAAAAAAAATCTGCCTCTGCCTCCCAGCAATTTGCCTCATGCAGCAAAGAGCAAGTTTCACTTTCAATTTCAGCATGGGCCTCCCGATCATCAGCTGTTTCAGGCTGCAGGGATTGCCATAGCCTATTGCAGCCTCTACAAGCCCCATTTTTCCCCGTTTGCTGCATGGTGGTAAATTGCTGGAAGGCAGAGGCCAAAGGGTGGGGGCCGGTGGGTGGGTTCATTGTATAAGACACTCCCAAATGTTCACCCTATTTTAGGGGGGGAAAGCTGCATCTTATACTCTGAAAAATATGATATATCAGCTCTGGAGAAGAATCTTTTTCTTTGGATCTTCAGGACTGCCAAACTTAAAGCTGTGGGAAGCTGGGGGGGGGTGTTGCAGGGAGTTGCAAGGATACCTAGCCATAGTATTCTTTTCTCTGAGAGTCAAGGACATTCAGCCTGCACCTTAAGTGGCGTGACTGTTTTGATTGGGCCGTGTGATGGACATGTGGGTGCAGGGGAAGGGTCTTGGACTTTTCTTTGGGTGGGGAAAACCTGAGACCTTTGAGATTTGTGTTTTCCCAGATGTGCCAATATGATATACCTAATAAAATGGAACTTTGAGGAACCTCAAGCCCCGGAGTCTTCTTTCATTGGGGATGTTACTAGGAACCCTGACATTAAATTAAACCCTGAAATTAAAGTTGTCCACTCAAGCTCTTTTTGTTGCTTCTTCAGGTATTCATCTATTTTCTCTGGAGAGATGTCATTTCCTTTGTAACAATTGAAATAATATTGATGAAATGCTTTTTGTATGTCCACATTGTCCATTAATACAATACATCCTTCCTCCAACTTCAATGTCATTGCATTCACTGTCCATTCAGGAATAGTTGAGGACTTCATATCTACAATTACATCTATATGTTTTAGTTGCCATAGGTCAGTGATGGTGAACCTTTTCAGCACCAAGTGCCCAGACAACACACACACGCTGGAGCACCAGAAACCCAAAGACCACCTGGCCGATGCACATGCATGCACCAGCCAGCTGGTCTTCATGTCCAATGGAGCGCCAGAAACTCGAAGACCAGGTGGCTGGCATGAAATGGCTAGGTGGTCTTTGGGTTTCTGGTGCTCTGGCGTGCATGAAGACCAGGAGGTTGCCGCACACTGGCCAGGTGGTATTTGGGTTTCCGGTGCTTGGGCGTGCGTGAAGACCAGCTGACCAGTATGCATGTGTGCACCAGAAACCAGAAGAATTGCTGCTGACAGCATGCATGCCCACAGAGAGAGCTCTGTGTGCCATCTCTGGCACATGTACCATAGGTTCGCTATCACAGCCATAGGTCAAACACTGGACTTAAAATTCTGAATGCTGCACTTGATGATCTGAAAATGAAGGAAATCTCCTGTCTTCTCTCAAGAATAGGCACTTATATATAGGCCAGTTTCTAATCCCTCAATGTTGGATATGGTAAGTAAGAGAGTGATAGCTTCTCAACTGCAGGCAGACATTATCCTGAGCCACTTCAAACTGGCTTCAGGATAAGCTATAAATCTCAGATGGTTTGGTTAACCAGAAGGTTGAGGATTGACAGAATGAGCATGACTTTGGTAATTCTTGAGCTTTGGTGCTATTATTAGCTGGAAAAATTAACATATGCTTGATAAATATTTATTTTAATTATTAATTATAATTCTTTCTAACACTTAAAATAGCAATTATACCAAATAAGTATAATTAATAATTATTGTTTGGTATAATTGGTATTTTAACTGTTCACATCTTGAATTTAGATTTAATTTTTATTTTAAATTGCCAAGAGAGTTTAGTTGTTCCTGGCATACAAAGACAGATAAATGAATAATAAATTGCATGGATATAATAGCTTATTTACATTTTAACTTGTTTCATTATCTTAATTATTTCAATATCTGAAAGGTGAATTAAAGGCTGAAGTGAACTGAAAAAATTAATAAATCTTGTTAAAATTAGGAATTCTTCACCCATGTTCTTTCTCTTTACCACCAAATAATATGTTCTGATAGAGTTCCTTCCTTATCATGACTGATGTTGCAATTTAAATATATATGTAGCCTAAAGTCCTATGCTTATATATTTTAGGACTTATTATCTGTGGGTTGTTTACTAAGTTGTCCCTGTATGTTTGTTTCAACATTTAAGCTGACCTGGCACTCTTCTTCAAAAGCTGTTGAACTAGGACATCTGGGAATAAAAGCTCAAGAACAGAGACGCCAAGTTAAATATTTTTAAATGAACATTCACACTGCTACCTAATGAAATTCCCTTAAAAATAAGTTGACTCATAGCAAAGCTTTAAGAAAAATCATACAGTGAAAATATTTCACTTCCCATTGACATATTCATTAGACTTTTTTTTTCTCCACAAAAATTGGTTTTCATTCAAAAAAGTCTGGGAAGCTGAATAAAACTGCTGACAGGTAAAATTAAGTCTGAGGTGTAAATGAAACGAAGGGCTGTTCGGTCAGTTTCAAAGTCAACCAACTAGCTAGGAAATTAATATGCTAAAAAATACTGGGACAGTGTCAGACAGAGTCTGAGTCTGTGGAGGAGGATGAGCCAGAACTGGGGCTGACAGAAGTCAAGGGGGCGGCCTCAAGGGGGTGGCTTCAGAGGAATGCAGGGAAGACCAGGGAAGGCAGCCCCGGGTCCCTCGGGCTTGGGACTGCTTACCAGCAGGGAGGAATGAAGGCAGGATGACCGAAAGAGGCCTTCCGGGCTCGAATGGGGCCTCCCAAGTGTTCCAGGAGGCCTTCTGAGGCCATCCTTGACTCAGACTGTTATAAAAGGGAGGAAAAGTAAAATATTTTACCTTTCAGGCTTGCAGGATTCTGCTACTATAGCCTATGTCAATAATTTATAGTTCTAGTCTTCCTATGGAGTCAGTTACTTGATCTGGTGTCTCTCTCATAAATTGATCAAGTAGATCAAGTAAGTATAAAAAAAAATAAAATCACATAAATGTACTCCTCCCTATTTTTATAAGTTTATAAAACCATGTCTGTGGAGGTGAGGTCCCATGTCATGCCCACCATGCCCACCCCCACCCACCCTACCTGGCCCTCCAAGGTCAAACCCAATCCTGATGTGGTCATCTATGAAATTGAGTTTGACACCCCTGTCTTAGTATGATTTTTTTACATCTCAAAACCTGGCATTTTAATGATTTGAACACTTTTTATATCCACTCTTTGTATCTGTGTGTATCGTTGATCAAATAAATCAACTTTATATTTCTTTCCATTGATTTTAACACTCTTGAACTTCAATCCCTTTAAATAATGTCCCAGAACTTGATTTCTTTATACTTTGTCTTTATCTCTTCTTAGACAATCCTTCACAAATTTTCAAAACTCTGTTGTTTTATTTTATGAAACAATAAGAAAATGATCCAAATCACCCTTCTGATTTGTTATTTGCATATCCCCTTTAATAATTAAGCTGATTTCATTTGCATACTCAGTATAATATTTTTTTCCATATTGTTCTTATAACGTGTCGATTATAAATCCACATTTGAGTCAGCCTTGGCTTCAGTCTTGTCAAATAAACTTGTTCCTCTCTAAAGGTTCTTTTAAATTCAGTTCATCTATGACAGTCTAACCTACCAACTTTCCAGCAAATTAAATTAAAAATCACATGGCGGTTGGCATACTTCCTGTTGTTAGGAACTTTTCTCCTAAGATAGAAGAAATGCTCTTCATTAGTCATGGTCAGACTGGTATGTTTAAGTAGACGGGGGAAAAATCCAATTCCAATCTTTATAACCCAAATTTGCCTCATTAACGAAACAGAAATTACTTGAATGCCAAACATAAAAAATACATGATTGACAACTGGTTTAGACCTAAGTAGAAACGAAATTATGTCCTCCAGCCATAAATTCAAATTTGGAAAGATGAACTTCTAAAAACAATAATGTGCAAAGAAAAAAATGTATAATATTTTATGCAGGGAATATTATTGATTCTTTCTCCATGCTGCCATTCCGCCCTTAATAATTAACAATAATGAAAAGCAACTTTAACACTGATTATAATAATCCCTTTCTATGTTTTGAATTGCTGCAGTATGCTACTGTTTTGTTTTCAACTACTGCATGAAGTGGTGGAAATTTGGGTTACACTAAGTTGAAATGCAATTCTACCACTAATTCCCAGATTTCTATTCCAAGGACATAGTTAAAACTCAGCAATTTTGACCTAGATAAAAGCAAGAAAGACAGATGTGTTGGATTAGAAAATTTGTGAGCTTGCATGGTGGGGTTTAATTTATTTTGTGCCAGGTATGCAGTTTGGGTTTACTCCTAGACTCAATATACACAATGGAGGCACATTTTATGTCTCTGGAGAAAGCTTATTTTACCTTAATAGTTATTTCTCTCTCCTTGTGTGATTATTTCTAATTGTCTATTTAAATAAATATTTGTACACTTTTTTGTATGTGTGTGCCTTTGAATAAGTGTTGCCTCCTGGTGACTGCCTGGATATATCTCTGCAATTTTCTACGCAAGATCAGGAGTACCTTCCCATTGCTGAAAGCAAGTGAACCCAAGGTCACCTAGTTGGCTTCATAAGCAAGGCAGGACTAGAATTCAAGATCTCCTGATTTTTAGCTTATTTCTTTACTCACTACACCAGACTAGCCCTCCATCTCCATTTGGCAGTTGCCTGGACAAATTTATGTGGGTTTTCTGGCAGGTTTTCAGAAGTGGTTTGCCCTTGCTTGCTTTATAGGTAAGATGACCAGACATCCCGCTTTTGGTGGGACAGTCCCAATTTTTAATAATTTGTCCCGCATCCCACAACGTTTTAAAAAGTCCCGATTTTGGTAGAAAGGGTGCCCCGCCCCTTTTTGGCTCCACCACGTGGCTTCCTCTTGCAAACATTTTCACTCATTTTTCCAGGTCTATCTTTATCTATAGTGGCTGCACGCCGGGAGGGCGGCCTGCAGGGCTGGAGGCTGTGCGGCGGCTGAGTGCTGCCGAGCACTAGCAGGAGTTGTGGGGCGGGCTGGCCGAGCGGCCTCACACGAAGCTCACCTCGCCGCCCAATGAAGGTTGCTTGGCTGCTGGCGCTGCTGCTGCTGGCACTGCTGTGCCTCTGCTCCGCCACTGAAGATGCCCCCCTCCCACTTTTCTCCTTGAGTATTGAACTAGGTGATAAGTATTTTAACTTGTTGGGCCTAGAATGTCCTATCAACTTCCATAGACCAAATTTTTAATCAAGAACCTCCCCCCCCCCCCCCCCGGTCAATGGTGTCCCGCTTTACCAATTTTAAAATCTGGTCACCTTATTTATAGGGCTAAGAGAAAGTGACTGGTCACTCTATTGTCTTCATGACTAAGGCATGAGGAGAACATACAATCTCCCAATTTGCAGCCTGATGTTTTAACCACTACACCAGACTTGCTCTTCCACAGGACTTCAAAAAACGTGAGACAGTTTACAATATGTCAAAGCTATATTAAGAAACTGAAAAAAAATCAGTATAATTCAAAACCACAGAATTGAAACTATGATGGTAACTCAGGGGTGAAATCCTCCTGGTTTGGCCCAATTCAACTGAACCAGTAGGGATGATTGTCCTTGGTTCTGTGAACTGGTAGTAAAAAAAAGGTTCCAACAATTGCGCAGCTCACAGTTGAATCATGCGATTGTCACAAAGCTTCCCCCCCTTTTAAAGCATTTTTTCCCTGCCTGTTCACCCAAACCCTCTATGTTCCCCTCTATGGGAACAGGTTTCTCTGAATTTCTGAGTTTCTCTGAATTTCAGGAGCCCTAGTGGGTAAGTGGTTAGAATGCAGTATTGCAGGCTAACTTTGCCTACAGCCTGGAGTTCAATCCTGATGGGGCTCGAAGTTGACTCAGCCTTCCACCCTTCTGAGGTCGGAAGATGAAGATTCAGAGTGTTGGGGGCAATATGCTGACATTGTAAACTGCCCAGACAGTGCTGTAAAGCAATATGGGGGAGGGGGTGTTACATAAGTCTAGGTGCCATTGCTATATTCAGAATATTTACGAGGTCCAAGTTGCAGGTTGCTTCTTCTTTAGTAGGGAAATATGATTCCATCCAGAAGCCACGTTGGGATCATGGTTCAGTCAGATTGATCACTTATGAAAACCAACTCTGTTTTCTGGGATTTAATTTGAGCATATTTTGTCCCTTAGAGCACCATCACCCTTGAAAGCTTTAAGATGTGTGGACTTCAACTTCCAGAATAACCAGGGCTTATCCAGGAAGGAGCAGAGCCTGATATTCATAGACAGTGCTGAAAATACCATGACATGTATTCAGCACTGCTGAGAGGTATAATAGAACAGGAGGAGCGCATGAGATCCCAATATTAGTCATCAGTTGGACTGACCAATGCTTTGCATCCTGATTGGAGGGGATCCAGTTAGTGTTTCAGTGTTGCCCCTGAATCACTTCAGAAACTACATTTCCAGAAAGCTTTATGTCATATTCCATTTAATCTAATTCAACTTCATTGGCTACTTATTCATTTCTCATACTAACCTTTAGAAATCTAAATGGTTTGTATCTGGATTGCCATAATCCTGCATCATACCAGCATCTGATATTCTGCATCCAGCAGAAAATGCTTTGATGGAAAACAGTTAAAGAGCCTTTTCTCAATAGTCTGATATATTTGGAATCTGACATATTTGTCCTTTAGAATCCAACTCTGTTACTCTGATTATTTTATTTACTCCAACATGATTTAGTTTGCAATTGACCAAAAAAAATAAGGATTTTGTAATTATGCAATTGGTATAAACACATATTTCCAAAAATCCCATGACTGAACAGTTGCTAGCAGACTTTGGTTGCATTTGGAAAATGATGTTGTGTGTTCTCTTCAGTTGGCCTGTGACTCTGATAGCAAAACAAGTGTCCTGCAAAACAAATAAAAGGAGACCAAGGATTCGTCTTTTTTTAAAAAAAATCTTCATTGTTTTTATAGAACTCGTTAAATGAGATTGCCAGACAAGTCAGCAGAAATACATTTCTATATGAAAAAGTATGAAATGAAAAAATGGATACATTAACCATGGAAGTATAGTTTATATACAATGATTTGTGTACTTTTGGACTAGTTAGATTAGTGAGAAAGTTTCCTTAAGCAAAAGTAGGCTGCACAATCATACAGCCCTAACTGATAGCTTGGAAAAAGCAATCAGTACAGTAGTACAATATTGTACAATATTAGTCTCCCCACTCCCTGCCCCCCAAAATTAAACATTAGCAACAATCCTTCCCCGCCCCAAAAGTCTTATAATTGATTTCCTAAGATGCTAGATGTATGGTGGTGTTCTGTAAGACTAAGGCATTATTTTCTGATGTAACAAAGACATAAAGAATGTAAATGGATACACACACACACACACACACACACACACACACACACAAAAAGAATTGAGGAAACATTTGTTTTTTTTTCCCCCAAGGAGATGGGAGAAAGAGAGGGAGAGAAAATCTCGAACAAGTCATCTGCAGGATAACACCCTGTTCACAATTGGCAAGTTATTAGTTCTGAAATTGTGTGTCCAATCCAGGAAATTGTATTTAGCAGTTAGTATTTTGTCCTTTTTTTCAAGGAATCACTGCAGTTGATGCTATTGGGAAGGTTAATGAGCTGGGGACTGGGTGTGTGGAGAGGAAAGATTCAAGTTACTTTGGCAGCGTCTAGTTTATTAGCAGCAAAAGGACCCTTACATTTTCTCTTGTTTGCTACTCTTACAGAATTACAAGCATGTGTGACATTTCAGCGAGGATGTGCATACACACCAGAACATGGACAGATTTTTAAAACTCAAGATGCTTTACAGACGTACCTAGAATGCTCTTATCTGGTTCCCTCACCTGAGAAGGATAGGCATTACCTACTATTCGTAATCCTTAAGAAAGTTAAATTTTGTTTTTAATAAAAGCTGTTGGTGATACCAATCTAATTAGGTTAGGGTTAGGGTTAATTGGAAAAGCACAGCAAAAGTAGATTGCTAAGAGAAAAGATGCATGGGTCAGGCTTGGCAGATGACTGTTAGACTATATAATAAATTCAGGATCCTGCCAAATACAATGTCGACAGCTGCCCAGTTTTTAAAAATTCTCCAGCATGCTATAATCAAATCACCAGAACAGTTTAACAAATGGTGGTGGAGAGAGATCCTTTTTTGTTTTTAAAGTAGAGAAATATATTTTTCTCCTTTTCATTTGAGCAGACAATGCTAGCATTGCACACATTTTAGAATTACTTAGAAATATCCAGTGTCAGCTTGAACACTGTGAATTGCAATGGGTAATATTACCAGACAAATTGGTTTAACCCAAAAGCTGCCTAGTATTATTTAATTGTTTATTTAATTGTTTAAGGTAGGCTCAATGGAACAGAAAAAAAATAGTGGTTTGTTACTTTAGATTTCAGTTAAAAATATTGTAGCTTTCTACTAGAAATCCCAAGCCTGGGGATTAGACTGGGAATTTTAAAAGAAACCCTAGAATAAGACTGATATTTCCATATTTTTTAAAAAAATAATTTAATTAATAATTTCAGTTGTACAGATAATAACTACCAATAGAAGAGACTATATGTAGCTCAGAATTGAAATGTGGAGTTCTTGATTGTCTCTGAGCTTAGTTATTTGCAGTTATTTTATTACTTAACAAGATAGCATCCTCACTTCAAGAAGAGAGTGGGGGTTTGCTTTCTGCTTATAAGTAGGAACTTTGAATTCAAGCTGGAAGCAACACCCTATTCAAGAAATTACCAAGGAAAAAACAACACCCTTACCAATACTGACAGGGTTACCTTATTGGATAACGAAGACTCTGCAATCAAACAAACAACCTCAAAGAGCACCAAGGACTCCATAAATAAAAACTAATATAAATGACAAAAAAATAAATAAAAAAGAGTGCAGAAAAAGAACAATATAAAAAGAAAAAGAATAAAAATAGCAAAGAAATAATAAATAAATGTATAAAGTAACTTTTCCCTTTGTCAGAACAAGTCAAGTTAAATCAAATCAAACCTTTATTGTCAATGCACAACATGTGTACAGTGAAATTGAATGAGTCTCCCTTGGTGCACCACCCCCCCCCCCACCACCAAAAAATACATCTCAAGGTTAACAATTTGTCTCTTAAAATAAACTATTCCTTCATCCCATATCTCTTTGCTATAAACAAATCGTTAAAACTTCACCATTCAGTCCTGGTCAGAAAAAGTTCATTAAGGATTGCCAGAAATAAAAACATCAATTTTAACATTGATCTAATAAATCAAATTTATATTCCTTCCCTTTAGTTTTAACAATCTTGGACTTTTATCTCTTTCAATAATGTCATAAAACTTGATTTCTTTTCCTTTTCCTTTCTCCCTTCTCATCAAGAGAGAAATTTTGTTTCAGTGATTGTGATTGTGCAGCTTACACATAATGTAGCAAAAAATGCCCACCACTTCCATAGCTTTGTTCTAAAAGGCTCAAGGCCATGGCCTGATTGTTGAAGACACCTGGTTTAAGCTATTCAATGGACTACCCACCTAATTTTCAGTTTTTCTTTTTGGGCATTTAAATAAAAAATTGTAGTCTTGATATAATCTATTATTAATTCTTCCTTAGTGTAACAATGTATGATTGATTTCAAATCTATTTTAAAGGTCAGAGGAGATTAACGACAGAATTATTACCTCAGTGGCATACAATAATAAATTGATATGTCTTTCGGATAATTTAGAGGGTTGAAAAGTAGAATACTTAAGAATTAAAGAGTTTATGTAATAATTAAAAAAATTTTAACCAATGCACATCCTTCTCTAACTCGCCTTCTTATGAATATTTCCTTTGTGATGTGTGAATGTAACATCAAGGATGTCTAACCCACCATGTTCTCACCAGCACTAGTCCTGGAGCTAGGATCAGAAACTGCTTATATATTGTAGCCAATAAAGGAACATGGATATGTTTATTTAGTCATTAGGAGTAAGTAACTACAGAAAGAGTTTACTTATTTTTTCTATAATTAAAATCAAACATAATTAAACATCTGCACTCAAAGAAGCCCAGAAAGCATCATTAAAGCTGACTATATTGAATTATATTTGATGTTTTAATGCTCATTCCCTGAGATTGAAGCAATTCTTTAAAATGTCTTTAATGTACCTGGTGTGTCCATAAACAATGCTTTAAAAACAGGATTGAAAAACTTTTGTTTCACCTAAAGTACTTTCTGAGATCCCCCCCTTTTTTTATATGTTAAAATTACTTTTTTAAATGCATACTAACTCTTTTAAAAGTTAGATTAAATTAGATTGAGGATGATAATGCACTGTTACCTAATTGTATAATTAAACATAGGTAGGCAAACAATCAAGCTCAGACAGTAACAAGATCTCTACCTTTTAGCCTTGAAATATATATATATTTCTCTTCTATTTTTAAGTTATATTGCCAGATTAATTCTTGTTTGCATAAATATCTTTTACTGTGTTCTTTCTAATATTAGAATTAGAATAGAATACAGCTGGAAGGGACCTTGGAGATCTTCTAGCCAACCCTCTGTTCAAGCAGGAGACCCTATATAAGTGATGGTGAACCTTTTTGGCATCGAATGCCCAAACCAGAACATTCATGGCCTACACTATTCATTAGTCATTAGTCTTATTATTTATTTTATTTTATTTTTAGTCAATAGATGAAATATTATTACATTAGTCAAAATGATTCTTTTGGTTTTTCTTGGATGACACCAAATACTGGTTCTATAAGTAAAATAAATGTATATTCTCACTTATTTTGAACACAAAAGAGAGTCAATTACTACTAGTTTGAAGGCAAGATGGTAGCACATACCAATTTTCTGGTTTCTTATATGTCTTGTTTTGTTCTGCTCTGTGTAACTGGAGCAGTTTATTTAGTGGAAAAGTGTGAAAGTATTTTTCGGTTGTGATATTCTTTTGGTTCGCATTAAATAGAGGCCACATGTGTCTGTTTATCATCCTTGTTTCACATTTCACTACTTTCAAGAATAACATTCAATGTGGTGAACAAATGCTTCCATTTCTTGTCTTTTGTCTTACTTGGGCCTGGGGTGATTAGTCTCACTTTTGACATGGATTGCCTTTCAGATTAGAAAATTTTATAAAGATCAATACAGATTCTAAATCATAGCTTTATGAACAGAATTATAGACATAGAAATAAAAAGAGATCATTAAATATAAAATAAAACTGAACACTGCTAATTTTTACCTTACAGTATTGAAGTGTTGGATGGTTGCTTAATTTATACTGACAATATTGAGTGAGATCAGTTAGAATGTAGTAATTTGTAGTATAATAATAAAATATGTTTGTGGTAGATAATACTTCCAATAAATTTGTTAACTTATGAACAGAAGTACTGTAGTCCTCAACTTACAATCATTCATTTATCAACTGCTTGAAGTTATAACAGCACTGAAAAAAGTGCCTTACAACTGGTACTCACACTTATGATTGTTGCAGCGGTTCCACCACAAAACCGCGTTCGACTAAACCGCGCTCGACGAAACCGCGTAGCTGATGTCATCAACAGCGCGACAACAGCACGGAGACAGAAGCACGCTGTAAACGCTAAAACTAAAATTAACACCTAAACCTAAACCTAACCCTTAACCTAACCCTAAACCTAACCCTAAACCTAACCCTAAACCTAATCCTAACCCTTAACCTAACCCTAAACCTAATCCTAACCCTTAACCTAACCCTAAACCTAACCCTTAACCTAACCCTAAACCTAACCCTAACCCTTAACCTAACCCTAAAGCTAACCCTAAAGCTAACCCTAAACCTAACCCTTACCTTAAGTTGAATCGGCTTGCTTTCAAAGCGCTATTTGAAGCGCCCTTCTTTCTCCACGCTCGCTGTTGTCGCCCTGTTGATGACATCAGCGACGCGGTTTAATCGGGCGCGGCTTAGTCGAGCGCGGTTTTGTCGTGCCACGTGTTGCAGCATCCCTAAGGTCATGTAATGGAAATTTGGTCACTTGGCAACAGGCATGTATTTACAACAATTGTGGCATCTCGGAGTCAAGTGATTGTCATTTGTGACCTTCCCAACTGACTTCCAATATGCAAAGTCAACAGGGGAAGCTGGATATATTTAACAATTGCTTGATTCACTTTCTGGCAGTAATTTGCTTAACAACCATGACCGAAAAGGTCATAATTGGGCATAACTCACTTCATCACTTTGCTTAGCAAAGGGAGTTCTGGCCCCAATTGTGGTTGTAATTCGAGGACTACCAATAGACACTTAAAACAATCTGTTAATGTGAAGGCAAAATTCTCTTAAGTTCTTTTATGAAGATGAAGAATCTTTCTTTTGTTAAGTATCTATTGATATTGGGTTTCTGTTGTGATGTACTCTTGTGACGAGCCGATTGACAGAGAATGGAAGCAGTTAGCTTCCTCCCATAATTGGGGCATACCAGGAGTTGTGACTTTAAATATATATCTTTCTCCCTGGCTCAGCTGATAACAGATCAGAGCCTGTGGCCTAATGGCTAAGACGTCTGCCTAATATGTAATATAGCTCAGGTTCGAATCCCAGTAAGGGTATGGCTAGCTGATGAGAGCTAAATAGCTTGAAACAGATCTATACTAGTCTCCCTTTATTTATTTATCAGCACAAATAAAAAAAACACAAATATAACAAAGGCAACAGTAAAAATATTGGGTTTCTGTCATGATGGACTCTTGTGACGAGCCGATTGACAGAGAATGGAAGCAGTTAGCTTCCTCCCATAATTGGGGCATACCAGGGGTTGTGACTTTAAATATATATATTTAAATTTATATATATATATAGAGAGAGTGCCAAATACTATACTTTAGAACAAGAGTCCCAACACCCGGCCCGGGCTGTGAACCAGTTCTGGGCTGCAGTCTGTTCAGAACCAAGCTGCGGAAATGGTGGGAGAATATGGCATATACACCCACGTGCATAAAGCTGCATTTGTGAAAGTTGGGCACGCACATGTGAGAAACCATCCATCTCCCACCTCTGCCACTTCTACCAATCTGCCGAGCTGAGAGGTTGGGGACTGCTGGTTTAGCACCTTAACTCATATGGATCATGTTTGTAGGAATGTTATCCTAAGATCATGTGGGCAATCTCACAATCTCTACTTTATCCAGGGAGATTTCACCAGTTGAGATCCTGCATCCGGTCTCCAATTTCCAATCTCCAATAAATGCTGTTCCATTTTGGCAGAATGTGTAGCTTAGTATGGCGCTCACTGAAGGTTTCATTTCCTGCTACTTTTTCAGCACCTTCAAACTCAGTAAAGGGAATTTCTATGAGTGGTTCTATGTGTGGTGTATATTTTTTGTAATGGAATTTTGTCACTTTAGTAGCTGTTAAAAATACTGAATGTAAATTCAGGTTTTCATTTCATTCAGGGTTTAGAGAAGTTAGCAAATTACTCTATCAAAGGACACCTAGTGGCATCGTAATAAATCAATGTTTCTTTTTTTTAAAAAAATAATCAAATGTTTAGATGCCTTATCTTCTCTGAATAAATACAGTTGTCATTCAGAATAAGTTGGATGAATGTCCTTTTTAAAAAAAAAAATCAGGCTATGGTTGTTGCTGCCTAAAATTAAATTCCCAGTTTCTATATAATTCTATGTAATTCTGAGAGTTAAATCCAATGAAGATGCTTGTTTTCCAGAAAGCTCCCATCAAAGCATACTTATCCAGAGTCAGTACTATTGAATACATGCCTGGAATTGTATTGTTAGTGTAACTGCAAGACAATTAACATAGTTTTTACAAAATTCTTGGATCAACTTCATAGAAGAAGCTATATTTGCAAATAAAAAATCCCAGCTGAAAAAACAGAATGTCAGCCTGCACATTTATTCATTCAAAACATTTTCTCTTCTTTGTTGCTTTTTACTAATTGAGAACACGCATATCTAAATGATTTGTCGAATTAATATAAATGCTGTTAATGATGTATTATCCAAAGACAGTTCTTTTGCACTTACCTTTTAACACTTTTAAAATTTAACTTTTCTGAAGTGGAAAAACAAATACTAATTGTGATTTGTTCAAGTTATGCGCATCTCAGGATAAACAATTGTTTATGATGTTGATAATATATCCTACAATCAAACCTGTCAAACTATTCAGTTGTTGGATAAAATATATTTATTAGAATACATACCACTAGGTTTACTCATGTGGCAGCTTTTAGTAGATATTGGCAGATTTTGAAAAAAAAAAAACCTGTAGAGAGCTGGATTTTGTTAATTTTTGGGTGGAAATCACCAGGAAGTCCCAGTTAGAATGTTGAGGTCATTAAAAAAATTCCTGGAAGACAAAAATGACAAACTATTTCTGTAATACTGCCAACAAAGCTAATGAGGAGTCACACTCAGTTCAAGAGGACCAAATTTTATAAAGCTGTTAGAGAATATCTGTCTTTATAGCATTTCTGTTACTAGCATAAGAAAATAGCTTTATTCTACAAAGCTGGCAATATGAATATGTACCATATTTTTTGGAGTATAAGACGCACCAAGGTTTTGAAGAGGCAAATTAAAAAAAAAGTTTTTGCACTCTGCAAACCTCCCCAAAATGGCCCATTTTTTGCCAAAATGGCCCATTTTTTGCCAAAATGGCCCATTTTTTGCCAAAATGGCCCATTTTTTGCCAAAATGGGCCCTTTTTTTTAAAAAAAAAAGCCCCTTAGGAGGCTTGTAGAGTTTTCCGGGGGGGGGCGCAAAAATGAGCAAAAAACGGCCCATTTTTTGTGAAAATGGGCCTGTTTTGTCAAAAAAGGGCATTAGGAAGCTTATAGAGTACTCCTGGGGACCGGGGGGGGGGCAAAATTGAGCAAAAAACAGCCCATTTTTTGCTCATTTTTGCCTTCCCCAGCCCCCAGGAGCTCTCTGAAAGCCTCCTACAAGCTATGCATGGCCATTTTGGTGAAGGGGCTGGGTTTCAGGAGGCAAAAAAACAACAACTGTATTCCACTGAAGATTTTCAGCCTCTCTTTTGAGGGAAAAAGATGCATCTTATACTCCGAAAAATACAGTATGTATTTGGTCTAATACCACATATTTGACCTTCCCCAACAGCTTCTGATAAGTAAGATCAATGGGGGAAGCCAGATTTGCTTAATGACCTTATGCTTTCATAAATGATTTGCTTAACGACCATGGTAGGAAAAGGTTGTAAAGTTAGGCATGCTCATAATTTAATATAAACTACCTTTTTTACGACCCCGTAATTCCTTAATTTATGGTAGAGTCAGGGCGACTGGATGGAACTGAGCAATTACTGACCAGATGTCCTTCCTGATGCCATGCGGAGTTTACAGCAGAAATTTTTTCTTTGCGCCCTAGGAGAGAAACATCTGCCATTACCTTAGGATTTAACTCTCAACTTTCCAAGTGGGAGGCACACATCATCATCATCACTAGGACACTCAGTATAGTAATAGTAATAATGATAGAATCGTATCATTATTTTTAAAATATTTCACATATTACAAAAGTAATATATTTTACCTCAAAGAGCTGAGGTTGCTATATTCGTATATTAATCCCACTGAGTTTGGAAAATGCCACTATTAAGACCAAACTGGAAATTCATCATAATTTTTAAAACATTTTCAAAAAGAAATCTTGATATATTCACAAAATATGGAACATAATTCCAATGTCCTACATTCACAAATAAATGCCTCCTGCTTTTAAGTGTTGTTAGATACACTCCATATCGAAAAACTCACTTCAGCAATATTTAGTGAACTCCTTAAACAATGTTGGCTATCATTGCTTCTATACTGGAGGGTAGTAATGTTGAAGAAACTTTCAGGCACATATCCACTGGAAATTCTTTACTGTATGATTATCATGGTAAACCAGGTCCTGGAAACAAGTTTCAAGATTAAATCCATTAATGTTATTAGTATATTACAGGTGGAACTCAAAAAATTAGAATATTGTGAAAAAGTTCATTTATTTCAGTAATGCAACTTAAAAGGTTAAACTAATATATGAGTTAGACTCAAAACATGCAAAGCAAGATAGTTCAAGCTGGGATTTGTCATAATTACAGTTCATGAAAACCCCAAATTCACAATATCAGAAAATTAGAATATTACATGCAATCAATAAAACAAGGATTGTACATAGAACAATATCGGACCTCTGAAAAGTATAAGCATGTATATGTATAAGCATGTACTCAGTACTTGGTTTGGACTCCTTTTGCAGCAATTACTGCCTCAATGCGGCATGGCATGGAAGTTATCAGCCTGTGGCACTGCTGAGCTATTATGGAAGGCCAGAGTGCTTCAATAGCAGCCTTCAGCTCATCTGCATTGTTCGGTCTCATGTCTCTCATCTTTCTCTTGGCAATGCTCCATAGATTCTGTATGGGGTTCAGGTCAGGCGAGTTTGCTGACCAATCAAGCACAGTAATCCCACGGTCATTGAACCAAGTTTTGGTGCTTTTGGAAATGTGGTCAGGTGCCAAATCCTGCTGGAAAATGAAGTTAGCATCCCCATAAAGCTCGTCTGTGGAAGGAAGCATGAAAAATCTGGTAGACGGCTGCATTGACCCTGGACTTAATGAAGCACAGTGGACCAACACCAGCAGATGACATGGCTCCCCAAATCAACACAGACGGTGGAAACTTCACATTGGACTTCAACCTCTCCATTCTTCCTCCATACTCTGGGTCCTTGGTTTCCAAATGAGATGCAAACGTTGCTCTCATCAGAAAGAGGACTTTAGACCAGTGAGCAACAAACCAGGTCTGTTTTTCTTTAGCCCAGGTAAAACGCATCTGACGTTTGTTGTTCAGGAGCGGCTTGACAAGAGGAATACGACATTTGAAGCCCATGTCCAGGATCCGTCTGTGTGTGGTGGCTCTTGATGCACAGACTCCAGCCTCAGTCCACTCCTTGTGAAAGTACCCAACACTTTTGAATGGCCTTTTCCTGACAATCCTCTCCAGGCTGCAGTCATCCCTGCTGCTTGTGCACCTTTTTCTTCCTCACTTTTCCCTTCCACATAATTTTCTATTAATGTGCTTTGATACAGCACTTTGGGAACATCCAACTTCTTTTGCAATTCCCTTTTGAGGCTTTCCCTGGTGTCAATGATGGTTTTATGCACAACTGTCAGGTCAGCAGTCTTTCTTGTGATTGTGATTCCTACTGAACCAGACAGAGAGACCATTTAAAGAGATTGTGGATTTGGGGTTTTCATGAGCTATAAGCCTTAATCATCACAATTATGACAAATCACGGCTTGAACTATCTTGCTTTGCATGTAATGAGTCTATCTCATATATTAGTTTCACCTTTTAAGTTGCATTACTGAAATAAATGAACTTTTGCATGATATTCTAATTTTTCGAGTTTCACCTGTATATCCCCCAATTCTGAATAACTTAATTTCGGAAGAAATTTGGTCTACTGAATTTGAACTGTTGTGAAAAGACAGTTATGCATTTCTGGATGGTTGCTTATGTACTAATTCCTAAAAATTGGCTTAATGAAATTTGTCACCTTAGCCTTTGAGTTGGCTATGTGTTGAAGAGGAAGGAAAATCAGACAATATAATTCCACAGGGCTTAGGTTCAAATTATTAGTTAACAATTGAAATATAAAAATCTGTATTAACATAAAATTAAGTGCCTGAAACTATACGTTGGTAGTATAATATTTAATATTTAGTCATTATAACAATACATTATAAAACTAGTACAAAGTTTTCAAGAACGTGGTTTAGAATTACTTAGCCCATAACAATAAATTATAACAATGTTACATAATTATACCTATGAAAATATTAGAACAATTTAATGTACAGAAAGTATAGAGAAATATTATGGAAGCATTTCAGTTAAATATGTGGGGCCAATGGAATCATATAATTTCATTGTAATAATTAGTATGTAAAATTATTATTTCAGTGCATTACCTTATACGTCTTTTGCAGGAAATAAAATCTAGGTTTGAACTTTTAAAAAACCCTAAAGGTATCCCATAGTATTTTAACAATATAGCTTTCATATTTGATGTTAACACTAGTTGAATATTTCTTTTCTACCTTACTTGCTAAAATACAAGATCCTCTCCACAGTTTTTTATGTGTAAACTGTTTGGCTGTATTGCACACAAACTCTACATAAGGATCTCATAAGGAATTTCAATAGCAAGACTGTGATTTAACTTGCTAAATTAATTACACATATGCCAATGATTATATAGCCCAGCAAAATTGGAGAGATAAAAAGGAAAACTTCCAACATTACTTTAAAAAAAAACACCCAATGCACATACTATATAAAATTTTGAATAAAGATGCAACAGTTATTAAAACCAGTTTTACCATTGGCAGGAAACATTAAAAATCTCATCCCTTCAAATAAATCTTGGGATGGGGAAAAAAAAGAAACAAAATCAAGCATGGGAAAAAGCCCCACAAAATAGGTATCAAGACTTTTCTCACACAAATGTATATTTAATTATTTTTAAATTATCCATATTTCCTTTTAATATGGAACTAGGAGGGAAGTGCTGAGTATGGATATAATTACCGGTAGTTCTATACACTCATTGGAGATTTTATAAAGATTTTATTGTGTTTTAGGGTGTAATCGCCATTCCTCAACCAAAAAAGATACCACAATTATCCAAAGCTTATTACAGTATAATAAAGGATTTCCTAAATAGATAATCAAAAGTTTACTGAAATTATCCAAACCATTGTTGGAAGAAATGTTCTTCTGGGTTCAGTTCCAAATGGGGAAAAAGACACTGCAAACATGGAGGCTGCTTGGAAAGATGGTTTAATGGTGGACAGGATCATATGGCTTGAGTTCCTGAACAGGACAGGAGGATCACATGCCTCCAGATGTTTGGTGAAGAAGAAAAGGGAGCAAGATGCTTAAATAGAGGGAAACTTCAGCTAATATAGAATGCAGCAGCATGATGTTTTGATTATGAATGGGTAACAGTCACCTTAGGAAACTTACATTAGTATGCTGGATATGCATTGGCTACCTATTTGTTTCTGAGTCCATTGACCTGCATTCAGGCTGTCTTCTGAACTGCCTGCTCCTAGAAACTACCCATCCTCTGCAATCCAAGTATGAACGGATATTCTGCAGTTTGGCTCCTCAAGAAGAGAAGATGGAAGTGAGGAAGCAGACATTTTCTGCAATTTTCTTGGTCTTGTGAAATATCTTGCTTTCTGGGAAAACAAAGGCCATATGGTTTGATTGCACCTTTGAAAGTTAATGTTTTTGGTGTCTCCTAATTAATGAATCATTTTAATTTAATTGAAAATTTGTTTATTTTATTATTTCTCCTAGAATTACAAAAACACTTTGACCTCTTGGTTGATTCAGCTGTGACAGGTGTTTTTAAATACATTGTCAGTTCTCTGTGCAAAGCCTACTCCCATTCTTAAGAGATAGGTCTACTGAGTAAGCTATAACTTGCTATATTCATGAATATAGTACTGATTGACTGTTGCTGGAGAAACAAATATAAGCTCTGACATACTTATACCATGAGATAAATAGCTTCGCCTTGAATATCTTTGATTTGCATTTAGGCATTTATTGCTGGATAAAATTTTGCCGAAAGTTTAAATGGGTTATAGTGCACACAATAACCGCCGTGAAAAACAATCACATACATGAAAAGGAAATGGAATAGGGACAGCAAAAGTAAAGGTTTCTTCTGTCCAGTCATGTCTGACTCTAGGGCGGGAGTCAGCAACTCTGGAGCTGCATGCTGCTCTTTTGTCCCCCTGCTATGGCTCCCTGTCAGCTGAACCGACCACTGGCTGGCCCTGCCCCTCGCCCTCCCCTTCCAGTCATTCCTTGCCTGGCCTGGCCTTGCCTGGCCTGGCCTGAGAGAGAGGGAGGGAGGGAGGGAGAGGTGGGGGATAGCTAGCTTGCTAATTAGTTAGATAGATAGAAAGAGGGAGTCACACAGAGAGATATCCGTTTCCCACAGAAAACACTGGGAGACACAAAACCTGGTAGACATGGCTGGGGGGGGGGGGTTTCATGTGACTGGATGGGAGTGAGTGATGCCATGTTGGCCACACCCACCCAGGTTTTCTTTTCTGTAGGAAATGGGTCCCAATGGCTCTTTGAGTGTTTAAGGTTGCAGATCCCTCTTCTAGGGGCTGGTGCTCATCTGCAATTTTTTAGCCAAAGGAGCCAGTGTTGTCCAAAAACATTTATGTGGTCATATGGCCAGGATGACTATATGCCAATGTGCATGGAACATTCTTATCTTCCCACCAAAGTGGTATCTATTTATCTACTGGTATTTACATGCGTTTGAACAGGAGCTGAGGCAAGTAACTAGAGCTCACCACATTGTGTGTGGCACTTAGGTCTCAAACCCAGACTATCATGCTCAGCATCTTTAACTGCTGAGCCATTGCATCCCCTTATAGAAACAGTACTAATTTTATTAATTCAAATGAAAATAAAAGCTTTCTAATTTATACTGCCTTCATAAAGCAAATTGAATTGAATAAAAACTATTCAATTATTAAACCAATAACAGATAATGAAAAATGAATCACTGCAAATTGTGCAATGCTTTTTTTATTGAAAATTTTCTATCTTTCAGGTGGTTTCCAAATTGTTTTGCTTTCCCGTGAAATCTGATGCAGTATTGTTGAATGTTGAAATAGGTGGATATTTTAGAACATAGTTTGCACAAGCTTACAAAGAATCGTCTTCCATTTCTTGTCTCTGTTGGCCATCAGTGAGACACAAGCAGTCCTGTTCTAATCAATAGTGTTTTAAAACAGATATAAAGCTCTGATTTATTTGCTCTATATGAGTTAATCTTGCGTTCCCACAGTCTGCTGCCCATATATTTTTCAGCCAAGGTTGCTTGGCAGCAGAAACACATTGTTTTGTACTTTCTGATTTTTTCCTCCTCCTTTTCTGCCACTCCATTTGCTTGGGCCATATTGGCTTTCTCTGTTGTTAGAACACTGTAGGTCAAGTGTAGGCGTGTGCATGCTTTACAAATAACATCCCCATCATTGCTAATGTCTGCCTCAGTTGTTAAGCTTCTGGTGTCTTTTGTATGAAGGGGGCACTTCATGCTGTAATTCTTGAGTGCAAATCACTTTATGTCACTTTCTTTCCTTGAGCAAAGAGAGACTGAAATGAAGCTTAAATAATTTATTTCAATGAACACATCAGCCAGACTTATCTATTGTGGCTGTTTAAGGACTGAACGTAATTAGCACAAAGCACCATTTCCTTCACAGGTCACAGAAAAGGAATCGGGCTCCTGCTCTAAAGGGGAGTTGTGAATTCAGTTTTAGAAGAAAGAAAGGTTGGTAGGGACAAGAAAGACTAAACATATTTCAAGAGCATCTAAAAATGTCTGGTGAGAACTTTTTAGTAGAATAAAGCATTGCTTTTCATAATGTATTACTGTTTGGATTAGAAATCTATGGGGCTTGTGTTAACAGAGCCTTCAAGCTGCCTGATATTAAAATTCCCCTTTCTTAAAAAAAACAAAAAAAAACAACAACTCCAGAGCACATGCTGGAAAATCTTTGTGTTTTGGGACAAGCGGAACAAGAAACTTTGACAGTCAGACCACCACCAACTGAATGTAGTAATTCTAAGTGTCAAGCTGTTGTCTAACATCTCTTTAGTTAACGTAATAGATGTTCTGACAAATCAAGGAGCAAAAGAAACATAATTAATGTGTTATGTGACTTAATTTACATTATTTCCTATATTACTGTGCTTAAGACCTATTTCCCCATGATATAAAGGCTTGCCATGATACGATATCATAAAGCCTCTTGACATGCTGTTAATTTTAAACACGAGTATAGTTTTATACTACATATGATTGTATTATAGGCTGTTCATATGGATTTCAACCGTTGATAATTGGAATTACAAACTAGACTAAACCTGTAATCCTCTGACTTTTTCTCTGGAAGTAAATACTACACAATGGAATGCATTTCTGAATAAACTCCAATGAGATTAATGTGCACATTATTACATTCACTCTATTTGAAAATAAAAGTATTTGGAATAATAATATATAATGGCTATAGAACTCAGGTCTTTTTTAACCTAAAGTATACCTTTCTGATTGCAAACACACGAAATTAATTCAATTAATTATATTTAATAAATGTCTGGGGAAAAGTACATTGGTTTTCATGGAGATGAAAACTAATTTGACATTACTCATTAGACAGGAAATTATCAACATTGTAACATAAGACTTAAAATATGTCTCCCTTGTCTCTTATTTGCAGCAGCTTTTTAATCATTGCCATTCTCCTTGGCCAAAATATTTTGTCAAGATTTTTTCAGATAATTCAAGATTATCAAAAAGAGAAAATGTACCATCCTAAGTTTGCCATGAGAACATAAGACCTTTTCTGAATCAGACATTTTTCTCTCATGATGGAGATCTAGATTTCTAATCACACATAAATGCAAAAACACACTCAGTCAGGTTTCCCAGCAACTGATATTGCAAAGCTTAATACTGGACAACATATATAACCATAAGGAAGCTTTCATACTTAACCCTCATTAACTTCTATTGCTATCTGTACTTGGATTATCATTTTCTGCTGATAACAAATTTTGTAGTTTAATTATGTGTTGTGTGAAGAAATACCTCTCTATAAATTCATCATTTATTTTGTTTACAAATTATATATATATATATATATATATATATATATATATATATATATATATATATATATATATATATATATATATATATATATATATATAAGATTTTTACAACCCCTGGTAAGCCCCAATTATGGGAGGAAGCTAACTGCTTCCATCATCTGTCCTTCGGCTCGTCACAAGAGTCCATCACGACAGAAACCCAACATTTTTACTGTTGCCTTTGTTATATTTGTGTTTTTTTATTTGTGCTGATAAATAAATAAAGGGAGACTAGTATAGATCTATTTCAAGCTATTTAGCTCTCATCAGCTAGCCATACCCTTACTGGGATTTGAACCTGGGCTATATTGCATACTAGGCATACTAGGCAGTAACTGCCTAGTATTGTGACGAGCTCTAGTATTGTGACGAGCTCTAGTATTGTGACGAGCTCTATTGTCACGAGCTCCTGTGACGAGCTGATTGACAGATGATGGAAGCAATTAGCTTCCTCCCATAATTGGGGCTTACCAGGGGTTGCAACACTAAATATATACATACATACATACATACATACATACATGTGTGTGTGTGTGTGTATATGTGTATGTATGTATGTGTGTGTGTGTGTGTGTGTGTGTGTGTGTGTGTGTGTGTGTGTATATATATATATATATATATATATATATATATATATATATATATATATATATATATAATTTTTTTAAATGCCGTAAGTAGAAATACACATATTATTCTAAGGATAAATGAATAAATAAATTTTCAAGGATGAAATACAACTTAAAATATTTCTGATTTATGGTACTTGATAGATGGATGTTTTTACCTCCTTTCCTTAGAAGCCCAGTATATAATTTGCTTTATTCCCCAAGACCTAATACACTTTTTCAAATAATTCATTGCCAGTTCAGACTCATTAGCATAATGCAAGATAATTTTTGGCGGGGAGGAAGAGTCCTTGGTGCTCACTGAGCTTGCTTGTTTTCTTACAGATCTTTCATTGTCCAAACTAGATAACATCAGCAGCAAAAGGGATATTCAGCAGGTTCTGACCAATTCTGGAGAACCGGTAGCAGAAATTTTGAGTAGTTCGGAGAACTGGTAAATACCACCTCTGGTTGGCCCCGTCCCCATCTATTCTCTGCCTCCTGAGTCCCAGCTGATTGGGAGGGAGTGGGGATTTTGCAGTAACCTTCCCCTAGAGTGGAGAGGGAATGGAGATTTTACAGTATCTTTCCCCTGCCATGCCACCAAGTCACACCACTTCCACCAAGCCATGCCCATAGAACTGGTAGTAAAGCTGTATCAACTTATAACAGAAGACAAAGTAGCTCTCAGAAACCTAAAAAAGGACCAGATCATCATCATCCTACCTGCAGATAAAGACGAACCTTGGTTATTATAGACAGAGCACAATACCTACAAAAATCAAAAGAAATTCTGGAATACAAACATCTCAGATAACATTAACATAATACAAAAAACAGCATTGATAATGTTATCTAGTTTGGGTATAATGAAATTTCTACAAGAAAACAAGCAAGCTCACCCCTCATTTCAACTTTTAGCTACAAATATTCCCCTTTATTGGTTTTGATTCACAGAATCACTTTATTTGTCATTTTAATGGCTAATTCACAAACTTATAGCTATCTGGACCTTTTTCCTGCATGTTTTTTTAATCCTAAATCATTTTGGGTGATCAGAACACTTAAGCATCTTACTACTCATCTGTAAAGACAATGCTATGTGATAAAAACAAGTTCAATTACACATCTTTGTGAGGTAATTTTATGATTTCTACTCTGAGGACTTTTCAGCTATTCATTTAGTTGTTGTTTAACCAGTTATTATATTTTGTTCTTTAACCAGTTCTTTAACTAGATTATTTGAACCTTTGGAAAAACCTTTTGTTGAAAGCAAAGAAGATTAACATTCAAGTTTAACAAGACAAGACTATTACCTATGCTGCTGCATCTTAAGCAAGATTTGCCTTTCTTTATGCTGGATAAGCAGTTTTTCAATTAATTAGTATGAAAGTCTTTGGATACCTTGTCACAAATAATGCTGTCTTAGCTATATTCAAACGCACAATTGATGTTGGCTTCCTACTTTCACTTTTCTAGGCCATGAGAAAGATGCTGTGTTAAGATAACTGGAGACATTCTTAGCAGTGATATTGTTTCTCACATTTTCCTTTTCCCATCTTGTCAAAAACCTAGTTGTCAGTTCTTCATTAAACTTCATGGGAATGGTGGCCTGTGGACAGTGGTAAATGAAATTAAAGTAGATGCAGTCATTATTGAATCCTTTAATTATCCGTCTTTTCTCTTAAACAGAAATTTTAGTCTGTAAAGGCTAGCATAAACTATTTTGTTGTGAGAAATATACAATACAAGAATTGTGTGAGTAAAAACCTGACCTGCAGTTGTTATATTGACCATTTCTGAATACATGACTGTTTGTTAATATATTACATGTACCAGGAATAAAATCAAGTTACCTTTGCTCCCACCTTTGCAGTGGTGGGATTAAAAAAAATTACTACTGGTTCTGTGGGCATGGCTTGATGGGGATGGTGTGGTTTGGTGGCATGGCAGGGGAAGGATACTGTAAAATCTCCATTTCCTCCCCACTCCAGGGGAAGGTTACTGCAAAATCCCCATTTTCTCCTGATCAGCTGGGACTCAGGAGGCAGAGAATAGATGGGGGTGGGGCCAGTCAGGGGGTATTTACTGGTTCTCTGAACTACTCAAAATTTCTGCTACCAGTTCTCCAGAACTGGTCAGAACTACTGAATTCCCACTTTCCCCCAAAATAAGACCTCCCCGGATAATAAACCCAATTGGGCTTTTGAGCAAATGCACTAAAATAAGCCCTCCCTTGAAAATAAGCCCTCCCAAAAATATTGCAACAGAGCAGCAGCCATGAGGTGACCACGCTCGCTGCCTCCTGCACCTCAAAAATAATAAGATCTTCCCAAAAATAAGGTCAGATGCTTATTTCAGGGGTTAAAAGAAAATAAAACCCTGTCTTATTTTCGAGGAAACAAGGTACCACCTCTGTGCTTACGCAGGACCTTCTGCACACGCACAGACCATCAAAAACAGATGTGATAACATTCAGGTGGGTGGGTGGAGCCTGCTACCGAACATGCCTGCAAAGATAAGCAAACAGAGAGGGGGGAATCCATTGTGCCAGGTGATTTAGATTAGCTAGAAAGCAGGATTTTCTGCTTTCTAGCTAATATAAACTGCATGTCACAACTGATCATTGGACATACTGGTTTGCCTGAACTGATAGCATTTTTTTTTACTACCGGTTTGGGTGAACTGGTCTGAACCGGTAGCATTTCTGATATGTACCTCCTTCATGCAGGCCCCATTATATAAGTATCATTATGTGATCTTGTAAGGTGGTATCCTAAAACCCAGTTTTTATAAAATAATGTGACCATGCTTGGGCTAAGTCTATGTTTTGTATGGAGATATTGGCCAAATAGACAGGTATTTTCCTTAGTGTTAGCAAGGAATGATCTACGTATCACAAGTGCAGCTAAATCTAGTAATTTAGCATCTACCTTCTTGAAGTAAAAAACATGATGGGAGTCAGTGATCAATAGCTGCTAGCCAATGTTCTGATAACCTTAGAGATTTGCAACTTGGAATGAATAAGGGGTAAATAGTAAATATTGTGAATTAATAGAGAAGATAAGGACAGTGCCTGTGAAGCTAAGGGAAAGAGGAAAATGTAATTGATGTGAATGAAAATGACTTGATCTTATAGAATGGAATTAGGAATCCATGCAGGAAAGTGAAGTTTTTACTTTTATTTGTAAATGAAAAAGTTAAAACATATGGCAGAAAGTATGAACTGACACCATCTTAATTCCAGTGAACTGTGATAATGGAAAAAGCAGGAATGAGCTTTGGGAGAATAGTGGTTTGAATGAGTGAGTGAATAGTAATTGTGCCATTTGGAAACCCGAGGACGAAATAGAATGGTGAAAGCTTGATGAGCATCTGCTTAGAATAGCACTGTTTGTTTTAAAAGCATGATTTAAGCTTAAATGTATTCATCTGTATACCTGGAAGAGGAATTAATCCAAAAACATAATTGAATTGATTGTCTCTGATGAAAGATGCAGTTAAGTCATGGAAGGTGGTGAGAGGTTGTGATTCGGAAGGTGGAACTGGCCATATTTTTTTTGCCAGTGCCAAAAATGGAACTTTGGGGGAAATGGACAGTGGAAGACAAGATGTGAAAGACAATAGAAATAAAATGGCTGTAGGAATAAAAAGTATGAGTTCTGCTTGAAAAAATATATTAGAAGATGAATTAGTCTTACAACAGAATGAATGGAAAGCAGATACGAGGAAAGAGGAAGACATTTGAGTGAAATAATTAACTTGCAAAGTGTCACAGAGATATGAACAGTTCTGCTAATACAAAGAATGAGAAAGGAAACTTGGTGGAAATATGAAATGATAGATAACTGTGAGTGAGAAAGAACACGTATAATTTAAGTCTAATTCTCTTAAATCTCTTTGTTTTAATTTTATTCTGGTGAATAAGAAATGCTTCTTTTTGTTTTAATATTGTTGCTTGATTTAATTGCACAGAACATCTATTAGATCTAGCAAATAACTTTTGTCTCTGTTTTACTTACAGTATGTCATTCTCCTATGACCTTCCTTCTCACTTGCTTCTTTTCCACATCCCATTATGTTATTCTCTCCCTTCCAGCTCCTCTTTTATGAAAATAAACCCACCCTTGCTTGAAGCAACAAAGCAGTATTAATCAGCAAGTGTTCTTGGCAACAGGAACCAATGCGGACACATCTGGAGCACTCACAGGAAGTCAAGTAACTTTGTTGTGAAAGAGGCTTGTGATCCAGTTAATAGGGTAGTTTTACTCAGCCAATCGGAAGAAATTGGAACATTATAGTAAGGAAGTAGCACTCATTAATGTCATTTCACACTTAAGTATTTTTAATTCTTTTCCTTCTGGGACAGTACAAATCTTGAACCAATTTTTCATATGCACAGATGCTTCTCTTTTAATTGCAAACATTTGATTACAAACGTTGCCATGCCTATTTTGGTCAATGTCTCTTGGTATTGTTTCCTAAAGAGATCAGGAATAGGATTGGAAATTGCTCAAGTGAACCAGGTTTTTCAAAGAACTCCGGGCATCAAATAAAATAAAAAGACAACATACTAAACAGACCAGTTAAAACAATAAACAAAACTTAATCCTCTATCAGCGACACAATGCCAGCTCCTCCAACCAGTCCATGGTTTAGACATTCCTAAAATTCTGTTTTTACTTTATAATTATGGAATACTGAATGTATTCTCATTTTAATGAGAATAAAAATTAATTTCAACAACTGTAGAATCACGCTGCAGATATACAGTATCTATCTATGTGACAATTTAGCTGTATTTTTTTGTTTAGTTGTGTATTGTGTTATTTAATTTTTCCCATTTCTTAGAATTTTGCTTCTCTTTTTTATATACTGTATTAATATACAGATTTTCATTTTGTTTTTTTTTTAATTTTACAGGAGTTTTTATATTGCAGGTTAGGATTTTACTTTAACTGTATAATATTTATATAACAGTAATATTGTTACATGACTATATTGCTATTGTATTTCATTTATAATCTCTAACAGATTACTGAGAATTTTTACTAAAGAAATTGTAATTATGAGTTTTAATAAAATTAAATAGTAAAGAAAAGTTGCTAGAGTATTCTACTACTGCTGAAGAAATTAAATATACATCAGAATGGAGCTGGAAGGAACTTTAGCAATAGCAATAGCAGTTAGACTTATATACCGCTTCATAGGGCTTTCAGCCCTCTCTAAGCGGTTTACAGAGACAGCATATTGCCCCCAACAACAATCCGGATCCTCATTTTACCCACCTCGGAAGGATGGAAGGCTGAGTCAACCCTGAGCCGGTGAGATTTGAACAGCCGAAATGCAGAACTGCAGTCAGCTGAAGTAGCCTGCAGTGCTGCATTTAACCACTGCGCCACCTCGGCTCTGGAGGTCTTCTAGTTCAACCCCCTGCTCAAACAGGAGACCTTATACCGTTTCAATCAGGTGGTTGTCCTGTCTTTTCTTAAAAACGATGAAGCACTTACAACTTCTGGAAACAAGCTGTTCCACTGGTTAATTGTCTTCACTGTTAAGATGTTTCTCCCTAATTCCAGGTTGTTTCTCTCTTTGATTAGTTTCCATTCATTGTTCTTGTCTTTCCTTCTGGTGCTTTGGAAAATAACTTGACCCTTTGCAGCAGTTCTTCAAATACTGGAATACTGCTATTATGTCACCCTAGTCCTTCTTTTTCTGGATCAGTCATACCCAGTTCCTGTCACCATTTCTTCATATATTTTTGTCTCAAGGTTTTTAATCATCTTAGATGCTCTTCTTTTTCCAGAGTCTCAACATGCAGTATTCCAGCTGTGGTCTTACTAAGGATTTATAAAGTGGTACATAATCTTGTATGTATGTAAAACTAGGATGAAGCACTTAGAGGAATGGCTTGTAAACAATAACGCACAAGAGATGCATTATGGAGAGTTTTGATTGATGGGTTATCCTGGGAATACATTCAGTGTATTTGCTTAAAACTGAAATGTAAAAGCTAATATTCTCAATGGGAAAACCAACATTGGACTGAGCCCTCAGACTGACTACCTGCTCAGGAAAAAATATCAAAGCTGTATAAATCAGTATGTTGTAAGTATAAATTGATAAGATGAACGTTTTAAGATGAAAACTTTCTTGATTTTGTGCCACAGATTCTATTGAGAGGTAAGAGCATTCTAATAAGACTGCCCCATGTAATAAGGATGTTTCAGGACAGCATTAAACATATAAGACTTTGGGTCATTCCACTGGTGTAACTGATGAGGATGATGGTTCATTTTTAGCCTAGACTTGGTATGAGAGAATCTATAGGATAATGGTGTTCATGAACAATTGTTCTTGAAGCAAGTCACCTTTTCTCCCGTTCTATAGCTGTAAACTACAGAGTCAGATTTGTATGACATATTTTGTTTATTTATTTAATAAATAAAAACCATGCCTTTATTATTTTTTATAAGCCATGCAACAAACATATCTAGTAGTCCTCCCTCCTATTTCCCCGACATTACAAATCCTGTAGGCGGGTTTGGCTGAGAAGAGAAGTCACCCAGGAGTCACCCTGATTTTCACTCCTAAATCAGGACTGGAACTCACAGTCTCCTGATTTCTAGCCTGATGCCTTAACCACTAGACTAAATTGGCTATAATGAAAGGGAGAACCAGGAAACCAAGTGTAAAATCACATTGCTAAATTAAGCTGGGATTGAAATAATGGGTAGCTTTCATAAGAGAAAATGACTAAAGTAGAATTAGATTAAGCATATGCATTCCTGGAGTCCAAGAAACAGGAAATATGCCAATTTGAAGATATTATTCTATAACAATTCAGAAGAGCATAAATAACCTGTTAATCTTGGGTCAAAACTGTCCAATTAATTATGCCCTGAAATTAGGTGTTTAATTGTTGTTATCATTGCTTTGAAATGACGTTCATTTCTGTATAGAAGGAATATTTTTAATGAGTATTTTGAGTAGTTTACAAACCACTTAACTACCAAAGTGGCTATAATTTATCAAAAAGTCTCATAGAAGGATTTCTGCCCCCATAATCAAAGTTTAAATTTTGGAATAGGATGGTTTGTAAAGCCCAAAAGATCTGAAGAAGTAAAATGAATGGTGTTAGTAGAAACAAGGTCAGCTACACTTCTTGTTCTTTTTGCCACCTCATTTTTTATTTGGCTTATTATTTATTGTTTATTTTCAATGCTTTCCATTCTACTTACCTCTGAAAGGCATAATATAATGGGTATGTATGCATTTACTATGATATGCAGAATCTGCAATAATATTATTGCAGAATCTTAGTCACCTAGAGAAATTATTTTCAAGAATAATTGACAAACATAAGGAAGCTAACTTTCTGCTAAGAACCAGGCTTATTGGAAAGTAGTAATAAAACTTGCATTGTATTGTATGACAAAAAGTGACTTTCTCAACTGCTAATAATTTATTTGATATTTTCCCTATCACAGTGATGGCTACCTTTTTGTTGTTGTGTGCTGAAAGCGCACACCCCACCCATAATGCAATGCATGCATTATCCCCATGTGCCCCCCCCATGCATGGGTGACCCTCCTGTGTGTGCCCTTCCCCCCACTCATGCGCTCATGTTTCCAACTGGGTGTTTTTTGGTGTACTTCTTAATTTCTTTTGAGATAGTTTCTATTTCTCACCTGGTTAATACAGTATTAACCAAGGTGGCACAGTGGTTAAATGCAGCACTGCAGGCTACTTCAGCTGACTGCAGTTCTGCTGTTTGGCTGTTCAAATCTCACCGGCTCAGGGTTGACTCAGCTTTCCATCCTTCGGAGGTGGATAAATGAGGACCCGGATTGTTGTTGGGGGCAATATGCTGACTCTGTAAACCGCTTAGAGAAGGCTGAAAGCCCTATGAAGCGGTATATAAGTCTAACTGCTATTGCTATTGCTAGTATTATAATTTTGCTCTAACATTTTGAACCATAAGCAGTTTAACTGGGTGTATACCTAATTATTAAGCATATAGTGCTAAATCTCTGAATCTGGAATTTTAAATAAATCACCTTATTAAATCATGTTTATCTTACATCAATGCTATGATTTTAACTTTTAATTTTACAGCAAAAGTATTTAATGCAATGAAAAAGCTCCCCACCCTACACTACTGCAACCCTTTCATGGGGATAAACTCTTTCCAACTTATTACAAAGTAAAAAAAAAAAGTTTGTACTATGCTGGGAGAACTTGGATTTTCCATCCACCCTTTTATTATTATTTCTTTCTCCACCCTTCTCCTTTTGTCCTTAGTTGATTTCTCTCCAAGCTTCTTACTAAAAATGTAGCATCTATCCAATACATCACTGCTCATTTTTCATGTGAAAAGGTCTTTATACTAAAACACTAAATAACTGTCAGTGAAAGTGGTTCTTGTTTTATATTGAAGAAGATATGAGAGGGGGGGGGGAGAGAGAGATTAAACATTTCCATAATAGTCTTATAGTATATAATGCCATGCATTCCCAATACCAAGCACAATACTGAGGAGAAGAAGCAGGAGAAATTTTATTGCAATGGCCATTAGCTGCCTCTGTCCAAGAAAGAGGGGCTCTGAACAAGATGTTTATAGACATTGGGGCCACAAAGTAGGAAATTCTAGGAATCTGATTGTCTTGTCACTTTGGGAAGCTAGGCAGGTCCTGTGAGTATACCTGAGGTAAGTTCTATTGTTTCAGGAGGGGAAAAGAGATGATGAACCAGTCATTTTACAATTGTTTGGAGTTATAACAACCTCAGAACAGGTGCTTTATAGGTCATAAAGTACTTCCTGCTGTTGCAAAATGCCCCCCACAAACCCCTACATTTTGAGCAGTTGCCAACAGAATTGGTTGCCATGTTCTGCAGTCAGGCTGCAGAATTTATGCATTATGTTTTTTGCCAATTTGATTTTACAACTGTGCCATTTGCTTAACAACCATGTCATTCACTTAATGACCACCATGAAAATGTAAAAAAATGAGTCCGGATATGAAGATATTCCAATTTACAATTACAACTTACAAGTAGATTTCCAGTCCCAGTTGTGATGATCTGTACTAACACTTTTTGATACTTTTTAAAATCAGCATATTTCAGTGGGCCTCTGAGTATGAATATTTCAGCTCAGTAATTCTTAATGAGATATACTTAAGAAGATTAATGAGAAAAACCATAAAAAAGAGCCTTGGTAGTGCATGGGTTAGAATGCAGTATTGCAACTCTGCCGACTGCCAGCAGTATGCCGACTGCCAGGTAATTGGCTCAAGGTTCACTCAGCCTTCCATCCTTCCAAGGTCGGTAAAATGAGGATCAGATTGTTATTATGCCACTCTGTAAACCACATAGAGAGATTGCAAAGCACTATGAAGTGGTATGTAAGTCTAAGTGCTAGTGCTAACTGCTAATTTAAAGACTGAATGTACAACTGACGTAGAACATTTATAATTACTTACAAATGTCATATTCATCTAATTTCTGTTATAATTCAGTTTTTTTCTTTTCATAATTATACGTTTTAAGAACGAGGTGTGAGGTAAATGGAACAGTCTTTATTAATGAGGAACCACAAGCAACAGCGGAATCAGAACACGAACAATGAAGCCCGCCTGACAGCTATTTATATTTGACAGCTGTCAGGCAGGTGGCCAATCGGCGGCTGGTAA
This sequence comes from Thamnophis elegans, assembly GCF_009769535.1. Classification (NCBI taxonomy): domain Eukaryota; kingdom Metazoa; phylum Chordata; class Lepidosauria; order Squamata; family Natricidae; genus Thamnophis; species Thamnophis elegans. Next base: position 68,415,218 of record NC_045543.1, on the reverse strand, counting down.
GTTTCCTGCCGGCCGGCAGACGCATCAGAGCCAATCAGGAGCCTGAAGCTCTGGCCACGCCTGCTGGCTGCGTCGGGAGTACGCAACAATATGAAACATTCCGTTGAATAGATAAAACAGATAAAACTTCAAACTATAAAAATAAAAGAATAAAAATGAAAAATAGAGCCAAATAAATATAAATAGAAAACTTTGCTAAAAATATAGCAAATATATATATATATATATATATTTCTGGCTGGCCCCGTTTCAGCAAGTGGATTGATTGGATGTGTGGCTGTATCATGATTGGTAGATTGGTGCTGATTGGTGCTGGCTGTGGGTCCATTGTTGTTTTGTGTTGTAATGGCCTGGGTGGTGGGTGGGGCTCATTTGTTTACCAGGGCTGGTTTCCAGATGTCTGGTAAGCGGGAGGTATCATCACGTTTATTTATGTTGTGGCACTGTTTCTCTATTTCGATAGCTTCCATTATTATTCTCTTGTTGAAGTGTTCAATTTTGGAGATTAACCTGGTTCCTTCAAAATTAATTTCATGTCCTGTAGCTTTAAGGTGCTGGAAAAGGGAGGAAGTTTTTTCTTTTTTTTCTTACTGCATTCTTGTGTTCTGCGATGCATGCATTTATTATCCTGTTCATTTCTTCTATGTATATTGCAGGGCAGATTTTGCATGGTATTTCATAGACTCCTTGGTTTTCTAGCTGGATTTTGTCTTTGGGGTTTCTGTTGGCTATTTCTTGGTCAGTGTTGAAGGCTGTCTTGATATTCTGTTTGTGGAGAATTTTGCTGATTTTATCTGTGGTGCCTTTGATGTAAGGGAGGAGGGTGATGCCGTTGTCCTGTTCTGTGTCTCGGTTTTTGGGGGGAGTCTCCCTTTGGATTAGGTTGGTAATTGTTTTTCTTTGGAATCTGTTGTAGATTAATACATTTGTGAGAGTGTGTAATTCAGTTTTCAGGTGGTCTTTGTCAACTAGGCATTTGGTTCTGGAGATGATGGTCTTGGCTACAGAGTTGATCTGTGCAGAGTGGTGATGGGATTGTGCGTTTAAGTAGCAGTTGGTGTGTGTTTTTTTCCAGTAGATGGTATGTCCTAGGGAGCCATTGGATTTTTTTGTAGATTAGGACATCCAGAAAGGGAAGTTGGTTGTTTGCTTCTATTTCCATAGTGAATTGTATTTTGGGTGTAGGCTGTTGAGATGTGTGAGGAAGTTGTCCAGTTTTTCTTTCCCGTGTGGCCAAATCAACATATCAACATATTTAAGCCAGAGTTTGGGTTTGTGTTCAGATTTATCTAAGGCGTTAGTTTCAAAATGTTCCATGTATAAGTTTGCGATGAAGGGTGAGAAGGGTGATCCCATGGGTGCTCCTTCTATCTCTTTGTATCTTTGTCCATTGTGGATGAAGTATGTGTTGGTTAAGCAGTGGTTGGTCAGGTCCAGGATGTGTTTAGGGGGTGTGTGTTCTGGATAGCTGTCAAGGCTTCTTTAATAGGCACTTTGGTGAAGAGGGATATGACATCGAAACTCACGAGTGGGTCGCTGGGTTGTAGATTTTGTTTCTTTATTGTTTCTATGAAGTGGAGTGAGTTTTGTACATGTGAGGTGATGAATTCTGCGTAGGGATGGAGTTGTTTGGAGAAGAATTTGGCAAGATTCTGTAGAGGTGAGCCTATGGAGCTGACGATGGGTCTGACTGGTGTTCTTTCTTTGAGTTTGGGGCATGTGGAAGATTTCTCTCTGAGGATGATTCTTTGCTGGATCTTTTCACTGATGGGAGAGGCTTTTATTTTGAATTTGGTGGTTTTTTTCCAGATAGGTGGTGGGGTCTATGTTTAGAAATTTGTAAGCTACTTGGAGTAGGTTGGATAGTTTGGCTTGGTAGTCAGACATGTTCATCACCAATATGGCATTACATTTGTCTGCTGGGAGAATGATTATGTTGTTGTCTTTCCTCAGGTTGGTGAGTGCTATTTCTTCTTCTTGCTGTAAGTTGCTTCTGGGTGGATTACTGGAGCAAAGGATGTTGGTGACTGCAAGTCTGATTTTATTGGCTTCATTTGGGTTGATTTTGGTGATTGTAGCTTCAACTCCGCATATGATGTCTTCAGTGGGGATGCGTTTAGGAGCGACTGCTAAGTTGAATCCTCTGGAAAGGACATTTGTTTCAGCTGTGGTGAGGGTTCGGTCTGATATGTTGTGTACTGTTTGTTTCATGAGTTGCTGTGGAGGGGGTTGGGCTTCTGTTGTTTTTCTAGTCTGTGGAGTTTGTTGGTGTGTTTGTCTGTCTTGTAGGAAGTTTCTGTTTCGGCTCTCCAGAGGGCTAGTTGTTGGATTTGTCCCAGAGTGCTGGGTGGATTTTGTTGCTGAGTTTGAGGTGAAGAGTGAGTGTGTGTGTGTGTGTGTGTGTGTGTATCACTCGCCATCTTCAGGCTGTTGTCTTCGGCTTAAAGCATGGTCAGAGCTGCCGTCTTTCTATAAATCTTGGTGGTGGGGTGTGGAGCACTGGCTTTGTTTCAGTAGGTGGATTGATTGGCTGTGTAGTTGAATCATGATTGGTAGATTGGTGCTGACTGGTGCTGGCTGTGTGTCTGTTGTTGTTTTGTGTTGTAACAGCCTGGGTGGTGGGTGGGGCTCATTTGTTGACTAGGGCTGGTTTCCAGATGTCTGGTAGGCGGGAAGTATCGTCACGTTTATTCACGTTGTGGGGGTGTTTCTCTGTTTCGATAGCTTCCATAATTATTCTCTTGTTGAAGTGTTCAGTTTTGGAGATTAATTTGGTTCCTATATGGAAGTTACTTCCTTCTTCATCACAAGTAAAAACAATGTTAACATCTTCTCACCTTCTCTTAAAATACAATAACCAATTTCTTCATCCCATATCTTATTTCCAACTATAAACAGATTGTTATAACCTGGTCAGTAAGTCCTGGTCTGCAAAAATCCATTAAAGGTTACCAGAGAAAATAATATATTTATTCAAACCTTGATCTTATAAGCACTTTTTATATTCCTTTCTTTTACTTTTAACGAGCTTGATCTTTAATTCCTTCAAATAATGTCTAGTGATTGTTTTCTTTTTCCTTTGTTATAAAATCCTTCAGAATTTTAACAGAATTCTTTTTAAATCCAATATAAGAAAGTTGTTTAAGTCACTCCTTTGGTTTGCCATTTATATATCCTTTTTAATTATTATGTTGTCAGCTGATTTCATTTGTATATCTAGTGCAATATCTTTTTTCGTAACATTCTTAAATATATTATACTTTTTATGATACTATAAATCATAACCTTTTAGAATAATTTTGTAAGATTGTGACCTGCCAAGAATTTTTTTTAAAATTATATTAGGAAAGAACTGAGTGAATGAATAAATGAAGTAGGCATGTATAGTTTTCTGAGTTACTTTTTAAAAATTCTCTTCCAGGTTGGTGGTGACCAGAGTCAGGGGGCCATTTTCCTACGGGAATTTACCTTAATAAGGAGAGAGAGTCTTAATGAAGATTTCCTTCCAGATTTGCTGAATAATAATCACAAAACTGAAGATACGGTAGGACTTCGCTATATATCTTTTTTAAAATTTGTAGATGTGGAAAACGAACATACAGTCTTGGGAAAATTTTCAATCAAATCAAAGATCAAAAGGAGTCAACTAATTACTGCAGTTGCTGTCTGTACTTGGTTCTTCATGGATGTTCCTCGATATAGCACACCTAAAAACAAAGGGTTTGGCCTTAAGTTGTCCTAGTAGATGAAGCACAAACCTAGTTGATGAAGATGTGCTTTTTATTAACCAGATATAGCAATCAGGAAGGAAATTACTGGTTTGGTAGAGAGAGAAGTATCTAAAATGACTCAATTTTAAGAAGAAAAGCAAGCCTAAAAAGAGCATACTTACAACATTGGATCACTATGGGTCAAAATTAATTTTTCCTGTTGTTTTTAGTATACTTAGCCTTTTCACCTGTCCTTTGAGAGTAAAACATTTTCTTGGGGAGAAGGATAATGAAGTAAATAATCAAGATACCAAATAAGAGTATGAACTATCTACAAGAACTATCTTTTTTCTTCTTCTTCTTCTTCTTCTTCTTCTTCTTCTTCTTCTTCTTCTTCTTCTTCTTCTTCTTCTTCTTCTTCTTCTTCTTCTTTTCTCTCTCCCTTCCTCCCTCACTCTCTCTCTTTCTTTCACACACAAACACAAACACACACACAAACACACAGAGAGAGACTGTCATAAGTTCATGTATGGATGGTTTAAAAGGCACACATGTACATACACAAACAAGTAGAAGGATTCAATCTTATAGTTGGGGATTTTTGTTAAGGGCTTATTCCAACAGAGGAAAGAATGACTGCCATATTGATCTCCAATTGTCTCCATCAACTCTGGGATTTGGCTGTTATCTTTCTAGGGGGGCACAGCAAGATGAGCTATACCACTTTGTTACAAGTCTTTGGAAGGAAATTGTTAACACATCTATTCCCCCAAACAGCAGCTGCCAGTAGCACCCTGAGGTTTCCTAACATCTCTTTTTCTCCTTTTATATAGAGACTATTGCAACATTTGTTTATGGTTTATTTGGTTTATATGATAAATTTATTAGATTACAGGTTGTTAAATAGCACAAATTCATTTACAGAACATAGTAGTCATGGTTGTACTAGTAGAATAAATACTGTATTTTTTGGAGTATAAGACGCACCGGAGTATAAGATGCAGCAAAGTTTTAAAGAGGCAAATTAAAAAGAAAACGTTTTTGCACTCTGCAAACCTCCCAAAAATAGCCCGTTTTTCGCGAAAACAGCCCCCCCCTTTTTTTTTTTAAAAAAAAGGGCATGAATATCCCTTAGGAGGCTTGTAGAGTGCTCCTGGGGGCGAGAATGAGCAAAAAACAGCCCATTTTCTGTGAAAATGGGCCCATTTTTGTAAAAAAAAAAAAAGGGTATTAGAAGCTTATAGAGTGCTCCTGGGGGTTGGCGGGGGTAAAATTGAGAAAAAATGGCCCATTTCTTCCTCATTTCTGCCCTCTCCGGCCCCCAGGAGCTGTCTCAAAGCTTCCTACAAGCTATGCATGGCCATTTTGGTGAAGGGGCGGGGTTTCAGGAGGCAAAAAATGCTGTATTCAGTCTATAAGATGCACCCAGATTTTTAGCCTCTTTTTTGAGGGAAAAAGATTTGTCTTATACTCCGAAAAATATCATAGCAATAAAATCATAGTAATCACAGCAATAAATGGTTTTCGCAAAGCTAGAGAATAAAATCTTTCTTTTGTGCTGAGATGTCTCTAACACAACTATAAAATGTTAGTATGTGTATAATCTAAACTAAAATTAGATATTTTGAATGAGACATATTCATATTTCTTGAGACATTCTCTGATTCACTAGATTGATTTTGTTGTTGTTCCTATACATACTTTGCCAAGAACCTCCACAGCCACCAGTTGTGCTACAACCCCTCCAAATGTTTATGTGGAAATATCTTATAATAAACACTGCACAATTCTAGATTTGGACTGTACACTTTTGGACATAGCAACCAGTGTAGATTGCCAGCCGTGATAGAATAAACAATGCAACGAGATGTGGGCTATTGTTTCAGAATAGATATATTTAAGCAGTGCCATTTTGAATAGGGTCAATTATTGGTGTGCCCCTCCACCAGTTTCGGGAGTAGGACATTGAAATTCACAAATATGAAAGGTTTTCTGTTTCTTTATAAAGGTTTTGGGAAAAGAAAGGGAATGTGATATAAGTTACCTAAAGTATAATTTGGAATATCAGATCTGTCGGCTTGTAGGACAAGGTAAAAATGCATTGCTGTATTTAGTTTCAGAGAAAGCCTTCTTCAGGCCCATCATTATTAAAACCTTAATTGAAAGGTTGCAAAGGGAACAATTATTTTCTGTTTCAGTTTGTGCGTCACTTACAATTAGCTAAAATCATAGTTTAAACAAAGTCTTTATTTTTCCAAGATAATGGACTTTGAGATTATTATCACAAAATTAGATTCTGAAGTTGATTGCCTGCTGTTAGAAGAAGAATGAATGCTGACCTTTGATTTGATATTTTGCATGTTCTTTATCATCTTTGTAACTATTTTGCCTCTGTGCAAATATCACTTTTTAAAACATTAGATGCAATTAATATTTTCATATCTGGATTACTATACTTTATATTGGAGACTTAATTAGAGTTGACTGGCATTGTCCAACCCAACTATCTAAATCTGGAAAAGTTATTTTGACATTTGAAATAGAATATTCTAAAAATGTTTCTTACAAAAGGAAGTGTAAGAAACTCATTGAAATTTTATAGCAATGGAAAAAATAGGGTTTCTAAAAAAGAGATGGGAAAATAATGGGATTTTTAGAAAACTCGCATTTCTGTACAGGGATGACTGGCTGCCAAGAACTAATTTAGAAGGTTATAAATCTGCCACCAGCAGAGATAAGCAAGCTCAGATTCTATCACAGCTCATTGAAATAAAACAGCTTTTCAAAAGAGAATCAATTTTACTTCTTCAACAGGCAGGTTGAGATCAAGACAGGTAAACTATCAGGTAACAAATTCAAAGGAGGAACAAAAAATGAAGTAAAATGAAATCTAAGATCTGAAACATGGTGAAGCATGCTATTGGCAGAAGAAAATGTAAGTTTTAAATAATTTGCTCTGAGTAATATCCAGAGGGAATGAGCCCAATAAATAAGCCACTGAGTGTCCTCTGAAGGTTTATCAGACAATAGCTGAAGTGTCTGATCTCCTGTTAACACTTGCATGCCTTTGGCTAGCCTCTTAGATCTGCAAACCAGATCTCTCTGGTAAAGGTAAAGCTTCCCCTTGCACATATGTGCTAATCGTTCCCGACTCTAGGGGTGTGTGTGATCATCTCCGTTTCAAAGCCAAAGAGCCAGTGCTGTCCGAAGATGTCTCCGTGGTCATGTGGCCGGCATGACTAAACACCGAAGGTGCACGAAACGCTGTTACCTTCCCACCAAAGGTGATTCTTATTTTTCTACTTGCATTTTTCTACTTGCATGCTTTCGGACTGCTAGGTTGGCAAAAGTAACGGAAGCTTACTTCATTACGTGGCGCTAGGAACTGCCGACCTTTCTGATCGACAAGTGTAGCGTCTTAGCCAATGAGCCACTGTGTCCCTCAAGCTCTGGACTCTCTGAACCTGCATTTAAATGCCTCTGCTTAGGACTAAGTGACTGAACTTCTCCATTTGACTTATTATCAGTAAGTCCACTCAAAAGGTCTTGTCAAGTTGCTGAGTCTGTCAGACCAGAGCAGGATAACTGGCTTCAATATTCTGAAATATTCAGCAACAGGACACTGCCACTTAATGTTTTGGTTCCATTTCCTCTCATTCTCCTCATCTGAACACATACCTTCTCACAGGGCCATAATATTTGAAGTATTTTCCATTTAATGAATACATCCATGCTGCTGTCAATGGCTATTCAACGAGTAGCCATGTTTCATTGCTTAAAAGCTTTCTGATCTGCATTTCAAAGATAACGACAACATTTTAAGAAATTAACAATGTATTTGTTTCTGTATATTTGCAAGTCTTTTATTACTTTAAAAAAAAAAAACTTCCCCTAAAGGGTTTTTTAAAAACACTTAAGCCCGAAACAGTTACATCTTTTTAAAAATGGGTACCCAGTTCCTTTAAAATTGGTTGTGCTATTTTCTGTTAGATAGCCAATCAATAGAAAGTGCTAAAAAGGGAATTTTCATTCCATAGTTCAAAATTCAAGTTATTTTATGAATCAGCCCATTGCTGCACTGGACAGAATGAAAGAAAAATAATCTTCAGAAAGGCAATGCTATTAACCTTGTCCACACTAAGAAAATTACCTCAGCTTTATAATTATGATCATTGTTCAGTCATATTGAAATAATACAGTCTACACCAGGGTGTCCAAACTTGGGAACTTTAAGACTTATGGACTTCAACTTCCCAGCTTTCTGTGCATCTAAAAATATCAAGACCATTTGTTTTTCAGGATGTGCCTTCGGGATACTATGGGAATGTGCCTCATAGTATTCCAAAGTGTCCAGAATTATTCTCATGTTATCTTTAATTTGTCTATTTGGCAGAAACCCATTTTGATCAGGATGAATAAAATTATTTAAATATCTTTTAAATCTTTCTGCCAATATTGAAGCGAAGATTTTATAGTCTGAATTTAGCAGGGAAATAGGTCTATAGTTCTTAATTTGTTTTTGGTCAGCATCTTCCTTTGGCATAAGTGTAATATATGCTTCTGACCAGAATTTGGGTATCCTTATCTTTAACATGGCTTCATTCATAACTTCTATCAATGGAAGATTCAATGATTCCTGTAATGCCTTATAAAATTCCGCTGGCAGTCCATCCGGACCTGGAGCCTTTCCGTTATTTTGTTTTTTGAGTGCTTCAGTTAACTGAAAAAGAGCTACAGAAACATCCATAAAAAAGGACATTAAAATAAAAATGGACACAATTAAACATAAAATGGGGCTAATGGAAAAGGAGGAACTAGCACAAAAACTTAGAGGTGCTAAACAGAATTATTTTGAAGATGCAAATAAATCAAGTTAGCGTATAAACTGAAAAAAGAGAGAGAAACAAGAAAAATAATGCAATTAATAGACAATCAAGGGCAAAATTGCCATGGAAGTAGAGACAAGAAAAAAATTATATAAGATTATTATGGAAAATTGTATGAACAAGAGAATAAAGAGGAGGGAAGAGTTAAACAATACCAGCAGAAAGCGAATCTACTGCAGAAATCTAAAGAAACTGAAATTATGCTAGAAGGGAACATAACGATGATGGAGCAAATGGTTCATTGTTGACCAGATCAATACTGAGCAGCATAGGTCGGTAATTGCACTGGCCTCTTTAATGTACTTACGGATAAATGAATAAAAAGTCTGCTGATGACAGAAATGTATTGTTTAAGGTCATGAATGTTTGTGTACTTTTATAACTAGAAGAAACCCAGTTGTTGGTTGAGAATTCCAATGATTTGTACCCAGTGATTTGCACCATTGGAATGTCTGATGTCATGAGGAATATTCAGTAGAACTGAAAATTAATGTATCAAAGACCAAGGAAGTTGTGTATGACAGGTAAAATAGTGTGAAAAATAAATGGTAAAAACTAAAAGCAAATACCTTTTTATTTAATTTCTACACTGTTCATTTCATCTATGTCAGGGGTGTCAAACTCGATTTCATTGAGTGCTGCATCAGGGTTGTGTTTGACCTCAGGGGTTGGAGGGGGCATGGCCAGGGTGGGCATGGCCAGCTCAATGTCACTTGTGTTATGAGCCCTTGTGGTGGCCTGAGTGCTCACCGTTTTCACTGGTAGAGAGTTGCAGGAGGGACAAGTAATGGGAGCTCAGAGGCACTGCAGGCCGGTCCTTTGCTGTTTCCAGGGCAGCCCCACATGCCAGATCTAAGTACCCCGTGGACTGAATCTGGCCCCCAGGCCTTGAGTTTGACACCTCTGATTTATGTGATTCTGGTTGGTTTACAATATTAAAAAATACAATATAAGCACATGACTAAAAGCACAGTTAAAAACAGAATTAAGAACAAGATTAAAATTTACAGGTTAAAAATAAAAATAATAGTTAAAAAATCCAGAAGATTAAAATAGTTAACAAGTGGAAGAAATGCCCTCAAGGCACCAGCTATCCCAGAGTTACATCACACTCTTGGTTTCTCCTCCACCCCCAATGGTATTTAGAAGAACCAGGTCTTAACGCTCTTCTGGAAAATGGGGGCTCTTCTGGAAAATTGGGGCTCACCTCAGCTTTGTGGATAAGATTTTGGGGGCAACAGCAGACTAGTAGCTAGAGTCTTTATAGACTGAGTTTATGTATAAGATGGAAGCTCGTCTGTGGCTGGATTCTGTTCTGGTGGTGCTTTTCCAATCTTCTGTTTATTCCATGTAGTCTTAATTAATATTATTCTTGGTGGATATTTGTACTTTTTACAAAAGCTGTGCTTTAGCAATAACAAGAAAGAGCAAGTTTGGTTAAGACATAAGGCTAGAGACTGGGAGACCGTGACTTCTAATATTACCTGAGGCATAAAGCCTGCTGGGTAACCTTGGGCCAATTTCTCTTTCTCTCAGTACTAGGAATGGCAAATCATTTCTGAAATCTTCCCAAGAAAATTGCAGAAGTTTTTGCAGGCAGTCACCAGGACTTCAGCTTAAGGGCACACACTGTCAGACCTGGAAGCCATCTTTTACATTTGGGCCTTCAGGCCTGCCACATTTTCTACTGTGGGAAAATGGGAGGGGGATTATATAGAATGTGGGTGATATATAGTCAAAATAACATTTCTTAGAAAGTCAAGGCCATCTTGCCTTGCAACTGCAATAAGATGAATGGGAGGCATCTCCAGTTGGGACGGTGCCTGATTGGACCATGTGATGGACATGTGGGTGTTGGGCGGGGACTTCAACTTTCACTTGGGTGGGGAAAACCTGGAAACTTTCAGATTCGGGTTTTCTCAGGTGTGCCAATATGACATCTCTAATAAAATGGAACTTTGAGGAAATTCAAGCCTCTGAGTCTTCTTTCGTTGGAGGTATTACTTGGAACCCTGACACACACACACACAGTCACAAAACCACCAACAAACATTTGGTTTTGGGTCTAGTTTGAAGGAATTTGAGATATCCATGGTAGATTTAGAATCTTCTTATACAGTGGGTTATCTTCCACTGAAATGTGATATCTGAAGATTTTGCAGAGATGTCCTTTTCTGGTTGCTTGTAATACTAGAATTTGCTGGGATGGCCCTGGCTGATCACGCTCAAACTCAGGTTATGTCTGAAACTAAACATAAAGGATTTCCTGTTTGCTATGTATAATGAAATAGGGGATTAACACGTGTGCATATTTGCATAATCATAAACACCTCCTGATCATTAGGTCAATTAATCATCATGGAAAATGTATGCAGCAAGATCAATAAAGTGGGTATTAGATTACTTTATTTTAATTCCTAAGCATAAATGTACATGTGTATTCTGCCCCAGTTTCTAGAAATTAAGTTGTTATTTAATTTTCTGTTATAATCTAAGTGAGATCTTAACCAAAGGTGATCATAACCAAAAGGGCAAGTAGTGCCATTTATAATATATAGGCTTGCTGGGTTCACATGATAGTACTTTAGACCAGTGAGGTAGGCTGTAAATAATGATGCTCTTGCTTTATTTTCCATTGGATTTATCTCCCCCTTTCTCTCTGTTCTGCCCTCTCTCTACTCTTTGGTGAGTTTAGATTTAGAATTCTTCTGGCCAAAAGGATGTCTAAGAATATGGAGAAGACATGTGCAGGGCATCATTTTGGTGTTCTTTATGCAGCTATCAGATGTGGATGGTTGATCATGTCACCAGATACAGAGAAAGGACTCTGATTCAATTATATGCCTCTGCTCATTTTTAAAATGCCATATAAGCTAGATTCAGGAAAAATAAAAAAATTGGTGCCATACTTTGAAATACCACAATCGAAGGTAAATCAGAAGCCCTTCATGTCACATTTGTTCTTAACACTCCTCTTGTATAATTGGACACATGACATTTCAACAGAAATTCATTTATATAGAAACCATTTTGATTTTTTTTAATGTTATGAGGAATTATTTCCTGTTAGGAAAGAGCACTCACTACTGGAGTAGGTAGGCCACTGCATTTAACTGAATGAGCTTGTCTATATATTTGAAACAGGTTTTTCAAGTATCAAAACAATATGCAATGATATATAACTAATCTTTCCCTTTCCTTCTTGTTACCCACTAACAAGTAGTGAGAATCAATTGCTTGGTACTGAGTAGATGAGATTCTCATATATCAAATGGCTAGACATGTGTTTTTGAAACATAGGCGTTTCTTTTGATTTCTCTACTTTAAAATATTTCTATTTCTGTATCTACATTTAAGCAGCAGAAATGCAAATTCTGGGTTGTATGTGGCATGTTGTAATGGTCGAGTAACAATAAATGCAAATGGGATGATGATGATGATGAGGAGGAGGAGGAGGAGGAGGAGGAGCTGCTTAACCCAGATCAATACTGGATTCAGATGGCTAATAATCTAGATCAGTGTTTCTCAACCTTGGGGACTTTAAGTCCTGGGGACTTTAAGTCCTGCGGACTTCAACTCCCAGAATTCCCTAGCCAGCACACCTTCTGCTTTTCTCCCTTTCCCCAATAATAGAGCCTTTCATATACCTTGGGCTCCAATGTCTAGAACAGTGTTTCTCAACCTTGGGGACTTTAAGTCCTGCGGACTTAAAGTCTCCAAGGTTGACAACCACTGATCTAGATGATTCAGCAATAGCTCAGCGATGGCGAACCTTTTTTGCTCGTTTTTTGTGAAAATAGGCCCATTTCCCCCCCACCAAAGGCATGAATAGCCTTTAGGGGGCTTGCAGAGTGCTCCAGGGGGTGCCCCCCCAAAAAACAAGCAAAAAATGATCAGTTTTTCATGAAAATGGGCCCATTTTTGTCAAAAAATGCATGCATAGCTTATAGGAGGCTTATAGAGTACTCCTGGAGGGTGCGGGGGTCAAAATTGAGCAAAAAACAGTCAATTTTTCACTTATTTCTGCCTTCCCAATCCCCCAGGAACTCTTTGAAAGCCTTCTACAGGCTCTGCACAGCCACTTTGGTGAAGTGGGCGTGGCTTTGGAGGCAAAAATGCTGTATTCAGTGTATAAGATGCACCCAGATTTTCAGCCTCTTTTTCGAGGGAAAAAGGTGCATCTTAAACTCTGAAAAATACGGTAAGTGATATTTCCCATTATAGCCTTAGGAAGAAGACTTCTGGATAATTGTTATGGTTTGCGTACACAGAATGGCTAGATTACAGTTAAAATTTACCAAACTGGCTTGTTGCTAATGCTAATCCACTCAGTATCATTTGGAGTCGGGCAGCCTTCACATTTAGTAAACTGAAAATGATAAAATAGTAATAATCAGGAAGGCCAGTTTTATATGCATTAATTTGTATTAGTTACTTTGCACACACTTGGTTAGTGATTGGGGTGCCATTTTCTTCTGTTACCTGGGTTTCTGTTCTGTAGGGAGGCAGACAGGGACTGAGACAAGGCAGGTTGAAGCTAACACAACCTTTATTTACAGTGACATACAGCTCAATGTCAGGCAAACCTCGAACCGGCAAACAGCAAAGCAAAGGACAGCTGACAGCCCTGTTCTGCCCCGGGCAATGAGGGTTCTGCTCGAGCAGCCAGTTAACTCCACGCTTGGGAATATTTTTCAGATCAAGTTTATTATCAGGAATCCTTAATAACAAAACTTACAGTTCAGTAATGAGGTTCTTCTGACTTTCCCTGATCTTTCCCTTCACGTAGTGTAAAAAGACATTAATTCCTCTAACCCATGCTGCTGGTGCAAAGCTGCTTCTGCTAGTGCTGACAGGGATTCAGTGAGTGCACAGTAATAAAACAATTTCCCCGGGCAAAATATCCCACTGCCCAATCAGGGAGTACAGATGTAGACACATGTTATGGGACTACATTTCCCACAAGGTAGTTGCATTTCCCATGAGATAGTTGTTTAAAGGAGACAGCTTCTAATTTTTAAATTAGCTGTATACTGTTGGGACAGCACAAGCCCTTTTATACTAGAGCTGTCAGACGCTTAACCAATAGGATAGCGGGATTCTCCTGCCAGCTGGCTGCTCGCGTTTCAGCCAATCAGGAACCAGCAATGTAAGTCAATGGCGTGGAAGACTCCGGTACTTAACAGTTTCATATGTTGCTATTACCTCTATGGTGTTGGAGAACACTTCTCCAGAATGTCTTTGATCACCGGTGGGCCAGATTCTTGTCTCCTGGCTTCTTTGGATAGCTGAAATTGGGGAGAGGTGCCATTCCCTGGATCTGGAAAATTGTGAATTCTTTTTAGAGGAGGGGGTAGTGGTAGTGAAAAAACATTGGTTGGTCTCATCTTGAAGATGCCCTCCTTGGTGTCAGAGCTATTGGACAACTACTGCCAGGTCTCCAATTTTCCCTTTGGATGAAGGTTGTTATGATGGTGGTTCAGATCAACTATAGAGTGTCCTGTAAACTGTAAATTATCTGTTCCTTTTGCAGTTAGTGTTTAGGGTTCGGCATGTAACAGAGACAGCATTGGTTGCACTTGGTGATTTGTGTCAGTCATCCTGTTCCTTTTAGACTGGTCTCCCCTGCTATACTTGATCATAAAGGAGAATTCAGAATTAAACTAAACTAAACGAAAACTAAAGAAAACATTTGAAACACTTCTACCCAAAACAGCAGAGTTTCAGTCTGTATCTGAAACAAAACTTATTTGGTTTAATCCACGTCCAGAACAAAACATCCAAATCATGCATCTTTTGGTTGGGGTACAAACCACCCCTTAGAAGAGTTTATACACCGGTGAACAAGAGAGACAGAGTGGCATAATGGTTGGGATGTTGAACTGGAACCAGGGAGACTGCCTCAGCCAGAGAAGTTAACTGGATGACCCTCTTAGCCCAACCTACATCACAGGGTTATTTTTGTGAGGAAAAATGGGTATATGTTTTGCAGGCTGTCTTGAGCTCCTGAAGAAAGGGCAGGATAGAAATCTGGTAAACAAACAATTCATCTGCATAATTAATCACAATATCATTAGATTTATATACCGCTTCACAGTGTTTTACAGCCCTCTCTATGCTTCAGCATATTGCCCCCAACAATCTGGTTCCTCATTTTATTGACCTTGGAGAGCATGGAAAGCTGAGACAACCTTGAGGCGGTAGGAATCGAACTGCCGAAATGCTGGCAATCAACAGTCAGCAGAATTAGCCTGCAATACACTGTTTGAAATACACACCATTCCTAATAATTAACCTGCATACATGCAGTCCCTAATAAGTAATATAGATTAATCTTAATTAAAGACTGCAGAAAAGACTCTTAGCTTTTACTTTTGCTAACTTATCAGGAGCCAATCTTAGTTGTGCAGGGTTTAAAAATATGTTTTAGAATAAAATACTGTAGTTTATATAAAAGTAGTAGGATGGAAATTTCATATTCATACAGTGCATACATCTTGCAGTTATATATGTGAGCACAAATAATGAGAAGGTAAGTTTCCTTGTGGAATAAATGCATATAACAGACTGGAATGACATCATCTGTTATTATCTTACTTAGTTTATAGAGAATATTATAAGCAGACAAATGTGAGAATTGCTGTATTGTAGTTCCATTTCTTCAGCTCTTTTGGCATATAACACTGCACCTCATGTTATCATCCATTAGAGGGTCTCATAGCACAGTTAACAGTGTCTAAAGCAAAATTCTCTTTGGGGAAGAAAAGTTCAATATTTTAACACAGCTGCAACTGGAATACATGGCTTTGGGCTGACTTTTCAATCAAAGCAACTGCTTCTTGGTGATCAGACCATCAGCCTTCAAAGTATATTTAATAGTTTTCTTTTCTGTAAAAATACAGCATCATCTCTCTGGCCCTGAATTTGTGTGGAATTGACCTCTCCCCTCCCTTCTCTTCCCCTCCCCTCCACCTCCTCTTCATTTTTTATTCTTTTTTTACAGTCTATTTTGCTACTAGAGACTCCTCCTGCCTTGCTGATTTACTCTGTTTACTATATATCCTTAGCTTCTAGAATCATCATATTTAATTCCTAATGTCTGCACAGGGGTCTCTTTTATTTTAAATAAATATTAAAGACGTTTATCATAGAAATAGGCATGTTTCTTCTGTGCAGCAAATGTTATAATTTCTGATATTTAACAGTAAACAGGAGGACATGCACTAATATATGGAGATCAGTGGTGTATAACCATTAAGCAGACTAAGCATGTGCTTAGGGCACCAGGGCCAAAGGGGGCACCACAAAGTTAAGAAAGATTTGTATAGTATGTACAAAGGAGGGGCACCAAGATTTGTCAGTGCTGAGGGCACCAGTGAGTCTTAAACCGCCACTGATGAAGATGCTTTATTGTGAGCCAGTTTCTTGCCCATCTCAGCTATTATTGTCTTCACACATAAGCATGAGAAGTATCTGCAGGTAAAATTGATTAACTGTGTGGAGAGAGGCCAGGAAGAAAACTCTTTGGCCTTTCTCCTCCCCACCTTATTACTATGAAGAATTATTATGAAAAACAAAGAAGCAAGCAAGGAAAGAAAATATAAGACCTCTGTGGTAATAGCAACATTAAGTAATCCATATTTTTAATTAAGTTTAAATTACATGGAATCAAATTTGGTGATAAATTCTAGTATATCTATTCTCCTGAGCAAGTCCTCTCTCTCTCTTTCCTTTCTCTCTGCTCTTAAATTTTTCTGGTTACTAAGTATGATTAAAATTGGGGAAGATTGAAATGTATATTCTATAAAAATATCAGTTATAACAGGAAATAATTCAGCATTTTTACTATTGTATTTTTGACAGAGACAAAGTTATAGAATCATTCTTATTTCAAAATAGCAACTTTTCAGTTATCTGGTAAAATGATAACATTTATTTGGATTTTACAAAATTTATGAAACTGGGGGGACTTGTATTATGATTTGAATTTACCATGAATTATTTTAGATTACAAATTTTAAAAAAACCCAATGTGAAACAGTTTCATAACAGTAGGGGATGCTATTTACTATCTTTCTGTCAAAATTAGCTTTTACTGCAAAATGTGTACAGTGATAATATTTTATCCCAAATGTGCATAAAATTTGAGTAAAATAATCACAAGTAGAAAACAAATGATTGTTCAATAAATTTAACTTTAAAAATCCCTATTGGCTTGAAGTTATAAAAATAATAACTTAATTAAAATGTAAAAAGATGTTCTCATATTGAACTTTGGACTCCTGGTGAATGCATAGACATATCCGTGAATCTTTCTTTCAATTCAAAAAGGTTGTACAGTTGTCTTTTGGGATATGGTTTTTTTTATTCTTCTTAAAGTTTATTATAGGTTAGACTTTAAGTTGTAGTCCAAAAATGTCCAGTGCAACTCCTAATTATATTTGAATTGGTCATTTAATTATTCATAAACATCTTACACAATCTATTTTGGAGAATTGAACTAAAAAAATAATATAACCTACACAAAGCCACCAAGAACAATGTGCAAAAAAAATGAATAGCCAGCAATATTTTGCTTAACACATGGATGTTTTTTATGTTTCAGAACCAACTGTTGAAGGCCAAAAATGATTGATATAAGAATACTAATGAAGGGTAAGGCCATTGCTAAGATTGGCCTACACAAGTTAATATAGCAACGTCCCCCAAAATGTGTAGAAACATTTTGCAAACATCTTTCCCCCACAGATCCCTACTGTTCCAAAAGATCACCAAACTCTCTAAAACAGATTTCTAGTTTATTCAGAAAGCTAAAAAAAAAAAGATGCAGACAACCAGCTTTCCTTTTCACTGGCAGGAGCAAAAACTAAATTTAAACCAATCAAAATACGAATTCAATAAAGAAATTTAATATAAGAATTGTTGGGAAACAGAAGCTATTTCACAAATACTGTAGTTCCCCCCACCCCCAAAAATACATTACTGAAACTCTTTCCCTATTGGTTTAGAAAAGTTATATTGAGATTTATTTATTTGTAATCTGAATTTATATTCAACACCCACTTTTGGTTTTAACCCATTTCAGTTATATTATTTATATATTATAAATGGAGATTTCATTTTTCATTCAATAGTCTTCATGACAATGATCTCCTCCAAATAAGCTCACTTAGCTCTTAATGCCCCTTTGAGAATGTCCAAAGTTTGGCAAGATGCAAATTCATCTACATGAATTGTGGAACTTAACATTTCTACCATCTTCAGGATCTTCTGCTTATTTTAAAAGCAAGTAAATATTTATATTCAATGAAGTGATGGTAGATGAGAAAAATTGCTAAGTTATTCCAATTGCTAAATGTTGTCTGACTGCCAAATATCAATTAGAAATGCAGATATGCTAGTACACCATTAAAGAAAAGAATACTATTCACATTTATTCTTTCCTCCCTCCTTCCACTCCTTTCTCTTTTAGAGTTTTTCATTTATTTCCTCACAAAGGTAAACAGACCTTCAAGTCATGTTCAGTTCCTCTGATGTAACAATGCCATTTTCTTATCAATAGAACTGAATGCCTTTATCATTAAGTAAAATATTATCTTCACAGCTATTTGACATAGGGAAAGTTGGGAAACAGAAGAAATTGATACACAGGTGGTCCTCACTTAACAACTGCTTGTTCAGTGACTGTTGAAACTTTTGACAGTATTGAATGAGTAGTACTCAGCTGTTCTTATAGCTGGCGGTAGGTCACAAATAATGACCATGTGACATCCTTACTTGATGACCCACAGTGATTCACTTAATGACAGGAACCAGAAGTGCTTGAATTTCCATCGCTGAACAGGATAGTCATGTGACATTGTGCTTTACAACTGCATTGTTTAGTAATGGAAATTCTGGTCCTAATTATCATTGTTAATTGAGGACTATCTGTATTGTATAATAATAGGCACTTGAAATCTGTTTCTTTCCTCTGTCTTATATCAGAGAGGCTCAATATGTGGCAATCTTGAGTTAGTTTTTCACATTTTTCTGCTTCCCCTTTGTAATGTCTGATTGCTGCATATTTTTTTCAAGATCATCTCTGTACTCTCTACAGTTCTATGGTTTCTCAGTTATAGCAAAGCATGCAACTCAAAAGAAATGACCGAGCACCATTTAATCTACATAAAAATAGCAATTTCCTAGACTGATATGCTTAGTACAAAGAAACAAGGTATTTTCTAAAACAGGTAGTTCAGCATAGATGTCACTGCTAGTTCTGTTGTTGCTGCCCAACTGTGTTGGGAAAGAGGATATGCAAGGGTTGCTGTATTCATGTTACTTTCCCAACATTTTGACAATTTAAAAACCATTCTTGTGATATGTTAAGCTTAGAGGAAGGTTTGGTAGAATTGCTTCAGAAGAGCAAAAGGCTAACCCTTCCCTATCAAATGTTGAAAAAAGTTTCATCTATTTAAAAATATATCTATTCAGTCCATTTAAAATATGATGAGAAGCAGAGAAAGTTAATTAGGAGATGCCAGCAGGGATTTATAAAAATTAACCTCATTACATCTTTTGAATGAAAAACATACTTAGTAGATTGTGGGAATGCTGTTAATGTAATTTCCTAATTTCAGCAAAGGATTTGACAAAGTGCTCCATGAAGGCAAATTGATTAAATGTTGATGGAATAGTTCTACTACATTTTCTATTAGTCAGACTTATCTCGAGAATTGTATCCAATTCTGGACACCACACTCTTAAGAATAATTAAGTCAAACTGGAACAGGCTTGAAAAGGACAATAAGAATCACCAAAGGTCATTAAACTAATTTAATACAGATTGCAGAACTTGAACATGTTTAATGTTGAAAAGAATAGACTGAGAGGAATGGACTTGACAGCAATTTTCAACTATCTGAAAAGATAGCGCAATGGAAAAGACCAACTCTAACACCTCAGAGTTCAGGATAGGGAATAATGAAAAGCAGATTGCAATGGAATATTAAGGAGAAAATAATCAGCAAGAACATTTTAACACTGGAATTAATCATCCAGGGAAGTATTGGGACCCTCTTTACTTGAAGGGGATTTAAGTTGCATTTCTTTTTCAAGACAAGGATTGGATTCAATGATTGACATCCTCCTGCTACTTCAATGGTTCTATAACTTTTTGGGGGGGCGGGGTATGTCTGAATATCATAAGAAAGAATAGACTGAAGTTCCAAAGGTGGTTTTTCCAAAAGGCAACTGGACTTTTTTGATTTTTCCTTTGAAAACATCCAAGAAATGTTGTTGCTTCTTCAGAGCTGTTTCTTGAATGAGAAGCAAAATTGTCTGCTACGAAGTCCTTCAACTTCAATAATAATACACGGGCAAACAATAGATACAAACTTAAGGTTAACCGCCCCAAACTTGACTGCAGAAATATGACTTCAGCAACAGAATGGTCAATGCCTGGAATGCACTACCTGACTCTGTTGTTACATCCTCAAACCCCCAAAACCTTAACCTTAAACTGTCTGCTGTGGATCTCACCCCAATCCTAAGAGGTCTGCAGGGGGCATGCAGAAGCGCACCAGCATGCCTACCATCCCTGTCCTACTGTTCCCATTTATTTGTACTCATTTCTTATGTATATACTTAGACCTGCTTATACTTATATGTTTATAGGTTATATTCATACTTATTCTTGTTTTCTCATACATGCTTGACAAACCAAAATAAATACAAATAAATAAATAAAAAACCAAGAAAGGTAGTTGCTGTTTGTAAAAAGCACCTTTGGAACAAGCATGACCTGGATGATTGAGAATCTCCATAGACAAATGGACTGAAGGTGTGAATGAATGGAAGGATAGAATATGTGTTCTCCCCATTTCTGGCATAGAGACAACTACTTGGCTGTCCAGAATTACTTTGGTCGTATACTAGAATGAGATGTTTTTCTCTTCTCTTTTTTAGGACATGCAGCCACATTTTAACAGTACTGGAAACATAGTGGGGCTGGCTAGAAATGTCACAGAAATCTAAATTTTAGTAGCAATTGGGCAGCAAAAGAAAAACAGTAATATGAGATTTTTGATTGGCTGTTAAATTGATACAAGGCTTCCAATAATTAAAGTTATTATAGAGTCTTTTGAGAATATCTGTGAAAGAAAATGCTGAGCTACTAGAAAGCTGAGATAAGCAGTAACTAAACAAGCTGGATATTTGATCATATCCACATTAAAACTAACACTAATCAAACTGCTGGACAATCAAACAGATTGTCTCCTTTCAGGACCAAAAGACCAAAAAAAAATTATACTGTCAGTGTACATATATTCATTTTTATTTTGTGCAAACTACCGATATATATAACTCATTTATATTTATATACAGTCTTCAAATCCCCCTCTGTCTTGGCTATAAGCACTTGATAAATCCAGGTAATGATGTGAATGATTAAGGTATATTTATCTTAATGGAGAGATTGCTACAGCATGCTTAACTTTCCTAATTAAATAAATGGGTCTTCAAATTGCAGAACTGTGGTTGAATCATGCCTATGGTTTTGAAATAATTTAGGATCGAGTAGACACTGAAAATCACAGCATTAGAAATAATCCAAAGAATATAGATTTATTCCTGTTTTTGGAATTTTCCCATTGCTAATTCATCTGCATCAAAAACTCCTGGAGACCTTTCATATTTGCATACATACACCTGGACACACGCACACACCAGGGGTGGGTTCTGGCTGCTGCTACAGCCGGTTTGCTCAGGGACACGCTGTGCGCACGCTTGATGCACACTATGTGCACATGCGCAGTACTTTTAAAAAGCTCCTGCACATGGGCAGAAGCAAAAAACAAGATGAGAAGAGGGAATCGGTTCGGGGGCGTCGCAGGCCAAGTTACTATCGAACCAGTAGGAATCCACTTCTGGCACACACACACACAGACACACACAAACACACAGGTGTAGTGGTGACTGAATACTAATTTTTACCACATTCACAATGTTCATTCTTTTCATGGCCTGAAAGTTTTGGAATATCCTTTTGTATTTATCTACTTGTCTTTAAAGGATAGTAGTAGCTCTACAGAGTCTTCCCTGATATACCCATAAAGACACTACCAGACAACCTAGCACCATGACGGTGAACCTCTGGCACACGTGCGACAGGTGGCACGCAGAGGCTTCTCTGTGGGCATGCCAGCTGTCACCCAGCTCAGCTCCACTGCATATGCATGAGTGCATCCCGCTGGCCAGCTGATTTTCGGGTATCTGTCGTGCATGTGGGAGAGGTGCATGCATGCACAGGGTGTGTTTGGGGGGGCAATACGCTCCACCCGTGTCCTGTTTTTGGCCTAGCAGCCTCCCTGAAGCATTCTCAGACCAAAAATGTGCCACTGGGAGGTGTGGCGCTCTCCCCATGTCCCATTTTTGGTTCCAGGAGGCTTCTGTTTCAAGTAGTTTAATCAAAATGCAGTTAAAATGCTATACGAACCATCAAGAATATACATATATGCATAGAACAGGAACAGGAAGTGCCTCACAGGAGCAGATAGAGGTAAATCCTTGAGAGGCAGGAAATGCATCATAAAACAATGTAGATGAACGCTAAAGATGAATAAAGCTGCATACAAAGCAGACATGACACATGTAACAACTTCAGGGAGGCCTGCTAGGCCCAAAATAGTGTGGGGTGAGGTGATCCCCCATAGCCCGTTTTTGGTCCAAGGAGGCTTCAAGGAGGTTTGCTAGGTCCACAATGGGGTGGGGGTTGTGCGTGCATGCATGGGGGGCAGGGGAGCACAGGGGGGTGCGCATGCATGCACAAGGCAGGGGTCATGGGTGCATGTGCAGGGAGGAGGGGGCATGGGGGCATTGCATTATGGGGGTGGGCACACGTGCATGCTGTCCCGCATGTATGCTTTTGGCACCCAAGGAAAAAAAGGTTAGCCATCACTAGCATTATATTCTCCCTCAGGATAAAACCACCTTGTGATTGATCTGCTTTGACTGTTTTCAGATTTATTTAGATGCTAGGTAGCTATGAACAGAGGCTCGGATATATTTATAAGTTTACAAGTCCAAAGACTTGTAAAGATCTACCAGATATTCAGTGCTCGTTCACTCTGATCCATAAATGAGTATTTGGTATTTGGTATTTGGTATTTATTAATATTTATATGCCGCCCTTTTCCCTGGGGGGACTCAGGGCGGCTCACAGTTCAGAAGGAGGGGGGGACAAACCAAGTTACATATAGGACAGTACTTCGTTAAAAAACACAACATTCATACTATTCGGGTACGGTGAGGTCTTTAGCCCCAAGCCTGTCGGGACAGCCAGGTTTTAAGGGCTATGCGGAAGGTCTGGAGGGTGGTGAGGGTACGAATCTCCACGGGGAGTTCGTTCCATAGGGTCGGAGCTGCCACAGAGAAGGCTCTCCTCCGCGTGGTTGCCAGTCGACATTGACTGGCTGATGGAACTCGGAGGAGGCCTAATCTGTGGGATCTAATTGGTCGAGTGGAGGTAATTGGCAGTAGGCGGTCTCTCAAGTACCCAGATCCAATACCATGAAGGGCTTTGTAGGTGACAACTAGCACCTTGAAGCGTACCCGGAGATCAACAGGCAGCCAGTGCAGCTCGCGGAGGATAGGTGTTACGTGGGTGAAACGAGGTGCACCCACAATCGCTCGTGCGGCCGCATTCTGGACTAGCTGAAGTCGCCGAATACTCTTCAAGGGCAGCCCCATGTAGAGCACGTTGCAGTACTCCAGCCTAGAGGTCACAAGGGCATGAGTGACTGTTGTGAGAGCCTCCCGGTTCAGGTAGGGACGCAAATGGTGCACCAGGCGAACCTGGGCAAATGCCCCCCTGGTCACAGCTGACAAATGGTGTTCAAAAGTCAGCTGTGGGTCCAGGAGGACTCCCAAGTTGCGGACCCTGTCTGAGAGGCGTAGTATTTGACCCCCCAGCCTGAGAATGGAACACTCCCAATTAGTGGGAGGGAAGCACAGCAGCCACTCGGTCTTATCCGGGTTGAGCACAAGCTTATTAACCCCCATCCAGTCTCTGACAGCCTCAAGGCCCTGGCTCATCACGTCCATCGCTTCATTGAGTTGGCACGGGGCGGACAGATACAACTGAGTATCGTCCGCATACTGGTGGTATTTTATCCCGTGCCGCCGAATGATCTCGCCCAGCGGTTTCATGTAGATATTAAAAAGTAGGGGGGACAGGACCGAACCCTGCGGCACCCCATATGTAAGGGGCCTAGGGGTCGATCTCTGCCCTCCGACTAACACCGACTGCGACCTGTCCGAGAGGTAAGAGGAGAACCACCGTAAAACGGTGCCTCCCACCCCCACCTCCCGCAGTCGTCGCAGAAGGATACCATGGTCGATGGTATCAAAAGCCGCTGAGAGGTCAAGGAGTACCAGGATGGAGGCGTGGCCTCCATCCCTGGCTCTCCAGAGGTCATCGGTCAATGCGACCAAAGCGGTTTCTGTGCTGTAGCCAGGCCTGAAGCCAGACTGGAATGGATCTAGATAACTAGCTTCCTCCAAGGACCGCTGGAGCTGAAAGGCCACCACCTTCTCAACAACCTTCCCCACAAAGGGGAGGTTGGAGACTGGACGATAGTTGTTTAAAACGGCTGGATCCAGAGATGGTTTCTTCAGGAGGGGTCTCACCACCGCCGCCTTAAGAGGGGGGGGAAAGACCCCCTCCCGAAGGGAGGCGGTAACAACCGCCTGGATCCAGCCCCGCATCACCTCCCTGCTGTTAACAACCAGCCAGGAGGGGCACGGGTCCAGTACACATGTGGAGGCACTTACAGCTCTCATGGCCTTGTCCACGTCCTCAGGGGCAACAGCTTGAAACTCAACCCAGCGATGGTCTACCAGATTTTCCCTTAGTGCCTCGGCTGGTTCTGCAGAAATGGAGTCCAAGTCCGTCCGAAACCGAGCAACTTTGTCCACGAGAAACTGGACGTAATCCTCAGCCCTGCCCTGCAAAGGATCACCCGTATCCCTCCTATTTAGGAGGGAACGGGTTATCCTGAACAGGGAGGCTGGGCGCGACTCGGCGGAAGCAATCAGAGTGGCAATGTAAGTTCTTTTCGACGTCCTGATTGCCCGGATGTATTCTCTGATGCAAGATGTTAAAAGTGCTCGGTTCGATTCGGATTTATTGGATCTCCATTGGTGCTCTAGGCGTCTCTTCCGACGCTTCCTCTCCCGGAGTTCCTCAGTAAACCAAGGAGCCCTCCTGGATCCACTGCCTCGGAGGGGCCGTAGAGCTGCAATCCGGTTAAGAGACTCCGTCGCTGCCGAGTTCCAAGCAGCAACCAGAGTCTCCGCCGGACTGCGTGCGAGGGTATCAGGAATAACCCCAAGCTCCGTCTGGAACCTCAGAGGGTCCATAAGTCGCCTGGGGCGGAACCACCTGGTCGGTTCCTCCTCCCTACAGTGGGGGTGTGGTCTCCGAAAGTCAAGCCTCAGTAGGTAGTGGTCTGACCACGACAGGGGTACGATCTCACTACCCCTCAGACCAAGATCACAAGTCCACTGCTCCGAGAGAAATACGAGGTCGAGCATGTGACCTGCCGAGTGGGTTGGGCCCCGAATTACTTGGGTCAAGCCCATGGCTGTCATGGAAGCCATGAACTCCTGCGCTCCATCAGAGTGTTCCCCGAGCGAAGGCAAATTGAAATCCCCCAGATTTCGAGCTACCAACTCGAGGAGTGAGGGGAGGGCTGCTGCAACGCTGTTGGGAGGCAGGTACGTTAACAGCAGACCCACTTGACCCTTGAGGTCCAACTTCACCAGCAGGGACTCACACCCAACAAGCTCCGGAGTAGGGATCCTACGAGGTACTAGAGACTCTCGGATAACAATGGCCACACCCCCACCCCTTCACTGAGCTCTCGGCTGATGGAGCACCTGAAAACCCTCTGGGCACATCTCTACGAGGGGGACTCCTCCCTCCGGGCCCAGCCAGGTTTCAGTAATACATGCCAGGTCTGCCCTCTTGTCTAAAATTAAGTCCCGGACGAGAGGAGCCTTATGAACTACAGACCTGGCATTTAGCGACAACAGCCTGAGACCAGGGTCCTGATTACTCGCACCATCTGGCCTTGGAGTGGGACTCATAGGGCCGGAAGGAGGGATCTCTGTAATGTAGCGAGCCCTCCTTCCCCGGTAATGGCCAGCCCTAAAGTCCCCGCCATATCTGCCCCTCCCTGTTACGACCGTGATGCTCCGGCCCACTCCCGTGTCCATAGTCCCCCCGACCACCCCAATGACCCTCGCGTTCCTCAACAGGTCCTCCGAATCAAACATACTCATTCACTCACCCAGGCAGTCCCCACGTAGTAATTAAAAACACAAAAAATACAACAATAATGGGTAATAAAAAGTGGGATCATTCACTCAATCACATACATATCCCATGCATATCCCATACAAAAAGAAAGAAAAAAGGAGAGAGAAAGAAAAAGAAAGAAGGAAATAGATTACGCAGCTGTTAAAAGTGCAAGTTCAGGTAGTTGCAATGGCTCTCAGCGTTCAAGATGGTTGAAATAACTGAATCCAGCTATAGTCCAAACAAGGCGTATAGGGGAGTGTCTCGTATCCCCCTCTTCTGTAGGTCTGAAAAGGTCCAAAAAGTCCGGAGCAATTGAGGGGAGCAAAGGGCCTTCTTGCGCAGGCGCTCTCCAAAATAATACCCCAGGGGCAATGGCGGGTGGTAATGATGGTAATAGTCAAAGCCAAATGGGGCCGTACCAGCGAGTCCAGTTATCCTGAGGTCGCGGTCAAAAGAGGCCAGATGTTAAGGTGCCAAAATAGGGGAGAGCCAAATGCCAGGCAGAAGACACAGGAGGAGACCTCACAGCAGCGGGGATGGGCAGAGAAGAAATCACGCCTGAAGAGCCACCCGACCAAGCAAGAACGGAGGAGGAAGGAGGCAATGTTGGGAAGGAAGTGGGGCCAAACAGGGAGGAGAGCCATCCGGAGGGGCCACTGCGGCATCAGGCAAAGCCAGCCGCCCAATTTGCCCAGTCCCAGCAATATTCCAATTCGATCACTCTCTCTCCGGGGCGGTGGTAGCCAAACGAAGCCCCCAGGAAGCTCAGCAAGTAGGATGGAATCGCTGAAGCTGCCGAAAAACGCCACCGCTGCAGCCAGCGTGGCGCTGCCCCCCCCCCACCGCCGAGCGACGCAGGCAGCACACAAACCTTCGGAGATTGTACAGTCCGGGGCCGCCCAAGAGCGGCGACTCCTGCAAAGGTCTGAGCTCCTCGGGTCCCCTGAATTCCGGACATCCCCAGGGACCCTTTTCCGGAGGTACGAGGTTGATTTTTTAAAAGCTTTTCAGCGGTTTTTTTGCCTGATTAGTTCGGAGCGAAATGCCTGGCAGCCATCTCTAATCTCGCACATGAGAATTGGCAGCTGCTTAATCAATTAGTAACTCAAGTACCTTATGATAGATTCTCAGCCTAAACCTATAGCCTTTCTCCTCATTCAATTTTTATGGTTCCAGAAACTGTAGTGATTATTCTTATGTATTTAAAAATTCATTAGAAAGAGTGATGCAGAATATTTTCAGAATGCCCTTTTTAAAGTCACCCTCTTTCTCCAATTTGGACTTTAATTTAATTCATGTTTAAAATAGTAATATTAAAATATGGAGTTTAGACATGGAGTTTCAAGTTTTAATAGATTGATACCTGATTTTGGAAACACACTCATATGTTTTCCTACCAAGATTGAAACTCTGTATGTGTGTGAAAGACCTGACCATGTTTTTAGAAACAATGATTAAAATTCTTTAGAAATCCCCCATTAGATCAAATCCAAAAGATTATTTTTGAAACCACATGGTATAAAGAGAGTTTATTTGAAATAAAAGTTTGAGTTTGCAGATATATCAAATATTCTATGGTCATAGTTTAACACATTTGACACAGGTTCTTTTGTGTGAATTTGTATTACGTTTCACTTCACAAAGATCTGGGTTTGATGCCAGTTCTGTTTTTTTTTTTTTTTAAGGAAATTCATAGCCCTTTGTATTTTAAACATTTTATTTGGAATAGAAGATTTAAAGCCTAGTTCTAAAATAGCAGGACGGACAAGGATGAGTTAAAACAAAACTAATCAGATTTATATTGAAGAATAAAAGCAATATATTGTAACAAGTTCATCAAATAATGTTTCTTGCATCATTTATACATTTGGGAATTGAATTGATAGTTTATGTGCTATCAAGTCAGTTTTGATTCTTAGCGACCCAATTTACTTTCGTTGTTATCAGAGTGTCATGGGATATTTTATTAAATACTTTACTGATACATTACATCTACAGCATTCCCATAATTTACTAACCATGTTTACTCATTTAAAAACTAGATATTAGTGTCATGAAATTTGTTCTTGGCACATCAGGAACGGCTTTTAGTAATTACTTTGGTTTCAAGGTGTTGATTGTACCAGTGTTATACTGTGCCCACATTCTTGTTTCTGGTTGTTACCTGGTTGTCACTCTTTTCTTTGTCTACTTTATTGAGAATTGTTTCTTCTGTCAGCTCCTTATATGGCTTCCTTTCTTGATCTGACTAATCTTCTCGCATTGACTGAAATGTGGCCACTTGTTCCTCCAATACTGACTTCTTTCATGCATAGTTGCATGTTTGTGCTTGCTGAATATGCCAGATAGTTTTTAGGCAGGAATACAAATTTGCACAAATGTTGAGGTCAAAACTGCAAAAGCCTGTGCATTAATCCTTACTTTATTTCTTAAAGTATCACCACTAGAAACTTTTTTATATCTTCTTGTTTTCTTAAGCTTTTAGGTTAGCCAAATACATACTGTTCACTTAGAAAAAAATGTATTAAGCAGTCCCCTGCCAAATTCCCCTGGCAAACTCCTGTTGGCTCTTGCTGTTCACTTGGACCTTGTATTTTAAGAAGTAGAGAAAAGAGGTACATTGAATCATGTATGTAACCAGCATCTTTGCAAAGCTGGGAAACAGCAGGAAAGTTAGAAGGAAAGCAGGAAAGTGAATTGACTGTCCTCTTCCACAGAACTCTAGATAATTTTGGTGTAGTCTGGTTTGTTCTGTGGAAATAAAATTGGAAGAAGGTATATGTCAGTGGTTCCCAACCTCCAGGCTGTGGCCTGGTACTGGGCTGCAGTCTGTTCTGAACCAGGTTGTTCAAGCGGTAGGCATGTGCTTGCATGGAAACATTTCCTCTGCCCCTCCCCGCAGAAAGAAGCCCACAAAGCCAGACAGATTGGGGAACCTTGCTTTAATATACATAGTGTCTTCAACTTTTGGAGGAAAGTAAAAATAGCAACAACACTTAGACTTATATACTGCTTTACAGCCCTCTCTAAGTTGTTTACTGAGTCAGCATAGAGCCCCCAACAATCTGGGTCTTCTTTTATCCATCTCGGAAGGATGGAAGGCTGAGTCAGCCCTGAGCCTGGTGGGATTTGAACTGCCAAATTGAGGGATATTTTAAAGCAAAACTTTAAGAAGGAGGTTGCAGTGGAAAGTTGGAATTGGCAAAAATCACCTCCCTTCCCATTTTATAGATGGATGACTTATATTGTAAGAGTTGAATATCATCCAAGATTATAACATAAGTAAAAGCTAAGCACACTGTCAATTTTAAATGTTTTCCTTATATGTTCTTACTTAAAACTATTTTTCACAGGATGTTGTAGAAGATGCACAGTATTTATGTAGAAATCTGTTAAATCCCAGAAATGGTGATTTTTAGCTCTCACTCGCTATTCAGATACATTTCTTGATGAGGGCTCACACAGAGACAGACTGCTTCCACAGTGGCAATCTCTGTTTACAACCCTATTTACCTGAAAAAAAGATGCCCCTGAATTTAAGAAGATCTCACCAAAGAGTATAAGAGCACAGAAATAGAAATAGAGACATGTGTCTTGTGAAGTGCTTCACTTTAACTGATTTATCTGTGGCAAAATTCTCCACAAACACAATATCAAGACAGCCTTCAACACTGACCAAAAAATAGCCAAAATCTTAAGAAACTCCAAAGACAAAATCCAGCTAGAAAACCAAGGAGTCTACGAAATACTATGCAAAATCTGCCCTGCAACATATAGAGGACAAATGAACAGGAGAATAAATGCACGCATCGCAGAACACAAGAACACAGTAAGAAAAAAAGAAAAAACTTCCTCCCTTTTCCAGCCCCTTAAAGCTACAGGACATGAAATTAATTTTGAAGGAACCAGGTTAATCTCCAAAACAGAACACTTCAACAAGAGAATAATAATGGAAGCTATGGAAATAGAGAAACAGTGCCACAACATGAATAAACGTGATGATACCTCCCGCTTACCAGACATCTGGAAACCAGCCCTAGTCAACAAACGAGCCCCACCCACCACCCAGGCTGTTACAACACGAAACAACAATAGACATACAGCCAGCACCAATCAGCACCCCTCTACCAATCATGATACAACGACACAACCAATCATTCCACTTACTGAAACGAAGCCAGCACTCCACAACTCCCCACCAAGATTTATAGAAAGATGGCAGCTCCGATCACACTTTAACCCCAAAACCCAGACAGAAGATGGTGAGTGAGACCTCGCTAAAACGTTACCAAGACAATCTCAATCTTACTCAGGAAAAGACCCGAATACAACAAGACCAGCATACCTACACCAGTGAAAATCTATGAAAACAAACAAATATACATACATACATACATACATACATACATACATACATACATACATACACACACACACACACACACACACACACACACACACACACACAATCTAAACTTTACAAAAACTTTACACACACACACCTTAGGCATCACCTTAGGCATTCTTTCTTTACTATACTTGCAGGAAGCATCTTATAAATGAATGCTAAGGTGAAGTAAGTAAAAACATGTTTAGGTTTAGGATTGGAGTAGTAAAGATTGATAGCTTAGCTTATGTGGACGCTGGATGGAATTCTTGGTCATTCCTATGTAAGTTTGGACATTTTAGATGCATCTAGTTCAAAATTTATTTAAAATATTGAGAAGTAACGTCAAACCCAATGACATATATGTCAAAACTGTCATGCCATGACATTTTGGGTGGCATGCCAGCATTTATGGCAGCATTCACCAACAACAAAGTTGCGTGATTTTCTGAGGTTACAAAGGCTTCATGAAAATAGACTGGGCTCTTGGACGACCTCCAGATCCTCCAAAAATTCTGTGAGAATGGGGTGTGCTTTGGCGCAGTTTTTGGAGTCTGCAGAGGCCATGGAAGAGCATTATCTGAAGCTGCCTCAAGAACGAAGGCCTTTTGTAAGTAAACAACAGGAGCTTGTTAACAGAAATAGAACGCTGCCTGAAGGAAAGTGCCATACAGAAAATTCTGGGAGCGCTGTGGAGTGTGACAGTCACACCTTGCAGAATGGCACAAAGTGGCCTTTTTTATTGGCAGCGGTGGTGCTGGAGCTGAACTTAATGCCCAGGCTTCAACTTCAGCTCCAGCCAGAGGGCTGCCATTGAATACCACTATTCAGGGTGGTCTAGATATGGAGGGGGGGTTCTATGCAAGACACACCAGCAGAGTCAAGCTAGGCATTTTCTGAATATTTAACATGCCAAACCCAAAAGGTTTGCCCTCACTGGTCTGGATCAACTCTAAGAATGTAATGTTCATGCTGCATTCTTACAAATCCTTTTTGCTTTTGGTTGGTCCTATTGCTGATCATGCCAATTTAGAACTGCCTACAGTACTTACTTTTAGGAATCAGTGCACTGGAAATGTGTAAGAAAGATGCCCTTTTCTGCCAAGTTCCTTGTGGCCTCTATATTAGTTTTCTTGAATACGTGTGGTTTTCTTCTATGTTTCAAGAACTCAGCAACTTTTCATTAGCCATAAAGCTAGATACAACCTAGGAAGGTAGGAGAAAAATCACAGACTCAGTATCACAGTGTTAGTAGCAGACAGGATATATCCAGGCTTGTTAAAGACTTATTGAATTAGGTCCAAATGTCATCAGTGACAATGTAGATTGCTTACCCTTTGTTTATGAGATAGCTGTTAGCACAGCATATTTGGGCATTCTGTATCTTATTACGGCCGGTATTGCTGGATTGCTGGAAACTATAGAAACCTAAATTAACTCAGTGTCAGTTTTCACATCACTTTTCTAATTATGCAGACACTCTAAGCAGGGGCAATTCTGCAAGAAACATTTAATTGGTCAGATTTGGAGGGCTTTGGAAAACCAGATTCACATTCCTGTATATTTGTTTACTCCTTTAAAATAACTTGAATGGGCTGTTACTTATTTATATAACACAAAGACTGTGTTTTGTGTAAAAAAATGGTTTATAAGTATTTTAATAAATAAACACCCCCTACTCTTTACACAACAGACTCAAGTACCTCCAGCTGTTTTCCTTCATGCATTTTAAAAATGTGGAAAGCTCTTCCACAAAGGGAGAAGGCATTTTAAAAAAAATAAGTTGCATATGGAACCATTTTCCATTTTGGGTGGGGGGGAGTTGAAAATAATTTCTATATGAGTATTCCTCCTGTGAAGAATTAAGAAAACAGTAGCAGTTATATTTATAACTTGTCATATATCTGGATAGAAGTAAATATCTTATAGCTTTAATGTAAGCAATATGTTATATTTCACACACACACCCCAACTTACCTTACAGCATTGCATACTTCTATTATTTCATTTGGATGTATCCTTTGGAGGTTTGCCACATATGCCATTTTTGCCCTGTTTTGTTTGCTAACCTGCTTGTCCCTTTTCCTGTGGAAAAAATGCTTCGATAAGTTTAGTTACCAAGGGAAGGCAGAGCCTCTGTCACTGCTGAGATGCCCATCTGCTGGCCTTCATGTTATCTTTGGAAGTCTGTGCTATCTCTGTGGATTTTGTGGTTGTTTCCATCAGGCAGTGTGGTCCCTTTTAGAGGCACTAGCATGCCAGATTAGTCCATTTGAATTTCTGCCAGCCCACTTACTTGGAGGCGAAGCCAAATATTTTATATTTAAAACCGTAATGTTGTACTTGTCCACCTCACTTCTGTCTCCTGAAGTCATTAGTTGTGGCGTTGCTTCAATGTTAATATATTCCTCAGGTCCATGGTCTTTATTCTCTTTCCTTCTCTATCTCTTCTCCTCCCTCTCCAAAATCTAGTTTCAACTATTGCATGTTTATAATCAGTATGTAAGTAAAGAGTTTCTCCTGCCTTGTTAATTTTTCTCTTCTTTTCCCTGTACTGAGGGGAACACACACACACACACACACACACACACACTTTCATATTAATTATGAAACACTATGTTTAAACAACATGTTGAACCTAGGTTTAATCAAACAAAATCATGTTATTTGCAGTAGATGTTGATCTGCCTAGGACAGGCAAGGCCATCATTGGCACATCTTAAGAAGGAGGACGTCTTATGCTGGATTTTAAACTATCCATTTTGAGTTCACCTAATAAAAAGCTGTCGGAGTGATAATAATTTAGGCCCATAAATACTATAAGAGGAATAGATAGTTAGTCATCTGCAAGTAATATTGCAAAAGTCTGTTCGGAAGTCCACATAATGACTTTTAAAGAGAGAGAAATTTGTACTAAAGATTTCTACACTAAAATAGGGAAATCTATACTAAAGCTTGAACCAACATTCAGATTTTAGTATTCCTTGGTAGAAAGTGGGAAGACAATATTTCCAATAATTTATTTATGTTCTATTGACAATCATTATTACTTCGGCAACAACTGGGTGGATCTATGCTTTAAATAACTCAGGCAAATGTTTATAGCATAATATCCCTCAGTGTAAAACTGTGCCATTGAGAAATGTGAATCCTGTAAAAGAATTAGCCGTATGTGATTTTAAAAAGTATTGTGCATGCTAGAATTAATGGTATCTCTGGAAGTTCAAATAATTTTGTTTACCTCGTTCTTTTCTCCCATAATTCTGATGTGTTATTTCTGCTCTCCTTAGATACATTAATAAGTAATACATCTCTTTAGAACTGCAGATGGCAAAACTATCTTTCTCAAGGAAATTGTGTGGTAGAAATAGCTTTGCCCTATATAAATTGATCTTTAGTTGCATCAGGACAGTCTATAAAACTCAACAAGTGAATGAATACTCCTTTCAGTGCAGTTAAGGCAGGGGTGTCACACTAAAGGTCCGTGAGCTGGATCTGACCCACGGGGCTGCCCTAGAAACAGCAAAGACCCACGGTGCCTCTGCCAGCAAAAACAGAGCTCAGGAGGGCAGCGTGTGCCCCTCCCAGGCCCCATTTTCAGCTGCAACAGCCTTCCGCTGCTCTATGCCAGTGAAAACGGAGCCCAGGGGCCACCTGTGCCCCCCAACTCCATTTTTACTGGCAGAGTGTGGCAGGAGGCCATCACAGCTGAAAATGGAAGTCTGGAGCTGGGAGAGCACTTGGGCCACCACAGATGCCCACCCACACTATTGATGTCAAGCTGGCCATGCCCACCCATGCCACGCCCACCCCAGATCCCGAGGTCAAACACAGCCCTGATATGGCCCTCAATGAAATCGAGTTTGACACCACCCAGGATAAGGGCTCTGTATGAACATGCATTGGTGGCAATGATTATTTGGAATATTTTTAATAGGTACATTTGGAAATTGTTCCTCCACCAGTCTTGCCTGGAAACTCTGTTCAGTAAAAAGTGCAATTCTGTTCAGTAAAAAGTGCAAAAAAGTGGAATTCTGAATATTTCTGAGGAAATTTGAAATATTTAATTCCTGACTACTGCCATTCCAGAGAAGCTAAATAATCCTATCTTATTTGATTTTCTTTCTCTTGTTATTTTTTACTTCATTCTTTCTGTAAATATTTGAAGCCCAAAAAGGCCTCCAAACCTGGTCCAGCTAATTGATCTGTGGCCCTGATGGGGGTGTTCCTTGATGAGATAGTTGGTGAAAACCCCACCTCTATCCCATTGTATATTATTTCCTTTCTTAGTCAATTTTTGTTAGCTTTAACAAATGCTTAAACGTTTTGTATTGTTGTTTTCATCATGTTATAAGCTGCCTAGGGTCACTTGATACTGAGATGGATGGTCAGATGATTGGATATGTATTCCTGTGCATTCAATTCTGATCCTAAATTTCTCTGTAGGGATATCTGACATTTTAGTTACTTTCTTTTCTTAGTAGTGTCATTTTTTGTTCAACAACTTTTATGGAAAACCAAAATGTTTATTTATTTTATCTAATTTGTATGACCACTCATCTCACAGAAAAAAAGTAATTGGCATACAACATATAATTTAAAAAAAAACTAATAAATATATAAAACACATTTAGTATTAAAAGTGATAAAAAGCAAGAGAGGATGATGCCAGCTGCCGTAAGGGAGCCAACACAAGAACATTATCTGAAACAAGATAGGTTTGCCAAAGTTTCTGAATCTTTATTTAATATTGCTTAAGATCAGATTTCTCGTGATTTTATAACTGAAATCATTGTATCTATATTCTCTCCAGATAGCAAGAAAAATTCAGAGCACTTGTGATTTTAATGAAAAGCTCCCACTTCAGTACTTTTGCTAAGGTATTTTGTTGTGCCTTTTAGGATCAATATTAAGTAGCTTCTATGTGAAATGCCTTAAAGCAGCTGTGTCTTCTCAAAGAATTATACAATTACAATTGTGTCAAAGAATTACACAATTACAAGAAGACGAACCTGCCCCTGATTTTGTAGAAACCATTGTCCTGTTCTTTAATGGCCACTCTGATCCTCCCTAGTTTCAATTAGATTAAATTCTGACTGAAAAAAACACAGTTACTCATAATATCTTTTAATTGTCCTCCCCCCCCCCCCCCGATGATTTTAACCATCTTATTGTGTTAAAGCAGTGGTTCCCAAACTTGGCAACTTTAAGTTAACTTAAGTTAACTTAAAGTTGCCAAGTTTGGGAACCACTGTGTTAAAGAAATGCAGAATACCTAAAAAAATGAGCCAATAGTTTAAATAGTATAACCAAGTTCTGGTCTTAATGGAGAATTTCTCTAATTATGTATTTAAATTAAAACTCAGTGAGATGTTTTTAACATATTGGGGTCCTAAAAATAGCTGTTAGAAATATTGACTGGACCATTCACATAAACCAATAGCGTTTATTATTACAGACTTGAGATTTATATAATATTCAATCAATTATCTTAGCTCTAAACAAACAGGGTTATTGTTAACTGCCTCAAGCAAAATAAACTGCTTTAATTTCCTTGTATATTTATCGGGAGATATTTTATTTATACGGTTCAAGAGCCTGAAGAATGAAAAGCAATCCTGAGATATTTAATGCACATATTTAATCAGTTCAGATTTATTTTTGTTAATTTATTACTTACAAGTATGGCTCATAAGTCTCTTAGTAATGGACATAATTTTCATATGTTAGTAATGAACTGTCAATTTAGAAGAAGAAAATCTTAATGGCTTCTTAATCAGAATTATAAAAAAAATGGCCATAGATATATTAGCTGATTTGAGATAATAGTTTAACTTGAGTTAAATTGTTCATGATTCACAGTTAACCACTGGTCACTTCTTTGCTGTTATAACTAAGCTTGTCCCAATAAAATAGCCAATGTAATTTCTGTGTATTCCATCTCATGAAGTGGGGCCTTTGGTGCTTTCTGAGCTTGGTTACTTTCTTGCAGTTGCTACATTACCAAACAAGGTCAACTGATGATGTTACCTAGCTTGGTAATGAAATGTCTGCAAGAAAACAACCAAGCTCAGAGAGCATTATGAACCCCACTATTCAACCCTGAATTACAAATATCTTCTACTGGTATATCATGATCTCTATGAATATAGGTATTGTTATGGTTGTTAGCAATTGACAAATTGATCTTCCTAAATCGCTACTGATCAATATAGGGTTTCCTGTTATTGCAGTGACTTGGGTAATCTCTGATGATAATAGCAATAGCATTTAGACTTATATTCTGCTCCATAGTGCTTTATAGCCCTCTCTAAGCGGTTTACAGAGTCAGAATATTGCCCTCAACAATCTGGGTCCTCATTTTACCCACCTTGGAAGTATGGAAGGCCGAGTCAAACTTGAGCTTGGTGAGATTCGATCTGCCAAACTGATGACAACCGGTGATCAGCAGAAGTAGCCTCCAGTACTGCACTCTAACCACTGCACCACTGCGGCTCATATTGTTGGTGTACACTTCTGGCACTCCCCCCCCCCCCCATTTTTGTTCATTCTCCCATGAAGAGAGAATACCCTCATAGACTGAGGCTGCTATAGCAGAATTTGTGGGGGTTTACAAACAGGGGTCATGTTTTATTTTCATAAGAAAGCTAAGGGACATTTGCAAGCATAAAAGTTCATTCTTGTTGCCTACTCAATGCTTAATTACTAGTCAGTGTGCCAATAAATTGTCATTAAAGTTAATAATGGCATGGTTTTACGTTGTTGGCAAACCTCCATGGAGACTCTTCAAAGAGACTACTTGCAAACCATTATAGTTGTGATCTGTTTGGTTGCTGCTAACCTGAATTTTATGTCATCCTCCAGAATTAATTGATTTAAACGAGAAACAAATATATCAGAATATCTAACTCAATGCAGCAGTTTCTGTTTAAAAGAGGAAAAAGAAAATACTGTATTTCACCAACCAGCTTTAATTAGACATGTGAAAAGTCTTATTAATATTTTCTCTCCATATTTTACTTCTATGTACAACAGAATATTTTAAATACAGAGGGTTTTTTAAGTCACGACAACAAATTATAGAGTGGTGGCAATAGGGTGTATTAAGAGAATTTTTTGACCCAGTTTTGTCTAGTCATAATTTATTGTTCAGTCGTTGCCAGACTTCACTCTTCATATTTTAGAAAAATAGCTTTAGGTCTTTACATATTTGGTTGGCGTCCAGGTTCTAATGGATGGGTGTTTCCATCCTGGGCCAGAATTATAAGACACACTGCTAATAGTTTCAGATGATATTGCTGTGACAGCAAGTATGAATTACGGGTAGTTTTTGTTTACCAACTGCCTTATTTAGCGACCCTTCAAAGTTATGATAATGTAAAAAAAAAGCTTTGTGACCAATCCTCGCATTTAAAACCATTGTAGATCTCACAGTCATGTGATTGCCATTTGTGTACTTAACAGCTAGTTCACATTTAGGACCATCACAGCATGCTGCGGTCACATGATTGTCATTTGTGTAAAATCACATGGTCACACGATGCTTTGCTTAACACCTGCAGTGATTCACGTAACAAGTTCTACAAGTAAGTGGAAATGTGGTCCTAAGTATGGTGTAGTCACATGATATTTTGCTTAATGACATTGGCACTTAGTGTTGGAGTTGCTGATTATGGTTGCTAAGTGAAGACTGCCTGTCGCCCAGCTGAGGTCCACCAAGCATGTGTGTGTGGCTCCCACCAGTCAGCTTATTTTCAAGCCATTGAGAATATAACTATATACATATCCAACAGGGACAGGAAATTCCTCCCAGGAGCAGATAGAGGTAAATCCTAGTGAAGCAGGAAATGCATCACTGAACAGTGGAGATGAATACTAGAGAGGAATAAAGTGGCATACAAGGCTGACATAACACCTGTAACAGTGTAGGCATGCAGAAGGGACAGGGGAAATGCGAGGCTTGCAAGGCCCAAAACAGGGCATGAGGGGTTGCATGCATAGCGGGGTGGGGGGTACACATTGTATTATGGGTGTGGGCACATGTGTGCGCTTTTGGCACACGAGGACAAAAAGGTTCGCCGTCACTGCCCTGGCCTAGATGAAGGAACTGAAAAGATGTTACAAATGGTCTCTGATTACTTTGAATGTAACTGCTGGTATGCTTACTGCTTACTGGTTATAAGAGGATTGTGAATTTTAAGGCTGGTGTTTATAACATTATTGTAATGATTTTTTTTATATTCAAATCCTTTAGCAGTATTTTAACTTGTTAGCAATATAGCATTCTTATTTTGCAACATCATTTTATTAAAGTTTTAGCTTTTTAAAATATCAAGAACAATTAAAAAACAACCATTTGTTGTTGTTTTCTCACATATGTATACTGCCTACTCTGACAATTTACTGTTACTAGACGCTACAACATCACACAGAAAAAAAAATCGATCATATGTGGAAAGTTCTATGGAATCATTCTGGAATGAAACAAACTTGCATTTTTCAAGAAGCTACTTTCCCAAATCTAATTTACAAAAGACCAGAAATTAAAAAAAAAAACGTACTTGGGATGAAACATGACACTGTCCTATTACTGTCTTAAAAAGCACTCCTGTGATTAAAAAGAAATATATAAGTACACAAGCGTGCTTTATTACTGCCTATAATGTACCTCCTTGATTAAGAAGAGAAATGTAGATGCATAAATGTTTCTACCTGTCCTGAATAATCAGTTCATCTGAATTACTTTACTAATTTCTTTTTTGGGGAAGGAAGGACTGCATTTTTACCTATGTTCAGGAATACCTGCAGGTAGCCAAATTAATCCCTTGCAATAAAAGCATTCAAAAGGCTAATCAAATTATTATGACATAGCCCATATTGATTTAAGTTTACTGTATTTTCTTTACTACAACACTAGATAACATATGGCGAAGATAATGATGATTGGTCTGGAACTGTAAATAAAATGGAAATAGACATGGAGGCTAAAATATTAGAGGATACAATCACATAAGTCTAAATAAGTCTAAATTCCAAGGACTTATTAAAATTTGATAAGTAGCAAATATAAAATTATGAGGTTGAATGAAAAGTAATGCCTCTAGTGTTATAATTTATCAGCAGATGGCAGTACTGTTGGTAACTTCAGTTAGCAAGGAGTAGCTCTGAAAAAAAGATTATGTTGCTATTCTTCATGAAATGGAAGCCTGCAGAGAATACACATCATATGTTTTTGACAAAGTGCTGTGATTTGATTTTTGACTACTGAAAGAATCCCTTCAATTGGCATACAGGTTTTATATGGTGATGATTGTGCTGATGTAAACAGTTTGAAGATGAACACAATGTGAAGATAGTGAACAAGGAGCAACTAATTTATGTGATCAAAATCAAAGTGGATTACAGCAACAAACCAATATCACATGAGGAAGGTTGATGAACTGATCAAGGATGATTGATCACTCAAAGGAAAATTGTTTTCAAACCTGGCATTGCCAGGAATGTGTGTATTGCATTATTGATGTTCTTCAACACTGTAAGGTTTCTGCAAGATGATTTGTTGCATGCTGATTATAGAGATGGACACTTTTGGAATTTATGTTTGCCAGCAACTGTTTTGCTAAAAAAAAATACAAATGAAGAGTATTTTCATACCATCTTGTTATGGGCTCAAAATTATGACCCAGAAATGAGGCATATCTTCACAAAGTTTATCTTTGGGAGAAATTAATCTAGCACTTGGCAGGAAAACTTATGTTACAGGTTTTTGATAGCAACCACCAACCAAGGATGTAAATATTTTGCTAGCACGGTTTTCT
This sequence comes from Thamnophis elegans, assembly GCF_009769535.1. NCBI lineage: Eukaryota > Metazoa > Chordata > Lepidosauria > Squamata > Natricidae > Thamnophis > Thamnophis elegans. Next base: position 68,375,070 of record NC_045543.1, on the reverse strand, counting down.
TTGTATCCAACTCCACTGAGAAGACTCCTGTGAGTCTCTTGCACTGCAAGTCGATCAAAGAGGTCAGTCCTAGAGGAGATCCACCCTGACTGCTCTTTAGAAGGCCAGATCCTGAAGATGAAACTCAAATACTTTGGCCACCTAATGAGAAGGAAGGGCTCACTGAAGAAGAGCGTAATGCTGGGAAAGATTGAAGGCAAAAGAGGAAGGGGACGACAGAAATGAGGTGGCTGGATGGAGTCACCGAAACAATAGGCGTGAGCTTAAATGATTCCAGAGGATGGTAGAGGACAGGAAGGCCTGGAGGAATGTTGTCCATGGGTTCATGATGGGTCAGACACGACTTTGCAACTAACAACAACAAAACCACTATCAACTCTAGTGTTGTACTGCAGCACTCCAAACTTTGAAATTATTAAGCAGAATTCAGAACCACAAGAAGGAAATTTTCCTTTTAACATGACAACACTAGACCTGATACCTCATAACTGCAAAACTTAGAACTCACATTTTATTATTTTCTTTTGCCATACAATTCAGACTTGATACCATGTAATTTTACCTTTTCCCAAAATTGAAGTATCTTCATGAGGCATCTGGTTGAAGAGACAAAACGTGGAGTTATTTTATGAAGCTTTAAGAAGCTTGTTCATCATTCAAAGAAAGGCATAAGAAAGGATGGTGATTATGTTGAGAAGTAAATATTAGTAACAAAAAAAAACCTATGTCAAAATTATTCTTGTTTCAATTGTAAATTGAACATATACTCTTCTATAAATATTATTATTTAAACTAAAGTTTTTGAGAAGGTGGCATTACTTTTATCTTCAACCTTCACATGTCTGGCAGACATAGCCAGATCTGCACTTCTCAAAAAGCTAAGCAGGATCAGACCATGAAAGTTTTTTTTCAGTATATATTATTGTGGTGAGATTGCTACACATTATGGAAGAATTGTTGGTGAAGTTGGAAAGTTTCGCTAAAATAGCCAAATTGACTTTGGTTAAAGCAAAGACGTTACCTACATTTATTGGTGGCTGGACACCTCTTATGGATTTTTTTGTGTATAAATGAAAAAAACTGAACTAGTGATTTAATTTTTTGATGCTCAGACAGAATAGATTATGGAAAGAGTAATATGATGTAACTTTAAAGAAACAGATTAAAATGTTGGTACTGTATTTATAACTGCTGCTATCAGAAGCCAGTTCTTTATCACTTTTTTCCTATTATTCCAGCACTTTTTTTCCCTTTGATTTCTCTCCCCTCCCTCCTCCTTATTTTATATTAGTTTGTGTTGGTTGTTATCTTCTTGTTTAAAAGTTTTACTAAAAATTATATTCCAAAGCAGGATTGGGAAACCATCAGAAAACACAGGAACTGAAGTTAAAAAACATCCCAAAAGAAGATAATGGCAAGCTGATACTGTTGTCAAAAGATCTTCATGGGTGACACCAAGAGCCAAGTTTGGCTTAAAGGAAATTTTATTTTATAGAGAAGTATACACCATACGTAATCCTGATACAGTATTTCTAACTTTCTTGTGATGACATAGTACTTGTGGTTGAAAAGGTATCAGTGGTACAAAGGGTTAATAAACTTGGGGAAGCATGCAAATTACAAGTTAGAATAATCATAAGTAGGTTATGGTAGATAACCTTACCATGTACCTATTTCCTACTTTAAAAAGTTAGACGGCATAGATCTCCAATTTGGCCCTACAGCTTGTCATGAGATTAAAGGGAGCATGCATTGGCAAAAATTCAGCATATGTAACTTCCACAGTCACTGTATGCATGATGCCTTTCTAGAAGACATAGTACTTTCAAACTTTTAATTACTTCAGTTTATGTCAGGAAGAAATACATATATCAATAGTCTTTTCCTGCAGATATATAAGAATGGAAGCATATTTCCAGTCCAAGAAAACTTAAGATTCAAAGGAACTAACACTGGATGTTTTGGTTTCCAAACTATTCAGGCTGTTGGCTCTTTCTCATGGCTGAGTAAGGGCATGGTGCCCAAAAATGGCACTGTCCTCATTTGCAATGTACAGGTCTTATTAAGGAAAGGAATTGGTGAGTTTCCCTTGGTTTGTTTCTTCTCCCTTTCCACAAAACATCACCAGTTGTGGTAAACACTCACTAGAATATAAACTGAGAGAAAACTGTACTCCTTATTAGGACTGATGATGTTACCTAGTTTGGGTAATGAAACATCTGCAAGAAAATAGCCAAGCTCAGAGCTACAGATATTCTCCTTTATTGGTAAAACACCCAACAATCACTTTCATTAATTGGGATGGGATGCATGCGAGCAAGACATTTTCAGAAATCAATATAGTTAGTTCTTGACTTACGACCACAATTGAGCTCCAAATTTCTGTTGTTAAATGTGACATTTGTTAAGTATCTTTGTCCCATTTTATAACCTTTCTTGCCGCAGGTGTTAAGTGAATTACTGCAGTTAAGTTAGTGACACAGCTGTTAAGCAAATCTGGCTTCCCTTTTGACTTTTGCTTGTCCGAAGGTCACAAAAAGGGATCGCACAACCCTGGGACACTGCAACTGTCGTAAATACATGCCAGCTGTCAAGTGTCCAAATTTTGATCTTGTGAAGATGACCTCTGGACACAGCAATGGTTATAAATATGAACCAATTGCGAAGCGTCTGAATTTTTATTAAATGATCACGGGGATGCTGCAAAGGTCGTAACTGTGAAAAATATTCACTTTTTCAGTGACCTTGTAACTTTGAATGATCACTAAACAAATGGTTGTAAGTCAAGGACTACTTGTAGTTGCCAGCTATGATCTCACCATCTAAGGATCACCTAACTGGTATCAACTAACTGACACCAACGAAATAAAAATGCATCATGGTTATCAACATCAAGGACGAAAACCCGTAGGAGAAGTTTAATAAGGTATGCAACTTTGCAAAGAAGGTTTTATTTATACCTCTTGCTTGGGTAGTATTCAATCACCCTTTCAACCTACTACTATATATCCTTCAGTTGTGTAAACCTATTTCAACTAACAGTGAAGTAAGCAAGTATGACTATCAGCATCTACTTTATTTAATAAACACATTATAAATAATATCAATATTAAATAAATGGAAGAAATGCTTTTGTGTGTATTTTATTTTTGCTTTGGAGGATTATATAGGATTATATTAGATAATTCAGAAAACTGGAAAGTTTAATACAGTTACAAAAATAAAATACACCAAGTTTGGAATTTATGATGACCGAAGTATATGATATAGTTTCTTATTTAGACATATGCCTTCATTCTTTGTATTTAAAGTTGTTACTTAGATACCATGTTAGACAGCTTGGATTACTAGATTAAGGCAGCCTTTTTGAAAACAACAACATTCAATATTGAATTAAGTTAGAACAACCACAACATATCTGTCAACATTGCATGCATGTCAAGGTGCATGCTGTACGTATATTTTTGCCAAAATCTGTTCAGAGTGTAACCTTAGAAATGTAATAGCAAAGTGGAGGATTTGATCTGAAGAAAGATGAAGTAGCAGTGTGCAATCAAAAAGCCTGCCTTAAATTAAGCTCTAAATTGTCCTTTTAAAGGAGGTAGACATAGGGTGGAAGAAAAAAAATGTTTCCCCTTGATATGGTATTAGAGGAAAGTGCAAAGATAGTAACTCCACTCCCTGTTGTTACTATTGTGAATGCCCAATATTTGTTAACTGATGGGTTTAGGCTACTCATATACCCAGGGGAAGCCCTGGAGGATTAGGTTTGGACAGGATTTAAGAAGTCTCCCCTTGTGTATCTTCGCAAGATATTAGTCAACCCAAAACTAAAAGAAGAAAGATGGTAAAATGACAGGCTCTTTCTCTCTCTGATATTCTTAGGAATATTCCTGTCTTTTGTGGGCCAACAAAACCTCTATTCATTTTCCTGTTTCATACAGGGAATTTGTTAATTCCAGAGGAATGGCTTGGAAGAGAAAGAAGGAAAAAAAAAACAATACTGCAGAAAGAAATCAGCAATATATTCCCCTTGAAAAGACAAATCTGTGTATAGTAACCTCTCTTTTTCACAATAGGACTAACAATGTCCATTTGGTATTGAGATAAGAAGTAATTGTAAGATGTTATTTTAAGAGTAATATCAAAAGTAAACTCCATTCATGTTTATATCTATTTTACTTTTGTCTAAAGGATATGTTAGCCAGTTTGGAAAAAATACATTTGTGAAAAAGCACAAGAACCAAATTTTGTGATTACTGACGTCTGTGTGCATGTGTGTATGTGTACATCATTTTAATTTAAGAGAGAGATCTGTTATTTTTTCAAATGACAAAGAGCAGAATGTATTTAATTACATATGCTTTTTAATATTTTATCTTCCTAATTCATACTCCAGAATAAGGTGACCAGATTTTCAGATTGGAAAAGAGGGACACCCTTGACCGGCGGGGGGGGGGGGGGGGGGGGGGGGCTTGATTAAAAAAAAAATTTTTTGTCAAAAGGTCACCCCAGGACACTGAAACCAGCATAAATACGAATCTGTTGCCAAACAAAATTTTGATCACGTGACCATGAGGATGCTGCAATGGTCGCTAAGTGTGAAAAATGGTCGCAACGGTCGCTAAGTGTGAAAAATGGTCATCAGTCACTTTTTTCAATGCCATTGTAACTTTGGTCACTAAATGTTTTCCCCCTCCTCGAGACTCCTCACTTAGCGACCATCAGAAATACGAATCTGTTGCCAAACATCAACATTTTGATCGCGTAACCATGAGGATGCCACAACGGTCGCTAAGTGTGAAAATGGTCGCTAAGTGTGAAAAATGGTCATCAGTCACTTTTTTCAATGCCATTGTATCTTCCTGATTATTAAAAGTGCAAATTCACTCAGTGTCAATCATGACTCCTGAGTCCATTTCAAAGTATTGTGCATAGAAATTTTAAAAATGGCTTGTTTCAATTTATTTTGGATAGAATCTTTTTTTAAATAGTCTAAGACAATTTAAAAAAAGAATCAACACAGAATACCACTATTTTAAAAAATCATATGCACAATAAATAAAATATTATTTTAAAATACATTGAGCCTATACTCCTTACAGTAAATGACTCATCTGGAAACAAGCCAATAGCAGTTTTGTGCTTTAAAATTTACAGATTTTCCAAAATCAGCTTAAAGTCCAAATATTTAAAGACCACCCCCCTCAAAGCTATCTTACCAGAGCTTTAAATATCTTCTGGGGAGGCCCTGCTAGTAATCCCATTCATGACAAAGGTAGGGCTTTCTCAGGAGGAAGGTCTCAGCTGGTGCCCATCCTTTGGAAACCTCCTCCAGAGCAGGGAGCCCTAACCTGCTGTCCATTCAGGAAGGCTGTACAAATTATTCTGTCTTCTAGAATCTAGAGCCATTGGGATTTAATATGGTTTTATCACTGGATTTTCTTTTTATTGTTTTTGTGGAATTGTTACAATGATTTTATAATAATATAATTTTATTTGGCATTTTTGTTGCTGTAAACTGCTGAAAGCCCCTGATAGAATACAAATTATTTAATAATAAATTAGGAAATGTGTAGCTGTTTTCTACACATTGGTTTGTTTGAACAGCTGAAATCAAGCCTGTTCACCCAAGGCAATTCTAGAGTAACATGCGTTTCAGGACAACCTCCCTCTTAGACTGCTTTTTAAAAATGAATTATGCCTTGCTTTTCTATATTATCTTCACTGACACTGTTAGTTTTATTGTTTTCTTGAAGAGATATTTTATTATTCTTTTGTAAATCCTTTTGGATTTTTTCATGAAGAATTCCAGTATAAAAATAAAAAAACAACACCATAGAGTAAGCTATCTTTTTCAAATACACTTGCAGTGGCAACCTATTACATATTACCTGGCAAAAGAAATCAGTGTTTCTTAAAATCTCTCCTTGGAGTCCAGAGGGTCAGACCCAATCAAGGGTACTCAAAATTCAAATTTGCCAGCCTATGTTGAAATCCCATCAAACAATTGTGAGAATCCACAGTAGCAGTGAATACTTAGATTTCAATATTTAATGCAATACATATTGATAAATATAACCCATACAAACAAATACCATTTTGGGATCCTGAGAGAAAATTTTTAAAACAAAGACAGTAATATAGATTCAGGCGGCTAACACATACAACTGTAATGTTTTGAACATATTTTTCTCTCTACACTATACAGCCTTCTGATGCATGAAATGAAACTCTTACTCTTAACTCTATAGGCACACAATCTTTCCAGTAGTTCACATACTAGTTGGTAACATCTTAATTTGAGGCTTGATTGGAACATTATACAGTTATTGAAAGACAGTAAAATGGACATCAACAATCTCACACCCTGCTCAAAGTTGTGACAGCAAGTTTAAATTTTTGACCTTAACTATCAAGAAAAAAAACAATTTTAAAACTGGCATGTCAGTGACTTCTTAAAAGTCAGGATGCCTGGTCAAGATTAAATTGCAGGTAGATTTCTTATCACTTTCTAAAAAGAGAAAAATTCAGAACATAACAAATAAAAGGTTGTGAATTTCACAGATGAGACAGAAAACCACAAATGGGCAAATATGACCTACAAAGGCATGAATCTCCCATATTATGGGAATCCCATAAACCCTGCAGATGTTCATAATGAAATTATATTTAACTATTTGGGACAGAAAGACAACACAGACTATTTTTTTTTAAAATTCACCAATATCACACCATAAGATTCTTTATCTTTTCTTTGCAACAATTCCTAATGGCACAAGAAATCTCCATCAATATCTATCCCCAAGAAGAAAACTCTTCTTTAACAGCAAAATAATGTAGAAAAATTACAAACAATAACTCTTTTCAGCTTTATGCACCACCCCAGTAAACACAAATGTTTGATCAGAAAAAATATGTCCAAGATAGGAGCAATACGCTATACACCATGATTTAGGAGTTTGATTTTTTTCAAAAATAAATGCTAAAATACTAAACTGTATATATGCACATTTAGGTAAATAGTGTTCTGTATACCCTCTCGGAGGCGGCGATGGATCCCAATCACGAACGGACGCCGCCAGCAGATAACTTCCACGCGATTTAGGGGCTTTTGCCAGGCGGCGGGACCCCCGATAGCGAGAGGAAATTGTCTGCGAGCGGCTGGCAGCGCCCCAACCTCTCCTCCTGCCGCGCGGATCCATTTTGATTCACGAACGGATTCTGCAGCGGTTCAGGGGCTTCTGCCGGGCGGCGGGACCCCCGGAAGTGAGAGAGGAAGTTCCGGAAGCGAGAGGCTGCCCCGGCGATCGATCCCAATCACGAACGGACGCCGCCCGCAGATAACTTTCCATAACTTTCCGGGCGGCGGGACCCCCGGAAGCGAGAGGATGTTCTGTGCGGGCGGCAGCCGCTGCGCCCATGCTCTCGGAGGCGGCGATCCCATTCACGAAGAGGCAGCTCTTCGTGGGCGCAGCGGCTGCCGCCCGCACAGAGTAAATTCAATTGGGATCGCCTGCGGCCGCGAGGACCCCTGCACAAATGGACTCCTCGCGGCCGCAGGCGATCCCAATTCACTCAGCCGGGGCGGGCAATTTCTGCACGAACGGACTACTCCTCGCGGCCGCAGCAGGAGAGGGAGGAGGAGGGGGCAGCCGAGCCGCCCGCACAGAGTGAATTCAATTGGGATCGCCTGCGGCCGCGAGGACTCCTGCACAAACGGACTACTCCTCGCGGCCGCAGGAGAGGGAGGAGGAGGGGCAGCCGAGCCGCCGGCACAGAGTGAATTCAATTGGGATCGCCTGCGGCCGCGAGGACTCCTGCACGAATGGAGTATTCCTCGCGGCCGCAGGCGATCCCAATTCACTCAGCCGGGGCGGGCAATTTCTGCACGAACGGACTACTCCTCGCGGCCGCAGGAGGAGAGGGAGGAGGAGGGGGCAGCCGAGCCGCCCGCACAGAGTGAATTCAGTTGGGATCGCCTGCGGCCGCGAGGACTCCTACACAAACGGACTACTCCTCGCGGCCGCAGGAGAGGGAGGAGGAGGGGGCAGCCGAGCCGCCCGCACAGAGTGAATTCAATTGGGATCGCCTGCGGCCGCGAGGACTCCTGCATAAACGGAGTATTCCTCGCGGCCGCAGGCGATCCCAATTCACTCAGCCAGGGCAGGCAATTTCTGCACGAATTGCCCGCCCCGGCTGAGTGAATTGGGATCGCCTGCGGCCACGAGGAATAGTCCGTTCGTGCAGAAATTGCCCGCCCCGGCTGAGTGAATTGGGATCGCCTGCGGCCACGAGGAATAGTCCGTTCGTGCAGAAATTGCCCGCCCCGGCTGAGTGAATTCAATTGGGATCGCCTGCGGCCGCGAGGACTCCTCACAGCCGCAGGCGATCCCAATTCACTCAGCCGGGGCGGGCAATTTCTGCACGAACGGACTACTCCTCGCGGCCGCAGGAGGACAGGGAGGAGGAGGGGGCAGCCGCCCGCACACGGTTCAGGGGCTTCTGCCGGGCGGCGGGAGCCCCTGAACCGCGTGGAACTTCTCTGCCGCGGGTGGCTGCAACTGCCCCCACCCTCTCCTCCTGCTGCGGCGAGCGGAAAATTCGATTAGAATTAGATTACTCACCAGTCAGCGCAGCTGCAACCTCTTTCGTCTTTTGTCGAAAGGAAATGGAGACGCGCAAGCGTGCTGAAAATTTCCCATCCCAGCCAGCTCACTGATTGGCTGGAGTCCAGGCCAATCCAATCAGTGAGCGGCAGGCTGGGCTGGCTTAAATTTGTAGGTAGTAGGTAAAAGGCTAAAAGCACGCTTTTTTTGGCGCTCGCAGCTCCCGCCCATCAGCTGCTAGCTTGCTGGGCTGGCTCATCTGGTAGGATAGAGAACAGAACGATGAGCCAGCCCAGCAAGCTAGCAGCTGATGGGCGGGAGCTGCGAGCGCCAAAAAAAGCGTGCCTTTTAAAAAGGCGGGCGGGACACGGGAAAATGCATTGGAAAGCGGGTGTGTCCTGCCAAAAGCGGGACGTCTGGTCACCTTACTCCAGAAGGCTGTTCTACTAGTCAGTAATAAACAAGTAGGATTTCTTCTCTAAATATTAGCATCATAAAAAAAGAAGATTTGACTTCTATTATGAGAATATTTTAATTCTCAGTTCAAGGTAATATCTCACTTTGCATGATACAATTGATACAACCTTTCTTTTTCTTTAAAAACAAGAGTTATGAAGCATCTTATTTTTTGAATGGTCCATTATAGGTAGTCCTTGACTTATGACAATTTACTCATGACTATTCAAAATTATAATGGCCCTGAATGAAGGGGCTTATGACTCCTGCCCAAAATTGTGACCATTGGCAGTGGCCTACAGCCACGTAATCAAATTTTAGGCGTTTAGCAATCTGCCTGCCCTTACAACCATGAGAGCGGAGTGGGTCAGGGGGCTTTGGCCGGCTAGGCTCACCAGCATAAAAGTCTCCTTCCTGCACTTCCACTCCCAAGAGACCTCAGTCTTCTTTCTGCCCAGGCACACCACAAAGGCCTTGACCCATTAGGTCCGCACATGGAAACCTACTGCAGGCTGGAAAGATTTAGTCAGCTAGGCTCACTGGTGTGCACGCCTCCTCCCTATCCCATCACTTCTGAGAGGCCTGAGACTTCTCCCTGCCCTGCCATTCTGGGAACGAGGAGAGCTGAGATTCCAGTTATTGAGCGAGGCAGTCCGGTGGGTGTCTTGCTTAAGGCCTGGAATGAGTTAATGACTAAAATTCTGGGCACAGTTGTGGTTTTAAGTTGTGGACTGCCTATATCATTTCAACTCACTAATTGGATATTCAAAACTGTAAGTCAATTCCATATATGAAATCCATTTTTGAAAATTGGTGAGCGATTACATGCTAATTCCATACAGATATGCTCCTGGAAGTTTGGTTTGGACCATTTTCAACCTCCCTCCACCCCCACACACACTTTTTTTTTTACAGAACATGAAAGAATACTGGAAAAATTACTACAACCCCAAGTGGGATCATGAATTTAGATAATTATGCTGATTGGTTTAAGAAACATAAAAGATTGAGTGATGTGAACTGCTTATGGCCTTGGACTGTGGTACAAAATGGAATCCAATATAAGATGCTTTTAAATGTGTTGGCATCTGACTAGATTTAGAACATGAGAAGTTTCTTTAAAATCTAACTCCAAGTAGTAAAGAAAGATATAAAGTCTGTTGCCTTGACCTCCTGGTACCTCTCCCCTCCCTCATCTGAAAAGATACTTCCAACTACGGTACAAATCTTTCTGAGAAAGTTAAATGTGAATGTTCTTCTGTTGATTTTTTTCCATGTTCTAAGTAAGAAATATCAGTGTTTGTTAACAAATTATGTGCAAATTCTCCATGAGCCAAGTTTATATATGTAGCTGATGGTTGTTATCAGTAAGTGTTCATTTCACATCTCACATTATCTATAACATTCACTTATCAGTACATGATTTCCCTCAATATGAATGCACTGGCATGTCCCCATTATATAACTTGAGAAAGATATCTAATATTTTGTAGTATTGCTCATAGCTGTAAATTATCAATTTCAGGATTGTGAGAGTGAGGACACTAATTATCCTAAAAGGTCCACATTTAAATTGCGATTATTTTTAATTATATTACACTCTATGATCAGTGGTGGGATTCAAATAATTTAACAACCAGTTCTCTGCCCTAATGACTGACTGTGTAGGTGTGACCGGATGGTCATGTGACTGGGTGGACGTGGACAACTCAACATCACTCATCACACCAGGCCCACATCCCAGCCACTCGCCTCACAGGCTTCAACAAGATACAATTTCCCTCTATATATTTACTATTACTGAACATCCAAATACATTATTTAATGTATATATGCCATATGTGTACATACACATTACATAATATAGAGCAGTAATGGCAAACCTTTTTTGGCTGCCATGCCAAAAGCGGGGGGAACACAGGGGGGTTGTGTGCCAGTGTGCCACATCCATAATGCTACGGGCGCATCTCCCAGCAGTGTGTGCACATGTACGCAATCAGCAAAACACACACATCTGCTTTTGCCACGGTTTTTTGCCTTCCCCAGGCTCCAGACGCTTTCTAGGAGCATGGAGAGGGTGAAAACATCCTCCTGCCCCCCCCCCCCCGGTCACCCTCCGGAGACCTCAGGAGCTTCCCTGAAGCCTCCGGAGGGCAAAAAATGGACCTACAGGGAACCCGGAAGTTTGGGAATGGTGACTTCTGGTTTGTCCGTAGAGCCAATTTTCAACCTCCCGAGCCTTCAGGAGGCTTCCTTGAAGGCTCTGGAGTGCAAAAAAACGGTCCTACGAGCAAACCGGATGTCCATTCCTGAACTTCCAGTTTGCCCATAGGACTAGTTTTTCGCACTTTGGAGGCTTCAGGGAAGCCTCTTGAGGGTGAAAAATGGCCTCAAAAGAAGACTGAAGTCAGCTGGCAAGCGCGTGCATGCCCGTTGACCAACTGACAGGGCATTTAGCCAGAAACATGATTTGAGACTTCCCTTATTACCTTCAGAATACAAAAGTTAGTGAGAGTGGATCGGGACAACATGGAAAAACGTTTAGGATATGAAAACATTGAATCTGTTATAAAACCTGTTAAATTTAGGTAGGTTCAATTTCAACATGGATTTGCATCAGATTGTATCCTAAAAAGGCTGATTTCTCATTTCTTCCCTGTCTATGTTGAAAGACATTACTGCATTTTGGGGACAATTAGAAAGCAGAGCAAATACATAAATATGATTTTTTTAAAAAATTAACAGTGTTAAAATGAGAAAGGAATGGCGCATGAATTTGAACCATTGAGTCTGGCAATACCAGTATTACACTGCTAGACAAAACAATATAGTGAAAAAAAATGGTCCTGGCATTCACTAAGTTAAATCATTTTCTATGGGAGAAACAAGTTTCATTTACTTTTAACATCTTCCCTGGATTAATTTCCCAAATATTTAAATCTTAGAAATTAACAAGCTGGCTCCATTCAGCAACTCTATATTATTTTATTCTGATTCTGTACCTTTTAGAATTATATTTGGATATCTTTTAGAACGGTAACATTAAAATCACTTGACTTTATCAAAATATTGTTTTCTTCAAATAACAATCTGTTTCCTTTTCATATAATATTAGTCTAAAAATTCTCAGGCATGAGGACAGCTTCACTCCTCTTTGTTTTTTATTTTTATTGCCAAGACTAGATCAAAAATATGTCCCTGCACCTTTATTAAATTCATTTTAATATGCAGTTGGCACTGAACATTCTGCAGCTGTCACAGTAAATCTTCATCAGAATATATTTTAGAAACCCTAATATAAAATATCACGTTATTTTATTTATAGATTTTTAATAGTTTATTCTACTCTTTTCCACCTTTTTCCTATGAAAAGAAAAACCAGAGTTGCTTTGTTAATAATATGTAATTTTCCCCACCCATACACTCTACTTGTTCTGTCGCAAAACTAAGAATAGTTTGGTCCATTTGCTCTTAATATACAAATTGTGACTACTATGCATTATAACAATACAAACCTCTTTTGTAGTCATCTAATGAACTATTGTTCTGTGGTCCAAGTATCTGATTAATGAGAAAAGATAATAGCAATTATTTTCTATTGAAACTAACAGCAATATGTTAGTCACAATAAATGTGTTGCACTGATTTCAACTGATTTATTTCAAGCCTAACTACCAGTAAGATTTTACTCATGTTGAATAAGCCATAATTGTTTGTGTTCAAAGAACATGGTAAGCTATCAACCATGCTTTAAAGGGCACAGTGGATTGATTCATACATCCATAATGCTGTTTGTTTCATTTTGGTTTAATGAACACAGCCTAAATCTGCTTTCAAAGCTCTATCTTCAGAGCATGATAATTCTGGATGAGATGGAAAATTGATGTTGCTGGAGGTGATGGTATTATTAGATACTAGCAAGAAATCTAATATTAGATACTAGCAAGAAATAGCAAAGATCAGAAAAGAGTTTTATATGACAAGTGGAGCAGAGGTGGGTTGCTCTTGGTTTGGCCCATATCAGTAGGTGGCAGGAGGCTCCACCCACCTGCCTGGATATTTCTGTGCATGCGCGCCAAGCACAAGAACGAGCAAAATGGTGGTAAAAAAATTAGAAACTCACCACTGAAGTGGAGTTGAAAAGTCAGTATCAGGAAATCAAATGCTAAAATTCATTGGTGGTATAAAATAAGAACCAGCCAAATAGCTTCCCAATGTCTATATATTGCAATCTTTAACATGCTTTTCAATTTGATCAATCTATAGAATTGGCTTTCATATAATATTTTGTAGTGTTTCAAATCTTATCTAACCACTATTTAGCAGAGATGAGTCAATCCCACTGAGATTTCTTGGCCTATTTAGCTCCTACCGATTTTGGGCCCAAACCAGCTCTACTAGCCTCAACAATACAGCCAGAAATGACATACATATCAGAGTAAATAAAAGAAAGTGAAGTCACATTGAAATGTTTGTTTGCAAAGAATAGCACTTTGATAAAGATGGATTTCACAAGCTGAATTGAGTCTTGGTAAGCTTGACAAGCTCAGCATCTTAACCACTGATGCAGTGGCTCAGGCTAAGAGACTGAGCTTGTCAATCAGAAGGTCAGCAGTTCAGTGGTTCGAATCCCTAGCGCCACATAACGGAGTGAGCTCTGTTACTTGTCCCAGCTTCTGTCAACCTAGCAGTGTGAAAACACATAAAAATGCAAGTAGAAAAATAGAGACCACTTTGGTGGGGAGGTAACAGCACTGTGCGCTTTCGGCGTTTAGACATGCCACCACATGACCATGGAGACGTCTTCAGACAGCGCTGGCTCTTTGGCTTAGAAACGGAGATGAGCACCACCCCTAGAGCCAGAAACAACTAGCATGTATGTGCAGGGAACCTTTACCTTTAAGCTTCTTTTATAAGATTCTTTGTTTAATAACAGCTCATCGTCCAAAGTAAGCTTGTAAGCATGTACAATCGATTACCTTTAAATCTGAATTTTAACAAATGTCCTAGGAGTTTCTCTTGAGCTGAATTGGCTTGGCTTAGCGTTGACTGTTGATTATAGTAATGACTTCTCTGTATTTCTTTCTGGCCAAGTGTACCCTTTTTATGCAATTAGAGCTATAACTAATGTAGTACACTGGCAGTCCCCAAGTTAAGAGTAGGTCCTGTTCTTTAACCTGAATTTATATTAAGTCAGAACTTACCTTTCAAACGGGCTGCCTATTCCTGGAAGTTGGTATGTTGTGTCCTCTTTCCATGGGTTTGCAAACTTCAGAGGCTGCACAGTGATTTGTCAATGGCAAAAACTACTGAAAACAAGATGTATATTAGAAATGTCCAGCTTTAGCAGTAAAGGCATTACACAGTTCAGCAGTAAAGGCATTACACAGTTCAGCAATCAAGACTAAGTGGAGGGAAGAGTGCCATTCACAATTTTTGCAATGGGTATCCTGTTTTGTGTCTAGGAGTTGTCCTGAAGTCACATACTGTATTCTTAACTCAGAGCTACCTGCACATTTTTTGCTCTTCTGATCCAGTAGTGGGATTCACTTACCTTCCCTACCAGTTCGCAAATGTGAGCGTGCAGAAGGTCGCGCATTACCTCGTGGTGGGTGGGCAGAGCCTCCCACAGCAGCTGCTACCGATTCATCTGAACTGGAGAGAACCAGCTAAATACCACCTCTGTTCTGATCTCCAAATTTGACCTCTCAACAATTGCTGGAAAACAGCTTCTGATAGCTGTGGCAGCTGTCTAGAAATAATCATGTAAACTGTTTAGTTTGACTCTTTATTAAGTTTTCCCTAATTTCTTTCTCTCCTCATCTACTCCCAACCAGGATTTATGAACTTCACCAACTTTGTAACTATACAATAGGTGAACTATACAAATTGCCAGAGTTCCAAAGGTAATTTTTGTTTTAAAAAATGCATAGGTCTAATAATTCAACTCTTGTCTAGTATAATTTCCTAAAAACAGTTTTGTCATCACTAATTACTGCCATTGCATTAATTATTATTTAATTATGTATTTCAAACTGTGAGGAGTAAAGTGAATGAACCTTTCAGTTAGAATTAAAGATTTAATAGTTAAAAGCCAAACTGGTTTTTCTCATATTTAGATAAATTTTCTGTTAAAGTTTAATTCCCATGATTCGAACAATATTCTATATACAATATCTTTGATTGCTATTTCAAGCCATAGTGTATAAAGTAAAGCATCATTGGGATTAATTGGACTTTCTTCTTAATAATTCTTAATGTTTCATTGCCCAGGAGCAAACTCTTATTGCAATAATTGGAGGTGTTCCTCCATTGTATTGTCTCCTTTATTGTTTTATTGTTCTTGAAGCTCTGCATAGACAAGATGAGAAGATAATGGGGCTACAAATTAAAAATGAGATGTTTAAATTGAGATTATTTGCTGATGATTTGGTTTTGATTTTACAATCCCTAGGAAGAATTGGTTTTTTGATTTTTAAAAAAGGAAGATTCTGGTGTACTAACAAGTTTTAAAATTAATTTAAAAAACATAACTGAAATACACTTTTTAAATATCTGGTGAACATTAAAGAAAATTATAAAATATTGGGATGAAGTATGTATATTGATCCAGAAGGTTTTAAAAATGAATGTAGAATTGAAATTGGAGACTTTGGACCAAAAAGTGAAAACATCTTATGGAATTTTGCTTTTATATATGATAACAACAGACTTTTATATGCACAAAGGAGGGAGGATCTACAAATACCTACAACAGAAGAATGGGTAGTAAAGCTGTAGAATTAGAGAAGATGGCAAAATTGACAGCTTTGTCTAAAGAAAAGGCTTTGACTAATTTTGTTTCTACTTGTAAATCTCTATTAGATTTTTTTCAAGAAACTGCAAGAAATGAAATGTTGATTTTGGGATCTGATGACTAGAATTATATGAAATTATAGAATACAGTGTAGACAAAATTTAACCTTAGAGTTTGAGGTATTTTTTATTTATATCTATATCAAAGAAAGTTAGAATTCAGTTTATTTTCTCTTTTCTTTTCTTTTTTTGCACCTCTGTCATCTTTCTTTCATGATCTATTTTCTTAAATCACTTTCTTGTTTGTTTTTTTAATTTTCTATTTTAAAAATCAACATTTTTTTAAAAAAAGGACTAAGAGATGCTCTTTGAGCTTGTGAATATCAAATTTTCTTACTTCCTTTGTTCAAGAGAGATGCTGCGGCTTTAAAAATGTTACACTTGTATATATGAGAGCCACAATTGTATACTTTTCATTACTATCCTTTTTTCATGGAAAACACTGTTTCTTCATATTGCTACCTTTCTTTCCAATAAACATTCTTTCTCCCTGCTAAAAATGAAAATCAATGTTGAAGAGAAAGACCAAAGGATGACGTAATTGCCTGCATACCTTGAGATAATGTGGATTAATTTACTGGATTCCTTTGGGTATCTGAAGAGGCCAAACCTGTATTGGCAAGGATTACTATAGATGTCATCTGTTAAACTGTAGTGGAGAAACGATCATTGAAAACTTGTTTCTCAGAGCTGTGCATTTATGTGCAATTATAAAATCTTATTAAATTTCATTTGAACTGAAATTGCCTATAATTTTGAATCAGCATGCATATTTAGAATTTGGGACTATTATTATCAAGAATGGATACAGTGAGTAACAAATTTAACCATTACTAAATAATAGCTGAGGATTGTGTCTCTCCTGCATTTTTCTATCACCTTAAAATATTCCTTAATATGATATCTATTTCCTTTTTTTGGGGGGCAGGTAGGAAATATTGTAAATAAAGCAATGGGCCTATTCTTCTGGGGGAGGGATTGCTGGAGATTGATGTCATATTATGCAGCATGCCAGCTTTTCATTCATTTATTTCAAAATATCTTAAATAAATTAAAGTCAGGTCATCTAAGCATTCAGTGTCAGATAAAGCAAGTTCTTCCACATGTATAAGATTAGAGAAGAAAATCAATAGCCCAGGGAAATGGTGAACAATGAATAGAGCATTGTGGGATTTTGTAGTGATGGTTGACTGGTTTGAGCTTTTAACATTTACGGATTGGAAGAGAATTATAGGTCTGTAATTTATGGCTTCTTGTTGTTGAATATATATATATATATATTCAATCCTTTCGTTCTTTTTCCTTTTTCCCCTCTTCCTGGTGTTGAATCCAGCTCCAAATCCTTGCCCCTGTCATCTTCACTGAGGTGACTGTTTTAAAGGCCACCATGGCATGCCCATAGAACTGGTAGTAAAAAAAATAGAATTTCACCACTGGTTTAAAGGTATGAAAAAGTAATTTACTTCTATAAGTAAATTTCTATTTACGGTCCTTGTTCTCCCTTCAGCCATTGTTCTAAGATCAGTATGTATTGTGTGAGTTATTTGCAATTACATTATATGAAAGTATATCAATATCTATCAATTTTGGATGATATACATTCTACTAAGAAGTCCACATTGGTATTCAAAAGAAATCCTATGCCATTACAAATGTAAGTTTTTCCAAAGTCATTTTGCTATAAGATTCTTGTTTGTTCTGCAATCTAATAACAGAGCTATCTTGGTGGAAATAAACCAAATATTCAGTGGTTGAGCTCTTGAACAACATACATGCTATTTTTTAAAAAAATGGCAATATTTGTTTATTTGTTTAATCTATGTCTGAGATCATCTGACTCCTTGATAACTCTGGACAGCTTACAAATAAGAGAAAATATGTTTAAAAAGAGAACAAGATTAACTGGAACAACAAATAAACAATCCATCTTAAACCAGAAAAAAAACTAAGTTATAACTAAAAGTAGCTTCAGTTCAGAGCCACCCAGCCTGGGAGAACAAGGAAGTTTTTAATTGTTGCTGAAGTTTTATTGAAGTGGGAGCTGTATGCATCTCTTGGGGATATGATCCCAGGCAGGGGATGAACAGAAATTGCAATTGAGTAGATATCCTTTCTGGATCTTTGTTTACTGATCTCTTTACTACCTCACTCACTTAACATCTGAATCTAACCTAAAAACATTTTTAACTTTCTTTTTTTTCTAGGACTAAGAAAAAATATATACATATTTAGGCATCAGGTATGTTCTAAGACCTGGTGTAGTCCAATTTATGTTCCTGGTACGTTGCTAAGATCCACTATGTAGATTGAGAAATAGCCTCATCTGGAGATAACTGAATTTAATTCATTGCCCAAATCTAGCACTTGGTTCAGTATAGTAATCTTTCTTCCATAACCTAACATTTGTGAAAACTGAGATGAAATTTTCAAGCACATTAGACCTTGAAGAGGGATGAAACTTATTGAATTTACTAGATATAAACCACAGCTTGCTTTGGACCATGTTCCTTGAAAAATTGCCATTTTATTGCCAGTGGCTTTCCTGTTTTGCAACAGAAGGTGATTAAATTTGCAGCAATAGATGTTTCTTCTTCTGTCTAGATTAGAACTAGCATTTGCTGCCTTCAAATGTGCAATCATGAAGGGCAGCACAATACTTGTTTTTTATGTTTGTGTTTGCTCTCATCCAGTGGTTTTCTGGATTTCTGCAACCTAGATATTGTATAACCTAAGGCAGGGGTCAGCAAACTGCAGCTCTGGAGCCGCATGTGGCTCTTTCCTCCTTTGCTGCAGCTCCGTCACCGATGGGGCCACAATTTTGAGAGGAGCTTCTGGTGGGTGGGGGAGAGAAGCACAGTGTGCCAGGAGAAGACTCTATGGCAAGGGGAGGGTTTTCCAGTTATTTCCACAATTGATAGGGTTTTTGGTTATCACGGGTAGAGGAAAAAGTACGCCACGCTAGGAGGAGACCCTATGGTGGGGAAATTGAACCTCCAGTCAGCTATTGAACAGGGGGATTCCAGTTAGGACCTTTGTGGCTGCCGTTGTTTTCTTTTCTGTGGAAAAAGGGTCCAAATGGCTCTTTGAGTGTTTAAGTTTGCTGTCCCCTGACCTAAGGTAAAATTCAAACATTATTTTGTGTGTATGAGCAGAAATGATTGTGACTGTTCCTCTTAATGTAATACAACTGATTGTTGGGAGTTTAAGTGTAAATGTAAGGGTTTGGTTTACTTACATTTTCTCTCTTTTTAAATATGAATTTACAGTAGTAAGGAATGTGCAACTCAACTTCAATTAGAATAGCTCCAATGTAAACGAACAAATACATTCCTGCTGAATGTGAAGCTATGCAAGTAATAGATAGAGGGATCCATTTTTTTTTTTTAACAAAGGAAGGTTCTGGCTATTAAAATGTTAATTCAGTCACCCAAGAAGTAAATCAGGTAGTTAATGTAGCTTAGAAAGGGTTATTACACAGCTGCTTGCTCAGGACAAATAACTGACAACATGGAAGCAGACCAATTTGGAGGGGGGGAAGCCCAAATGATTTCTCCAGCTCCAACATGGGATGGTTACTCTATGGCTTTGACTCAGAGGATTCCAAGATTGGAGAGACCTTGGCAACTGCTAGAGCTTGGAAGGTGAATAACTTAGAAGAAGTAGCCCTTGCCACCATGGTGCCTGCAGTCTACGATCCTGGTCAGGATTCCTCCCAAGCATTTTTCACATAGATAAAAGGAATAGTATGTTGAAAGGACAGAAAGGTCCAGGAGCATCTTAACAAAGGCTGCTCATGGCTCGCAAGCAGGTCAGCAGTCTGAGCTGGTCCTGTGCAATTTACTTGGGATCTGAAGCTGGGCCATACAGCATCTTCTTCACCCTGTGATCAGCTGCCAAAATCTTTATTCAATTTCCAAGGATTAACTACTGAAACCAAGAACTGTTTTGTTGGCTGAACTATGGGGAGGGTGGGAAAAATGGGACAGGCAATTTCCAGACATACCCACACGGTTCTTCTTTATTTACAGAGATATTTAATATATACAGTAGCCTTAGCTTAGCAAACAGTTCTGCATAGATAATTTCAAACAGAGCTTTCTATAGTGCCTTATTTGTTTCATTCCCTCCCTCCTTCCTTTGCTCCGCATGCAGCTTCTTTCTGTATTTTTTTACTTTGGGGCTCATTTCTATCTGAGGAAAGAGACCAGAAAGACAGAGAAAAGAATTTTTTTTCCTGGGCTTTCTGGATTTTAGCGCCTTTGCCAAGCTGACCTCCTTGACATCTGCTCTGTTATCCAAGAACTGTAGTTCTTTCCATCAGCCAACTCACTCACCAGATTGCTTTCTCAGATCCCGCTGGGTCTCCAACTGCAGATTCCTTCTTCTAGAGACACATAATATTGCCATATAAAAACAAATCTAGGAATGGCCAGCAGGCTCCTCCTCCATTACTTAATGCTTCTGCCATTCATATGTTTCACAGCTATAAAGCAGAGGTTCTAATAAGGCATGAAACTGTTCAACCTGATTTTGATCCACTGGGAAAAGAAAAACCCCTTCAGTCTTGAGACCGTTGCATCAACCTAGGTACATTAACTCATCCTGCCCCCCCCCCCCATCATCCTCTTCAATCCTTTTGGACTGTTTCTCTGCTTGCTATTATCTAGATAGAAAGAAAGCTTAGCCTATTCAGTTTGGCTGCCAAATGAAATGAGAAAAGGACAGAAATTTGTCTACTGCAAGAACTACATAACTGCGACAGTGGTGGGTTTCCATTTTTTTTTACTACCTATTTGCTCGTGTGCACGTGCTTGCACACACACACAATGCCTCTGTGCATGCACAGAAGCTTCTGTGCATGCAAAGAAGCATACGGGCAGATGGGCAGAGCCTCCCCCAACTACCACTTCTAGTTCTCCCAATCTGGGCCAAACTGTGAGCAACCCACCTCTAAACTGTGACCATAATGGCATGGATTTTTCAGCACTTCACACCAAAGTACACATTAGGCAGTAGGTGTCAAATGAGATTTCATTGAGGGTCGCATCATGGTTGTACTTGACCTCAGGGGGGGCATGGCCAGCTTGACATCACTCTTGTCAGGGGCTTGTGAGCTCTGTTTTCGGCTGGGATTGTTACATATGTTTGAGGGAAAGACGCAGGAGCCATGGAATCAGAGAGTAAGATGTTTATTGCGAGATGACAAGCGATTCAAACGTCCCTGCAACTGTCAGGGTATTTATATTCGAGCCCAAAGCAACTGTCAAATGACCAGCCAATCAGAGAGCTGGTAACAGGGAACATTTGCATATATAACACTCCTTCCCCCCCAGTTATTTGCTTTGTGTGTTATTTATTTGCATTTTTTTTTGTGTTGTCCATGTTCACATTTACTCACTCCTTCCCCCCAGTTATTTGCATATTCATCCTCTGTGCATGCTTGGCAAGACCTTAGGGAAGATTTTTCCAGTCAAGAAGGCTGGAGAGCGTACATGGAGGGAAACTCAAAGAAGTCCAAGCCTGTTGGTAACTTGAAATTGCGGTTTCTGCAGGGGGGGGGTTTCTTATGAGCGGCTAGAGTTGCTAGAGTTGCTCTTTGAGAGGCAGGCAGCTTAGGAAAAGGACCTGGTGGAGCAGCGGTTTCTGAGCGGAGCTGGTAGTTTGAGAGCGGAGCTGGTCCTGGAGGCGGCAGCGTGGAAGTTCCTGGGCAGGCAGATGGCCTTGGGAGGTAGGCAGCCTTGTAATGCAGGTGGAGCAGGGGAGGCTCCAGGCAGCAGCAGCTGCAGACAGTTTATATTATGCAGATAGAAAGCCGTGAGGAGACGGATGGCAGCAGCGGCTGCAGACAGGCAGGCAGTTCCAGCCGAGGTTGGCCTTCGCGGTCTTTGGCTCGTCCTTGGAGTTGGCGTGGCTCGTCCTTCAAGTTGGCGTAGATGGAAGGCTTCACGGTGGCTACTGCTGCTGCTGAGTGCATGCTGGCCATTGGTTCTCTGTTGTGGCTTTTTCTTCGTTGTTGTTTTCCAGGCTCTGCGGGAATCGCATAGCCCACCTTCGTCGCCAGTGTTAAATATGTTTGAGGGAAAGACGCAGGAGCCATGGAATCAGAGAGTAAGATGTTTATTGCGAGATGACAAGCGATTCAAACGTCCCTGCAACTGTCAGGGTATTTATATTCGAGCCCAAAGCAACTGTCAAATGACCAGCCAATCAGACAGCTGGTAACAGGGAACATTTGTATATATAACAGGGATGGCCTCCTGCAACCCTCTGCCAGCAAAAACAGAGCTCGGGAGGGCTGTGTGCAGCCCTGCTGAGCTCCATTTTTGCTGCCAGCATGTTGAAGGAGGCCATCACAGCTAAAAACAGATCTCGCGAGGACTTGATTTTCACTGGCAGAAGCACTGCGGTCCAGTCCTTCGCTGTTTCCAGGGCGGCCTCGTGGGCCAGATCTAAGCACCCCATGGTCTGGATACGGCCCACAGGCCTTGTGTTTGACTATAGAGACTTCAGGATTTATTTTGTGTTCCTTCTCTTTCTTCTTTGTGTTTGTGAAATTGCTCATCTCAGGGTCTACATTCTGCCTTGTTTCCAAAGTACTATTCATGTGCAGATGGTTGCATTTGCCCTAACTTAGGAACTTTGAGTCCACCTCATACGCATTCTATGCTTATGTCTCTCTAAATGATTTTGAAATGATCAGCTATATATTTTCAGATTGGGAAGTTGTGGTTAGATTGAAAGGTAGCCATGTCTAAAAATGTAACAGCTTTGGTTGCTTTCCCAATTTACTTTGTAAGAATTCTATTATTTATTGAAGAAAATCTGTACATACCTTAATGCCATATAAGTTGATTTACTTTAAATCATGGGTCACTTAAACCAGCATATCAACTTTGGTGTAGTTCTGTCCAGATTTGAGCAAAAGCTAACACTTTAAAAAGCTAAAACATATCTATTTGTTGGCAAGCTTTTTTAAACTAGGAAAATACATTCATGTTTCTTTTCAATTCTTCAAACATGTTACAGAAATTCAGGGCTATTGTACGATGCCAGATTATGTAAATATTAAAAAAAGAAACCATGGACAATGATTAAAGGAAAAATCTTATGAGATTTTCTGAAAGGAAAATGTGAATTCTTTGAACATGCTCAGTTCAGCATAGAAAGCTATTAAAGGTTGAACTAAAGCCCAACTATTAACCTTAAAAGCAAAGTAAAATAGTGCCTATAAACTTTGTCCTTTGAAATTTTGCTGTGAGGCATTTTGCAGTGGAATTGTTCAATAGTTTGGTTAGGGTGTGTTTCTGTCTGCGATTAGATGCCGAAATTGAGTGATCCAGTGTTGCTTTCAAACCATCAAAGAATTTTTGGGTAGAAATGCCCAGAGGAGGGCTTCTCAGCCTTCTTTGGAAGAATGGGACAACTCGACGTAGCTAACTCACTGTGGCCAACTCATCCTGGCCAACTTCCCACTCCCAATTCACCATGGTCAGCTCACTGTTGGACAACTCACTGCGGAAGATTTTAACTGTTAGGAATATAATCTAACGGTTGGGTTGGCAATATATAAATCATGTAACAATGCTGTACCTGTTTCTTTAAATCATACTGTAAAATGTGTTTGGTTGCTGTTTTTCCTCAATCGGCCATAAGAGGGAGCCAGAATGATGGTTAGCTCTCTGTTTGCTAGATGCTGGGCTGATCTGATCTGAGTGTTTTGGAAGCTGGCTGTTAGAAAGTGCCATGAGCTATTATAAGTTTTGCAACTGTTTGCAAACTTTGAGTACCAGACTGTTTGTATGATTATGGACTACGTTATTTGGATTATCCCTTAACTGAAAGATATTGATGACTGACTGTCTTTATCCGTGTATGATTTGGATTGTTTGATGGACAAATGATGGACAGATGTTTAATTAGAAAGCATGCAAATGCAAGCAGCTAAATAGGTACCGCTTTGGTGTAAAGGTAAGAATGTTCCATGCGCCTCGGTGTTCCATACACCTCGGCACCATGGAAATCTCTTCGGACAATGTGGGCTCACTCAGCTAAGAAATGGAATTAAAAGCACTGCACCCTAGAGTTAGACATGACTGGAAAGGGAAAACTTTTATCTTTATAATAGTTTGTGGGAATGACCTTGAAAGATTGGGGGAGGGGGGAAGAACCACAACAAGAGGAATGATTAGCTAGCAAAAAGAATGTGGACAGGGCAAACATCTCTGAAGTTATCCTCCGTAGTTCTTGAGGAGTAAAGACAACGGGATGGGGGGAATGTACTTTCAGACTAACCTGTTTCTGTTAACATAACTTTCCATTAGACCTTCCTGTCTGGACTACCTCACAAGGATGACATCAAGCTTGCAAGCTTGAAAGTACATTTCTTCCCCACCCCCCAATTGCCTTTACCACCCAAGAGTCCAGGGAGGGTCCCTTCTGAGATGTTTGCCATGCTCACATTTGGAAGTCTGACTGTTCCCCCGGTTGTGGCTCTTCCCTGACTTTCAAGCTCATTCTCGCATTCCATATATATAATGCCAATACAAAAAGCATGTAAATTCATGTTGTAATGAAAATTTAAAAAGTTGTGATAAGTTATTGTGGATAAATGATGCACCTGCTGAATTTCTGTCTGGACAATTAGATTGAAATTAGGATAACAACGCTGCTTTGCTCTGATGAATTTGACATAATTTGAGGAGGGGGGACAGGTCATACATAATAAGTGACTGGAGAAGGTGCACTTTTTCAGTGCCTGCCTTGATGCATCCCTCTTCAGCATCAGGTTGACCTGAAAGACAAACTGTGGGCTCAGGTATCTCAACTTCGAAACTGTTTACAGTATACAAAGCTTACCACAAATATTTATTACTTTTGAGGTGCCACAACCCTTTACTCTTATTTTCAAAGCCATCCAAAATTAAATTAAAATTAGAACACTCTTCTATAGTGCATTAAACTGAAGGAGGGAGATCACAATTGATATCAACCATGCTAAAGCCCCCATCTCTGGTATTTGAAAAATCACATACCAACTTGAGATTCTCACTCATGCAGATCCTCCTCCTAGACAGGTGATGCTATAGCTTTCATTTGGCTATGACTGCATTTGCTATAATGGGGCAATGGAAAATATCTCACATTATTTACTTACTTGCCAATTATGATAGCCCAAGGGAGAACTTTTCATCTCACCACATTCAGCCATGGGATGAGTTTATAATCAGTCAACTATTATAAAATTGCTATTGAATGAGAAATTATTTGTCATTAACAAGTTGGAAAATTCTGTTGTGGTAATCAGAAGGCTGCACCCAAACTTCTTCTCTGAGACTACAGTTCATTCTGTATTAGATGAATATAAAAGGTTATAAGTTTTGAAATCACATATTAATTCTAAATTTTATATGTTATTTATCAGCCCTGTCAATGTCTTTTGTAGAGTATGTGTTTACTGCAAAGATTTTTGGTTTCAGAAGTCACTTTCATCACCATGATCTTGTATGATTAGTATAGTTTATACTAATCATACACAGAATAAAACAGCTGTACTGCTAAAGCTAACAAGTTCCATAAGCCAGGAAATTCAAATAAATTTCCTTATTATGCAAAATCCTGAAAAAAGATGTAAGACTTTAAACCAGTGGTAGTCAACCTGGTCCCTACTGCCCACTAGTGGGCGTTCCAGCTTTCATGGTGGGCGGTAGGGATTTGCTGTAACTCTGCTTTATAAATTTTATAAAGTAAAGTTACTTCCCTACTTTATAAATCACCATTATTGTGGAACCAGTGGGCGGTTAGAAAAATTTACTACTAACAGAGATACAAAAGTGGGCGGTAGGTATAAAAAGGTTGACTCCCCTGCTTTAAACTATGAGCCCTCCTGGACAGATAGAGCTGACAACAAATTATCCTAAACTTGGTTATATTTTGACTCTATTATTACAATGGCCTTTTGTACAAATTTTCTCCAAGAGTTTTTGTAAATTTCTTTTGGCCCAAAATGGTGGATAATCCCGTAATCTCTATACTGAAAGATTTGCTTCAGATACTTATTAACTTGTGTGCTCAATTCAGATGCCTTCGGGTTTGCTGTCAAGAATTGCTATGATTTAAATCTATTTTTTTTAAATATTCTGCTAATT
This sequence comes from Thamnophis elegans, assembly GCF_009769535.1. Classification (NCBI taxonomy): domain Eukaryota; kingdom Metazoa; phylum Chordata; class Lepidosauria; order Squamata; family Natricidae; genus Thamnophis; species Thamnophis elegans. Next base: position 68,349,005 of record NC_045543.1, on the reverse strand, counting down.
TGTGGTGACATACATTAAGCTCAAGGCATGGCTCTTCCCCAATTCTTTTGGTTCTCTCCCCCTCACTCTTGTAAACAGGGAATTAAGACCCAGTTTTTCAATTTAGCTTTGGGACTTTGATATAATTTTATTTACTTATTTCATTTATTTACATTATTGTTTAAATTGATGTTATGCTCCATTTTAATTGATGTTTTGTGTGTGGAGTGGGGAACGTTAGTTATTTGGTCTTGGCACATGAATAGCACCTGGCTAATAATGGTGACCACAGAGAGGGAGGGTAAAGAACGTCACAGAAGTCATGACCATAGAGTTGAAGGACCACCCCTTTCAATATGCATCACACATTACCCATAAAAGGGAGAGGGCATAGAGCATGGGCACCATATTGACTGTTTTGAGCTTTCGTGTAGACAATCCTGCTGGGTAGTTTTCTCTGATAAAGCGGTATCAATCCTGTTCAGTATGTTGATAGGAGACCTCAATTAAATCAGAACTATGAACTAGAAGTCAAATAGCAAAAAGCAATAGCAAAACTCTTCCCTATGCTTGGCAAGAAGCCAGGATGGAAATGATCTAATGATTCAAAAGGCTTTTATTTTATTTTACTGTTTTATTCTGTACCTTGTTTTTTGTTTTCGTCATCTCCCTTAATTGTGACGTTTCTTTGCCATGCATGGGATGTGGGATATATTAAATACAAAAGTGAAACCTGGTGAATTAATTGACTTTTGTACTAGATAATTTTGTACTAGACCCTGACCCTAGAGTCGGGAACGACTAGCACATATGTGCAAGGAAACCTTTCCCTTTACCTTACTAGATAAAGGATTTAACTTGGCTGATTATACAGCTTGATGAATAGTAAATGATATTACAAACTTTATAAGAAAATTTTTGCTGTGATCTCAGCTGATAATCTGAAGAGATAGCTTGACCAAAACAGTGCAATGTGGTAAGAAAGAAAGAAATATACAGAGACAGATTTTAAATGAAGGAAGCTTGTAGACATTATAGATATCTGACTAGGGGCCAAATATAACAAGCTGATGTAAGGTATTTCAGTTACCATAAATTATTCATCGATTAAAATCTGTCTATCTGATAATAGCTTTAATAATATACATATACAGCATTCCTCATGAAAGGCAACAGCAATGAAAGAAAAAAGATTTTAAAAGGGAAGGTATGTTCTTTCACTACATTTAAATTCTATTCATTCCTGAATGAATGGAAAGGAAAATGTTAGTTGTAGAATTCAGTATATGACAGTCTAGCCAGTAATTACGCCTTTTCTTGATAAAGGTTTGGCTGACAGCCCCACCAAAATATTCACATGAAATCTGATCGGCTGGGAGAGTGGAATTTTTTTGGCTAACAGATTTGGAAGGTTTTGGCAACAAAACTGTAGTAAATTCAGGAGCTAGAGGCAAGGATAATTTTTCCAAGATTGAAGCTATTATATAATGTTATAGGCAATGCCATCTTCCTAAAAGATGACCAATCTTTTTCCATGACCTTCTTTCTGTTTCAAAAAAGCATGCAATCAATATTATATAAAGGTTAATATGGTATCGCCCCCTATCTTACTCTGCTAATTGTCTATGAATTGAGAAATGTACTGATAATGCTTTCTTATGTAATATCTTTGGCGAGAGATTACCCCAAAATTGAATAATATAATTTGCCTTTCATGTAACTTTTTCTGTGCTGTTTAATAAATGAAATAATGCCTTGCTGGTTATCTCATTTATAGACTCAGAAAATTGGAAGGGACTTTGGAGATCATTTAGTCCAATCCCTTGTCTGTGCAGGATCCAGCAGAGTAATTCTGACAGATCTGTTTGAACATCTTCAGTAAAATATAACTTGCTATTTCATATGGGCAGGATTATTTATTTATTTAGCATATGGCATCTATAGAGGTCACACAATCACCGATATACAAGTTTAGAGGTCATGCAATCACTGATATACAACAGTATATATATGCAGATAGATGGATGGATGGATGGATGGATGGATGGATGGATGGATGGATGGACGGACGGACGGATGGACGGACGGACAATACACTATAGGAGATAATATATTAACTTAAGATAAAACCATAATAAAATCACAATATGGATCCATAGAATTGCAATGGGATAAATGTTATAATTTGATATCTATGGAATGTAACTATCTAACTGCTTTTGGTGTGAGCTGCAGTGCAGTGGTGGGTTTCAAATATTTTTAGAACGTATTCTGTAGGTATGGCCTATTTTGTGGGTGTGGCTTGGCAGTCATGTGACCGGGTGGGAGTGACCAACTTGTAAAATGTGGTGAAACTCATTTAACAATGCTCTTGCTTAGCAACCAAAATTTTGGGCTCAATTGTGATTATAAGTTCTCTTTTTCTTTCTTTCTTTCTCTTTCTCTTTCTGTGTCCCTCTCTTTTCTCTCTCTTTCTTTCTCCCTTCCTTCCTTCCTTTCTTTCTCTCTTACTCTTTCTTTCTCACTCTCCCCCCTCTCTCACACACACACATACCTTCCAGTTGGCAATAATTTCTCTTTTGCCAGCAGGGAGGCTGGCAAAGAAGCTTCGTTTTCCCTGCCACCCGTGGCACTTCACTTGCTGCAGCTCGGACACCGGGGAGGCAGGAGTAGTGCTGACCGGGTTTGGGGAAGGGCCGTTCCTTCTGCTCAGCTTACACATTTGAAAAGACCCTGTGATTCCACGTCCACAACTGATCTCTTCCTGGCCAAAAGGGCACACTTTCGGTCCCAGAGGGGCTTCTGGAAGAGAGTGGCCAAAGCGGCTTCTCTCTCCTCCCCCTGCCAGCCAAAGGAACAGCCCTGGGGAGACATTGGATATTTTAAATTCATTGATTGGCTTACTAAATTGAAAAGTTTGAGGCGGCTGTAGAAGAGGCTGTCTAACATAGCCACCCCACGAGGGGCCGGATTGCCAGTCCGGTGTAACGATCTAGCTCTCTGCTAAGTGTAGCAAAATAGATAGGTGCAGAGTGGCTGGCATCTGGAAGCGATCAAGAAGTACTGTTTGGCTCACATGGAACCTAGTCCGTTCTACTGGAAAGTCACCGCTCAGCTTTTAGCACAAATTATAGCTGTTGGGGAGTGAGCCAGCCAGCCGCCGCTACACAAGCCAAGCCGCCGCATTGAGGCCGATTTTCTGCGCTTATCTCTGTTCCAATCAGCACTTGAATCAGCTGTAGCCGCTTGACAGGGTAATTACTGACCGTGCCGTGAGGCGATTGACTTTGTATCAATATCACCCCAGGGCTTTTCCTTCAGCTGGCAGGAGGAGGAGAGAGAAGCTGCTTTGGCCACTCTTTTTCAGAAGCCTCGCTGAGACTGAAAATGTGCCCTTTTGGCCAGGAAGAGATCAGCTGCGGACTTGGAACTGTGTTGAAGTTGAGCAGAAGGAACGGCCCTTCCCCAAAGATGTCTCACCCACTCCAGACCAACTTGTGTAAGACAAGGCAGGCGGGCGGGCATGTGACTCTGCCTGGGAAAACGTAGGAATCAGCTCTGCCTGAAGACAAAAAGGCTGGAGCTCCCTCCCCGTACCCACCAGCCAAAACCTCCAGGGAGGCTTCTGCTGGTGGGCGAGTGGGGGGGATTCCAAGCCTTCTTGGATCCCCCCCCATTGGAAATGAGGTGGCTGTCAAAGAGAAGGGAGCACACACCACGTGGGCTTCTCCCAATCCTCCGCTCCGGCAAAGGAAGTGGATGAGTGGGGCAAGCCTGGTGCTGATAGGCATTGCGAATGGGCGGGGGGGGGGACGAGTGAGCGGTGACTGGGTGGGTGGGGGGAGTGAGCGGGGGGCAGGCCAGGGGAGGGAGTGTTCCAGTACAGGGCCTCCAGAACAACAGATATGGGAAGGCACCCTAAATTTTACCATCCGGTTCGGCCGTACCAGTCCGTACCGATTGAAACCCCCCTGACTGCAGTGAGATCATCCCAGGTGCCTTGAAATTTGCTGAGGGATATTCTTGAACTATATGTGTTATAGTTTCTTCTGGAGCACCACAGTCACACCAAGAACTCTCAGCCATTCCCCACTTAAAGAGCATAGCCATAGTTCTAGGGTGATCTGTCCTGATTCTATTCAGGTGGCTCCATATTTTTTGAGGCAGCTGCATTCCTAGAAGTAGTTTTTTTGGATCTGCATGATCTGTTTGGTTGTGGTTATTAAAAGTCACCTGTCCTAATCATCATTTTTCATTTATATTGTAATACTGGTATATTATTCCAAATTGCTTTCCTGGACTTAAGCCTGGTGAGAGATAGAGTATTGGAAGATCTTTAGGAGTCGATGGAATGTTTATCATATTCCACTCTCAGACTATCTGTTGTTGTCACCCGAGAAAATAACATGGAGCTATAAGAGTGGGGGGGTCTGGGGGGGGAGTTTCCAAATATTATTCTCATAGTGTCATTAAGATGAACATCAATCTTGTTGGCATGCCAATACTTCTCCATATATGTGGCAGGATGCTTCAGTAACTGACAGTTCATGCCATCAGGAGGTTTCTCCTGATATCTAGTCTGAACTTTCTTTCCTGTAATTTTAACCCATTAATTCTAGACCTGCCCTCTAAGGCAATAGAGAATAATACACCTCCTTCTGTGTGACAGCTATCTAGATATTTGAAAACTGTATCTTGCCCCCCCCCCACTTCTTTGCTTGCTTATGATAAAATATGAAGGACACATTTCTATATTAATCAAGGAGCTAGAGTTGAAAAGTGACATAGTGGTGGATTCCTACCGGTTCAGACCGGTTCAGCCGAACTGGTAGTAGCTTGGCAGCCTGGGTTGCTGGAACCGGGAGCGACCCAGGCCTGCCATGCCCTCAAACCAGTTCTCCCGGCAATTTTAGTTGTA